>NC_137330.1:4098497-4698497 GCF_965287045.1 Carcharhinus amblyrhynchos
TGTTGATCGATCTATCTCTCTCTCCTTTCACTCTTGCTCTCTCTCCCTCGATCACTGTGACATTCCCTTCCTCTGACGTCACTGCTTCTGAGCAGGAAGTGAATGTTTAAAAGTGAGAATCGCAGAGATTGGGCAGTGGGCAGAGTGAGAGAGGGACTTTGCAAAAGTCTTAGAAAGAGAGAGAGAGACATGAGATAGAATTAAAGAGGGGGCGAGTGAGACACAGGGAAACAGACAGAGAGAGAGAGACTTCGCTAAAATCTTAGAGAGAGAGGGGAGGTGGGACAGATAGACGGAAAGAGGGAGAGATTGGGAGGGAGAGACAGAGAGAGTGAGACAGAGACAGTCTTCAAGAGACAGTGAGTCTGCAACAGAGGGAGAGAGAGGGAGGGAGTGAGAGACAGAGGGAGAGGCAGAGCGAGCGAGACAGAGGGAGAGCGCGAGACAGAGGGAGAGTGCAAGAGAGGGCCGATAAGAAACAGAGGGAGAACACAAGACAGAGGGAGAGAGAACGGGACAGAGGGAGACCGCGAGACAGAGGGAGAGTGAGCGAGTGACAGTGGGAGCGTGAGACAGAGGAAGAGTGAGAGACAGGGGGAGAGTGAGCGACAGAGGGAGATTTGGAGGGAGATGCATTAGAAGGAA
Source organism: Carcharhinus amblyrhynchos (assembly GCF_965287045.1). Taxonomy (NCBI): domain Eukaryota; kingdom Metazoa; phylum Chordata; class Chondrichthyes; order Carcharhiniformes; family Carcharhinidae; genus Carcharhinus; species Carcharhinus amblyrhynchos. The sequence goes on from NC_137330.1 coordinate 4,099,143, forward strand.
GGGGTCTCTGTTGTTGAGGGAAGCACAGTGAGTCACAGTGGGTCTTGGCTCTCGGTTGCCATCCTGTTTTTGGGCTGAACAATATTTGCTCTATCCTGTCTAACACTTGTGTTTTTCTGGGTATGTTTGTCTCTCTCTCCTAGGTGGGGAACGCTGCTTTCGATATGGCTGACGGGGGGATGGAAGAGAGTGTACGACAGACAGTGTCCGAGACAAAGCTGTGCTCCTTCTACAGCCAGGGGCGATGTCGGTTTGGAGCGCAGTGCCGAAACCTTCACCCTGACCAGGACTCATCTCAGAGTGAAGAGAAACCGGTGGCCGGGACGGAGAGGGGAGACAAGAAACTGTTAATGGACATAGCGAGGGGGGAAGAGAAACCGCCAATGGACACAGTGAGGGGAGACGAGAAACCGTCAATGGACACAGTGAGGGGAGACGAGAAACCGCCAATGGACACAGTGAGGGGAGACGAGAAACCGTCAATGGACACAGTGAGGGGAGACGAGAAACCGCCAATGGACACAGTGAGGGGAGACGAGAAACCGTCAATGGACACAGTGAGGGGAGACGAGAAACCGTCAATGGACACAGTGAGGGGAGACGAGAAACTGCCAATGGACAGCACAGCGGGTGCTGCGAAACAGCCAACCCTGACCCCGGGCACTAAGAAAGCTCGGATGAGGACAGCGGGCGAGGTGGTTTCCCGCTTGCGGTGGGACCCGGAGCTGGGGGGTGAGGAGTTCACGGTGGGCTACCTGGACCGCTTCCTGGGCCTGCTGGAACAGCCCTTCGAGGCCTTCAGCTGGGGGGACCTGAGCTCGGCAGCACCTGGGGAGTTGGCCATTCCCCAGCACCGCATCCAGTACTTCAAACACCGAGGCCGCGTGGTCTGGGACAAGGGCCGGCGCATTGACGACATCTTCGGCTCGACTGGCAGTGGCTGCACGATCCACCAGCTGCTGGGGCACGGCCAAGATGGCAGAGGATTGGGGGGCGGTCAAGATGGCAGAGGATTGGGGGGCGGTCAAGATGGTGGAGGATTGGGGGGCGGCCAAGATGGCGGAGGATTGGGGGGCGGCCAAGAAGGCGGAGGATTGGGGGGCGGCCAAGAAGGGGAAGGGCAGGTGGGCGGCCAAGATGGGGGAAGCCAAGACGGGGAAGGGCTGGGACGCCACCAAGATGGTGAAGGGCTAGAGGGCGACCAAGATGTTGGAGGGCTGGGAGGTCACCAAGATGGCAGAGGGCTGGGGGGCAGCCTGGACGGTGAGAAGCAAGAGAGCATTCAAGATGGCTGCCAACTTAGCACAGTCAAAGATGGCCAATTTGCTGATCTTGTGATTGGTGATAGTGTGAGCGACATCAGCGGTGACGCCTACGACGACGGCTCCTATGGCAACAGTGATGCCTGCAGCCATGCCAGCCTTGGCAGATCCCATGACAACGAGGCCTACAGCCCCGCCCGAAATCAGGGCCTCACCTTGGGCCCCGGCCACCGGGCCAACCACTTTGTGGCGGTGCGGGTGTCCAGCGAGGCCTTTGGGGCGGCCACCCAGGAGCTGCAGGAACGGCTGAGGCGGGCACTGCCTGATTTTGGGCCTTGCCTGGTGCCCATCTCCCGCCTCCACCTCACCTTGTGCCCCCTGCACCTGGAGAACCCGGCCCAGCTGGAGGCGGCACGCTCAGCCCTGAGGCAGTTGGCCTGGGAGGGCCGCCGCCTGCTGCCTCCCGCCCTCCTCCTGGAGTTCGGGGAGCTGAGGGACTTTGGGGGGAGGGTACTGTACACGTCCCCCCTGGGCCCCAGCCTGTTGGAGCTGGGCCGCTTGGCCGCAAAATTGAGGAAGCGCTTCAGCGAGCTGGGACTGTGCGTGCTGGGGGGCTCTGGGACCCCCACAGGGCAGCCTCCCCTCCACGTCACCCTGGCCAAGCTGGACAGGAGTTACTGCCTGAAGCACCCAGGGGTGAGGCTGCTCCCCGAGATCTACCACCAGTGGCCCCAGCCCCAGTTTGGCTGCCAGCCCCTGGAGGAGCTGTGTTTGTGTGCCACACGTGGGCTGGGGGGCAGCGGGGGCTTCTACAGCACCCAGCTAGTGGTCAACCTGTACTGAGAATCGCTGACTGAGAATCAACATGTACTGAGAAGCCCTGACTGAGAATCAACATGTACTGAGAATCGCTGACTGAGAATCAACATATACTGAGAATCGCTGACTGAGAATCAACATATACTGAGAATCCCTGACTGAGAATCAACATATACTGAGAATTGCTGACTGAGAATCAACATATACTGAGAATCCCTGACTGAGAATCAAGCTGTACTGAGAATTCCTGACCGAGAATCAAACTATACTGAGAATCCCTGACCGAGAATCAAACTGTACTGAGAATCCCTGACAGAATCAACATGTACTGAGAATCCCTGACTGAGAATCAACCTGTACTGAGAATTCCTGACTGAGAATCAAACTGTAGAGAATTCCTGACTGAGAATCAAACTATACTGAGAATCCCTGACTGAGAATCAAACTGTACTGAGAATCCCTGACAGAGAATCAACATGTACTGAGAATCCCTGACTGAGAATCAACATGTACTGAGAATCCCTGACTGAGAATCAACATGTACTGAGAATCCCTGACTGAGAATCAACATGTACTGAGAATCCCTGACTGAGAATCAACATGTACTGAGAATCCCTGACTGAGAATCAACATGTACTGAGAATCCCTGACTGAGAATCAACATATACTGAGAATCCCTGACTGAGAATCAAGCTGTACTGAGAATTCCTGACCGAGAATCAAACTATACTGAGAATCCCTGACCGAGAATCAAACTATACTGAGAATCCCTGACCGAGAATCAAACTGTACTAAGAATCCCTGACAGAGAATCAACATGTACTGAGAATTCCTGACTGAGAATCAAACTGTACTGAGAATCCCTGACCGAGAATCAACATGTACTGAGAATCCCTGACTGAGAATCAACATGTACTGAGAATCCCTGACTGAGAATCAACATGTACTGAGAATCCCTGACTGAGAATCAACATGTACTGAGAATCCCTGACTGAGAATCAACATGTACTGAGAATCCCTGACTGAGAATCAACATGTACTGAGAATCCCTGACTGAGAATCAACATGTACTGAGAATCCCTGACTGAGAATCACCCAGTGCTGAGAATCCTTGAGGGTCACTCCATCCCCATCCTGACTCCCTCATCACCCCATCTCTCCACCCACTCACTCCCACATACCCATTTCTTCCACCTCCGCCCCTCCATCCATCATTCTCCAGCCTCTGCCCCAGACTCACCCCCTTTTACACCAGTCTCTTCATTGTTAACTTTGCAACTGGCTTCAGACAATTTAATAAATGATGTTTACCTCTGATCTCCTGTGAGATTTTCTTCTTGTCCGATATTCAATCACCAGCAGACACCTGCTTCAGGCCATTCGGCCCCTCGAGCCTGTTGTACATAAACAGGAGGCCATTCAGCCCCTCGAGCCTGTCACGCAGGAACAGGAGGAGGTCCATTCAGCCCCGGGAGGACCTTCTGTGGGCTGTCCAGGGGGAGCGGGCTCTGGACCCACTGGTTGGTATTTGTTGGTGAGGAAGGGGTTAACGGGTTGACGTCACGCACCCCCGCCCTCCTCCCATTGGCTGCGCTCCGGTCACGTGGGCCTGTCCCGGAAGCTGTCTGACTGACCCAAACTTTCCGAAGGGGGGATTTTAACCCCGGAGCCCCGGGACCCCCTCCAGCTCTGCCCGTGTCAGGGGGGCCTCCTCCCCCCGCCCAGCCCAGCCCAGCCGGGTGAGTGAGAATCCGACAACAGCCTCAAAGATCAGCGCGGAAACCAGCTCATCTGTTAGTGTTGAGTCATCCTGAGGGTGGGATTGAGGCAGAGAGAGAGACGGGGGGAGAGGGAGAGATGGGGGGGGGGGGGGGAGAGGGAGAGATGGGGGGGGGGGGGGAGAGGGAGAGATGGGGGGGGGGGGGGAGAGGGAGAGATGGGGGGGGGGGGAGAGGGAGAGATGGGGGGGGGGGGGGGGGAGAGGGAGAGATGGGGGGGGGGGAGAGGGAGAGATGGGGGGGGGGGGAGAGGGAGAGATGGGGGGGGGGGGGAGAGGGAGAGATGGGGGGGGGGGGAGAGGGAGAGATGGGGGGGGGGGGAGAGGGAGAGATGGGGGGGGGGGAGAGGGAGGGAGAGGGAGAGATGGGGGGGGAGGGACAGGGAGAGATGGGGGGGGGGGAGAGGGAGAGATGGGGGGGGGGGAGAGGGAGAGATGGGGGGGGGGGGGAGAGGGAGAGATGGGGGGGGGGGAGAGGGAGAGATGGGGGGGGGGGGAGAGGGAGAGATGGGGGGGGGGGGAGAGGGAGAGATGGGGGGGGGGGGAGAGGGAGAGATGGGGGGGGGGGGAGAGGGAGAGATGGGGGGGGGGGGAGAGGGAGAGATGGGGGGGGGGGGAGAGGGAGAGATGGGGGGGGGGGAGAGGGAGAGATGGGGGGGGGGGGAGAGGGAGAGATGGGGGGGGGGGAGAGGGAGAGATGGGGGGGGGGGAGAGGGAGAGATGGGGGGGGGGGGAGAGGGAGAGATGGGGGGGGGGGGAGAGGGAGAGATGGGGGGGGGGGGAGAGGGAGAGATGGGGGGGGAGAGGGAGAGATGGGGGGGGGGAGAGGGAGGGAGAGGGAGAGATGGGGGGGGAGGGACAGGGAGAGATGGGGGGGGGGGGAGAGGGAGAGATGGGGGGGGGGGAGAGGGAGAGAGGGGGGGGGGAGAGGGAGGGAGGGAGAGAGAGAGTGGGGGGGGAGAGGGAGAGAGAGGGGGGAGAGGGAGAGAGAGAGAGGGGGGGGGGAGAGGGGGGGGGGAGAGGGAGGGAGGGAGAGAGAGAGTGGGGGGGGGAGAGGGAGAGAGAGGGGGGGAGAGGGAGAGAGGGAGAGAGAGGGGGGGAGAGGGAGAGAGAGAGAGGGGGGGGGGGAGAGGGGGAGAGAGAGTGGGGGGGGGAGAGGGAGAGAGGGAGTGGGGGGGGGGGGGAGAGGGAGAGAGGGAGTGGGGGGGGGGGAGAGGGAGAGAGGGAGTGGGGGGGGGGGAGAGGGAGAGAGGGAGTGGGGGGGGGGAGAGGGAGAGAGGGAGTGGGGGGGGGGGAGAGGGAGAGAGGGAGTGGGGGGGGGGGAGAGGGAGAGAGGGAGTGGGGGGGGGGGAGAGGAGAGAGGGAGTGGGGGGGGGGAGAGGGAGAGAGGGAGTGGGGGGGGAGAGGAGAGGGAGAGAGGGAGTGGGGGGGGGGGAGAGGGAGAGAGGGAGTGGGGGGGGGGAGAGGGAGAGAGGGAGTGGGGGGGGGGGAGAGGGAGAGAGGGAGTGGGGGGGGGGAGAGGGAGAGAGGGAGTGGGGGGGGGGAGAGGGAGAGAGGGAAGTGGGGGGGGGGAGAGGGAGAGAGGGAGTGGGGGGGGGGGGAGAGGGAGAGAGGGAGTGGGGGGGGGGAGAGGGAGAGAGGGAGTGGGGGGGGGAGAGGGAGAGAGGGAGTGGGGGGGGAGAGGGAGAGAGGGAGTGGGGGGGGGGAGAGGGAGAGAGGGGAGTGGGGGGGGGGGAGAGGGAGAGAGGGGAGTGGGGGGGGGGAGAGGGAGAGAGGGAGTGGGAGGGGGGAGAGGGAGAGAGGGAGTGGGGGGGGGAGAGGGAGAGGGGGAGTGGCGGGGGGGAGAGGGAGAGGGGGAGTGGCGGGGGGGAGAGGGAGAGAGGGAGTGGGGGGGGGGAGAGGGAGTGGGGGGGGGAGAGAGGGAGTGGGGGGGGGGGAGAGGGAGTGGGGGGGAGGGAGAGAGGGAGTGGGGGGGGGGGAGAGAGGGAGTGGGGGGGGGGGAGAGAGGGAGTGGGGGGGGGGAAGAGGGGGAGAGAGAGTGGGGGGGGGAGAGGGAGAGGGGGAGTGGGGGGGGGAGAGGGAGAGGGGGAGTGGGGGGGTAGAGGGAGAGGGGGAGTGGGGGGGGAGAGGGAGGGAGGGACTGAGAGAGGGAGGGGAGGAGGGAGGGACTGAGAGAGGGAGGGGAGGGAGGGAGGGACTGAGAGAGGGAGGGGAGGGAGTGAGAGTGTGTGGGGGGGGAGAGAGACTACTGAGGGAGAGGGAGAGAAACAGAAAAACAAAAGCAAGAGAGTCAGAGGGAAACAAAAGGGAGAGAGACAGAACAGGGGAGATGTCGTGAGGGAGAGAGACAAAAGAGACTGAAAGAAGGAGGACGGAGAGACAGAAAGCGAGCAAGCCAGACTGTGAGAGACAGAGAGAGATAGAATTAGAATCTACAGTGCAGAATGAATCCATTCGGTCCATCAAACTCCAACAACAATCTCACCCAGGTCCTATCCCCATAACCCTGCTATTTACTCTGCTAACCCCCCCTAATGTTAAGGGGCAATTTTGCCAAGGTCAATCAAACTAACATGCACATCTTTAGAGTGTGGGAGGAACTCAGAGCCTCCGAAGGAAACCCACGCAGACACAGGAAGACCGAGCAAGCTCTGCAGACAGTGACCGAAGGCCAGAACTGAACTAGGGTCTCCGGCACTGTGAAGCAGTAATGTTAATCATTGTGCATGGAAAGAGACAGTGTGAAAGAGAGAGGAAAGTGACAGAGATAGAAACAGACACAGAGGGAGACAGACTGAGAGAGAAGAAAATGACAGAGATAGAGACAGAGAGCAAAGAAAGTGTCAGAGGAAGAGAGACAGATTGAAAAGGAGAGAGACACAAAAAGAGACAGTGAGAGCGTGAAACAGACATTAAAAAAAAGAGAGGGAGAGAGAACCAGACAAAGATACAGACAGAGACAGAGGGGAAAAAAGAGGGAGAGAGTGAGAGAGAGAGTAACAGGTAGAGAATGACAGAGAGAGAGCGCCAGGGAAAGAGCAGCTCCTCTACAAATCACAAGTTTTCAGCCTCATCAATCGATGTGTGGACATCCCTGGATGAAGAATCTGGACCCAGAGCCTTGGTTTATCTCAGCTAAAACCCTGGGCCCAAGTTAGCCTCACAGCCTGGACCTGCCTTGGTCAAATGTCTGGAGACCTAGCTGACAGCCTGGGTCTACCTTGGTTTTGTAGGATTACTATCAAATAAACTGGTTGGACTCTAACCTGGTGTTGTGAGACTTCTTACTGTGTTTACCCCAATCCAACGCTGGCATCTCTACATCATGTCTACCTTGGTTAACAGGCTGGGCTCAGATAACCTGATAGGCTGGGCAACCTTGGCTGACATACTAGACTGAGCTAGTCTGACAGTTGGGTCAATTTAGGATATCAGCCTGCACCAACTTGGCTAATAGGCTGGGATTTACCTTGGCCAACAGCCCCTGGGCCTACTTTGGCCATGATGTGGAGATGCTGGCGTTGGACTGGGGAAAACGCAGTAAGAAGTCTCACAACACCAGGTTAAAGTCCAACCAGTTAAAGTCCAGTTTATCAAATAAACTGGTTGGACTTTAACCTGGTGTTATGAAACTTCTTACCTATTTTGGCCAACAGCCCTGGGACCTTGAGTTCATGTCACACTATCTGTAACCCCCATGACTTGCCTGGGTTTGCAAAACCTCACTTACTGTACTGTCTGGAGACAATACACATCTCTTTAACCTGTGCCTAATGCTCTTTCCACTCACGTTGTCTGCATCTTTAAGACTTGAATAGCAGGTTAGTTGTAAAGACTCACATTCTAATCAGTATTCTGTAAACACTGTGTGCTGTTATATGCTCTGTCTGAGGCCAGAACACTCTATTCACCTGACGAAGGGGCAAATACCTAAAAGCTTGTGAGTTTACTGTGAAATAAATTGGTTGGACTTTAACCTGGTGTTGACAGACTTCTTACTGTGTTTACCCCAGTCCAACGCCAGCATCTCCAACATCATGCCTACTTTGACCAACAGCCTGGGCCCACCTTGGCCCAGTAAGAAGTCTCACAACACCAGGTTAGAGTCCAACCAGTTTATTCCAGTTTACTCTAACCTGGTGTTGTGAGACTTCTTACTGTGTTTACCCCAGTCCAATGCTGGCATCTCTACATCATGCCTACCTTGGCCAACAGCCCTGGGCCTATCTTCAGCCTTCCCACCCCTCTTCGCTGGCCTACATGCTAACATGATGGTGGTTTTATTTGGATTCCACAGGCACAGCAGTGAGCAGGTTGGTGGCTGCGAGCAGAGGGAGAGCAACACATTGGACGGCAATTACTGATCAGGTTTCCACGGTAACGGTGGCTCCTGACAACATCTGGAGGTGCCGAGAGTCTGGAATGAGCAACATGCAGAAATCCAGTCACACACACAAGGTAATGACTCGCACTCCAGGAATGACAGAAGAGAGTGAGGCAAACAGGAGACATTTACCCCAGAGAGTCAAGGGAGCTTTACTCTGTATCTAACGCCATACCGTATCTGCCCTGGAGTGGTTGATGGGGGCAGCGTCGAGGGAGCTTTACTCTGTATCTAACCCTATGCTGTACCAGTCCTGGGATTGTTTGATGGGGACAGTGTAGAGGGAGCTTTACTCTGTATCTAACCCCGTGCTGTACCTGTCCTGGGATTGTTTGATGGGGACAGTGTAGAGGGAGCTTTACTCTGTATCTAACCCCGTGCTGTACCTGTCCTGGGAGTGTTTCATGGGGGACAGTGTAGAGGGAGCTTTACTCTGTATCTAACCCCGTGCTGTACCTGTCCTGGGAGTGTTTGATGGGGGGACAGTGTAGAGGGAGCTTTACTCTGTATCTAACCCTATGCTGTACCTGTCCTGGGAGTGTTTCATGGGGGACAGTGTAGAGGGAGCTTTACTCTGTATCTAACCCTTTGTGGTACCTGTCCTGAGAATGTTTGATGGGGACAGTGTAGAGAGAGCTTTACTCTGTATTTAACCCTGTGTTATACCTCTCCTGGGAGTGTTTGATGGGGGAGTGTAATGGGAGCTTTACTCTGTATCTGACCCAGTGCTGTATCCGTCCTGGGAGTGGTTGATGGGGACAATATAGAGGGAGATTTACTCTGTACCTAGCCCCGTACTATACCTGTCCTGGGAGTGTTTGATGTGGACAGTGTAGAGAAGCTTTACTCTGTAACTAACCCTGTGCTGTACCTGTCCTGTGAGTGCTCGATGGGGGCAGGGTAGCTAGAGCTTTACTCCGTATTTTATCCCATGCTGTCGCTATCCTAGGTAATTGAGATAGGGATTGTTTAGAGGGATCTTCAGTCCGTATCCAACCTAATGGCGAGAGAGTGAAGCCATTATTAGTTTGGGATTGATGCAGTGCTATGGGGAAGGAGTGGGGCAGTGGGATTAGTTTGGGATTGATACAGCGCTAAGTGGAGAGAGTGGGGAATGGGAATTAGTTTGTCATTTGATACGGGTTATGGAGAAAAATCAGGATGTTGGGAGTAATTTGGGGTGTGCTAGAGGGCGATGGGGAGAGAGTGAGGCAGTGGGATTAGTTTGGGATTGATGCAGGGCTATGGGAAGAAAGCAGGGCAGTGGGATTAGTTTGAGGATTGGTAATAGAGCTATGGGGAGAGAGACAGTGGGATTAGTTTGGATTTGATACAGGACTATGAGAAGAAAGCAGGGCAATGGGATTTGTTTATGATTGATACAGAGCAATGGGGAGAAAGTGGGGATTATTTTGAGCGATACAGTGTGCAGGGAGAGAGTGGGGATTATTTTGGGAGGGAATTATTTTGGGATTATAAAGACCTAGATGAGGATGGGGGATTGACTTTGGGATACACTGATATGAGCAAGCCATTCCCTCCTTCCTGCAGTGACAAGTTTCCAATTTTTGGCACGTGAAATTCTGCTCCTTTGCTCACACAGGCTAAGAAAGATTCGGGAATCGGATCACTCAGTGACCATGAACTGATTCAGCTGACAGTGCGGGACTTGAACCAGCAGCTGCGGGGCCTGTCCAAGGAGGAGGTGGCTCGTCTGAAGCAGCGCAGGAGGACGCTGAAGAACCGTGGCTACGCGGCCAGCTGCCGGGAGAAACGGGTGTCACAGCGGGAGGAGCTGGAGCTCCAGCGGACTGCGCTGGCTGCCGAGGTGGACGGCCTGGCCCGTGAGAACTCCAGCATGAAGGGCGAGCTGGACTCACTGCGGGCCCGCTACCTCGCCCTGCAAACCTTTGCCCGCTCCATGGGCAGGGGCACCCTGGTGCCCACCCGGGTGGCCACCACTGGCGTCATCACCATTGTCAAGTCAGAGAGCAAAAGGGCCGACGCGTGACCTGCGGCGGAAAGAAATCTTTCTCGTCCCAGCTTGCAGTCTGACCAGTTGCTGCTTCCACACATCCTGTGGAGATCGAGTCGTCAGGGGAATTTGTTCACCAGTCATGAGTTTGCTCACTAAATATACTGCAAGCTTACAAAACTGATGCTCAGTTCAATCTTTCATTCACCATCCCCATCAAACACTTCCAGAATAGTTACACCACAGGGTTAGATAGAGTAAAGCTCCCTCTATACTGACCCCATCAAACACTCCCAGAGCAGGTACAGCACGGGGTTAGATACAGAGTAAAGCTCCCTCTACACTGTCCCCCATCAAACACTCCCAGGACAGGTACATGGAGTTAGATACAAAGCAAAGCTCCCTCCACACTGTTTCCATCAAACACTCCCAGGACAGGTACACAGGATTAGATGCAAAGTAAATCTCCCTTTGGGTGGCACAGTAGCACTATGGTTAGCACTGCTGCTTCACAGCTCCAGGGTCCTGGATTGAATTCCTGGCTTGGGGTCACTGTCTATGTGGAGTTTGCACATTCTCTTCGTGTCTGCCCAGGTTTCCTCAGTCCAAAAATGTTTGGGTTAGGTTGATTGGCTATGGCATCCTAAGCTGTGTAGGTTTGAGGGATTAGTGGGTAAAACACGTAGGGATACTGGGCTGCGGGCCTGGGTGGGATTGTGGTCGGTGGAGGGTTGATGGGCCAAATGGCCTCTTTCTATACTGTAGGGTTTCAATAATTTTTTAATACTGTTCCCCATCAAACACTCCCAGGACAGGTATAGCATAGGGTTAGTTACAGAGTAAAATTCACTCTGTACAGTTCCCATTAAAAACAGGACAGGTACAGCACCGGGTTAGATACAGCGTAAAGCTCCTTCTACACTGTCCCCATCAAACACTCCCAGAATAAGTACAGCAGGGGGTTAGACACAGAGATGTGCAGTGATGAAACACCCACAGCTAAATCTATTCAAAAACTTTATTTCAGACATTGGCAACAAGAGTTCAAAAACATTATGCATTCTGAAAAAAGACTGGGGGTGGGGCAGACAAGGAGATGGGTGGGAGTGAAGGGGGGGGAAGGGAAATTGTGTCAGGGTATCGAAAATAAACAAACAAAAAGCAGCTGCAGTGGTCTGACGGGAGGGGAGGGAGGGACAGGGGAAACAGATTTCACTGGGGTGGGGTGGGGTGGGGTGGGGGGGTAGGACAGTAGGAGGGAAAGGGCAGACAGGGGTTGGGTCTCAAAGGGGTGTAATAACGAAGACTGTCAGCAGACTCCCGGCGTCTGAGACCGAATCCTGCGGCGGGTGGTACTACCTGAAAAGAAAAGACGGCTGCTCGAACATGGGTACACTCCCCTCACCCCTCCCAGCCGCCAGGAAAGGCTGAATAGCAGAGCAACGTGACATGGGGGCAGCGGAGGGGGAAGCAGTGCACACCTCCTGTTGCTCCCTTCGACCCATTTCTTATCTTCCATGCACGGCTCAGCTCCCTCTCAATTTCAACAAAGACAACTAACTCCAGTCCCTCTCTTCCTCATCCTTGTTCACTGCAAACCACTGACACTGTGTTAAGGAGAAAAACCCAGAAGATTGATCGGATTCTCTCGGATTCAACGATGAGATACAGTCCTGTCACTCCAGACTCTGGCTGCAGCTAACTTCGCCAGACTCCTGGCCTCTTTGCTTGCTGCTGAGTGACGGTCAGTCGGTCTGCCTTTGTGCGTGCTTTTTTTTGGTTCAACGCTCTCAATTGGTTTTGGTTTTTATTTGCATGCCGTTCCATCGCTCCCTCAAGCTGGCCGGAGAGTGGGAACGAGAGAGGGATTGGGGGGGAGAGAGAGAGAAAAAAACTGAAACATCGTTAGCGTCTCATTTAGACAAGATACAAAAATATACACACATGAAAACTTTACAAATTTAGACTTGATTGCATTAAAAAAAGGGGAAGGGTAAGGATTGGGTTGTGGGGGTTGGGTGGCAGGTTGGGGTGGTGGGAGAGAGAGTGAAAGGGAAGGAGTTAGGAAGGGGAGAAAAAACACAGTTTGTCATTCCAGTAAGTCTGGATGTCTAGGTCTGTACAGTTTCTTAAAGTTAAAGCAAAAATCCTTAAATACACATCTTTTATCTCTATATAAATATACACATATTATATACACAGACACAAAAGAAATCAACTTCGTTAACCATTTACATTCACGAGTTTGGCAGCAATATATCGAGACGTGATGAATGCCCAGACGCAGAAATCCCAGAGCAATTTTTCCAGAAGGTCCAGGAAGTTAAGGGAATTGTTGAAATATTTTTGGAAGGAGGGAGGGCAGGATAGGGCTTTAGGACGGGACTGCAGGGGCTGCCATGTCTCTCCATGGGAGATGCAAACCCTCAAAACGTTCTACAAACCAAAAGGGGAGGCACGATTCAGAGAAAGGTGTCATCCTTGCGCACCTCATGGGGTTGAAGAGGCTTTTTTTCAAGAAAAAATTAATTATAAAACACAAACACGTCCCTTATAACTGAACTGCTTAAAACAAAAATAAAACTAAATCTCGGGGAGAGACATCAGAACGGCGTTATCTTCTGCGTGAGAGGGACAGTTACATTGCCAAGCCCACACTCTCACCTGCCCTCCCCCCTCAATCGGACATAGGCTGGGGGAGGGTCAGAAATTCGGCAGCTGCAAGGCACTCTGCTTGCAGTCAATCTTGGTGCTATCAGATTTGAGGAAGGTGAGGGCTAGTGAGCCCAGGAACACTTGACACTCCTCCTCGCTATCGAAGGCCAGTTCGGACTGCACATAGGAGACAGGTAACGCTGGCCGGTAACTAGAGGGCAGGAGAGAGATCGAGAGAAAGAGGCGGGCAAAAAAAAAAGGTTAGCGAGAGACAACAGTAATACAGCAAGGACACTTCTACATAACCGACGTTTAAAAACTACAGGAGGGTATGTGGCAGAGGCGAGGTTTCAACGCATTGACCCCATCCCTCACATACACACAAACACATGCTCATGTACATATCTGCACATGCACACACTGATGCGCACACCCACATCCACAGGTGCACACATGCAAGTGTGTGCATGCACACGCATTCAAACGCGCGCAGGCTCACACATTCAAATGCACACGTGCATGCATTTATGTTTATGTGCACAAGCATACAAATTGACACACAGACACGTGTGCACACATTTATGTTCATACCCACATACACATTTATGTTCATGCGCACGCACACGTTCACGCTGGCGCACGCACACACATTCACGTTCGCGCGCGCACACATTCATGCGCGCACACATTCATGCGCGCACACATTCACGTTCGCGCACGCACACATTCACGTTCGCGCACGCACATATTGACGTGCACACATTCACGCGCACACACATTCAAGCATGCACTCACATTTATGTTCACGTGCGCGCACACACATTCATGCACATTCACATATGCGTGCAAAAACACACTTGCACACATACATGTATACCCAAACCCTTGCTCAGCTACACAATCACATATGTGGACATAAGCGCACACACAGACAGTCCACCCCCCCCACTCATTGCAGGACTCTGCTGACACTCTTAACGAGAATGTCAGCAGTTTAACTAGGGTCAGGAGGGGAGCGGGGACTGGGTAACTACATACACGGTTGGTACTTATTGCCCCACACCTAACATTGTAGACACACCAACCAACTCTTGAAATCCTCCGCTCTGTTGAAGACAGACACTGGCCACCACTTTCTCTGGTGCGGCATGAAGAGAGGAACGGGTCCCTTTATGCCCTTGCGTTTGAACGCGTGACAGGGTGATCAGGCACGTGGAATGCCCCGAGCACTCCCCTTACTGTAGCAGCACCTCGTTTGGTGTTCTGCAAACCTGACTCCCACCTCCAAGCTCGGTTCACCCACAAACTCGGGATGCCGCCAGGGTGGGGGATACAATGAAGAAGTGTTAAGCTGTCGAAGCTTTCACAGTTAGGTACTCATTGGGGAACTCGCTGGCTACAGGCCGGGTAATGGCCATACTCGACTGGGAGCACAGTGCCTGGTATTAGGTGTGATTCTGTTATTAGACAGCACTCACTGCACAATACCGAGTGTGCCTAATAAAGTAGCATCACATAGAGAACTAATTGAAGATGATCAGTTTGGGGTTCACTTTTGTTTGCTAGAAGCAACATACATTTGGACACAGGGACCAGCTTCTGCAAACAAAAGGAATCAACCCGGGCATTGTAGCTTTAATTATACTGCTTTATTTGTGGAGAGGAAATGGGGGACAGGCCTCAGGCAATTTAGCAACCCAATCAGCACTCGTTCCGCATGCACTGTAAACTGATCGCTTCTGTGTAATTTGTCCTGATGAGCGTCAGATGAAAAGCTTCGACAGCTTGACTTTTGGTTTCTCCAGCACACAGGCTGCGTCCCCTCAAACAACTGGATGGAAACTCAGGATACTTACCTGGGACAGATAGCACCAGGAGTACTGGTGAGAAGACTGTGGCCTGTCTTACCAGCCCAAAAGCCCAGCTATGGTTTAGAGTACACTCAGCCCTAACCCAAAGCAAACCGTTGCAAAGGCTTCCTCACTTGACACAGTGTCTCGCACCTCACCTGCCATCATCTCACGCTGCCCCCCTTCTCAAACGAGTGGAGCCTCTCTCTCTCTCCACAGGGCTGTATCTCCCCCCCCCCCTTCTCTCTCTCACCCCGGGCCGATTCCTTCTACCTCTCCCCTGGTGCCGGAAAGTCCTCTCTCTCTTTGCCAGGACTGTATCCTCCTCTCTCTCTCTGTCTCCCCTGGGGTTTGTATCCAACCACCCCCCCATACCTCCCCCGCTCTGGGCTGTATCCTCCTCTCTCTCTCTCCCTGGGGCCGTATCCTTCTCTCTCTCCTCCCCGGGTCATATCTTCCTCCATCTCCCCCCCCCACCCCATGTCCGTATCCTCCTCTCTCCCTGCCAGGTCCATATCCTTCTCTCTCTCCCTGCCAGGACTGTATCCCCCCCTCTCTCCCCCCAGGACCGGAAACTCCTCTCTTGCTCCCTGCCGGGACTGTATCCTCCCCTCTCCCTCCTGGGGCCATATCCCCCTCTCTCTCCCCCAGGACCATATTCTCCTCTCTCCCCCCAGGCCCATATCCGCCACTCTCCCCAAGGGCCGTATCCTCCTCTTTCTCTCTCCCGGGGCTGTACACTCCCCTCTCTTCCCTGGGGCTGTACCCTCCTCTCTTTCCCCTGGGGACGTTTCCTTCTCTCCCCAGGTGCCGAAACTCCTCCTCTGTCTCTCCCTGCCAGGACTATATCCTCCCCTCTCTTCCCTGGGCCTGTATCCCCCCATTTCTGTCCTAGGACCATATCCTCCTCTCTTTCCCCCCGGGGCCGTATCATCCTCTCTCTCCCTGACAGTACTGTATCCTCTCCTCTCTTCCCTGGGCCTGTATCTCCCCCTCTCTCTCTCCCACCTAGGGCCGTATCATTCTCTGTCTTCCCCTGGGTCCATATTCTCCTCTCTCCGTCCCAGGTCTGTATCCTCCTCTGTCTCTCCCCTGGGCCATATCTTTCTCTCTCTCTCTCTCTCCAGGGGCCATATCCTCCTGTCTCTTCCCCCAGTGCCATTTCCTCTCTCCCCCTCAGGACTGTATCTTCCTCCCTTTCTCCTCCACGGCTGTATCCTCCTTTCCTTCTCCCTAATCTCAGCAGGTTCTCCTTGGGCTCCCTCCAGCAACCTCCATCTGCCCTCCAACACAGGCTCCTATCTCCCCCGGGTTCCTTCACCTGAGCCGTGCTCCAACACCAGTCATCCCTCCCTCATCAGCTTTCCGCCAGCCCTACGCAACCAGGGTTCTTCCCTCCTCCCACCCCCCTGGCTTCACTGCTCCCTCCCAGCCCTCCTACCCTCAGACACCGTCATGAGGTTTCTCCTCTGCCACCATTCCCTTTTCTCCGTGGGTTCTCTTCTCCTCAGCCCCCACTCCTCCAGGGCTCTCTCTCCCCGCCACCCCCTCCTGTCCCCACCTGGGTCTCTCTGACTTAGTCCACCACCCTCCGCACCCCACCCCGGTTCTCTCTCTCTTTCTCTGGCTTGCTCCCCCCTTCCCCCAGGGCCCAGGGTTCCTTCTTTCAAGCTCGCTCCCACCCCCACAGGCTCTCTCTCTCTCTGGCTCGCTCTCCTCCCTCTGTCCGTCTCCCCAGAGTGACGTACGTTTTTAGCATGGCTTTGAGAGCCTGCTTCCTCTCGCGGTCCACAAACTTGTCCATGAGGTGGGCTGACATGCGGGGGGCAGCCTTGTAGAGCTGGAAGAAGCGGTGATAGTTACAGAGGGCCCAGGCCGCCCGCAGTGCCAGGGCATGAGCCACACACGGCTCCGACTTCAACTCCCGGGTCAGGAAGGCCAGCTCGGTGGTGATGTCTGTCGGGTGGAATAGAGACACAGAGTGAGAGAGATCCGGGGAAAACGGGTAACAGATTGAGGATTCAAGAGGGTCAGCATACCTCCAGAATTCTGCGTGAAGATGTAGTAAAGGATTCTGTACGCAGTGAATTCTCCTACATTCCCCGGCAGGCTCTCTGCATACAGCGACTTCAGCTGTGTCTGACACTGGTTAAATTCCTCATGATCGCCCTGCATCGAAGAGAAACGCTCATCACGAGGTTCGGGTATTCAGTATAGAGATAGAATTGCCCTCTGACCACCCCAATCCCCCAGTCAACTTTAACTTGCTTGGATTGCTTTTTGGCCCGTCCAGTCACCTTTAACCTCCTCACTGACTGCTCTGTGACCCCATCACCTTTAACCTCTTCACAGATTACTATCTGAAATGGCCATCACCCTTAACCTTCTTGGACTGCTTTTTGCCCCCTCCAGTCACTTTTAACCTCCTCACAGGCTGCTCTCTAACCCCTTTCCTCACTCTGTGCCTCACCCCCCATCCCCCGGGTCCAGTTCCTACCTTCTCCAGTGCTATCCGTGCGTGAGTCTCGTACACTTCAACTGTGAACTCAGTCCGCACCCCTTGAACCTAGGTGGAACGGAGAAAGATCATGAAATGAAGGTGTTACAGAAGTTATATTAATATATCCCGCTTCACAGACTTGGGGCATGGGGTGGGGGGAAGACATTATAAAAATAACCGGATATCAGGCAACAGAATGAGATATTGAGGTACTCCAAAGGAGGGAAGTGAGGGAGAGAGGTGGAGAGATTTAGGGAGGGAATTGTAGAGCTTAGCGCATGGTTCTGCTCTCTGCAAGAGATCGGATAAGGTCACAAAGGCTGTGATAGTAAGCAGACAGGAAGTAACTTTACTCCACGGTGAAGGAATTAATGACTGGGGGCGGGGGGGGGAGCGTGGATAGATATAAGGGAAGGGGCAGTGAGGGAAAACCAGAAGTGGTAGGAGGCTGGAACTCACTGCCTGAAAAGGCGGTGGGAGCAGAGAACTTCCTAACATTTAAGAAGTTTTTAGCTGTATGCTTGCGATGCCAAGGCGTACAAGGCTATGGGCCAAGTGCTGGAAAATGGGATTAGAAAAGTAAGATGATTTGTCTTTGATCGAAAGAGGAGTGATGGACTGAAAGATCTTTTCCTGTGCTGTAGACCTTTATAGAATCTATAGGCCTCCCATTCTTCATGCTCTTTAGGGTAATGACTGGGTTCAGCCTGAAATCACTCACTGGGAAAACACTGGAATATATTATTACGGAAATCTTACCAACTCACTGGGAATGTCACAAGTTACAAGAATGATCCCTGGAACAAAGAGCTTATCATATGAGGAATGGTTGAGGACTCTGGGTCTGTACTCAGTGGAGTTTAGAAGGATGAAGGGGGATCTTATTGAAACTGATAAGACACTGCGAGGCTTGTTTAGAGGAAGAGGGAGCAGAGGATGTTTCCGCCACTAGGAAAAACTAGAACCAGAAGGCACAACCTCAGGCTAAAAGGACGTCCTTTAACACAGAGATGAGGGGGAATTTCTTCAGCCAGAGAGTGGTGAATCTTTGGGAATCTTTACCGTAGAAAGTTGTGGAGGCCAGGTCATTGGGTGTCTTTAAGACAGAGACAGATAGGTTCTTGATTCATAAGGGGATCAGGGGTTATGGGGAAAAGATAGGAGAATGGGGATGAGAATAATATCAGCCATGATTGAATGGCGGAGCAGGCTTGATGGGCCGAGTGGCCTAATTCTGCTCCCATGTCTTAAGATCTTATAATGTTGCAGTATGGCCAGACAGGATCAGTGTGGATTTAGTAAAAGCAAGGTCCAATTTGATGTATTTATTAAAGTTTTGTTTTGAAACTGTGACTAGCAGGGTAGATAAGGGCAAACCAGGCAGTTGATAATAATCTTGGATTTGCAAAAGATTTGGGATAAAGTGGCACACAATCAGCAAAGTAAGGAACATGGAGTTGGTAAGGGCTCATGGAGTTTGGAGTGGGATATGTTGGCCTGGAGGATTCACCAGTGGGCAGAATGCAGAGAGGGAGAGCACAAACAGGACCTCCTCAGGGTTCCCGACTGGGACTAGTGGTGTGGGACGAGGTTCAGTGCTGAGATCTTGGCTATTTACAATCTTAAGCACATTATTAATGATACTGCAGCTTATCCCAGGGGATGGCGGGACTATTTTACGGAGAGAGACTGGGGCAAACTGGACCTTTTGCTTTCCAGACTTTTGAAGAATGAGAGGTGATCTCATTGAAACTTCAAAATTCATTCAAGGAATAGCAAGGGAAGATACGAGTAAGATGTTCCCCTTGGTTGGATAGTCTGCAACCAGGGGACACATTCGGATAGGAGGAGAAATGTCTTTACTCAGAGGGTAGTGTATCTTTGGAACTCTCTATCCTAGAGGGCGGTGGAAGCTCAGTCACTGAGTGGGTTTAAAGCAGAGATTGATAAGATTTCTAAATCCCAATGACATCAAGGAAATGGGGAGGCATTGAAGGGGTTATCAGCAATGGTCACACTGAATGGTGCAGCAGGCTCGAGGGGCTGAACGACCTGCTCCTCTTAGACAGGAATCCCGCTCGGATGCACTCAGTGACTCACCGTCAAGTCCTGCCGTATCGACTTCAGCTGTTCACAGGCAAAGGCATAATCTTGGTTCGTGGTCCAGTGAGTTTTCACCATGGCCAGAGACTTCCTGAGAACCTAGGGCAGAAAAGCAGGAGAGGGCAAGTTAACAAATATCCCCCTCATCAGGCAATCAGGGAGGCAGGGAAAGACACCAGAAAGGAGGGAGTTAGGGCAGGGGACGGAGCTTTGCAAAGGCATTAGCTGCAGGCAATGGGCAGAGGAGACAAGGTGTCAGCACAGGATAGCAAGGATAGACAGTGGAACCAGTCAGGGAATGAGATTAAACAGACAGGCTGGGGGGTGGAGGGGGAGGCGGAAGGGAGAAGGGGTGGGGGGGAAGAGAGGAGGGTAGAGGGGGTGGGGAGAGAGGGGGACGGAGGGGAGGAAAGGGGGACAGAGGGGAGTCAGAGGAGAAGAGCAGGCGGAGGGGAGGAGGGGGACATTTACGAGCCACATTTAAGCCTCAAGTAAACCACTCTCAAACTCACTAGCAAAGTCTCTTATATTATGATCACTCTTCCCCAAAGGTTCCTTTATGTGACAATGTGCGCAATCTGTACTTGGACACTGAATGAGGAAAGAAATGAGAGCCAGAGACCTGTGCCCGAGGGAGGGGGGGGTGCTCAGGGGGAGGGGAGGGGAGAAAAAGCACAGGGTCCTCCCACACCACCACGAGCACACAGGTGTGTAGCACTCACTGAAACCGGCCGGACGGTGGAAGGATCCGGGGCGCAGGTGAGCCGCAGGTAGTGTTTGGTGATCTCCTGGCTGGTGCCCACGATCTTGATGTGGTCCCAGTCAAGGGGCTCGGTGCCACTGTCAAAGCTGTTGATCTGCAGGACCAGGGGCTCACACCGTAGCCTCTTGGGCTGCCCGTGCTGGAAGCGGGCTGCCCGCCGCTGCTTCTTGAACTCCTTGTCAGGGTCCTCGAACACCAGCTGGCTGTGCCGCTTCATCCGACGCCCCTTCTTGCTGACGGCCTGCATGTCAAAGTCCCTGTGGGAGAAACAACAGGGGTGGGGAGTGGTTAGAGACACATACACTTGGGCAGGGAACTGCAAAATACAAACTACTTTGCCAATTTTGGAACAGCCAACACTGTAATAAAAAATGTAACAGCCAATCTGTGCACAGCAGGATCCCACATGCAATGCAATAATCACAAGATCATCACCTTTCCATTTAATTGTCGAGGGTTGACAGGATAGTTATGGAGCCCAGGGCACCAGGCAGTTCTCTTTCCCCCTACTTCACTCTTCTTCAGGGAACAACCACAAGATCATCTTATATCCCCAGGTTAACATCTTAAGACAACACACTTAGCGGTGCAGCACTCCCTCAGTACTGGCACTGGGGGCGAGTGTCAGTCTGGATTATAATACATACCCCTCTCCCTCCGACCGTGCAGGGAGGTGTGGAGAGGGGAGAGAGACAGAGAGTCTGGATGATGAGATTTCAGTCTCTGGAACACAGCTCATACACGTAATAGAAACAGAAGAGAGAGTGCCGAAAACAGGATAAGGTTGAAACCTGAAGCAACTCCTGCGTTTAGAGGTTCATTCTCCTGACTGCATCAGCACTCAACACGGTGATACAGCTCCCAAGGACACAGCCAGACTCGAAGCAATGCTCATACATGCCAGTGAAAAACAGTGAACGTACAGCATCAACTCTTCAGGCAGAGTAACCCAAAGCATCTACGCACTATCCCAGTTTCCCACCCGCTCGATTAGTCTGGGATAGGGCAGTGGCTGACTGCTCTCCACTCTCTGGTGCTGCTCCTTACCGTCTGTTCCTCTGCATCCGCCCCCGGCCTCGCCCCCGGTCCATTCGTCCACGACCTCGCCCCTTCTGCAAAGGCTTCCTGTATCCGGAACGAGTCTCACTGCCTGAATATGAGCTACTCTCGCTCCCAGAGCTTGAGCCACTGTCACTGTCACAGAGATTAAACAGTCAATACCGACAGAAACATGGAGCAGAAAGACACAGCAACTGCAGATGTGGGGATAAGGGGAGCATTGGGGAACAAGGGGAGAGCTGCGGGATGGTGCAAGGGGAGAACCAGGGAGGGAGCGAGGGGGAAGTCTGGGAAGGGGGAGACAAGGGACGGGTCGGAGGACAAAAAGATGAAGAGAGTTGGAGAGTGGAGGGGAGATTCAGAGGGCAAAGAGGTGAGTCAGATGGCACAGAGAGTTGAGAACTGGCAGGGGAATGATGGCAGAGTCTCTCTGAGCCTTACCTGCGGTGATGACGTCTGTGCGGAGACCTGGAAGAGGAGCGGGATCGGCTGGCTGACCGGGATCGGGAGCCTGCACTGGACGAGGAGCTGGACTCCTCCCGCGTGAAGACATTGCGGTACCCAAACCTGGAGGGCTGCCCACTCCCCCGTGCCCGCTGGGATGAGGCACCACTGCGGTGGTTCGAGCTGGTGGGCATGGTGCCTCTTTGTGAAGGACTGGATGTCAGGCCCCCTCGATGGGACTGGACGGTTGGCAGCTCCCACCGATTCTTTTTCTGAGGCGTGGTCTTTGTGTCGTCCTTGTTGAGGCTGCAGAGAAACAGGGAGAATTAATGAAGGGGAGCAGTCAAAAAATCTCCATCATCAGTTATCTTCGAATCAGATAACACAGCAGACCATTCAGCCCCTCGAGCCTATTACACAGGAACAGGGGGAACACCCCATGTAGTTGAGCCTGTTACAGATACAGTGACAGATACATACTCAGGTAGAGGCTCGTTGCTCCAATCTATCGTGTAAGCTGAACCGTCCTGTAGCCGAGCCTGTAGGACATCCTTGAGCAGCTTCTCGGTCCGGTCCTTGTCCATCTCCGTCTCACAGGCTGTGAAACATCGCTGTACGTACTCCTTCATTGCCTGGGGCCAATCATCGGGCTTGGTGGGAGAGCCGCTGTCAAACCAATCGCAAGAGGTTGTCAGCAATCATAGACAGCAATGGGAAGGAGCTAGAGCAGGCCTTTCAGCCACTCTCGGCTGTTCCATCAGCCAGTGAGACCATGACTTATCTCATCAACTCCACTTTCCTGCGTGTTCCCCACTGCATTACCCTCTAATTCAGCCTTGAATATATTTAATGAGCCGCAGCTTCCACTGCTCTTTGAGGGAGAGAATTCCAAACTGACCACCCTTTGAGGGAAGAAATTCCTCCTCATCTCTATCTTCAATGGGAGACCCCCTCCTCATTCTGAAATGGTGTGCCCCCACCCCTGCGTTCTAGATCCTCTCCTCTTCTTAATCCCTGCAACCTAATTTTACGTTCTATGAAGAAAATTAGAGTGAACAAAAAGATTACAGCAGAGGAATAGGCCCTTCAGCCCTTCAAACTGGCACCGACCATGCTGCCCGTCTGCATTAAAACCCCTTACCCTTCCAGGGACCATATCCCTCCATTCCCATCCTATTCATGCACTTGTCCAGATGCCCTTTAAACGTCACTATCGTATCTGCTTCCATTACCTCCCCGGCAGCAAGTTGCAGACACCTGTCACCCTCTGTATAAAAAAACTTGCCTCGTACATCTCCTTTAAACCTTGCTCTTCACACCTTAAACCTGTGCTCCATACTAATTGACTCTTCCACCCTGGGAAAAAGCTTCTTACTATCCACTCTGTCCATGTCCCTCATAATCTTGTAGACTTCTATCCAGTCGCCCCTCAACCTCCGCGTGTTTTTTTAATACAATAGCATTGATGTATTGTCATGTATAAGGAAACAAGCCTGAATGGTTGAGTATGGGTGCAATGAGTTTAATCGAATTGAAGACCAGTCAAAACACCAATAGAGGTGTGAAGGCTCATGATTTGAAATTGCAATGAACAGAGGCAAGATGGAGAGCAAAGAAAGCAGCATGAATGGGAGGTGACTTGAAGTTAACTATTGTATTGTCAAATATATACAATTGGGAGATCATAAATGGATGAGGCAAAATAGTAAGTTTATAAATATAACAGCTGTGAAGTACAAAAAAAATTGATCAATTATGGGAAGAGGAACTTCTGAAGGATTGTGGAAACAAGAGAGTGGAAAATCAAAGGACAACAAATGATTTAAAGTGAGACTGAAGATTGTGGTGTGGGATTGAGAGATCTTGGTCAAGATGGTGAAATGTTGAAACCAGACCTACGAACACCAGTTTGCTGCTTCTCTCAGACAGGATTCCGTGTAAGATTTCCCGAGAACCAACAGGGCATCGTCTAGTATATTAGTGGAATTTGCCATTGATTAAAATAATCTATGGGGACTGTTGCCATCAAGATGGGGTTTAGCTCCGAGTTTATTTAAGCTAAAAGCTTTTAGGAAATGTTTGTAAAGTACTGCTAACTGTGTAAAGGTTTCTTGTGTTTTAAATGTGAATTTCCTTTCTCCCTTAATAAACGCTTAATATATAAAATGATCACAATTGGTCTTAGTTACTTACCTTGACTTCAGAAATTTCATTGTACACAAATTGCAAAATTGTTATGGTGGCCGATTCATGTTTCCATTTGGGATTTGGGTACTTGGTGCTTCCAACCTGTGCCGGACACCCAGATCCCTCTGTACTGCAGAGTTCTGCAGTATTTCTCCATTTGAATACAGTTCCCTGATCTCCCTAAGGCCCTACGTGCTGCAGTAGCAGTGCCCTGCTTTCACACTCAACTCCCCTTGTAAGAGATGCAGTGGATGTGACACGGAGCTGAACCACACATGTGCGTGGGCCTGTCTTCGGACAGTGCCCCTCTCCCTTACCTGGCAGCTTGGTACCTCTCAGATTCGGGGAACTGTTGACTACCCTGTTCGGCCGCTGTGCCACTGAAGCCCTGGTTGCTGACCACATACGGTCGTTTCTGGATGTTGAACTTGACTCCTCCACTGCCCGGCGCCTCTGTAACCACAATAGAGAGAGCATCACCTCGGGGCATAACTGATGAAGACAGTCTGCTGGTCACGCCCCTCCACCCCAAAGATACCATGACATCAATCTGAGGGCAACGCCTGCCCTGCTCCCCCACACCACTGCTTACGTTTCATCCGCTGCCACAGCTGCTGCCCTTTCTTTCCTTTGCCCTCTGAATAGGTGCCCTGCTGCGAGTGGTGCTGCTGCTGTGTGGCGGCCTGTTGTTGTTGCTGCGGCTGCTGCTGCTGTTGGCTGGAGCTTGGCCCTCCCGCTGTGTGCTTCTGCACCTGCTGACTCTGCTGCCCGCCTGTCCCCTGCGAATTGGCATAGGGCAGCCCGTCTTCCAGGCCGGGTACTGGAGGCTGAGGTAAAGAGGGGAGAAAGAGGCAGGAGAAAATTTCAGTCTGGGGGCACCTCTTAAACAATGGTGTGTGCACGAGAGAGTGTGCCCACATGCGCGTGAAGGCATGGGCGTGAGCAAAAAGTGAGGCATGAGCTCCAACCTGTTCAGCACCTCCTGATCAGACAAACCACGACCTGGCAGTGAGGAGCTCGGAATTGCCTCCAGTGCAAGCATAAGATAGAATCTCTATGCAGAGTCTCAATCTACTGAGTCTGTCTCTGAAACTGCATCCCACCCAGGCCCTTCCCTCTGCCTTAACCTCGTGCCATTTAGCTTGGCTAATAAACCGAACCTGCACATCTTGAGCACTAAAGGGCAATTTAGTATGGCCAATCCATCTACCTCCTTATTCTTAGACAATGGGATGAAACCAGAGCACTTGGAGGAAACCCACACAGACACAGGGAGAACGTGCAAATTCCAAACAGTGACCCAAGGCTGGAATGGAACCCGAGTCGCTGGCGCCATGAGGCAGCAGCGCTAACCATTGTGCCATTCTCTTTAAGTGCAAAAACACAGTACACAGTACTCTGGGTACAGTATCACCAGTACCGTGTATGGTTATAGCAAGACATCCCTCCTTTCATACTCCATATCCACCCCATACCTTGCAATAAACCAACATTTGCCTGCCTCATCACTTGCTGCAGGTGCACGCTAACCTTCGGTGAGTCACATACAAGAATACCCAGATCCCTCTCCACTGCAGCATTCCACAATCTCTCTCTGTTTAAACAATGATCTGTTTTTCTTTTCTTGCTGTCAAAAGCAGACAAGTTGACATTTCCCCACATTACACGTCACCTGCCAATGTTCTTTTTTGCCCACTCACTTAACCTAGTTTGCAGACTGTGTCCCCTCCTCACAACATTTTCTTTCTCACCAAATCTGAATGGAGCATATTCCAGCTTTCCTCATCCAAGTCATCAATATTGACTGCAAATGCTGGAGACCCCAGCATGAGACCTGAGGCCGTTCGGGAAAATGACCCATTTATTCCAACTCCCCTTTTCCTGGTAGTTAGCCAATTCTCTATCCGTGCCCATATGAACAACTGAATGAGTGGACAAATGATTTGCACATCGAGTATAATTTGGATAAATGTGAGGTTATCCACTTTGGTGGCAAAAGCAGGAAGGTAGATTACGATCTGAATAATCATAAATTAGCAAAGGGGAATGTGTAATAAGACCTGGGTATCCCTGTACACCAGTTACTGAAGGTGAGCAAGCAGTAAAACAGGTAATGGTATGCTGATCTGCATAGTGAGAGGCTTTGACTACAGGAGCAGGAATGTCTGGCTGTAATTATACAGGACCTTGGTAAGGCCACACCTTGTCTGAGGAAGAATGTTCTTGCACTCGAGGCAGTGCAGAGAGGTTCATCAGATTGATTCCTGGGATGATGGGACTGAAGTACAAGGAGGAATCGAGTTGGTTAGGATTGTATTCGTTGGAGTTTGGCAGAATGAGGGGGGTGGGGAAAGATTTCATAGAAATCTACAAAATTCTAACAGGACTTGTCAGGATAGATGTACAAAGGATGGTCTCAATGGTGCGGTGCCCAAAACGAGTGATCACAGTCAGTCTGAGGATACAGGACAGATCATTTAGGACAGAGATGGAGCAGCCTGTAAAATTTCTTACCACAAACTGTAGTTAGGCAAAACATTGTGTGTTTTCAAATGGTGCTTGGGGCGAAGGGGATGAAAGAATATGGAGGGAAGGCGGAATCAGGCTATTGAGTTGGATGATCAGCCACGATCATAATGAATGGTGCAGCAGGCTTGAAGGGCCGAATGGCCCACTCCTGTTTTCTATATATCACTCCAAGACCATGACTCGTGCCTTGTGTGGCTGCCTTCTCTGGAAATCCAAATACACCACTTCCACAGGTTCCCTTTATCCAGCCTACTTGGAAGAAATCGAATACATTGGGCAAACAGGAATTCCCTTGCGCAAACCCACGCTCTGAGCCTGCCTGACTGCATTCTGATTTTCCGAATACCCTGTTAATTACTTTCTGAGAAATGGATGTTGGCATTTCCCCAGTGATGGTGTGACGCTGATTGATCTACAGGTTCCTGTTGAAGCGAGGTGTGGGAAAGGAAGTATGTGTGATGTATCCTGCAGTTGCTGGGAGGGAGTGGGGATGGAGGACTGGTTAGGGTGGTGCTGTGACTGAGACATACCTGCGTATGGTTACTGCCATGCGGCGACACTTGCTGGCCCTGCTGTGCTCCTGGGTAGGAACCCTGTACGTTATACTGACCCTGGTATCCTGAATACATGTTCTGCAATGACACAGGGGCGGGGAGCAGAGATCAAACAGGGATCACAGGTAAGACCAAGTGCTACTCAAAATCACTGAAACAAAAACACAAAGGATCGAGCAGATAATAGCCTGGTGGCAATGTGGCTGAACTCGCAATCCAGAGGCAAATGGTTCAAATCCCACCGTGGCAACTGGTGGTATTTGAATTCCATTAATAAACTGGGAATTGAAAACCTAGCCTCATTAATGGTGACCGTAAACTACCATCGCTTCTTCTGCAAACCTATGTGGTTCATTAGTATCTCCTTTAGGGAAGGAAATCTGCCGTCCTTACCCGGTCTGGCCTACATGTGACTCCAGAGCCACGTAGTTAACTCTTAGCTGCCTCTCTGAAGTGGCTGAGCGAGACACTCAATTCAAAGGCAGCTCGGGATGGGATAAAATACTGGCCTTGCCAGCGTCACCCACGTTCAATGGAGGAATAAAGACAGAAATTAAACCACTGGATCAACTCAGCATTCCGTGACATTCCTACAGTGCAGAGAAAGGCCATTCAGCCCACTGAGTCTGCATCGACAGAACATCCACCCAGGCCCATTTTTTTCTTTCCCTGCGCATTTACAATAACTAATCCACCTAATCCACAAATCTTTGGTCATTAAGGGGCAATTTAGCATGGCCAATTTCCCTAACCTGCACATCTTTGAACACTAAGGGGCAATTGAGTATTGCCAATCCATCTAACCAGCACATCTTTGGGCCATAGGAGGCAAGTGGACCACTCAGAAGAAACCCACGCAGACACAGGGAGGACTTACAAACTCCACACAGACAGTGACCCGAGATGGGAACTGAACCTGGGTCCCTGGTGCTGTGAGGAAGCAGTGCTAACCACCGTTCCACCTTGCCCATATTCTCATTTCAGATGTGTGACCAGTGTCTATGTCAGAGACACAGGTCTCTTTCAGAGTAAACCAGTACTAGCTGCAGAATGAACTGAGAGCAGTTGATACCCACTATAGCTCATGTTTCAGGGCTGGAATAAATGACTGTATCGCAATCAAACTGCTGTGAATTATCAGAGATCTTCTGCCAGATAATTTAGTAAATAGATTACCATCCATTCAACAATCAAAGCACACAAAGTCATAAGGGGAACTGATACTTTTTCTCTCTCTGTGCCTCCTTAGGGGCAGAGAGCAAGGATATTGGAACAAGGTCTTTCAGACCATCATGTGTGCACCAGCCTGATCTCATTTTCCATTCAGGGGATTAGAAATAAGCAAATCACACGAAGAGCAGGAGAAGTTTAGAATGGGCACCCAATCGATGTTAAGAGATCTTGAACGTTTGCAAAAAGGGAGACATGCTGTTGAAGCTTTTTGTCTTGCACTCATCAGGACAAACACAAGAATTCCAAATTGGAGAGATAACCCAGCTTACACTAAAGGAGAAAAGAGTGAGGATTGGATGGGATGTTGACTCTGAGTGGCTAAGACATTGCCATGGAGAAAGCAAGGGGAACTATTGGTTCTGGGATCATTCAAAAAAGGCGCAAAGCTTGATCATGTTCCTTTTGTTTGAAGCGGATGGGCCCTGGGTCGCTTCCAGAGTGCATAATTGAGCAATGATATCAACTTGAAATCTTGCTCAAAGCGGTCTTTCAGCTTGCCACCACCTCCCATTAGCTATAATGGTAGCATCCCACGCTGAGGCGTGAGGCGGAAAGTTTGAACGAAAACATGTGGGCAGCGATTGTAATGGGGAAAGCTGAACACACGGGTACTCACCATTTGGTAGGGGCTGTAATAGGGGTAGGAGTAATTGTAGTTGTACTGCTGGTACCACTGTTGATAATACTGCTGCATGGCTGCTGGATCTGAGTGCTGAGCCAGGTACTGAGGACTCTGTGACCAAACAGCAACAGAGGAAATCATTGTCAGACTGAAGATGGAGCGATGAAGGCAGACACTCGTATAACCACCATCCTCACAATCACCCCCACCCCGCATCCCATTGGCCATTACCTGTGCGGCCCCCTGTCCGCTTCCTGTCCCAGACTGTGCACTTGCTTTGTGGATGCTGGCCAGAGCCTGCCGGGCCTTCTCCCATTCTGGGTTTTCCTGCTTTCCGGAATTTTCCGCCGCTCCGCCGCTGGAACAACTGTACTGCTGAGCCCTAGGGAACAAGGAAAGGGGGAGCAAGAGAACAACAGAAAACAAACATAACAGCTCATTGCTCTGTGCACAATGTCAAAGAAAGATAAATGTCAAAACCATCCCGTTTTCCTGAATTTACATTTAACAGACAGGCAGATCCCTCCTGTATACAACACGCGAGACAGGGTAAAACTGCACTGATATAGCTAGCACCATCCTGTGCCTGGAGACTGAAAGAGTGTGTGTAAGTGGGGACAGAGTGTGTGTGCGGGTGTGGGGGAATAGGGACAACTCTTTCCTGTACGTGGGAACCGTGTGTGTGCACGTGTGTGGGGGGGAATAGGGACAACTCTCTCCTACTTGTGAAGACAGAGAAAATGTGTGTGGATAGGGACAGCTCCCCCCATGTGAGGAGACAGATAAAGTGTGTGTGGATAGGGACAGCTCTCTCCTGTACGTACCCCGTCCCCGCACCCTCCACTCTCCCCATTCTTACCATTGTGCTGCCTGCGTGGCCTGGTTTCCAATCCAGGTCTGGTTCTGGTTACTCTGCTGTTGCTGCTGCTGCAAGGCAGCCATATCTTCCGCAGCAGTCACTTCCAGCTGCCGGAGCCCCCCGACACCCTCCACCGTAGAATACGGACCCTCCACACTCCACCAGAGACACACTCCCTGCACTTGGCCGGCTGCAGAAGGAAGGACAGAAAACTGATAATGCTTCAGTATGCTGGGTCATGCATCTAATAGAACCGCTGACCTAACTATTTGACGCTTGTATACTGGAAGATATTATGGTTGAACAGTGACTTAAGTCGTATTCTGTATTTCTCTGTCCTAACATTATAACTCTTTTGCCCTCATACCGACAGTATAGAGGTTAAACAAATGGTCAACTCAGTACATAGGCATAGGTGCCTCAATAAACGCAAACCAAATGGGAAAGGGAACCAGAGCCGTGGAGACGGTGCAGAATAGATTGATAAAAATGGTTTCTGGGACAAGGAATGTTTGGAGAAGTTGGCACTCTCCACCTCGGCAGAGGGGAAGGTGCGACAGAGGTGTTGTAAATCATGAGGGGTCTAGGTGGAGAGGACAAGGAGATAAGGAGAAATTTGATTTGATTTGTTCTTATACAGTGAAAAGTATTGCTTCTTGCACATTGTACAAAGCATACCGTACACAGAGAAGGAAAGGAGCGATTGCAGAATGTAGCGTTACAGTCATGGCTAGGCTGCAGAGAAACATCAACTTAATGCAAGGTAGGCCCATCCAAAAGTCTGACAGCCGCAGGGAAGAAGCTGTTCTCGAGTTGGCTGATATGGGACCTCAGACTTCTGTATCTTTTTCCTGAAGGAAGAAGGTGGAAGAGAGAATGTCCAGGATGTGTGGGGTCCTTGATTATGCTGGTTGCTTTGCCGAGGCAGCAAGAAGTGTCGACAGACTCAAAGGACAGGAGGCTGGTTTGCACGATGGACTGCGCTATACCCACAACCCTTTGGAGTTTCTTGCGGTCTTGGGCAGGGCAGGAACCATAGCAAGCTGCGATACAACCAGAAAGAATATTTTCTATGGTGCATCTGTAAAAGTTGGGGAGAGTCGTAGCGGACACGCCAAATTTCCTTTGTCTCCTGAGAATGGAACTGTTCCCACAGATGGAAGGAACAAGAATGAGACAGCACAGGTCGAAGGGGGTTGGAAAGAGAAGGGAGGTGAATTGAGATGAGGAGTGCCTACCAACTGTAACACATGGCCCCAGAGAGTGGAAAACAGAGCTTTAATCAAAGCAATGGGTTGTTATCTGAAAAGAAAGAAGCTGCAGTTTTAAGTTGGGGGGGTGTGTGTGTGTGTGTGGTTGGGGGGGCGGAGAGAGAGAGAGAGAGAGAGAAAGTGAGAGGAGGAACAGCATTGGGCGGCCACAGTGCTAGCACTGACACCACTGGGCCAAATAGCCTCCTTTTGTGCTGCAAATATTCTGTGACACCAGCTCTTTTACACAAAGATTCACTTTGAGGAGCAAACCCAGATGTGGGACATGTTCCTCCCCTTTCCCCCACGTTATTCTCGCTCTCTCTCCCCTCCATGTTCACAGGACATCATAAAATTCTTACAATGCAGAAGGAGGCCATTCAGTCCATCAAGACCATAATCCCACTCAGGCCCTGTCCCTGTAACCCCATGTATTTACCCTGCTAATTCTCCCTGACAATAGGGTTAACTCAGCATGGCAAATTCACCTAACTCGCACATCTTTGGACTATGGGAAGGAACTGGGGCACCCGGAGGAAACCCACAGACATGGAGAGAACGTGCAAGCTCCACACAGACAGTAACCCAAGGCCAGATTTGAACCTGGGTCCCTGGTGCTCTGAGGCAGCAGTGCTAATCATGGTGCCACCATGCCGCATATACGTATACTATACATATATATATTTAGACATATTTCCTCTCTATTTTATTACATATCTATATTAAAACATACATTAATCATTCTTTTCTCACTAATGATATATATATACATTAAATTACTATATTACTTACTTCATAATGTACATTTATATCTCTATTATATGTTCAGATATCTAACAAATTTATAATATTAAATTTACTATGTTGCATTTACACGATATCCAGAATATATTATTCTTATTACGCTCTCGATGATATATCCAAGATTCTGATATTTATTTTATTCTGATAAATATTATATCTATGATATTACAGATTCTATCACAGTTATATTATATTTTTAATATATTATTGTACTCCATCTGGTATATTTGGATTAAAGTTACGTTATATCTAGATATTTTTAAATTATTTCTAAGATAATTAGAAATAATTTAAATGATATTTGCTTTATGAACTGTTATATTTGGATTATATTTACATTATATCTATAATATATCTATATTTAGATGATAGTTATCACAGACTATGATATATTGATATTATGTTCATTATTTCACTCAATTTCTCTCTGGGTTTTTCTTGTTTTATTTTCTCTACGATATATTTACATTTTATATGCTATATTTATCACAGACTGTATACATGACATTTATTACCCTGTTATATATTAAATATTATTTTACATTATTTGGTATATCTAGATGATACTTACATTATATCTATGACGTATCTGAATATATATATTTACTGCAGGCTCTATTATATATATTTATAACATTTGTTACTCGCTGGGTTTTGATGATTTTTTTCTCTAATATTTACATTATATTTTCAATGATATTTATCACAGCTTCACTGTTAGATTAAGATAATGATATTTAACGCTATTTGTTGCTCACTCTGTTATACTAGGATTATATTTATCACTGTCACTCGCTGGGTTTTGATTTTTATTCTCTATGATGTATCTACATTATATCTATTATTTTATATATCTATAATATTTAGTTCGGCCTCAATGATATATATCTATCACAGATTTACTCTTCTACCTGGGTTAGATTTTATATTTAATGATATTTGTTACTCACCTCTCGGTTTCTGGTTTTTTCTTCCTCTTCACAAAATGGCGGCTCCACTAACTGCCGCGTGGCTCCGCCCACCACATTCTGACCAGTCAGATACCACTTCCCATCCCCCTCCAACCAATCAGCGCCCCGTCCCTCCGCCATGACCAATCAGGGCCTTTGCCCTTCTGCCGTGACCAATCAGCGTCCTCGCCTCTCCACCGTAACCAATCAGCGCCTCAGCATTTCCACCAATCAATTGCCGCTCCTTCCTAGTCTAACCAATACGAATCCACTACTGCCTTCCCAGACCACTGATTGGCCACGCCCGTCCCTGGCGGCCAATTAAAATCCACTACCCCTCTTTCCGACCAATCAGAGTCCACATCCCTTCCTTTCTGACTGAAATCCTAGTTCCTCCTTCGACGACCAATCAGATCCCGCTGGCCCGCGGCCATTCACAATCCGTGCTATCTATCCCTCACGCTGTAATGATGTGGAGATGCCGGCGTTGGACTGGGGTAAACACAGTAAGAAGTTTCACAACACCAGGTTAAAGTCCAACAGGTTTATTTGGTAGCACAAGCTACTAGCTTTCGGGGCTCTGCCCCTTCATAGTCTGACCAATTACATGACGCTACCATCTCACTTGGCCATTCAGATTGTCCTGTCACTCACTGACGTTCCTGCCGTCTCCAATCGGATCACGTGCTGGGCTGCCAATGACATTCATCCGCCCCATTGCAGTTTCAGAACCTGCCCCTGTCTGCCATTGGTTGGATGTTCGACATTAACCAATCAACGCCCGTGTTCCCTTCACCATCATTGAGCATATTCCGTTCTATAGGTATGTCAAGAATAGAAGGTTGGTCAGGGCAAGATTAGGGCCAGTTACAGACAGTAGGGGGAAGTTGTGTGTGGAACCGGAAGAGATTGGAGAGGCATTGAACCATTATTTCTCTTCGGTGTTCACACAGGACGATATGAATGTAGCTGAGGAGGTCACTGGGGTGAAGGGGTGTAAAATAGAAAGTATTGTAGTTGATACAGAGGATGTGTTGGATATTCTAGAAGGGTTGAAAATAGATAAGTCCCCTGGTCCTGACGGGATTTACCCTAGGATTCTATGGGAGGCAAGAGAGGTGATTGCAGAGCCACTGGCTCTGATCTTCAGGTCGTCGTTGGTCTCTGGTATAGTACCGGATGATTGGAGGACAGCGAATGTTGTCCCATTGTTTAAGAAGGGGAGCAGAGACTTCCCTGGGAATTATAGACCAGTGAGTCTTACTTCTGTAGTGGGCAAGGTTTTAGAAAGAATTATTAGGGATAGGATTTATAGTTATTTGGAGAGGAATGAATTGATTAGAGATAGTCAGCATGGTTTTGTAGCGGGAAGGTCGTGCCTTACTAACCTTATTGAGTTCTTTGAGAAGGTGACCAAAGAGGTGGATAGGGGTAAGGCAGTAGATGTGGTATATATGGATTTTAGTAAAGCGTTTGATAAGGTTCACCATGGTATGCTTCTGCAGAAAATGCAGATGTATGGGATTGGTGGTAATTTAGGTACTTGGATCAGGAATTGGTTAGCAGATAGGAGACAGAGGGTGGTGGTTGATGGTAATTATTCATCATGGAGTTCGGTTACGAGTGGTGTGCCTCAGGGATCTGTTTTGGGGCCACTGCTGTTCGTAATCTTTATTAATGATCTGGATGAGGGTATAGTTGGGTGGATTAGTAAGTTTGCTGATGACACCAAAGTCGGAGGTGTGGTAGATTGTGAGGAAGGGTGTCGAAGTTTGCAGGGTGACTTGGACAGGTTGCAGAGCTGGGCCGCGAGGTGGCGGATGGAGTTTAATGCGGAGAAGTGTGAGGTAATCCATTTCGGTAGGAATAACAGATGTGTTGAGTATAGGGCTAACGGGAGGACTTTGAATAGAGTGGAGGAGCAGAGGGATCTAGGTGTATGTGTACATAGATCCCTGAAAGTTGGGAATCAAGTAGATAAGGTTGTTAAGAAGGCATACGGTGTCTTGGCGTTTATTGGTAGGGGGATTGAATTTAGGAGTCGCAGCGTCATGTTGCAACTGTACACAACTCTGGTGCGGCCGCACTTGGAGTACTGTGTGCAGTTCTGGTCCCCACATTACAGGAAGGATGTGGAGGCTTTGGAGAGGGTGCAGAGGAGGTTTACCAGGATGTTGCCTGGTATGCGGGGGAGGTCCTATGAGGAGAGACTGAGGGATTTGGGGTTGTTTTCACTGGAAAGAAGGCGGCTAAGAGGGGATCTTATAGAAACATATAAGATGATTAGAGGTTTAGATAGGGTGGATGGTGATAGCCTGTTTCCTCGGATGGAGAAATCTAGCACGAGGGGGCATGGCTTTAAATTAAGGGGGGGTAGTTATAGGACGGATGTCAGGGGCAGGTTCTTTACCCAGAGGGTGGTGAGGGACTGGAATGCCCTGCCTGCTGCAGTTGTAAATGCGCCTAGTTTGGGGGCGTTTAAGAGATTGGTGGATAGGTTTATGGACGATAAAGGAGTGGTTTAGATTAGTGGGTCAATGTTTTTTTTTAAAAATAAGACTGGTCGGCGCAACATTGTGGGCCGAAGGGCCTGTTCCGCGCTGTAATGTTCTATGTTCTATGTTTGGACCAATCAAACCCGTGCTGGTCAGAAACTGAGGGGCTATTAGCATACTCTTTGGCCAATGGGAGGCTGTAGACCCCACCCACTTTGTCTGCTGCTGGCCAATGGAAACCTCGAGAACGTTGGGCTACTGTCTGGACATAGACCAATGGGATCTTCCCCTTTCCTATCCCATTGTGACGTGTTCAACCTTGGGGCCAATCAGAAGTGGGGCCGCTCTTGGTTTTGCGAAAGAGAGTTGGGCTTGGTGCCCTTGACCAACAACGAATGGCTGTTCGGCCCATCCAGGCGGTGTTAGCCCTCTGTCAAGAGCAACTCATTTCTGGTTCCCAATGCTCTCCCTAATCCCTGTACCCCTGCGCATACCACCTCCGTGGATTGTAGTCTTTCATGAGTGCGTGGATGGAACCTGCCTCTACCATACCCACAGGCAACGCATTCCCGAGCCATTCTAGTGGATCCTCCCACCCTCCTCCCCCCTCTCCAATGCCTTCACATCCTTCTGAAAGTGTCATGCCCAGAACTGGGCACAATATTTCAGTTGAGGCTGAATGCATGTCTTGTCCAAGTTCAGTGTGATATAAAATATTGGGCTGGTTGGATGGGCAAATGAAACTTAACCACTTTGAGGAGACTAACAAGGCAAGAGGATTCACAATGACAGTGCGAAGCAAGGAAGAACTGAGAACCAGAGGGGCCTTGGCGTGCATGTCCATAGATCCTTGAAGACAATAGGACGGGTAGCTAAGCTGGTTGACGAGACAAATGGGATGCTCCCCACGTCTCCAAAAATATGCAGGTTAGATGGATTAACTATGATAAGTTTCCCCTTCGTGTCTGGGGGATTAGTAGGGTAAATATGGGGATCGGGCTTGGGTGGGATTGTAGTCAGTGCAGAATCGACGGGCCAAATGGCCTTCTTTTAAAAAAGGGCAGCACAGTGACACAGTGGTTAGCACTGCTGCCTCACAGCACCGGGGACCCGGGTTCGATTCCGGCCTTTGGTCACTCTGTGTGTAGTTTGCACATTCTCCCTGTGGCTGAGTGGGTTTCCTCCTGGTGCTCCAGTTTCGTCCCACACTCAAAAGATGTGGTTAATAGGTCACGCTAAATTGACCCCAGTGGCAGGCGGATGAGCAGGGTAAATGTGTGGGGTTACGGGAATGGAGCCTGGGTGGGATTGCAGTCAGTACAGACTCGATGGGTCGAATAGCCTCCTTCTGCACTGTAAGGATTCTATGTCTGCGTGGGTTTCCTCCAGCTGCTCTGGTTTACTTCCACAGTTCAAAGATGTGTAGGTTAGGTGGATTGGCCATGCTAAATTGGCACTTAGTGTCCCAAGGTGGGTAGATTAGGGGGATGAGCAGGGTGAATATGTGGGGTTGATAACTGCACACACATTGCTCATTCATATTGTGCTACCCTCTCTGCAGCTTTGAGCCTGGCCCCATGCAACCTCCAGGCAGCCACACAAAGGACTTCAAGCTCAAAAGTACCATAAACAACAATCCCCATGCAAGTGAGAGTATCTGGAAGGAGTAGTGGCATATTCACTTTGCCTCATAATCCTAGTTCCCTTCCAATTTAAAAGTGGAAAAAAGACCTTCCAAAGAATGAGCACTGAACGATTCACCTTCAATTCCCATCCACATTGTTACAAATGTCACACATTTGTGATGATACTACACCATTAAGAAATTTATTTTAATCATGTCCCTTTGCAGGATATTCTTAGCAGACTCTGGAAGTTGTCAGCACTGTGCAGTCTGTAGTCAGTGTCCATAATTGTTATTGAAGGAATATAATGTTTATTCTGGCCTAATGCAGTGTCCTGCAGTTTTGTGATCCTTTGGAGATTGGCGTTTGGTTTGGGGATGATTGACACATGGTGATGCTTGGGGACATTTTTTTCCCCCCATAAGATTTGAGTTTTGGTTTAGCTGCTGTTAGAAACTGGTGGAGGGAGGCAGTCTGTCTCTGTCTCCCCAGAGGCTTTTTTGGGAAGTTCTAGGACTGGGAAGCCTCAGGGATTTGTTCCAGCATTCAAAGGACAAAATCACAACAGATGTTAAAAAGCTGCAAAATCCAGCATCACACGAGCTTACTTGCTTTTTGTGCCAAGTCTAGAAAAGGGTTGATATGAATGGGATAGAGTTCAACTTGGAACAACATAGATAGCTAGCAGTTAAGGTTTACACTGTATCATGTTTGAATCTTGTAATTGCTAAAAATGTTATAATAATCTTTTTGTTAAATTTTAACAGTGTTCTTAAGCAAACTTTGTTCTAGTGGAGAGAAACACCTTATGTTCACCCACGCTGAATTCAAATATAAAAACACAGGTTCTAGGCTATCTCCATAAAACTACCTTGGGTCATAACACTTTACATTTTAGCTTGAAACTAACCGCCTGACTAATGCCCAGTGTGGAGCACATGTTGGGAGAGTGAAGTACTACAGGTG
This sequence comes from Carcharhinus amblyrhynchos, assembly GCF_965287045.1. Classification (NCBI taxonomy): domain Eukaryota; kingdom Metazoa; phylum Chordata; class Chondrichthyes; order Carcharhiniformes; family Carcharhinidae; genus Carcharhinus; species Carcharhinus amblyrhynchos. The sequence goes on from NC_137330.1 coordinate 4,136,808, forward strand.
GTGGAAAACTAAAATAAAAACCAAAGGTGCTGGAAACACCTTGCTGGCCAGCTAACCTCTGTGGAGACAGACAGGGAGTCAATGTTGCTTCGTGATCTGCACCAGTTGTGACGAAGGATGGGTGACCTTGGTTTCCCTCTGCATGGATGCCGCTCAAAGTACGGAGCATTTCCATGACCTCCTGTTTCGATTGGAGCCGAGTTGACCCTTTTTGCCAACCCGTTCCCACTCCCTGTGACAAAACAATCAGACTTCTAATACCCGCCTCTCCCTCCCCAGCATGAAGAAACCCGATAGCAGCCACCTGAGGTTTGATCGGCGCAATATTGAACCAAATTTGAAAAGAAACCCATCTTTCTGAGCAAGGAAACAAAAATCAATGCCTTGGCAATAAATTGGTAATTTAGAAAAAAATGACATTAATAACAATGGCTGTTAAAACATGTCCATCAAACTTAATTAAACTTTATTTTGGCCTTTCTGGTTAAGAAGCAGAGCTACAGAGAGGCAGACTAGGCCACCAAGTCTTGGCCATCAGTGAAGCAGGAAGAGAGCACGGCAGAGCAAAGGAGTTGAGTTTAACTCACACCATTCCTCATGTTTTCACGCACCATTGAAGGAGGACTGTGGTCAGGATCGAACACAGGAACTTAGACAAGTACCAGCTATGGAAGAGTAACATTTGTGCCACACAAGTGCCAGGCAATGACCATCTCCAACCAGAGAGAATCGCCCCTTGACATTCAATGGTATACCATCACTCAATCCCCTCCACAACCATCAAAATCCTGGTGTTTAACATTGACCCAAATCTGAACCGGTCTAGACACAAATGTTGTGGCTATGAGAGCAGGTCAAAGACAAAGAATACTGCACTGAGTAACTCACCTCCTGACACCCCAAAGCCTGTCCACAAGGCATGAATGAGCGTGACGGAACACTCTCCGCTTGCCCGGTTGAGTGCAGTTCCAATAACACTCGAGAAGCTCAACACCATCCAGGACAAAGCAACCCCACTTAATTGCTACCCCTTCCATAAATATTCAATCCCTCCACCACCAATGAACCGTGTGTAACATTTACAAAATGCACTGCAGGAACTCACCAAGGTTCCTTTGGCAGCAACTTCCAAACCCACAGCTACTACCATCCAGAGGGATGAGAGCAGCAGATACCTGGAAACACCACCATCTGGATGTTCCCCTCCGAGTCACTCACCATCCTGATTCGGAAATACATCGGCCGTTACTTCACTGTGCCTGGGTCGTACTCTTGGAACTGCGTCCCTAACAGCACTATGGGTGTGCTCAAACCATGGACTGCAGCGGGTTCAAGAAGGCAGCTCCCCACCACCATCTCAGGGGGTAATTGAGGATGGGCAATGAATGCTGGTCGATAGAACCAGTGATAAACACATCCCATGAATTAACAAACAAAAGGATTATAAAAGAGAGCTCAAACCTATAATACAAAAGTAAAATGTTAGACCGTGAAAGTTGTCTGTGTTAAAGACAGTTGGTCATTAATAATTTGTCAGGAATCTCCTACAGGATACCGAGAGATGGAGTGGAAGGGTTTTTTTTCACGGGGGACAGTAACATGGTGGGAATTCTGTCTTAACACCAAGAGCAGGAGGCTGAGGGGGCCAGGGGAGGAGTGGGCCAGGGACCAGGATCCACAAACCATCAAGGTGGGTGGAGGAGGGCAACACACTGACCGTAAAGCAGACATGGATGCCACAAATGAAAACTGTCAGCTGTCCACTATCCCATCATAGTTTCTATGATTCTAAAGCCAGGACCCTCTGTGTGGGGAACAGATTGGGTCTAAACCCCACAATTCTACATGGTCTCCACCTGTTCGAGTTGAACAATTCCCCGAATTTCAATTTCATTTGCCACTTGGTGAAAGTGAGGCTCACTGCAGCAGCTATTGAGAGGATTACCCAGTTACCAACCCACACAAAAGATTCTCCCAGATTTCCTCCACGCACCCATCAAAGGGAGTGCCGCACTGTCAGAGGGTCAGCGCTGAGGGAGTGCCGCACTGTCAGAGGGTCAGTGCTGAGGGAGTGCCGCACTGTCAGAGGGTCAGTGCTGAGGGAGTGCCGCACTGTCAGAGGGTCAGTGCTGAGGGAGTGCCGCACTGTCAGAGGGTCAGTGCTGAGGGAGTGCCTCACTGTCAGAGGGTCAGTGCTGAGGGAGTGCTGCACTGTCAGAGGGTCAGTACTGAGGGAGTGCCGCACTGTCAGAGGGTCAGTGCTGAGGGTCAGTGCTGAGGGAGTGCCGCACTGTCAGAGGGTCAGTGCTGAGGGAGTGCCGCACTGTCAGAGGGTCAGTGCTGAGGGAGTGCCGCACTGTCAGAGGGTCAGTGCTGAGGGAGTGCCGCACTGTCAGAGGGTCAGTGCTGAGGGAGTGCCTCACTGTCAGAGGGTCAGTGCTGAGGGAGTGCTGCACTGTCAGAGGGTCAGTACTGAGGGAGTGCCGCACTGTCAGAGGGTCAGTGCTGAGGGTCAGTGCTGAGGGAGTGCCGCACTGTCAGAGGGTCAGTGCTGAGGGAGTGCCGCACTGTCAGAGGGTCAGTGCTGAGGGAGTGCCGCACTGTCAGAGGGTCAGTGCTGAGGGAGTGCCTCACTGTCAGAGGGTCAGTGCTGAGGGAGTGCCGCACTGTCAGAGGGTCAGTGCTGAGGGAGTGCCGCACTGTCAGAGGGTCAGTGCTGAGGGAGTGCCGCACTGTCAGAGGGTCAGCACTGAGGGTCAGTACCGAGGGAGTGCCGCACTGTCAGAGGGACAGTGCTGAGGGTCAGTGTTGAGGCAGTGCTGAGGGTCAGTGCTGAGGGAGTGCTGCACTGTCAGAGGGTCAGTACTCCTTATTTAAAAGTAAACTGTCCAACGGCAGACTACTGAAACTCTTCCCAGTATTCCAGGAGTTATTACAAGGAGGCTTGCAATGTGGAAATGAGTTTATTCTGGCTGTTATTTAGTGTGTCAGTCTGGGGAGATTGGGGAGACTCTGGCTGTGGGTTTTGAGTAAAGGATGAGTCCAGACACCTGGATTCTGCACAGTGTGAACTGCTGTACAATCTGAATCTCTCCATCTCCTTCTCAGTGCTGTCACCATGGGCGTGTCAGAGCTGACCTCTGACCTCCACAGCCACCCCTGAAGCCAGGCAATGATAATCACCCCTCTTACCTCATCCACCTACACCCAAGACCCCCTGATCTTCCAACCCCCCCCCCAAACTCTCTCCTCCACTACTGTCCCTTGGAGGGAGTCACATATAATGGGCAATGTGGGTACTGGAGATGGGTGGAGCACTGGCCTGGGCACTACCCTGCCCGGCAAAGCTGCTGGCATAGGCGTAGAATGCGGGCATAGCTGGTCTGGCAAGGTGGCGGGGTCTCCGACACGCAGGGCTGAAGGGGTCCTCCTCCTCCTCGATGTCCCTCAGATTGGGCGGCCTACACAATTGGGGAGGGAGGGGGAGAAGGGGGGGCGTGGCGGGATGGGGAGGGGGGGACGGGAGGGAGAGGGGGGACAGGAGGGATGGATGGAGCAGGTGAAGTGAGAGGGGTGATGGAGAAAGGAGGAGATGGAGAGAAGGTTAGAAGCGGAGGAAGATGTCAGTGGACAGAAAATACAAAATCCTCAACACCCAGTCCCTCACCCAACCCTCACTCACCAAACCCCCGCTCAACACTGCGATGCTCAGTAACCCGCCCTCACCAAACCTGCCCTCACTATCGCCTCCCTCACCGTGTCCACACTCACAGGCCGGAAGTTTACTGGCACGCTGGCCCCCATCCCGGGGGAGGGTGAGGCTCGGAGAACGGCATTCTCTATTGGCCTCGGGTGGGATCGTACAGACCTCAGGTGGACGTGCCGGTAAAATTCCACCCGCAGTGTCCGTACGCACAACCCCCTGCCCCTCATCATCATTTCGCTCTTTCCTCCACCCCTCTCAGGCACCCCTCTCTCACTTTCACTCCCTCTCCACCTCCTCTCACTCCATCCTCTTTCACTCCCTCCACCGTCGTTCTGTCTTGCCTCACTCCCTCCCCCTCACTCGCCTTCTTCACGCCTCCTCACTCCTCCCACTGACTCCCCCCCATCTCACCCATTCATCTCTCACTCCCTGTTCTCTTAACTCCAACCCCGCTCTCTCGATCGCTCCCACTCTCCCTCTTACAGCTTCCCTGAAACCAGCCCCTCGTTCCCTCACCTCTCATTCCCTCCTTCACACACTCTGCCTCCCTCACTCTGCCTAACCTTCTCGATTCTCACTCTCTGTCCCCCACCCTCTCTCTGCACTCATCAATTCCTCTCACTCACACCCCCCTCTCCTCCCGATTCTGGAACACTCAGTGTCGATCCTACCTGTCATGCTTGAGTTTCTGCCAGATTCGGGGCAGGGTGTATACGGTGGAGCAGTACGAGAGGAGAGTCAGGAAGGAGAAGACACACAGATAGAGAGTTCCCTCCATTGCATTGTAACAAATTCCTCTTAAAACCTCCACGTAATGCTGCGCAGGAACAGGGAGAAACAGAGCGGAAAGCGATTAGAGTCAAGGTGTTCCACTCTCCACTCATCCTCTCCCCGTCTCCCTCAATCCTCCACCCTCTCTCCATCTCCCTCAATCCCCCACCCTCTCCCCGTCTCCCTCAATCCCCCACCCTCTCCCCGTCTCCCTCAATCCCCCACCCTCTCCCCGTCTCCCTCAATCCCCCACCCTCTCCCCGTCTCCCTCAATCCCCCACCCTCTCCCCGTCTCCCTCAATCCCCCACCCTCTCCCCGTCTCCCTCAATCCCCCACCCTCTCCCCCTCTCCCTCAATGCCCCACCCTCTCCCCATCTCCCTCAATCCCCCACCCTCTCCCCGTCTCCCTCAATCCTCCACCCTCTCCCCCTCTCCCTCAATGCCCCACCCTCTCCCCATCTCCCTCAATCCCCCACCCTCTCCCCCTCTCCCTCAATGCCCCACCCTCTCCCCATCTCCCTCAATCCCCCACCCTCTCCCCCTCTCCCTCAATCCCCCACCCTCTCCCCGTCTCCCTCAATCCCCCACCCTCTCCCCGTCTCCCTCAATCCCCCACCCTCTCCCCGTCTCCCTCAGTCCCTCACCCTCTCCCCGTCTCCCTCAGTCCCTCACCCTCTCCCCGTCTCCCTCAATGCCCCACCCTCTCCCCGTCTCCCTCAATCCCCCACCCTCTCCCCGTCTCCCTCAATCCCCCACCCTCTCCCCGTCTCCCTCAATCCCCCACCCTCTCCCCGTCTCCCTCAATCCCCCACCCTCTCCCCGTCTCCCTCAATCCCCCACCCTCTCCCCGTCTCCCTCAATCCTCCACCCTCTCCCCGTCTCCCTCAATCCCCCACCCTCTCCCCGTCTCCCTCAATCCCCCACCCTCTCCCCGTCTCCCTCAATCCTCCACCCTCTCCCCGTCTCCCTCAATCCCCCACCCTCTCCCCGTCTCCCTCAATCCCCCACCCTCTCCCCGTCTCCCTCAATCCCCCACCCTCTCCCCGTCTCCCTCAATCCCCCACCCTCTCCCCGTCTCCCTCAATCCTCCACCCTCTCCCCCTCTCCCTCAATCCTCCACCCTCTCCCCGTCTCCCCCAATCCCCCACCCTCTCCCCCTCTCCCTCAATCCTCCACCCTCTCCCCGTCTCCCTCAATCCTCCACCCTCTCCCCGTCTCCCTCAATCCCCCACCCTCTCCCCGTCTCCCTCAATCCCCCACCCTCTCACCGTCTCCCTCAATCCCCCACCCTCTCCCCGGTTCCCTCAATCCCCCACCCTCTCCCCGTCTCCCTCAATCCTCCACCCTCTCCCCGTCTCCCTCAATCCTCCACCCTCTCCCCGTCTCCCTCAATCCCCCACCCTCTCCCCGTCTCCCTCAATCCTCCACCCTCTCCCCGTCTCCCTCAATCCCCCACCCTCTCCCCGTCTCCCTCGATCCTCCACCCTCTCCCCGTCTCCCTCCATCCCCCACCCTCTCCCCGTCTCCCTCCATCCCCCACCCTCTCCCCGTCTCCCTCGATCCCCCACCCTCTCCCCGTCTCCCTCGATCCCCCACCCTCTCCCCGTCTCCCTCGATCCCCCACCCTCTCCCCGTCTCCCTCAATCCCCCACCCTCTCCCCGTCTCCCTCAATCCCCCACCCTCTCCCCGTCTCCCTCAATGCCCCACCGTCTCCCTTAATGCCCCACCCTCTCCCCGTTCCCTCAATCCCCAACCCTCTCCCTCACTCCACCACCTACCCACCTTATTGAAACCTCGACAGTGGATCAGGGCTGTGAGGTGATGGAAGATTTGCTCGGTTGTGTTCAGGGTCTGCTGGGCTGCGAGCAGACTGGTCTGTGACGGAATGGAGAGACACACTGGGTCAGAGCACAATGGACTGGGACTCAGGGGGAGCTGAGCTCAAGGCATTCAGTGGGATCAGAATCTTCTCTCACTCTATTCTCATCTCATTTCCTTGCTGCTTACCCCAATGTGAATGCTGATCACACATGCAACATACGTATGTACGAATTCAGAGCAGAGGTCGGTCATAGGGTCCCTCAAGCCTTCTGCACCATTCATAAGGTTATGACTAATCTGATTGTAACTCCGACCCCATATTACTGCCTCCCCATTCCCCCCATTAACATTTCACCCCCTCAAGAGTCTAAGGTACAGCACAAAAGGCTCCTTAATAAGTATGGTGCTTAATAAGTATATTAGCATGATAGGAGATTGACTAAGAGATACAAAAGGGTCCAGAGGGACAGTTTTTTCACACAGAGGGTGGTGAGTGTCTGGAACAAGCTGCCAGAGGTAGTAGCAGATACGATCTGATTTTCAGAAAGCATTTAGACAATGACATGGGCAAGATGGGTATAGAGGGATATGGGCCAAATGCGGGCAATTGGGATTAGCTTAGTGGTTAAAAAAATGGATGGCATGGACAAGTTGGGCCGAAGGGCCTTTTCCATGCTGTAAACCTCTACGACTCTATGATAGAAGATAGAGAGTTGGAATAAGAAGGCCATTTTCAGAATGACAATCTGTAACTAGTGCCACAGGGATCAGTGCTGGCACCACAATTGTTTACAATATATTTTCATGTCTTTGGAAGTGGCAAGTTTCTGGATGACACAAGGAGTCTCCAGAGGGATAAAGATAGGTTAAGTTAATGGGCAAAACCTTGGCAGATGGAGCAAGAAATTGAGAATTCATGCACTTTGGTAGGAAGAATAAAGAAGCTGAATATTATTTCTATGGAAAAAGACTGCAGGAAGTTAAGGCACTGAGGGATTTGGGGATCCTTGTGCATCAATCCCAAAAAGCTATGCACTCTAGCTTTTCAGCATCAGGGAAGTCAATGCAACATTGGCCTTTATTCCAAAGGAAATACAGCGGGCACAGCACCAGGGGCCCAGGTTCAATTCCAGCTCAGGTCACTGACTGTGTGGAGTTTACACGTTCCTCCCCTGTCTGTGTGGGTTACGTCCGGGTGCTCCGGTTTCCTCCCACACTCCAAAGAACATAAGAACTAGGAGCTGGAGTAGGCCATCTAGCCTCTCAAGCCTGCTCCGCCATTCAGTAACATCATGGCTGATCTTCTTGTGGACTCAGCTCCACTTACCTGCCCGCTCACAATAATGCTTAATTCCTTTAATGTTTAAACATTTATCTATCCCTTCCTTAAAAACATTCAATGTGGTAGCCTCAACTGCTTCACTGGGCAGGGAATTCTACAGATTCACAACCCTTTGTGTGAAGAAGTTCTTCCTCAACTCAGTCCTAAATCTGCTCCCCCTTATTTTGAGGCTATGCCCCCTAGTTCTAGTTTCACCTGCCAGTGGAAACAACTTCCCTGCTTCTATCTTATCTATTCCCTTCATAATCTTATATGTTTCTAGAAGATCTCCCCTAATTCTCCTGAATTCCAATGAATATAGCCCCAATCTATTCAGTCTCTCCTCATAGGCCAACTCCGGAATCAACCTAATGAATCTCCTCTGCACCCCCTCTAGTGCCAGTATATCCTTTCTCAAATAAGGAGACCAAAACTGTACACAGTACTCCAGGTGTGCTGCAACATAACCTCGCTGTTTTTAAACTCCATCCCTCTAGCAATGAAGGACAAAATTACCTCCTTAATTACCTGCTGCATTTGCAAACCAATTCCTTGAGATTCCTGCACAAGGACACCCAGGTCCCTCTGCACAGCCGCATGCTGCAATTTTTTACCATTTACATAATATTCCATTTTGTTGTTGTGCCTACCAAAACGGATGACCTCACATTTGCCAACATTGTACTCCATCTGCCAGACCCTTGCCTACTCATTTAGACTATCTATATCCCTTTGCAGACTTTCAGCATCCTCTGCATACTTTGCTCTTCCACACATCTTAGTGTCATCTGCGAATTTTGACACACCACACTTGGTCCCCAACTCCAAATCATCTATGTAAGTTGTAAACAATTGCGGTCCCAACACTGATCCCTGAGGCACACCACTAGTCACTGATCGCCAACCAGAAAAACACACATTTACCCCCACTCTTTGCTTTCTGTTAGTTAACCAATCTTCTTTCCACGCTAATACATTATCCGTAACACTGTGCACCTTTATATTATGTGACAGTGTTTGGTGCGGCACCTTGTGAAATGCCTTCTGGAAATGCAGCTACACCACATCCACAGGTTCCCCATTGTCCACTGCACATGTAATGTTCTCAAAAAATTCCACCAAATTAGTCAAACATGACCTGCCCATCATGAACCCATCCGCCTCTTACCAATGGGACAATTTATATCCAGATGTCTCATTATTTCTTTCTTGATGATAGATTCAAGCATTTTCCCTACTTGAAGTTAAGCTAACCGGCCTATAGTTACCTGCCTTTTGTCTACTTTTTTAAACAGTGTCGTCACATCTGCTGTTTTCCAATCTGCGGAAACCACCATAGAGTCCTGTGAATTTTGGTAAATTACCATGAGTGCATTTGCTATTATTCCTGTGACCTCTTTTAGTATCCTGGGATGCATCAGGGCCAGGAGACTTGTCTACCTTTAGCCCCATTAACTTGCCCAACACTATCTTTTGTGATAACGATAATTTCTAGGTCCTCTCCTGCCATAGCCCTCCTGTCATCAATATTTGGCATGTTGTTTGTGTCTTCCACTGTGAAGACCGACACAAAATACCTGTTCAATGCCTCAGCCATTTTTGCATTTCCAGTTATTACATCCCCCTTCTTGTCCTCTAAAGGACCAATGTTTACTTTTGCCACGGTATTTCGTTTTATATATTTGTAGATACTTTTGCTGTTTTTATATTCTGAGCTAGTTTACTCTCATAATCCATCTTACTTTTCTTTATAGCTTTTCTCGTGGCTTCCTGCTGACCTTTAAAGATTCTCCAATCCTCTAAGTTCCCACTAATCTTTGCCACTTTGTATGCATTCTTTTTCAATTTGATACCCTCCTTTATTAGATATCCATGGCTGATTATCTCTTTTTCGACAGTCCTTCCTTATCACTTTTGCTGAGCACTGTAAAAGATCGCTTTGAAAATCCTCCGCTGTTCCTCAGTTGTCCCACCATAAAGTTTTTCCTCCCAATCGACCTTAGCCAAGTCCTCCCTCATCCCTTTATAGTCTCCTTTGTTTAAGTACAAGAAACTGGGATTGGATTTTACCTTCTTACGCTCCGCCTGTATTTTAAATTCAACCATACTGTGATCGCTTCTTCCAAGAGAATCCCTAACTGCAAGATTATTAATTATTCCCGTCTCATTACACAGAATCAGATCTAGGATAGTTTGCTCCCTTGTCCGTTCCGTTACATACTGTTCAAGGAAGCTATTGCGGATACATTCAATGAACTCTTCCTCGAGACTGCCTTGACCGATCTGGTTTGACCTTTTGACATGTAGGTTAAAATCCCCCATGATAATTGCTGTACCATTTTTACATGCAACAGTTATTCCTCTGTTTGTTTCTTGCCCCACCATGATGTTATTATTTGGTGGCCTATAGACTATGCCTATCAGAGGCTTTTTCTCCTTACTATTTCTAATTTCTACCCAAATGGATTCAACCTTTTTTTCCGTAGAACCTATATCATCTCTCACTGCCACCCTGATATCATCCTTAAATATCTTAAATATCAGAGTGACACCACCTCCCTTAGCTTCCTGTCAGTCCCCCCGAACAGTTTGATACCCCTGGATATTCCACTCTCAGTTGCGCAGATGCTGCAACCAATCCTCTGTAATGGCCACCAAATCATACTCGTTCACAATGATTTCTGCCGTCAACTCATTTACCTTCTTTTGAATGCTACAAGTATTCAGATAAAGTGCCCTTATGTGAGTTTTTGTACCTTCTTTTTGAATTCTAACACTTCCATTAATAACATCTCCTGAGTTCTTCCTTTTAACTTTTATCCTGTTTTTTTGATGTAGTTGGAACCTTCTCCCCACATTTTTTCCTCGCTCCCTCCTTTTTGGACTCCTTACATAGGTTCCCATCCCCCTGGCATATCAGTTTAAACTTCCCCAACAGCTCAAGCAAACAGTCCCCCGGGACATCTGTCCCAGTCCTGCCCAGGTGTAACCCATCCAATTTGTACAGGTCTCACTTCCCCCAGAACTGGTCCCAATGCCCCGGGGATCTGAAACCATCTCTTCAGCTATATATTTATCCGATATACTCTCTCATTTCTACTCTGACTAGCACCTGGCACTGGTAGTAATCCTAAGCTCAGTACCTTTTGAGGTCTGATTTCTTAACTTTCTTCCTAGCTCCCTGTATTGTGCTTTTAGGACCTCATCATTTTTTTTTAAACCTACATCCCTTGTACCAACACGTACTGTGACCACTGGCTGTTCCCCCTTCCCCTTCAGACATCCTTGCCCTAGCACCAGGGAGGCAACATACCATCTCGTTCACGGTCACAGAAATCTCTGTCTATTCCCCTTACAGTTGAATCCCCTATAACTATTGCACTGGCACACTTTTTACCCCTCCCCTCTGCAGCAGAACCAACTGTGGTACACTGAGTTTGGCTGCTGCTGCTTTCCCTAGAGAGGTCATTCCCCTCAACAGTATCCAAAGTGGTATATCTGTTTTGCAGGGGAATGGTCACAGGAGATTCCTGCACTGCCTGCCTATCTCTCTTGCTCTGTCTGGTGGTCACCCTCTGGAGGGGGGAGGGGGATGTGGGGGTTAGGTGGATCGGCCATGCTAAATTGACCCTTAGTGTCAGGGGATTAGCAGGGTAAATATGTGGGGTTACGGGAATAGGCCTGGGTGGGACTGTGGTCGGTACAGACTTGATGGGCCGAACGACCTTCTTCTGCACTGTAGGATTCTATGATTCTATAAAACAATAGAGGGAACAAAAACAGAGATGCTGGAAAATTTCAGCAGGTCTGACAGCATCTATAGAGAGAGAATAGAGCCAACGTTTCGCGTTTACGTGTCATCAAAATGTTGGCTCTATTCTCCGTCCACAGAACTGCTGAGATTTTCCAGCATTTTCTGTTTGTGTTTCAGATTCCAGCATCCGCTGTATCTTGCCCTTATAAAAATAGGGGAGTTTTGCTGAAACTATAAAAGGCACTAATTAGACCGCGCCTGGAGTAGCATGAACAGTTTTAGTCTCCTTATCTAAGGAAAGATATACTGGCATTGGAGGTAGTCCAGAGAAGGTTCACTTGGTCAATCCCAGATAGGGCAGGAATTTCTTATGAGGACAGGCTGAGGAGGTAGGACCTGTACTCACTGGAGTTTAGAAGAATAAGAGGCTACCTTATTGAGACATATCAGATTCTCAGTGAAGGGGTGGGGGGGGGGGGGGGGGTGGATTGACTGTAGATGCTCCAGGGTTGTTCCCCTACCTTCTGGGAGAGTCTAGGACCAGAGGGACGTAATCTCAAAGTAAGAGAGCGGCTTATTAAAAAGAGATGAGGAGGAATTTCTTCTCTCAGACGGGGAATGGGGGTCATTCTCTGTGAAATTCTCTCGCCTCACCATCGCCCCACCCTCCCCTCCCCTCCCCTCCCCTAGATAGCATTAGGAGCTGTGGCTGGTTGAATATTGAGTTAGACAGGTTTCTGATTGACAATGGGGTCGAGGGTTACAGAGGCAAGGCTAAGCAGGAATGTTGGTTTGAGGTTCCAGTCAGATTGGCCATCATCTTATGGAATGAGGGAGCAGGATCGAGGGGCTGAGTGGCCTACTCCTCCTCCTAATGTTCTTGTGATCTGTGCACACCCACGGTGCCAAGTTCCGTCACCCTCCACAACCTAAGTCACCACCCTCTCAGCACCATCAACCCCCATCTCGGTACGTTACCTGTGCTGATGGGAACTCTGCAATGGCTCCTCTCTCCAGACTATGGATCTGAGAATGGATGGTGCTCATCGCCCTATGAGAGAGGGTCAAACTCTGTGAAGAGAGACCGAGAGGGAGAGTTAGAGATATCTACCTCCGAAAGTGAAGCGCTCCCTCAGGACTAGCATCAGGGGGAATGTTGGCCTGGATTATGTAGCTCAAATCCTAGAGTATATACATCTGCATCTGACAGTGCAGCACTCCCTCAGTACTGGCACTAGAGGGAGCATTAGCCTGTATTATGGAGCTCAAGTCCGAGAGTATATACATTTACCTTCAAAGTGCAGCGCTCCCTCAGTACTGGCACTAGAGGGAGCATTGGCCTATATTATGGAGCTCAAGTCCGAGAGTATATACATTTACCTCTGACAGTGCAGTGCTCCCTCGGTACTGGCACCATAGTAGGGGTGTCTGCCTGACTGTAAGCCGAGGCTGTTTGATTGTAAGAAGTCTCACAACACCAGGGTAAAGTCCAACAGGCTTATTTGGCAGCACAAGCTTTTGGAGCACTGTGCCCACCCCAGTCCAACACTGGTATCTCCACAGCATGATTTGATTGTTCCAGATCATAGGAAGATTTATTGAGAGGACAGTGAAGATATTTATGCTCTGAGACATCAGCAGATGTCTCTGGCCTTACAAAGAGTAGATTTTGAGTCTCCCAGAGTTCCAGAAAGGTGTCATTGGCATTAAGCTGTGAACAGTTTGAAAACAATCCGTTGATTTCAAAGATGAAAGGTCAAGAATAGCTAATTAGCATTTCCCCTGGATGCTGGGTTAGTGTGTTTCACATTACCGTGGGGTAATGAGCAAGGGAGGCCATCTTTGAGATCGGGTTACAGGCTTCCCTATAAAACAATGCCAATCCCAGACACGCAGCAGGGTCGGGTGGTTGGCTGAGAACAAGAGGCTGCCCCGGCCCTGTGGCCTGCCACAGCTGGATGCAGGAGGGAGATGGTCTTGCGTTGAAGTGATGCACCCTGCAACCTTCAAGGGATTCCAGGAAATTTATCCTGGCATAGCTAGAGGGGAGGAATCAATAGACCAGGAGTTACTACCTGCAGTGCATTGAAGGAACTGTCCAGAAACGAAGGGAAACATTTGGACGATGCTCGAGGTTACTACTTGGTGATGAGGGCATACGGGAATCGAGTGGAAGTTGGAGACAAATATGGACTTTGATTCTGTGGAATGTGTGATGTGTAATTGATAAACAAGGGCATATTCCTCTCTGCAGTGCAATTTATAGAATAAAAGTGACATTTAGTCATTGATGCTTTTGTCATTTGTTGCCATAAGTGTCTAAAAGCATGAAATGTTAGTGTGGCATTATTTTAGAGAGTAACTGGGAGCACACATCTCTTTTCAAAAGTTAGCTGTGCACAGAGTTCCCTAATGTTGAGAGAAAGACACAGTGGAAGAGAATGGGGGAGGAGAGAGGGAGCGATAACATGCAAAGGAGGAGAGTAAGGAAAAGTGAGAGAGAAGAAGAAAAGGGAGAGGGAGAATTGGATGAGAGAGGGAGAGAGATAGAGAGAGAGAGAGAGAAATGGGGGGCATAGGGGCAGAGTGCAGGAACGAGAGAGAAAAGGGGGATGTGGAGTAGAGTGAGGGACAGATAAAGAGGGAGAAAGAGGAGGATAGAGGGAGGGAAGTGAAGAGGAGATGAGTAGAGTGAAAAGGAGAGAAAGTGAAAGTGGGACAGAAGGAGAGGGAAAGTCAGGCAGGCAGAGAAAGCCTTGCTGGGGGAGGGAGAGTGAGGGAGAGCAACAGAGAGAAGAGGGTGGGGGGGGGGAATGAGGAAGAAGAGAAAGAGAGAGAGAGAGTTAGAGAGAGAGAGAGCAAGAGTCAGAGAGGAAGTGTGAGGGAGTGAGAGAAGGGAGAGAGAGAGGCAGTGGTCTGGAGAGATTGAAAGGTGAGATATGCGGATTTGCATACATTTGACCACATTTCCATCCTATTAGCACCTCCAGGACGGCCCCTCACGCTTGCTTCTCCCCTCCCGCTGGTGAGAATCACAGACGATCTTCACCAGTGGAGACCAGGCACCACGACCACACCGGGGGATCGGAGGCCATTGAAGACCCTGGCACCCTGGCAGTGCTCGATTGGGCAGCATAACTGGGCAGTGTTGGGGGTGGGGAGGATGGGGTTATGCAAGTGGTGGCACTGTAAGGGGGGTACGCAAGGAGAGTGTGCCTGCCGTGGGGAGATGGGAACTTAGAGGGTCCATCAGGGTACTCATCAAGAGAGCCCTGATGCCCAAGTGTTTGCAACCCATGTTGGTGTGGGCGAGAGAGCATACCACCGGTGATGGGGGTGGGGTGGGATGGCGGGAGGGCGGGGTGGGGTGGCGGGGTGGGGGGGCGGGGTGGTGCTGAAAGAGCATGAGGGACAGAGAGAGAGAGATAGAGGGTCACAGATGGAAAGTACAACAGAAGCAGAGAATGAGGATTAAGGGGTGAGTGAGAGGGATCAGGAAGAAAGCCTGTAGGAGGGAGAGATGAATAGCGATTATGTGAGAGAGAATGAGTGAGAGATAGAATGAATGGGGGAGGAGTGAAATGTGAGAAATAATATGAGACTATAATAGTTAAAGAAAGAGCTGTGAGACTCACCTGGTGGAATGGGTTGAGGTCCCCATCATCACAGGTTAAATAGTAACTGAGTAAATCTGGGAGAGAACAAAACTTAATCACCAAGAGTAAAGCTCCCTCTACACTGTCCCCATCAAACACTCCCAGGACAGGTACAGCACGGGGTTAGGTACAGAGTAAAGCTCCCTCTACACTGTCCCCATCAAACACTCCCAGGACAGGTACAGCACGGGGTTAGATACAGAGTAAAGCCCCCTCTACACTGTCCCCATCAAACACTCCCAGGACAGGTACAGCACGGGGTTAGGTACAGAGTAAAGTTCCCTCTACACTGTCCCCATCAAACACTCCCAGGACAGGTACAGCACGGGGTTAGATACAGAGTGAAGCTCCCTCTACACTGTCCCCATCAAACACTCCCAGGACAGGTACAGCATGGGGTTAGATACAGAGTGAAGCTCCCTCTACACTGTCCCCATCAAACACTCCCAGGACAGGTACAACACGGGGTTAGATACAGAGTAAAGCTCCCTCTACACTGTCCTCCATCAAACACTCCCAGGACAGTTACAACACAGGGTTAGATGCAGAGTAAAGCTCCCTCTACACTGTCCCCCCATCACACACTCCCAGGACAGGTACAGCACAGGCTGAGACACAGTGTGAAAGTGGGGATTGTTGGTTTTCGGTGAGCCTTTGCTTTCTTTCTTTGGATGGTTCCAGGCATTTTCCTCATTTCTGTCTCTCTCTCACACTTTCTCTCACTCGGCCCGCTCTCTTTTCTTCTCAGTCTCCCTCGCTCTGCATCAGTCTCTCTCTCTCATTCTCTCTCTCTGTATCACTGTCCCTCACTATCTCTCTCTCTCTCTGTCTCTATGCCACGTTCCCTCCCCTTCTCCAGACTCCCACGTTCTTACCTGCACTGAGTCCCAGCGCAGGCTGGGTTATGTTGATAATGGAGGAATCTGGGTCGATACAGAAGTCACCAAGTGCCTTTCATTAAGACAGAACACACCAGTCAATCAGGGATATTCACTCCAAATCTAATCATAGAACCCACCGCCCTCAACAACCGACACGCAGCCCACCCCCCCTTAAATAATCCCCACCCCCCCCAACCATTCTCCACCCCCTTCACCAATCCCCAACCACCATAAAAAACCCCCACCTTCTCCCAAATCGCCACTGTCCATTCTCCACAGCGTACAGTGTCAGCGCTGAGAGAGTGCGACACTGTCAGAGGATCAGTGCTGAGGGAGTGCGACACTGTCAGAGGATCAGTGCTGAGGGAGTGCGACACTGTCAGAGGGTCAGCGCTGAGGGAGTGCGACACTGTCAGAGGATCAGTGCTGAGGGAGTGCGACACTGTCAGAGGATCAGTGCTGAGGGAGTGCGACACTGTCAGAGGGTCAGTGCTGAGGGAGCGCCGCACTGTCAGAGGGTCAGTGCTGAGGGAGCGCCGCACTGTCAGAGGGTCAGTGCTGAGGGAGTGCCGCACTGTCAGAGGGTCAGTACTGAGGGAGTGCCACACTGTCAGAGGGTCGGTGCTGAGGGAGCGCCGCACTGTCAGAGGGTCAGTGCTGAGGGAGTGCCGCACTGTCAGAGGATCAGCGCTGAGGGAGTGCGACACTGTCAGAGGATCAGTGCTGAGGGAGTGCCGCACTGTCAGAGGATCAGCGCTGAGGGAGTGCGACACTGTCAGAGGATCAGTGCTGAGGGAGTGCCGCACTGTCAGAGGGTCAGTACTGAGGGAGTGCCGCACTGTCAGAGGGTCAGTACTGAGGGAGTGCCACACTGTCAGAGGGTCGGTGCTGAGGGAGCGCCGCACTGTCAGAGGGTCAGTGCTGAGGGAGTGCCGCACTGTCAGAGGGTCAGTGCTGAGGGAGTGCCGCACTGTCAGAGGGTCGGTGCTGAGGGAGCGCCGCACTGTCAGAGGGTCAGTGCTGAGGGAGTGCCGCACTGTCAGAGGGTCAGTGCTGAGGGAGTGCCGCACTGTCAGAGGGTCAGTGCTGAGGGAGTGCCGCACTGTCAGAGGGTCAGTACTGAGGGAGTGCCGCACTGTCAGAGGGTCAGTGCTGAGGGAGTGCCGCACTGTCAGAGGGTCAGTACTGAGGGAGTGCCGCACTGTCAGAGGGTCAGTGCTGAGGGAGTGCCGCACTGTCAGAGGGTCAATACCCCTACCACCTGCTCTACCACCCCATGTCCCTCCTGCTACCCACGCCCCCTCCCTCCCCCCCGCAGCCACTTACCAGCACTGCCACACTCTCCACACCCAGAGACAGCCAGCTCACTATCAGCCCCAGCATGGATAACGCTGTGAGTCTGTACAGGAAGCAGGAAATACAAGGTTCATGTCAAACACAGAATGGCACTGGCATGGAGAACAGAGAGAGAGAGAGAGACAGAGACAGAGAAGCAGAAAGAGAGAGAGAGAATCAGACAGACAGAGATATAGACAAGAGTGACAAAGAGAGGGAGCAAGAGGGACAGAGAGAGAATGATGGAGACAGAGTGAGTGAAACAGAGATAAAGGGACAGAGACTGAAGGTGTGTAAGAGAGAGAGAGAGAGAGAAGAGGGACAGAGTGAGAGATTCAAAGACAAAATGAGAGAGCGATACAGAGAAAAAGAAAGACAGGGAGAGAGAAAGAGGAAGAGACAAGGATGGACAAATACGGGTGTGAGAGAATGAAGACAAAGGGAAAGCCACAGAGCGAGATGAGACAAAGAGACAGAGCAATAGAGAGACAATGAGAAAGAGAGACAGAGAGGCAGAGAGAGACAAACAGAAAGAGTTGGAAAGAGTGACAGGAAGTGTGACAGAAAGATAGAGACAGGGACAGAGACAGAGAGAGTTAGAGACAGGGAGATAAAAAGTGAGAGAGATGGAGACAAAAAGACAGAGAGAGGGAAACAGAGAAAAAAACAGAGCGATAGACAGTGAGCAATAGAGGGAGAGAAACAGAGGGAGAGAAAGAGAGAGCAAGTTAGAGAGAGGAACAAAGGGAGAAAGGGAGAGAGGCAGAGTTACAGAAAATGAGAAGGAGAGGTTGAGGGAGGTAGAGAGAGAAAGAGAATGGGAGAGAGTGAGAGACTGTGACAGAGTGATTGGTCTAACATCGGGATACTTACCCAATCAGCAGCCAGTTCCCCTGTCTCAGCAGTCCCAGGAAAACCAGAAGGCAGATTAACACATCCAGGAGAATGAGCAGCATATAGGCAAGCCACCTGCAGAGAGAGAGAGATTAATACATCCAGGGGAATGAGCAGCATATAGGTGAGCCACCTGTAGAGAGAGAGAGAGAGAGGTAGTGTGAGAGAGAGTGTTAGTGTGGGAGAAAGGGAGATAGAGATTGTGTCAGGTTGGGAGAGAGTGAAAGAGAGTGTGCGTCAGTGTGGGCAAGAGTGAGAGAGGGAATGTGATAGCATGGGAGAGAGGGAGAGATGCGGCACAGTGGCACAATGGCTAGTACTGCTGCCTCACAGAGCCAGGGACCCCGGTTCAATTCCAACCTTCTCTGTGTGGAGTTTGCACATTCTCTCCGGGTGCTCCGGTTTCCTCCCACACTCCAAAGATATGCAGGTTAGGTGCATTGGCCTTGCCATTCTGCCATTCACACATTCTGATCACATCGTGGACACTTTTAGCACCTTCCTCAGCCTTCATCATCATCACCATTCACACCCCCTTTGTCCAATTACAATTGGAAAATCTAGAACTAGGAGTCACTGTTTAAAACTAAAGGGGTGGCCCGTTGCAGGTGGAGGTGAGAATTCTTTTCACGCAGAAGTTCCAGAGTCTCTGGAACCGTCTTCCTCAAAAGGCAGTGGGAGCAGAGATTTTGAATATTCTTAAAACAGAGCAGGATAGATTAGCAAGGGGGTGAAAATTTATCGAGGGTCAGCAGGAATATGGGGTTGGGATTACAATCAGATCAGCCACAATCACATTGAATAGCAGAGCAGGTTCAAGGGACTGAGTGTCCCACTGTTGCTCCTAATTCCTACATTCACCTGAGAGAGAGAGCCAGAGAGGGAATGTCAGATAGGGAGTGAGACAGAGTTGCGTAGAAAGAGAGACAGAGAATGAGAGAACACAAGTTAAAGGAAGAAACAAAAAAAATGAAGAGAGTGACACAAAGATCAAGACAGACAACAGAGGATGAGATACTGTACATTTTATTTAACCCTGTGCTGTACCTGTCCTAGGCGTGTTTGATGGGGACAGTGTAGAGGGAGATTTACTCTGTATCTAACCCAGTGCTGTACCTGTGCTGGGAATGTTTGATGGGAGGACGGTGTAGAGGGAGATTTACTCTGTATCTAACCCTGTGCTGTACCTGTGCTGGGAGTGTTTGATGTGGAACAGTGTAGAGGGAGCTTTACTCTGTAAATTTCTCTAAACCCGTGCTGTACCTGTGCTGGGAGTGATTGATGGGGACATTATAGAGGGAGCTTTACTTTGTATCTAACCCCGTGCTGTACCTGTGCTGGGAGTGTTTGATGGGGACAGTGTAGAGGGAGCTTTACTCTGTATCTAACCATGTGCTGTACCAGTCCTGATAGTGTTTGATGGGGACAGTGTAGAGGGAATGTTTGAGCTTTGTTCTGTACCTAACTCTGTGTCCTTGATTATGTGTGTGCATGTGTGTGTGCATGTGTGTGTTTACACTTTTGTCTGTGTGTGAGTGTATGCGTGCATGCTAGTGCATGCATGAATATACATCTGTGTGTGTATAGTGTATGTGCATATGTATGGATGTGCAGTTGTGTATGAATGAGTGCGAAGATGGCTTGCAAATGATCCTTTTTCTTGTTTTAGTTAAAGGACTTCACTGCTGGATTATTTTAATTAGAGTTTCTCCCACACCCGGATACATAATTCACTGGGGACTGTGGGACACATTTCTAAAGGTACCTGTGACTGAGGCCACCTCATATTGAGGACTTTCAGATCTGTTATCCCCTCAATAAGATTCCACTGTCAGTCTCCGTATCCCTTCTACCAAAGCTTGCCAAATTTGATAAACTGGAATAGCTCACAATCTCTGTTATCAAGAGAGGAGAGCCCCAGTTTGTCAATCCATTCCTGATACCTATACTTCTGATATCATCAGTGCAGCATGGTGGCTCAGTGGTTAGCACTGCTGTCTCACAGCTCCAGGGACCGGGTTCGATTCCCAGCTCGAATCACTGTCTGTGTGGAGTTTGCATGTTCTCCCCGTGTCTGCGTGGGTTTCCTCCGGGTGCTCCAGTTTCCTCTACAGTCCAAGCAAGGGTGTGCAGGTTAGGTGGATTGGCCATGCCAAATTGCCCCTCAGTGTACAAGGGGCATGTATGTGAGGGGCATTAGCTGCATTGATATGTGGGGTTATGGGGATAGGGCCAGGATAGGATGCTCTGGCAGAGAGTTAGCAGAGATTCAGTGGGCCGAATGGTCTGCTCCTGCACTGTCAGGATTCTATGCTGATCCTTGTCAATCCTCTCCACATCCTCGCTCATTCCCTGATACGTTTTGTATAATGTGACGACCAGGGGTTATTTCCCCTGTGTTTATTTGCCGCCAGCCTCACCAGCCATTGGTCTGCCACATTGCCACTGATCTTTGGGCAGCTCACCTCACCTGTGGTCCTCGGCATGTCTTCCCCTCTGGGCCACCTCCAGCAGATCGAGCCTCAGGCCCCTCCAGAAGGCCAAGCGGCCCAGAAGCGAGAGCAGGGACTCGGCCTGACGACGGGCGTTCCGCGTGATCACCAGGAACTCGGGACGTTCCCCAAAGATCTCCTCCAGGTGGGTCAGCTCCTCCCTCACTGTCCTACTCAGCATTGCCGTGGCATTGGATACCTGGAGACAGAGAGAGAGAGAGTGAGACAGTGCGAGAAAGAGACAGAGAGAGATAGAGATAGAGACAGAGATAGATAGATAGAGAGAGAGAGAGAGGCAGACAGATAGAGAGGTGGATCCAGGGAGAGAGAATCAAAGAGAGAGACAGACAGACAGACAGACAGAGAGGCCGAAAGAGCCAGATAGACAGGGAAAGACAGGTAGAGAGAGAAAGAAGGGTAGAGAGAGAGAAATAAGTAGAGAGAGAGACACATAGATAGAGAGATAAAGAGAAACAGATAGAGGGATAGAGAAAAACGGATAGAGAGACAGAGAAAGAAACAGAGAAAGAAACAGATAGAGAGAGAGAGAAAAAAAGAGAGACAGGCAGTAATTAGTGGGGTGTCACAGGGATCAGTGCTGGGACCCCAGCTATTCACAATATTAATAATTTGAATGAGGGAACAAAATGTAACAGCTCAAACTTTGCAGATGATAACAAGTTGGGTGGGAGAGTGAACTCTGACGAGGTTGTAGAGATCCTTCAACATGATCTGGACAGGTTGGGTAAGTGGGCTAATCCATAGCAGATGCAGTATAATGTGGATAAATGTGAGATTTGGAAGCAAAAACAAGGTGGTAGATTATTACCTGTTGGCTGTAAATTGGGGGAGGGGAGGGTGCAGCAGGACCTGGGTTTCGTTATGCACCAGTCACTGAAGGTAATCTTACAGGTAAAGAAAGCAAATGGCATGTTGGCCTTCATTGTGAGAGGTTTTGAGAACAGGAGCAGGGATGTGTTGTTACAATTATACAGGGTCTTGGTGAGGCCACACCTAGAGTAGTGTGCAGTTTTGGTCTCCTTTTCTGAGGAAGGATGTTCTTGCTCTCAAAGGAGTACAGCAGAGGTTTACCAGGCTGATTCCGGGGATGGTGGGACTGATGTATGAGGAGAGGTTGGCTAGCTTGGATTGTTTTCACTGGAGTTCAGACAAATGAGCGAAGATCTCATAGAGACTTATAAAACCCTTACTGGATGAGCCAGGGTAGAATGCCCGATGGTGGGGGAATCCAGAGCCGGGGGTCACAGTCTGAGGATTCAGGATAGACCATTTAGGATGGAGGTGAGGAGACATTTCTTCACCAAAAAAGTGATGAGCCTGTGGAATTCATTACCACAGGAAGTAGTTGATGCCAAAACATTGAATGTATTCAAGAGGCGGCTGGATATAGCATTTGGGGCAACGGGATCAAAGGTTATGGGGAGAAAGCAGGATTAGACTATTGAGTTGGACGATCAGCCATGGACCCAATGGCCTCCTCCTGCTCATATTTTCAAAGTTCTTATGTTCCTATATAAAGAGAGAGAGAGAGAGAGATGGATAGAGAGAGAGGGAGAGACAGACAGATAAAGGCAGAGACAGAGAGAGAGAGTGATAGACTGAGGCAACAACGCATGGTTTGAAGATTGCTGGATCGTGGATCAGGCACAGCATCATTCTCCCTGTGTCCCTCATTCCCAACACTTTCCCTCTATCCCTCATTCCCAACACTTTCCCTCTATCCCTCATTCCCAACATCCTTCCCGTTTCTCATTTCCAACATCTTCCCTGCATTCCTCAATCTTCTACCTACCCATCTTCTCCCCATATCCCTAAATTTGCACTTAACCACCTTCTCCACATATTCCTCAATCCCCACCTTCTCATGATATCTGTCAATCCCCATTACTCTGCATAACCCTCAATCCCCACCTACCCACCTTCTCCCTGTATCCCTCAGTCCCCGCCTTCTCCCTGTGTCCCTCAGTCCCCGCCTTCTCCCTGTATCCCTCAGTCCCCGCCTTCTCCCTGTATCCCTCAGTCCCCGCCTTCTCCCTGTATCCCTCAGTCCCCGCCTTCTCCCTGTATCCCTCAGTCCCCGCCTTCTCCCTGTATCCCTCAGTCCCCGCCTTCTCCCTGTATCCCTCAGTCCCCGCCTTCTCCCTGTATCCCTCAGTCCCCGCCTTCTCCCTGTATCCCTCAGTCCCCGCCTTCTCCCTGTATCCCTCAGTCCCCGCCTTCTCCCTGTATCCCTCAGTCCCCACTTACTCCGCATAACTCTCAATCCCAACCTACCCACCTTCTCCCCTTATCCCTCAGCCTCCACCTTCTCCCATATCCATCAGTCCCCATCTTTTTGTCATTTCCCTCAATCTCCACCCACCCACCCTCTCTCCATCTCCCTGAATCACTGACTATCTACCTTCTCCCAGTTTCATTCAATCCCCACCTCCTCTCTATATCCCTCACTTGCCCACTATCTGCCTCCTTCTTGTGTCACTTTGTGTACTGTGGCCTGTGGGAGTGGATTTAATGGGTGGGTCCTACAGAGGAGAGAATATACTTGAATGTTCTCTGAAATCTTACCAGTGCCTCCATGGTGAGCAATGTATGGTTCACATTAGCGAGTGAGTAGACTGCCTGGTATGTCCCATCATTAATCTCACTATTCCCATAGAAACCAATTCCAATTCCCGTGCTGCAAAACAGAAAGAAAGGATTGGGGATTGGTTAAAGGTAGAAACAAAGTCACTCCCAGGTATCTATTATTCTATATATAAATCACCTGAATCCCTCGATTAGATTCCAGTCTGTAACTCACTCCCAGGTATCGGTTATTCTATATATAAACCATCCCGAACCCCTCGATTAGATTCCAGTCTGTAACTCACTCCCAGGTATCTATTATTCTATATATAAATCACCTGAATCCCTCGATTAGATTCCACTCTATAACTCACTCCTGGGTATCTGTTAATCTATATATAAACCACCCCAAACACCTCGATTAGATTCCAGTCAGTAACTCACTCCCAGGTATCGGTTATTTTATATATAAATCACCTGAATCCCTCGATTAGATTCCACTCTATAACTCACTCCTGGGTATCTGTTAATCTATATATAAACCACCCCAAACACCTCGATTAGATTCCAGTCTGTAACTCACTCCCAGGTATCTATTATTCTATATATAAATCACCTGAATCCCTCGATTAGATTCCAGCCTGTAACTCACTCCCAGGTATCTGTTATTTTATATATAAATCACCTGAATCCCTCGATTAGATTCCACTCTATAACTCACTCCTGGGTATCTGTTAATCTATATATAAACCACCCCAAACACCTCGATTAGATTCCAGTCAGTAACTCACTCCCAGGTATCGGTTATTTTATATATAAACCACCCCTAACACCTCGATTAGATTCCAGTCTGTAACTCACTCCCAGGTATCTGTTATTTTATATATAAATCACCTGAATCCCTCGATTAGATTCCAGTCTATAACTCACTCCTGGGTATCTGTTAATCTATATATAAACCACCCCAAACACCTCGATTAGATTCCAGTCAGTAACTCACTCCCAGGTATCGGTTATTTTGTATATAAACCACCCCTAACACCTCGATTAGATTCCAGTCTGTATCTCACTTCCAGGTATCTATTATTTCATATATAAATCACCTGAATCCCTCGATTAGATTCCAGTCTATAACTCACTCCCAGGTATCTGTTATTTTATACATAAATCACCTGAATCCCTCGATTAGATTCCAGTCTATAACTCACTCCTGGGTATCTGTTAATCTATATATAAACCACCCCAAACACCTCGATTAGATTCCAGTCAGTAACTCACTCCCAGGTATCGATTATTTTATATATAAACCACCCCTAACACCTCGATTAGATTCCAGTCTGTATCTCACTTCCAGGTATCTATTATTTCATATATGAACAACCCTGAACCCCTCGATTACATTCCAGTCTGTAACTCACTCCCAGGTATCTGTTATTTTATAGATAAACCACCCTGAGCCTTTCGATTAGATTCTAGTCTGTAACTCACTTCGGGATATCTGTTATTCTATATATAAACCCCAAACCCCTCCATTAGATTCCAGTCTGTAACTCACTCCCAGGTATCTATTATTCTTTATATAAACCATCCCGAACCCCTCCATTAGATTCCAGTCTGTAACTCACTCCCGGGTATCTGTTATTCTACATATAAACCACCCCGAACCCCTCGATTAGATTCCAGTCTGTAACTCACGCCTGGGTATCTGTTATTCTATATATAAATCACCCTGAATCCCTCGATTAGATTCTAGTCTGTAACTCAATCCTGGGTATACATTGTGGCTGAATGATCTGCAGATGTTTAATTTTTAGTGAACTAAAGATCTTCAATCAAGCAAACCTGATTTTTGGTTCAAGTTGTTTTTTCGCCATGCTGGGATTTCTCGTGGCTAGTGGCTTAGAACTTGTCAGAGGGACGCAAGGCGTCCAATTTAATAGCTTGCCTTTGGCAGGGAAAAGTTCTTTACAGACTTTTGGAGCCAGTGTTCTCTATCTGGACATTGGAATGTAAACAATAAGAGGTCTAAATATGATGGAGCCTGGACTGTCCAATACCAATACACCAGTGTTATTAATTGGCCTAATTAAACGATGCAATTGGGGTATCTGATCAATTCATTGGCTGGTTACCAAGGAACTTTTGGAGTTGTAACTTTGCTAACACAAAGCGTTTCTTCAGAAAGGCAATCTGACGAATGCGGGCACAAAGATCAGAAGCCGACACAACATTTGGAAGAAGAAGAGAACAAAGTGCTGATTCCACGTGACAACAGAATCCTGGCCAGCTTTTAATTGCAAGTGGAAATCAACCTTCAGGTAAGTAAAGTAACAGACAGCGAGTATTTGGTTTATGCATTGCAAGCATTCAGTGTTGATTAAGTAGCTACAGAATAAAGGAAATTGTGTTGAAATATTTGAAGTCGACTTTGTGACTATATTCGCCACAGAGGTTAAAGCACACACGTTTGAACAAAACTGTTATTCTATATATTAACTACCCCAAATCCCTTGATTAGATTCCAATCTGTAACTTATTCCCGGGTATCTGTTATTCTATATATAAACCATCCCGAACTCCTCGATTAGATTCCAATCTATAACTTATTCCCGGGTATCTGTTATTCTATATATAGACCATGCTGAACTCCTCGATTAGATTCCAGCCTGTAACTCACTCCCGGGTATCTGTTATTCTATACATAGACCATCCTGAACTCCTCGATTAGATTCCAGTCTGTAACTCACTCCCGGGTATCTGTTATTCTATATATAAACCATCCCGAACTCCTCGATTAGATTCCAGTCTGTAACTCACTCCCGGGTATCTGTTACTCTATATATAAGCCATCCCGAACTCCTCAATTAGATTCCAGTCTGTAACTCACTCCCGGGTATCTGTTATTCTATATATAAACCACCCCGAACCCCTCGATTAGATTCCAGTCTGTAACTCACTCCCGGGTATCTGTTATTCTATATATAAACCATCCCGAACTCCTCGATTGGATTCCAGTCTGTAGCTCACTCCCGGGTATCTGTTATTCTATATATAGACCATCCTGAACTCCTCGATTAGATTCCAGTCTGTAACTCACTCCCGGGTATCTGTTATTCTATATATAGACCATCCTGAACTCCTCGATTAGATTCCAATCTGTAACTTCTTCCCGGGTATCTGTTATTCTATATATAAACCATCCCGAACTCCTCGATTAGATTCCAGTCTGTAACTCACTCCTGGGTATCTGTTATTCTATATATAAGCCATCCCGAACTCCTCAATTAGATTCCAGTCTGTAACTCACTCCCGGGTATCTGTTATTCTATATATAAACCACCCCGAACCCCTCGATTAGATTCCAGTCTGTAACTCACTCCCGGGTATCTGTTATTCTATATATAAACCATCCCGAACTCCTCGATTGGATTCCCGTCTGTAGCTCACTCCCGGGTATCTGTTATTCTATATATAAACCATCCTGAACCCCTCGATTAGATTCCAGTCTGTAACTCACTCCCGGGTATCTGTTATTCTATATATAAACCACCCCGAACCCCTCGATTAGATTCCAGTCTGTAACTCACTCCCGGGTATCTGTTATTCTATATATAAACCATCCCGAACTCCTCGATTGGATTCCAGTCTGTAGCTCACTCCCGGGTATCTGTTATTCTATATATAAACCATCCTGAACCCCTCGATTAGATTCCAGTCTGTAACTCACTCCCGGGTATCTGTTATTCTATATATAAACCACCCCGAACCCCTCGATTAGATTCCAGTCTGTAACTCACTCCCGGGTATCTGTTATTCTATATATAAACCACCCCGAACCCCTCGATTAGATTCCAGTCTGTAACTCACTCCCGGGTATCTGTTATTCTATATATAGACCATCCTGAACTCCTCGATTAGATTCCAATCTGTAACTTCTTCCCGGGTATTTGTTATTCTATATATAAACCATCCCGAACCCCTCGATTAGATTCCAATCTATAACTTATTCCCGGGTATCTGTTATTCTATATATAAACCATCCCGAACTCCTCGATTAGATTCCAATCTGTAACTTATTCCCGGGTATCTGTTATTCTATATATAAACCATCCCGAACTCCTCGATTAGATTCCAGTCTGTAACTCACTCCTGGGTATCTGTTATTCTATATATAAGCCATCCCGAACTCCTCAATTAGATTCCAATCTGTAACTCACTCCCGGGTATCTGCTATTGTATCTACAAACTCCCTGAGCCTCTCAATTTGATTCCAGTCTGTAACTCACTCCTGGATATCTGGTATTCTATATATAAACCATCCCGAACCACTCGATTAGATTCCAGCCTGTAATTAATTAATTATCTGTTATTCTGTATATAAATCACCCTGAAACCCTCAATTAGATTCCAATCTGTGACTCACTCCCGGGTATCTGTTATTCTATATATAAACCATCCTGATTCCCTCGAATAGATTCCAGCCTGTAATTAACTTCCAGGTATCTGTTATCTGTATATAAACCATCCCGAACCCCTCAATAGATTCCAGTCTGTGATTCACTCCTGGGTATCCGTTATTCTATATATAAACCACCCGGAAACCCTCGATTAGATTCCAATCTGTAACTCACTCCAGGTATCTGGTATTTTATATATAAAGCACCCTGATCCTGTCACTCACCAGCAGATGATGACTGCTACCACACTGCTCCAGTGTGTGCAGCATGATTGCTGCTCCTTTCTCTCCTCTCGCTCCCCCGGGGAACAGCAGCACAGTCGGAGGATGTAAATGAGAATCAGCAACAGATTAAGGGCCAGGCACAGAATGGCAAATCCAGCTATGAAAAGCAGCGCCTGTGGGGGCAGGGGTGGGTGGAGAGAGATAGAGAGAGAGGCAGACGACAAACGGGTTAGGGATTATGAATTAAAGACCGAGAGAGAGAGAGAGAGTGAGGCAGGGTGTGAGAGTTTGAGGGAAATGAGGTGAGAATGGAAGTGGGGAGAAAGATGCAGGGGAGAAAGAAGTTGAAAGAAAGAGTGGGGCAATGGAGAGAGTGGGAAGAAGATAGAGTGCAATTGAAAGGCACAGAGAAAAAGAGAGAGATAGAGACAGGCAGAGAGAGTACGAAGAAGGGAGAGATATGGAAATAGAGAACGAGACGGTAAGAGAGATGATTGAAAGACAGAGAAGGTTGGAACAGAGAGAGTGAGAGGGAAGGAGACTCCGAATGGGAGGGAGAGAGAGGTCGAGCAGGAGTGAGAGATGGACAGATAACGAGAGCAAGGCAAAGAGGCAGAGGAATAGAAATGAATTGAGAGAGAAAAGCAGAAAGAGAGAGGGAGAGATAAGGGAAGAGCAATGGGGAGAGATATGTTAGTAAAGCATTTCACTGCAAAAGTGCTTTGTTTTGTGTATGTGTGCTTGTGTGGGTGTGTGTCTATATACAGATATGTATATGCGTGTGTGTGTACAGGTGAGGGTGTGTGTTGTGAGTGGGCAGATGAGTATGTGTGTGTGTGTAGAGATGAGTGTGTGTGTATGTGTGTGCAGATGAGTGCGTGTGTGTGTGTCAGTATGTGTGAAAGAATCAGTGTGTGTAAGTCAGTATGTAGTATTTATTGAGTGAGCTAGAGTGTATATCTGTGATTGTGTGTGTCTGCGATTGGATGGATGACTATGTGGGGGGTAGGATTAGTAAATTTGCAGGTGACACAAAGATTGGACAGTGAGGCGGAGTATCTTGGATTACAAGAAGATGGAATTTAATCTTGATAAGTGTAAAGTGATACACTTTAGAAGGAGTAATTTGACAAGGAAATTTTCAATGAATGACATGATAGTAGAAAGTTCTGTGGATCAAAGGGACTTTGGAGTGTTTGTCCACAGATCTCTGATGGCAGAAGGGCATGTTAGTAGGGTGGTGAAAAAGGGCATATGACACACTCACCTTTATCAATCGAGGCATAGATTATAAAGCAGGGAAGTCATGTTGGAGATGTATAGAGTTTTGGTGCAGTTCTGGTCACTACTTTACAGGAAGGATGTGATTGCTCTGGAGGGGGTGCAGAGGAGATTCACCAGGATGCTGCCTGGGATGGAATATTTAAGTTATGAGGAGAGGTTGGAGAGATTTGATTTATTTTCACTGGAGCAGAGGACACTGACAAGCGACATGATCGAGGTGGGCAAGATTATGAGAGACATGGAGATTCTGGATAGGGAAGTGTTCCCCTTTGTTGAAGGGTCAATCACACGGGGACACAGGTTCAAGATAAGGGGCAGGAGGTTTAGGGGGTATGTGAGTAAAAGCTTTTTTACTCAGAGGGTGGTGACGGTCTGGAATGTGCTGCCTGGGAGGGGAGGGCAGGGGTGGGTTGCCTCACATCCTTTTAAAGTTACCTGGATGAGCACTTGACACGTCATAACATTCAGGGCTATAGGCAAATGCTGGCAGATGGGATGAAGTGGGAGATCAGGAGCTTCTCACATACCAGTGCAGACTTGACGGGCCGAAGGGCCTCTTTTACACTGTCTATGATTTATTGGGTGAATGTTGCAGTGTGACTTAATGTGAGAGTGTGTGTATGAATGCAGGTGTGTCTTTCTGTGTGTGTGTGTATAGGAGTGAAAATCAAACCCAATCAGATTCTAACTAGAACACCCAAAGATTCCGTGTATCTAAATGTGACACTCAAATTTTGACAGTGCGGCACTCCCTCAGCGCTGACCCTCTGACAGTGCGGCACTCCCTCAGCACTGACCCTCTGACACTGCGGCACTCCCTCAGCGCTGACCCTCTGACAGTGCGGCGCTCCCTCAGCACTGACCCTCAGCACTGACCCTCTGACAGTGCGGCACTCCCTCAGCACTGACCCTCTGACAGTGTGGCACTCCCTCAGCGCTGACCCTCTGACAGTGCGGCACTCCCTCAGCACTGACCCTCTGACAGTGCGGCACTCCCTCAGCACTGACCCTCTGACAGTGCGGCACTCCCTCAGCGCTGACCCTCTGACAGTGCGGCACTCCCTCAGCACTGACCCTCTGACAGTGCGGCACTCCCTCAGTACTGACCCTCTGACAGTGTGGCACTCCCTCAGCACTGACCCTCTGACAGTGCGGCACTCCCTCAGCACTGACCCTCTGACAGTGTGGCACTCCCTCAGCACTGACCCTCTGACAGTGCGGCGCTCCCTCAGTACTGACCCTCTGACAGTGCGGCACTCCCTCAGCACTGACCCTCTGACAGTGCGGCACTCCCTCAGCACTGACCCTCTGACAGTGCAGCACTCCCTCAGTACTGACCCTCTGACAGTGCGGCACTCCCTCAGCACTGACCCTCTGACAGTGCAGCACTCCCTCAGCCCTGACCCCCTGACAGTGCGGCACTCCCTCAACACTGACCCTCTGACAGTGCGGCACTCCCTCAGCACTGACCCCCTGACAGTGCGGCGCTCCCTCAGCACTGACCCCCTGACAGTGCGGCACTCCCTCAGCACTGACCCTCTGACAGTGCGGCACTCCCTCAGTACTGACCCTCTGACAGTGCGGCGCTCCCTCAGCCCTGACCCCCTGACAGTGCGGCACTCCCTCAGTACTGACCCTCTGACAGTGCAGCACTCCCTCAGTACTGACCCTCTGACAGTGCGGCACTCCCTCAGCACTGACCCTCTGACAGTGCGGCACTCCCTCAGTACTGACCCTCTGATAGTGTGTCACTCCCTCAGTACTGACCCTCTGATAGTGTGTCACTCCCTCAGTACTGACCCTCTGACAGTGCGGCACTCCCTCAGTACTGACCCTCTGACAGTGAGGCACTCCCTCAGTACTGACCCTCTGACAGTGCGGCACTCCCTCAGCACTGACCCTCTGACAGTGCGGCACTCCCTCAGTACTGACCCTCTGATAGTGTGTCACTCCCTCAGTACTGACCCTCTGATAGTGTGTCACTCCCTCAGTACTGACCCTCTGACAGTGCGGCACTCCCTCAGTACTGACCCTCTGACAGTGAGGCACTCCCTCAGCACTGACCCTCTGACAGTGCGGCACTCCCTCAGCGCTGACCCTCTGACACTGCGGCACTCCCTCAGCACCGACCCTCTGACAGTGCGGCACTCCCTCAGTACTGACCCTCTGATAGTGTGTCACTCCCTCAGTACTGACCCTCTGATAGTGTGTCACTCCCTCAGTACTGACCCTCTGACAGTGCGGCACTCCCTCAGTACTGACCCTCTGACAGTGAGGCACTCCCTCAGTACTGACCCTCTGACAGTGCGGCACTCCCTCAGCACTGACCCTCTGACAGTGCGGCACTCCCTCAGTACTGACCCTCTGACAGTGCGGCACTCCCTCAGTACTGACCCTCTGACAGTGAGGCACTCCCTCAGCACTGACCCTCTGACAGTGCGGCACTCCCTCAGCGCTGACCCTCTGACACTGCGGCACTCCCTCAGCACCGACCCTCTGACAGTGCGGCACTCCCTCAGTACTGACCCTCTGACAGTGCAGCACTCCCTCAGTACTGACCCTCTGACAGTGTGGCACTCCCTCAGTACTGACCCTCTGACAGTGCGGCACTCCCTCAGCACTGACCCTCTGACAGTGAGGCACTCCCTCAGCACTGACCCTCTGACAGTGCGGCACTCCCTCAGCACTGACCCTCTGACAGTGCGGCACTCCCTCAGCACTGAACCCCTGACAGTGCGGCACTCCCTCAGCGCTGACCCTCTGAATGTTTTCTTGCTCTTCAACTGTGTTGTACCTCACCTACTCGCACTGGGACACCCAGCCGTCTATCTTCTCCCTCCACCTCACCTGCTGGTACTCCCACTCGCGAGGTGAGAAGATGCTGTCGACAGGTTCGAGGCGCAGGTTGAGGTGGGGCAGTCCGTGAAGCGCCTGCGCCCAGCGGGAGGGAGCATAGCCCAAGGCCTTATCCATGGTGGGCACCGGACTCAAAGCTGGGCTGGCAGTGTTCAGATCCCAGGACGAACGGGCACAGGGCGGAACGTGCGCCTGGATTTAATGCAGATGCGGCCTCCCTCCTCCAAGCTCTGAGTAACCTGGATCCTACAGCCTCTCCCTCCTACTTCCAGCTAGCCAGCTCCCAGTGAACGTGCTACAGGCCTGAATGTAAGGCCCGGGTGTCACCCACACAGATGATACCATTGTACGGTTGGGTAATGCCCTCACTCACACACACACAAAAGGGTTTTTATATTGCTGTGAGAATAAAGATTCAGATAATTCAATACAACAGCAAAGGAACTGGCACCATGCCAACAGAGTCACAGAGAGAGAGAGAGAGAGCCAGGGACAGAGAGAGACAGAGAGATAGAGTGACAGAGACAGAGAGAGATAGAGACAGACAGAGAGAGATAGAGACAGACAGACAGACAGACATTGACAAACAGAGAGAGAGAGTGACAGAGAGACAGAGAGGGATAGATACAGAGACAAAGAGAGAGACAGAAAGAGTGAGAGTGACAGAGAGAGAGAGTGAGAAAGAAAGAGAGAGAGAGAGCAAGAGATACTGACAGTGATCCTGTGAGAGACACAGAGAGAGAAAGACATACAGTGAGAAGGAGGCAGAGAGAGGGAGACACAGAGTGACAGAGTGAGAATACCAGAGAAAGAGAGAGTGGAAGTGACAGAGATTGAGAGTGACAGAGGGAGAGAGAGAGAACAAATATTAGCATACCAAGCCAATATTCTACAATGTCTCCCATCACCTCTAACTCTGTGCATCTAATGCCGAGATCCCTTCAAACATCATGTAGAGGTCCCATGATTTAAACACCCCCTCTACAGGCCTTGAACAGGAGCTTACCGAAACCCCCCCCAATCCTCTCTCACAACAATTCCCATTCCCTTCTCATCTCCACTGAACCCCAATGGAAAGGATAAGCGGTGAATTCGGAAAGGCCTGAGGCAGGGTTTAGAGCAAGTGTGGATCACCAACCTCTGTACAGAAAGCTGATATATGGACATATAGATTTGGTACAAGGGGAGGCCATTCAGCCCCTCCACAATTTAATACCATCATTCCTGATCTCATCTTGGTCTCAGCTCCACTTACCTGCCCGTTCATGGTTTCTGTTCATCTCTTCTATATATTTACTCAATTTTCCAGCATCCACTGCATTCTTGGGTAGAGAATTCCATGGCCTTTTGAGAGAAGTAATTCCTCCTCATCTGTGTTTTAAATCTGCTATCCAAAACGTTGACCTCTTGTTGTAGATTATCCTCCATGTCTACTTTCTCAATCCCCTTTATCACCTTGTGTACCTCAATAAGATCTCCTCTCGTTCTCCTAAACACAAGGGAGTATACCCTAAACTCCTCAATCCCTCTTCTCCGGAATCAGTCTGTTGAACCTCTGAATCATCTCCAAAGCTGTCAAAGGAGTGTTACATGACCTTCTTTTGTATCCCCTCCTCTGTCCCGCCTAAAGATCCTATATCCCGGAATGGAGAATGAGGAAAGTCCTGAGATAGACAGATTGATTAGCAAAGATTAAGGAAACCTGGCGATATTCTGTAGATTTGAGAAGAATGAATGGTGATCTCATTGAAACATACAAAATTCTTACAAGGTGTAGGAAGGTAGATGTAGATTGGATATCTCCCCTTGCTGGTGAGACTAGAAGCAGGGGACACATTCTCAGAATCAAGGGAAGAACATTTCAGCTTTGCAGGAACACAGTCTGAAACTCTCCACCTCGATTGTTTCCATTCCCTCACCCTGTATTGCAATCCTCCACTCTCTCTGTTACACTCTCTCCATCTCTAGGAATGTAATCATAGAATCCTTACAGTACAGAAAGAGGCCATTCAGCCCATCAAGTATGTACTGATCACAATCCCACCCAGGCCCTATTCCTGCACCTCTAATTTACCCTGCTAATTCCCTGACATAAGGGTCAATGGCCAATCAGCCTGTCTTGCACATCTTTGGAGTGTGGGAGCAAACTGGAGCACCTAGAGCAAACCCATGCAGATACAGGGGGAAAATGCAAACTCCACACAGATAGTGATCTGAGGCTGGAATTGAACCTGCATCCCTGGCACTGTCAGTGCTAGCCACTGTGCCACCCTTGCTAAGTAATAGATAAGACTGATGAGTTAAGGGTGTCAATTGACACATGGATGTGTGATATTGTTGTCATCACAGAAACATGGTTGGTGGAAGGGCAGGACTGGCAACTCAACATCCGGGGTATAGGATCTTTAGGTGAGACAGAGGAGGGGGCACAAAGGAAGGCCATGTAGTACCATTAATTAAGGAGTAATTACTGCAATAAAGAGACATGATATCTTGGGAGGGTCTTCAAACAAGGCTTTTTGAGTAGAATTGAGGAATGTTAAGGTAGCAGCCACATTACTGGCTGTGTATTATAGACCACCAAAGAGTGGGAAATAGAGGAGCAGATATGTAGACAGTTCACTGAGGTGTGTAAGGGTAATGATTGGTAATTATAGTAGAGATTTCAACTTTTCCAATGGGATAGTCATAGACTAGAATGTTACCCATCATGGGAATTGGAACAGGCAGGGGGGTGGACCATGGAAATGTCCATTGACCTTAGACAGGATTTTACAGTTTTGGGATGAGCAAGGCCATAAAATCCCACATAGTGTTAAGGATTAAAAGGGACAGATTTCTTGAAATGTGTTCAGGGGAGTTTTTTTACTTCAATATGTGGAAGGCCCAACAAGGAATGGAGCAGTGCTGGATCTGGTTCTGGGGAATGAAGCCAGACAAGTGTTCAATGTGTCAGTGGGGGAGCATTACAGCAATAGTAACCGCAACACACTATGGTTTAAATTTGTTATGGACAAGGGGAAAGATGGCCTACAAAAAATGGCTTTGGATTTGGGGAAGGCAGATTTCATTAAAATAAGGCAGGATCTGGCCAAAGTTGACTGGGAACTGCTCCTTGCAGGAAAGTCTATAGCAGAGTAGTTGGGGGAGGGGGGCGCATTCAAAAGGGAACAGGGGATAGTAGAGCACCAACATGTACACATTAGGGGGAAATGTAGAAGTAATAGGTTCAAAGAACCATGAATGTCTAGGACAGTTGAGAACTGGATGAGGAAGGAAGAGGAAGGCTTTTAGCAAGTCTAAAGCAATCAATTCAGGTGCAGCCATAGAGAAGTATTGGAAATGCATGAGATTACTTAAGAAAGTAATTAGACGGGCAACAAAGGGGCACACAGGATTGGGGAAAATCCTAATATATTCTATAAATACATTAAGGGGAAGAGGTTAACCAGGGAAAGAATAGGGCCTGTTAGAGACTAAGAGGAAAATGTGTGTGTAAAGCCACAGGACATTGGAAGGATGTTAAGTGAATACTTTATTTTGGTCTTAACTCTGGAAAATGAGGATGTAAGCACAGAATTCAGGAAAAGGGGCTGAGGAACTTGAACAACTTGACATAGGAAATGGTGATGTATTGGAGGCTCTGATGGGTTGAAAAATGGACAAATCTCCAGGCCTGGATTAATTGCATCCCAGGCTGCTTGTGGGAAGTAAGGTAGGAAATTGCAGGGGCTTTGACACAAATTTTTAATTCCTTTCTGGCCATAGGGGAAGTGCCAGAGGACTGAAGGGTGGCAAATGTGGTTTCACTTTTCAAGAAGGGTGGTGGAGATGAAGCAGGAAATTACAGACTGGTGAGTCTCACTCACAGTAGTGGTAGAGAAACTATTGGAGAAAATTTTGAAGGAGAGAGTTAAGATCCATTTGGAAAGGCATAGATTAATTAGGGGTGGTCAGCATGGCTGTGTCAGAGGGAGGTTATGCCTAACAAATTTATTAGAATTATTCCAAAATGTGATAGAGTGTGTGGGTGAGAGAAGTTCAGTTGGTGTAGTTGATATAGATTTTATCAAAGCTTTGACAATGTCCCACATGGGAGACTGGTTAAGAAGGTTAAAGAGCACAGAATTAGGGGAAACTTGGCGAGATGGATCTGGAACTGGCTTAGTAATAGGGTGCAAAGAGTGATGGTGGAAGGCTATTTGAGCAACTGGAGGCCAATGTACCATAAGGATTAGTGCTGGGATGCTTATTACTTGTTGTATACATAAATGATATAGATGAAAATGTTGGGAGAGAGATAAGCAAGTTTGCAGATGACATGAAGATTGGTAGGTTGCTTAATAGTGAATAAGAAGGTCATAGGTTATAGGAAGATATAGATGAGTTGGTCAGATAGGCAGAGTAGTGACAGATGGTATTTAACCGTCACAAGTGCGAGGTGATCTACTTTAGAAAAAATAACAAGATGAGGAAGTATTTAATGAATGGCAGGACACTGGGAATCTCAGAGAAAAGATGGATCTTGGTGTAAGTATTCATCAATCCCTGAAGTCATGTGGATAGGATAGTTAAGAAGGCATATGGACAATTTCTTTTATCAGTCGTGACAGAGTTTAAGAGCAAGGAGATAAAATTTGGAGTTTTACAGATGTTGGTGATGCCACAGCCGGAGTACTGAGTGCAATTCTGGTCGCCACACTAAAGGACGATAAGAATGTGACAGCACTCAAAGGGCACAGAGGAAATTGACCAGGATGTTGCCTGGGATGGAGCATTTGAGGTATAAGGACAGACTCAATGGGTTTGGATTATTTTCTTTAGAGCAGAGAAGACTGAGGTGGACATGATTGAGATGTATAAGATTATGTGGGGAACGGATAGGGTGAGTAGGAAGCAACTGTTCCCCTAGGTTGAGCGGCCATAGATTAAGGGTAAGGGGCAGGAGATTCTGTGGGGATTTGGGGAAAAAACTTGCACCCTGAGGGTGGTTGGAATCTGGAATGCACTGCCTGGGAAAGTAGTGGAGGCCAGAAACCTTAAAATATAAAAATATTTGGATGAGCACTTGAAACATCACAACATTCAAGCATATGGGCAAGTGCAGGAAAAAGGGATTAGCACCATGTTAGTGGCAGATATTGTCATTGCAGACTTGTTGGATCAAAGGAACCTATGTTATATGGGTCTATGACTTTATGCAGAAAAAACAGTCATTTCATTGAAAGATACAAAATTCTTCTAGGATATAAAAGGGTAGATGTAATTTCAACGTTTCCCCTGGCTGGTGAAACTAGAACCATTGATGTAGTTTAGAAGGATGAGGGGGGACCTCATTGAAACTTACAGAATACTGAAAGGCCCAGATAGAGTGGACAAGGGGAAGATGCTTCTACTCATAGGAGAGACTAGGATCTGAGGGCACGGCCTCTGAATAAAGTGATGACCCTTTCGAACTGAGATGAAGAGGAATTTCTTCAGCCAGAGGATGGTGAATCTGTGGAATTCATTGCCATTGAAGGCTGTGGAGGTTTGGTCATTGAGTGTACTTAAGGCAGAGATAGAAAGGCTTTTGATTGGTAAGGGGATCAAACATCATGGGGAAGAGGAGGGAGAATGGGGTTGAGAAACTTATCAGGCATTAATGAATGGCAGACTCGATGGGCCAAATGGCTTAATTCTGCTTCTATATCCTGTGGTGTAATGGTCAAATAGGGGACACAGCCTCAGAATCAGGGAAAGAGCATCGAAGACTGAGATGAGATTGAATTTTTTTTTGCTCAGAGGGGGTGAATCTTTGGAATTCTCCAATCCAGAGGGATATGGAAGCTCAGTCATTCAGCATGTTCAGGGTAGAAATCAATTGTGCATGTGTGAGTATGTCATCTGAGTGTGTGTGTGTGTCTTTTGTATGTCATGTGTCTGGGCAGCATGGTAGCACAGTGGTTAGCACTGCTGCTTCACACTGCCAGGGTCCCAGGTTCACTTCCGGCCTTGGGTCACTGTCTGTGTGGAGTTTGCATATTCTTCCCATGTCTGCGTGCGTTTGCTCCGGTTTCCTCCCACACTCCAAAGATGTGCAGGCTAGGTTGATTGGCCAGACTAAATTGACTCTAGTGTCAGGGGACTAGCTAGGGTAAATGCATGGCGTTAATGGAATAGGGCCTGGGTGGGATTGTGGTCGGTGCAGACTCGATGGGTCAAATGGCCTCCTTCTGCACTGTAGGGATTCTATGTGTGTGTGTCATTATACATTATTGATTATCAAAGGGGTCAGAAGTTATTCAGGGGTTGGCAGGAATGTGGGGTTGAAATTACATAGGTTAAACCATGATGTTACTAAATGGCAGAGTATGGTCCAGAGGCTGAGTGGCCTCCTCCTGCTCCTGATGTGTATGAACATATCCAAGAAGAGAACTGTAATCTGTACCTAGCTCTCATTTTGTGATTGAACTGGGAATATTTGATGAAACAGTAGATTTACGCTGTTTCTAACACCCTATTTAGTCAGTTTGATTCCCAGCTTGGGCTATTGTCTGTGCAGAGACTGCACATTCTGCCCATGTCTGTGTGTGTTTCCTCTGGGTGTTCCAGTTTCCTCCCACAGTGCAAATGATGTGCTGGTTAGGTGCATTAACCGTGCTAAATTCTCCCTCGGTGACACTAAACAGGCATTGGAGTGTAGCAACTAGGGGATTTTCACAGTAACTTCATTGCAGTGCACTTCTGACACTAACAATTCAGACAGTGCAGGCACTTCCGACACTAACAATTTAAATTTAGTGGGAACAACTTTTTTCAATGTCAACCTGTCCTAATCTTGTACACCTCTAGCAAATCTCCCCTCAAGGGGAACAAGTGCAGTGCATGTTCCACCAATAGCAAGCACACATTAATGTTCATTTCTTTAGTTTGGCCTTGTGCCCCCTTTGCCACATCAGGTGTGGCATGCATTTGGGACTCTCTGTTATATTGGGAGTCACAGGCAATGCCCTATTTCAGGATGAAATTCTACTTTATTATGACTCTTAATATTGACTGCATTGTTGTTTTAACACCATTTCTAAATGATCATTATTAAGATTTATATGAACATGTCAATATGTATTTTATTGTTTTCTGAATAAAGATGCCAACATCGCCACAGTCTCTGCCTCAATGTTTTTTTGTATCTGTTTGTTTGCCACATTCTGGTACTCTCCCAGAATTTAGTGAGTTACGTAAAATTTCAACCAATGGGTCCACTATCTCTACAGTCATTTCCATTCAAACTCTAGCATACAGTTCATCAGGTCCTGGTGACTCAGAAACATAGAAACTAGAAGCAGGAGTAGGCCATACAGTCCTTTGAGCCTGCTCTGCTATTCATTTTGATCATGGCTGATCATCAAATTCAATTTCCTGATCCCACCTTCCCTCATCTCCCTTGAGCCCTACCTGTATTGACTAACCCTTTAATTTTCTCCAATGTTCTATCCCTTGTGATTGGGATTTTTCCAAGTTCTACCATATAATTTGATAACTTCAGGATATTTGCGATGTCTTCCACAGTGAAGACTGATGTAAAAAAAATTAGCATAATCCACAATTTTTTGTTTTTGGTTATCAATTCACCAGCCTCATTCAGTTGCTGTCCTACACTTACTTGAGCTGCCCACTTCTGATTTATATATCGATAGAAACTCTTACTGTTTGTTTTAATGTTGCATGCAAGTTATTTCCCCCAAAGTTCATTCTCTTCCTTTTTATGAGCGATTTTGTGTTTTGCTGCTGGATCCTAGAAGCGTCACAGTCCTCTGGTCTACCACTATTCTTGCTACTTTGTGTATCGTATTTTCTTTGTCTTTGACCTCCTGTGTTAAACCATGGATTTTGCATCGTTCTTATTGATTGGGATAAACTCCGACTGAGCATTTTGGAACAACTGTTTGAATGTCTGACACAGCTCATCTACTAATCTGTATCTTAGCTTGTTTACCCAGATCGCCTTAGCCAACTCCTCCCTCCTACCATTATAATTGCCCCATGTTGAAGACACTGGTTGTAGGCCTATGGCGTTCACTCTCAAACTGTATTTGGACTTATTGTGGTCTGGATTGAGTAGACCCGGGTTTCTAACTCGCTCGAATCTGATATTCCAGTTTGTACGTTTTGTTCCTCGCGCTCTTTTCATTTCTGTTTGAATTTGAATCTAAAATATCGGTTCGGGCAGGAGGAGGAGGAGCTGGATGGTGAAAGACATTTCACTGCTCTGTCTGTCTCTCAGTCTCCTCCCCGTCCCGCCTCTCTCTCTCTTTCTCAGTCAGGTCGGGGCGAGCTGTATAATAAAGGGAGCTGCAGCACCTCCTCTTTCATTTAGCAACGATTTGACTGAAGAAGAATCATGTCTGGCAGAGGGAAAGGAGGCAAAGGACTGGGGAAAGGCGGAGCAAAGCGGCACCGCAAAGTGCTTCGTGATAACATCCAGGGCATCACCAAGCCAGCCATTCGCCGCCTGGCTCGCCGTGGCGGCGTCAAGCGGATCTCGGGCTTGATCTACGAGGAGACCCGCGGGGTGCTGAAGGTTTTCCTGGAGAATGTGATCAGGGATGCGGTCACCTACACCGAGCACGCCAAGCGCAAGACGGTCACCGCCATGGATGTGGTGTACGCTCTGAAACGCCAGGGCCGCACTCTCTATGGATTCGGCGGCTAAACAAATCCACCCAATTCTCACAAAACCCAAAGGCTCTTTTCAGAGCCACCCTCATCCTCACATTGAGAGCACTGACCTCGGTACCGTGGAATATCCACTGTAATGGGCACAGTTTCCAGATGTTTTACTTTGACATATTTAATAGTCTAAATTTTTTCGAGTGCGGAAATGAAACTGGGTGCGCCTAACAGCTCGTACTATAGAACGAAGTGACAGTACAGGCCCTTCAGCATGCATCGACTATGCTGCGTAACGGAACTAAAACCCCCTTACCCATCCGGGGACCGTATCCCTCTATTTCTCCTTCCCCCTCTACATGGAACCTCAGACACACAGACTAGTTTCCCACTTCAGCTCATTTCATTGCCAAGGTTGTGACTGCATCTATGAAAGGACGGATCAGTTCTGAATCATTGCGAATCACTCACCTCAGGCTGCTGGATGATCGCTGTTTGAAGTTTAAATTCGAAACTATTCCCTAGTGTTCCTGAAAATGTAGGAAGCCACAAAGAATATTTCAAAAATGTAATTGTGTGGATAGGCACTCTTTCACAGAAAAAGTGAGTGGCTCTAAAAAGAGCCTTTGGGTTGTTAGATTTCAGAGTTGACACTTTACTTGGTCTTCGATGCCGCGGCGGTTTTCTTGGGCAGCAACACAGCCTGGATATTAGGCAGCACTCCTCCCTGAGCGATGGTCACTCCTCCCAGCAGCTTGTTGAGCTCCTCGTCGTTGCGCACGGCCAGCTGGAGGTGTCTGGGGATGATGCGGGTTTTCTTATTGTCCCGGGCCGCGTTGCCGGCCAACTCCAGGATTTCAGCCGTCAGATACTCGAGCACAGCAGCCAGGTAGACCGGGGCTCCGGCACCCACACGCTCCGCATAGTTGCCCTTTCTCAGGAGCCTGTGAACACGGCCCACCGGGAACTGCAGTCCGGCCCGGGAGGAGCGAGACTTGGGCTTGGTGCGAGCTTTCCCGCCGGTCTTTCCTCTTCCAGACATTATCACAATCTCACAAAGACTTCAACAGAGAATGAGAAAAGCCGCCCAGATTCACTTCTCTTATAGCTTGGGGAGGGATGGCGGTGCACACATTGCTGATTGGCTATGGGGAAAACCCTAATGAGATCTTCTCCACAATGTCCAATCAGATATCTGTTTAAAGCACCAATCGGGAAAGGTTCCGGTGCTGAGGGCGGGAAGTAAGGGCGCCAAATTCTCAGATTCCAACCGATTCTTTATTTCAAATTCAGATGAGCGCCAAAATACACAGGAAACCTCCAGCAGGAATTGTAAAAAATATGTTGATAGATAATCTAAATTTCAGTTCAAGATTAGATTCACTTCATTTCTCTCCATAATCTAAAGTTTCCTTTTATTAGGAAGTTTATTTTACGTGTGGGATTTCTCTAACGGTCCAGAAGGCGAAAATTATTCCAAGTAATATTCTGCGGAGAATCTGAATTAAAATAAAACAAAATGCTAGAAAAATTCAACAGCTCCGGCAGTATCGATGAAGAAACAGGTTAATGTTTGGGATCTTTACAGGGGTTATTCCAATCCGGACCCTTAATTCTGTTTCTCCCCAGCTGCTGCCAGACTTGCTGAGTTTATTCAGCAGTTTTTATTCACGCCCAAAATAAAGGCGCCAAACTGGCAGAATCTAAACTTTTAAAGTAAACTGCCGATATATTTGTAAATTAAGGAACAAATTACAAATGTAATTAGCTCGAAGTTAAAATATTGAATCAACAACTTTTATAAATGTATTCTACCTCTTCCTATTGGCCTAAATTTTAATCAAATTCCAATTTAATCATTTACAATCCGGAATCTAATCAGCATTAATTTAGTTAAAACAGTGAACAGGCGTCAGAATGTTTTATTCATAGCCTTCTGCAAATAGTCTAATATTGTATTCATTTTGTCACAGGCTAAAAACTCAGTGTTAAAAGCGGAGTTTTCACTTTTGGTGTCAGTGTGCGGGGTTGAGGTTTCGACATATGCCTGAATCCGGCACTAAGCTAAACAAGCTACAGCTTACGGCCTCACAACATTTCAGGAGGTTTACAATGAATAGAACATTTAAGAGCGGATACCAGAAAAAAAAGCACCAGCTTGAACAGCAACTTTTATTAATAAAAGTGATACTGATTACTTTTTTGTCAGCATTTTGTGTATATACTAATGTATCTTAAAATTATTTAAGAAATTACATTTTAAATATTGTTTCCAATATTATTTATAAACTATAAGAGATTAAGCCAGCCAAATGATAAATATGTAATCAGTAAATGCATTAATTTGAAATGAATTTGTATCTTTCACTTTAAATACCTTGTTATTAAAAGGCATCATTATGTTTCAATTTTTTTGTGGCGACCCAAGGTCCTGTTTTGGGAGGCAGCTTTGAGGGGCTTTTTGGTGTAACTTTTTAAACGAGGCCAAGTTTTATATAGCTTGGGGTCTCACCAAGTCTAAATCCGACACTGCTTCGACACTAGTAGGATTGACATTTAACAAAATGACTATTGAGAGCACTCGAAGACAGAAACGGACGTAATTGCGATCTATTTGCGCTCTCACCAAACCCAGCGACAAGGGCGG
The DNA here is from genome assembly GCF_965287045.1 of Carcharhinus amblyrhynchos. Classification (NCBI taxonomy): domain Eukaryota; kingdom Metazoa; phylum Chordata; class Chondrichthyes; order Carcharhiniformes; family Carcharhinidae; genus Carcharhinus; species Carcharhinus amblyrhynchos. Next base: position 4,180,147 of record NC_137330.1, read on the forward strand.
ATATAAGAGCGCAGCTAGTCACCGAGCAGTCACTATATGAAGGCGCTTAACAATTAAGACACCAAGTGCCAGCGGACTTTCATTCTGCATCCCTCAATAATCAAAACACACCAGAAACTCAAGTTCAAATTGCATTATTATTTACGATAAAACATCGTAATTATTAAAAGTGGGTTTAGCTACTTCACAGAAGTTGTGGGTGGCTCTTAAAAGAGCCTTTGTGTTTTTTTTCACTGCATTGGTCAGTTTTACTTGGAGCTGGTGTATTTGGTCACGGCCTTTGTTCCCTCCGACACGGCGTGTTTGGCCAGTTCCCCGGGCAACAGCAGGCGCACGGCGGTCTGGATCTCCCGGGAACTGATGGTGCTGCGCTTGTTGTAATGGGCCAGGCGTGAAGCCTCACCCGCGATGCGCTCGAAGATGTCACTGACGAAAGAGTTCATGATGCTCATGGCCTTGGAAGAAATTCCGGTGTCGGGGTGAACCTGCTTCATCACTTTGTAGATGTAGATGGCGTAACTCTCCTTCCTGCTTCGCCTCTTCTTCTTGCCGGTCTTGGTTGTCGGTTTCTTCAAGGCTTTCTTGCCGCCTTTCTTGGAAATTTGCTGCTTCTTATCCTCAGCCATTCTCACCTTCAATTTGAGAAAAGCAATAACTGAGCCTGGCCCCGGACCTCACTATTTATAGACTCAGACAAGGCCCAATGCAAATGAAGGATCGGGGATGACAATTTTCTCATTGGCTGATTCACGATGATGTCAAATCGTAATGTTCTGTCTATCATTGATTGGCTATCGAAAGTAACCAATCAGATTCACTATTTGTCACAGCCACAATTTCAGAAATGACAGAGGTTTGGCAGTGCAGTGGGCCATTCCACTCATCCTGTCTATACTGTCTCCAGATCTGCAACTCACCCAGTCCCTGTTCTCCTGTCTTCCCTTAGGAACATTGCACAATCCTTCTCTTCATCAAACAGCTTATTCTAAAAGTGAACTCTTTCTTTGAACTAGCTCCATAATACTCTCAAGCGGGGCATTGAAGACTGTAACCATCCCCTGCATCAAAAGATTTTTTCTTTCGCGTTGACAATCATTTCAGTTCCGTGTCCCCACCCGCTTGATTATGCTACGTGGGTGTAATTTCTCCAATTGAACTCAACCCATGCCCCCCAGGGTTTTGAAGGCCTCTATCTAATCTCCTCCCTGCTGTCACTTCTTGTCAGGAAGATTTGACTTGTTCAATTTTACGCTTGATTTGAGTTCACAGAATTGCTTCTAAATAAAATAGTTACAAAGCCAATACACAGTGGACAGGATGGAATCATATCCATTCCTTGTGTGATGATACTTCACTACCAATATATTTTATGTTTAAGAGGGACTGCTTTATCATTCAATATTTTGCTATGAAAGGAATACAGCAGATGCTGGAAAGCAGGATAAGCACTCCTTTTTGTCACGTAAGTCCTTATTTAGCAGGAGACTGAATGAGCTTGTTTACCAAAGAGGACCTTGTGGTGTTTTTTTGATTAATGCCATGGAGTGGTGGGCTTGGTATACAGGGCCATATAGTCATGTGATACAATAAAAGGGAGGAGCTAGGTTTGTACGTGAGAAAAACAGTTGTCTGAGTTCAGTTGCTGGAAAGGCCTGATAAAGTTAACAGCCTTCAAGCAACTCTCTCTTTACATAATCTCTCTGGAACCTCCAAAGCTGTGAACAAAGGTTAAGCAAGTTTGCCTGCATATGCAAACTATATTAAGCCAGTTTTACATGGGCGGGGGGTGGTGGTGTTCTTTTGGGTCAAACCAAGTAAACAAATTCAAATTACGTTAGGACAAAGAAAAAGGGGCAGTTCCCCAAAAGGAAGGGGGAACGGCCTGAATAGAAACAGAAATACAAAGGAAACTTAAGACACGTCAAATCAAAATGTGATTGTTGGGGTCTATAATGCACCTCAGCCCCTGCAGTGCCCAACGGGCACAGAAGGCGTTGACTGTGCCCGCGGACACCACATGCTCCCTCTCCAAGGTCACCTGGCTGCGAATGTAGCTGTGGTAGAGGGGTTTATGTCTATAGGAGAAATATTGCTTAATTGAAAACCAAAAGAGAAAATGCTGAAAAATCCCAGCAGGTCTGGCAACATTTGTAAGGAGAGAAAAGAGTTGACATTACGGGTCCAGATGACCCTTTGTTAAAGTTTTGGATTTCAGATTGCAGCATCCACAGTAATTTGCTTTTATTGTTTAATTGACACTGATTTACAGGTTAAGCATTGTTTCAATCAAAGATTTGTCAATGATTAAGAGTCAAACTGCTTCATTTTGTTAGAGTTATACTCAAACGGCATCATGGATAACGCTTGTTTTGTCAGTGGAATTATTCCTGGAGAAAAAGCATCCCTTTCTCAAACTGATGCCAGAATAGAATAATTGTTTTGGTCTCATCTGGCTTTATAATATACCTGGGATTTCTGCTCAGATTGGCTAACACTTGCTTCAAAACCAAATCCATTTTGAATCGGATCCAATCCATGTTTCCCAGAGGTGAGGCAAACAAGATCCAAGCTGACAAGATAAGTCATTGCACCCAATTTTTGATCGGATCCTTGATATCAGGCAAAAGGACATGTTATGGTGCAACAGAAGGCCATTTGGCCCATCATGATTGCACTGGCTTTCCATATGAGCAACTCATCTGGATTCCTCCCATCTCAACTTTCTCCCCTGACCATGTACATTCTTCCATTTTGGATATCAGTCTAAAGCACTTTCAAATGATTTGATTGAACCCGTCTCCACCACACTCAGACCATGCATTGCAAGCCCTAACAACTCACTACCTAAGAAAGCTCTTCCTCAAACAACTTTGGCTTGTTTTAATATGTACATTCAACCTGTCCCCTTTCATTCTCGATCCTTTCAGGAGTGGGAGCTGTTTATCCCATTACATGTTGCTCAGATTCCTCAATAGTTTCAAAACATCCATCAACTCTCTTCTCAACCTTTTCTGTAAAGTGAACAACTTCTCCAAACTATCTTCATAATGAAGTTCCTCACCCCTGGAGCTTTCTACAGGATCTTTTCTGCACTCTGTCTCTGATGCCTTCACATCCTTCCTATAATGTGGATCCCAGAAATGTACACAGCTGAGGCTGAACTGGTGATCCTACAAATTGACCATAAACTCTGCGCTGCTGTACACAATATGTCCATTAATAAAGTCTAGAAACATTATTAACTCTCCATGAACACTGTTCCATAATATCTTCACCAAGATCTCATTTTCCTCAATGAATGCTCCTCTCAGCCATCATTTCTCATGGGAAAATAGTTCCAACTTCACCAATATCTTGATATAACTGTTGTTCCTCGCCCCTGGAACCAAGCTGTGAATCCTTCCTGCAATTCCTCCAATGTCACCACATCCTTTCTAATGTATGGTGCACCGAACTGGACTCTACATACCTGCTGAGGCATAATAAGTGACTTGTGCAAATTGAACAAAGCTCCATTGCTCTGGTACTCTATGCCCTTATTAACAAAGCCTAAGATGCAGTATGCTTTATTAATCTCTCTTTCAATCTGCCCTGCCACCTTTGATAACTTACAGATACATCCATGGAGGTCCCTTTGCATCTGCACCCACATTTACATTATATCCTTTATTTTGTACTTTTCCTCCAAGTCCTTCCTACCAAACTGAAAGACTTCACGTGCTTCTGCTTTGAACTTTATCTGCCAATTGTGCTCCCACTCTTCTAACGTACCTACATCCTCGCCGTAACTTCACTCATCCCCTCACAGTTCATTTAGTTACAATTTTCACATCTTAAGTTTAGTGTCACAAGTAGGCTTACATTAATACTGCAGTGAAGATACTGTGAAAATCCCCCAGTTTCCATGCCTGTTCGGGTACACAGAGAACTTAGCATGGCTAATGCACCTAACCAGCAGGTCTTTTGGACTGTGGGAGGAAACCAGAGCACCCAGAGGAAAACCACGCAGACACAGGAAGAATGTGCAGACTCCACACAGACTGTGACCCATGCCAGGAATCGAGCCCAGGTTCATGGCGCTGTGAGGCAGCAGTGCTAACCACTATGCCATTGCTTCGCTACATCTCGAAGTTGTGCCCTGTACACCCAGTGTAGGTCATTACTATATACATACTATAAATATTTCATACAAACAATAACAAGGGTCCCATAGAAAACAGGAACAGGAGCAGGCCTGTTGGCCCTTCAAGCCTATCTGCCATTCATTATGATCATGTCTGATCATCAAATTCAATATTCTGAACATACCTTCTCCCTCATAGCCCTTGATCAATTTAGCCCTAAGAGTTACATCAAAATCTTCTTGAAACCATACAATGTTTGGCCTCAAATACTGCCTGTGGTAGTGAATTCTGCACCTTTCCCACTCTCTGGGTGAAGCCATTTCTCCTCACCTCGGTTCACCCCCTTAACCGCACAGTGATCACTAATTCTGGGCACCCGCATCATTGGGTTAATTCTTTCTAAACCTACCCTGTCTAATCATGTGAAAATGTTGCGTTTCTATGAGATTCCCTCTCACTCTTCTGAACTCCAGTGATATAATCCTAACCAACTTAATCACTCCATATATGACTGACCTGCTATCACAGGAATCAACTTGGTAAACCTTCACTGCAGTCCCACTATAGCAAAGAACTTCCTCCCTCAGATAAAGACACCACAACTGCACACAATATTTCAGATTTGGCCTCATCAACCTATACAACTGCAGTAAAACATTGCTATACTCAAATCCTCTAACTATAAAAAGAAAAGTACAGAACAGAAACAGGCCCTCCGACACTCCCAGTCTGTGCCAATCATGATGCCCAAACTAAACTTAAAATAAACCTTTCTGTCCTTACTCGGTTCAGATTCCTCTATTCTCTCCTTATTCATGAACCCATCCAGATGCCTCTTAAATATTGCCAATGTGCCTGCTTACACCACCTCCTCTGGCAGCGCATTCCAAGGCATCCACCTTTTTCTGCATGAAAAACGTCTCCTGCACATCTCCCTTAAACTATCCCCATCACCTTGAACCCAATGTTTCTTGAAAAAGACATTTCCACCCTGGGAAAAAAAGTCTCTGATTATTCACCTTGTCCATGTCTCTCAATGTTGTAGACCTCAGTCAGGTCGCCCCTCAGCCTCCATTTTCAATTAAAACACTAGTTTATTCAAGCTCTCCTTATAGCTGATACCCTCAAGACATCCTGATGAACCTTCTTTGCACTCCCTCCAAAACTTCCATGTCCTTCTGATAGTGTGGTGAACAGAACTGCATGCAATACTCCGAATGCGGCCTAACTAAGTTTCTATATAGCTGTAATATGATTTCCCAATTCTTTTACTCAATGCCCCAGCTGATGAGAGCAAGCATTCCGTATGCTTTCTTAATCATCTTGGCCACCAGCATTGACAAGATGATTAAGGCCAACATACCATTTGCCTTCTTTACTTCCTGCTGTAGCTGCTCACTTACTTTCACTGACTGACGATAAACCCTTGTGAATACAGATCCCCCCAAAACAATCTCTCCTCACAGGACAACTCCAGTCACAGTGTAGTGAACATTCTCTGTACTAGAGCTGTGATGAGTATGTCCCTTCTTAGGTTTGGGTATATATTGACATACTTATACTACTCTACATCTGCATAGCTTTCAATAATTGGTATGTGAGTGTAGCTTTGCACTGTATATGTTGTCATGTGAGTGTTTATTTATTCACTTGGAACACTGGGTTATATTGTGTATCAAACAGGTATTTCAATGTGGCCGTATCCTTTATTCCATGAACCTGAGTGTTTTATATCAAGCGTCTCACATTGTTTTATCTACACATTTCAGTTTCTGATCAGTAAATATAAACTGCCTCATCCTTGTCAGTTCCAGGTTGGTTGAAAATTTGTCCATTTTGTTACTCTCCAATTTTGAGTTGGGAAAATGGAATATTTCTGTACTTTCCGGTCAGTGGTGTATGAACACGTGTTTTGAATTGGTTAGTATCAGACATGTCATTGCAGCTTTTTTATTATTCTAAGTGAGTTTCAGAAAAGACTGTTAGTCTTGACCTTTAGCTCACTACTCTAGATGTTTGATGTTAGGTTAATGCTTATTCTATCCTTATATTTAAATTTTATTTATTGTTGTCACAAGTAGGCACCCATTAACGTGAATGAAGTTACTGTGTAAATCTCTGGCTCACCAAACTCCAGCACTAGTTGGGTACACTGAAGGAGAATTTAACATGGCCAATGTGCCTAATGAGTACGCCTTAAGAAACAGGAATAACCAGCGGAAACCGATGCAGACAGAAGTAGAACATGCAGACTCTGCACAGACAGTGACTGAATCGAACCGGGTTCCTTCTGCTGTGAGGCAGCAGTGCTAACCACTGTGTCACTTGCTGAGCTCTGCTAGGAGAATCAGGGCTTTATTCTGCAAATCACATTCTGAAATTTAGATTTTAATCAAGAATTCAGTTAGATCTTGTGAATTTTTTTTTGCACACAATTCATTATCAGAAGCATTAACTGCCTTCCCTACTCTTTCACAATGTGTACCATCCATGAATTCCATTGCAGCATCTCAAGAAGACTTTCTCCATCTTATCCTTGAGGCCTACAGCCTTTTAGACCCAGAAAATCATGGTAAGACATCTCATGATACCAGGTTAAAGTCCAACAGGTTTATTTGGAATCACGAGCCTTTGCAGCACTGCTCCTTTATCACTGCTCTGAAAGCTATGATTGCAGATAAACCTGTTGGACTTTAACCTGGTGCTGTGAGACTTCTTAGTGTGCCCAGCCTAGTCCAACATCTCCACACCACAGAAGATCATGGACATTTGGCACATGGAAATCACACCAAAGTTCACCTCCAATTCAAAGACCATTATGACTTGAAATTCTATCTCCAATCCTTCGTTGTCATTGGAGTAAAATATTCATTCTTCCTACCTATCTCAAACATGGCTGTACCTTTCGCAGACATCATGGTGCAAGGAGGTGGTTCCAAGTCAACTAGTGCAGAACAAATTGCTCACCTTTCTCTGTTCAAAGAACAAATATAATCAGTCTGGTAAGTGATCAGTATGTGAAATACATTTGCTCTGCATCTGTTCATCACTGGTTCAGTTCATAAGTCATTCTATATATGTAGTTGTGAGATGAATTTTCATTAGTTTGTGAGTTTTTGTCTCCTTCAATATTGGCTACTTTCTTTTCTGTCATTTTCTGGTATATGCACATGAGTACTATTCAATATTAAATTGTTGCTGGGATGAATACAACTAAAGGATTCATGTTGTATAGAACATAGAAAAACTACGGCACAAACAAGCCCTTTGGCTCACAAGTTGTGCCGAACATATCCTTATCTACTAGGCTTACCTATAACCCTCTATCTTACTAAGTATGTTGTAGCTCCTTAAGATGCACATGAATGAGATGTGTTCTGTATGTCACTCTTATGTTTTTGTGATTGTATGATTTTATCTCTGTCAGTTTGGTACTGATGCACATGTACGATTCACTCTGCAGCACTCAGTCTCTGAACACAGTGTGAGTGTGATCATGTTTTTTTCAGTCTCTTATCTTATATGAATGTTGTTATCAATCTGTACCTTTCTGTAATTGTGATCTTTTGTCCTTGGGACACTGTCAGTGTGGCTTTCTATTTTTATCACTTCAACTTAATGGTGCGAGTGTCATCTATTGTCGTTGTTATGCCCTTAATTCTGCAAATGTCAGGCCCTGTTTGGAATGGGCATGTGGAATATATTCACTATCTTGTGGCCTGTTTTCTCTTCCTGCCATTTTCTGTTAATAAATCTGAAAGATAGTTTACTTCTGTACCTGTCAGTCTGTGTGCTGTATGTGAAAGGTCTGTACATTTTGTATATGTTTCTCTATGATACAATGTCTAAGATTGAGGTGAGTTAAGTAACTATCAGCCCATGGAATCAAGTACAATGTTGTGATCTATTACGCATTGCAGTCTCCAACATTACAGGTGAATGTTACATTGTGAAGCTTTCAATGCCTGGAAGTGAGTGTGAGTTTAGTTCCACATTAGTTCCACATTCATCAGTCATTACCCAGGGATATGTGTACCTGATTCATGTATGTCTCTGCTACTGTATATAAATATTATTTACATTCTAGATCTCCCAGATATGATACTGTTTTTGAAAGTAGGAAAAATCCTAAGTAGTTACTTTGTCATTCTTTACTGTGTGAGTGACAGATTATTTTGGCTTCAATATTTCCTGTGTAAATGAGAGCCTTTGCGCTTCATTTGTTCTTTCTTTCAGCTTTCCCTGAGGTGTAAAATAGTGTCTAATTATATTTTGTCATTTACTATGGATCTAATGATCTGGTAGTATTGCTGTGCTTTGTGAGTCATACCCTACCTGCTGTGTTGGAACCAGCTCCATGCACTTGTCCTTCCTTCAAGGTAGCATCTGCCTCAGCAATTTACCTTTTTTTTTCCTTCCAGAGCTCCTAACTCTGAAGAATAGGTGAGCTAGGAGGTAGAAAAGTATTCAAAGAATTAATCATAATAGTAAAACCAGTTACAAATCAGTATCTGAGCCCATCACAGTACTACAGCAATCAGTTCCTGCTTCATTTGATATTCTTTGATGGGTGGGATAGAGAATCAGTCTCTCCTGCGTACTGCTGCTTCAGACGGGCTGTCCGGATTGGGCAGAGATTTCAGCAACGGTCAGATTTAAATTTGCAGCTTTTTTTTAAACTAACTGTGCTGTGGGAACCAAGTCATAGTCAGAAAGGTAGAGTTTTACAGAGAAGCTAGATGCCCTTCGGCCCATCGTGTCTGCAGCAACCATCAGGCACCTATCTATTCTAATCCCATTTTACATCCCCTGCTCCATTGCCTTGCTTGCTATGGTGTTTCGGGTATTTATCTAAATGCTTCTTAAATGTTGTGAGGTTTACTTTCTCCAGCATCCCCTCTGAATCACCTTCTCCTTAACTTCTACCTTTAGCACTTATTATTGGTTCATCTACTCAGGGAAAAATATTCCTTCTATCTCTCCTATGTATGGTCCTCATAATTTTGTACACCTTGAAGTTTTTCCCTGTTCAGCCTTCTCTGCTCTATGGAAAGCAACCCCAGCTGGTCCAGCCTCATTTTACAGCAGAAATACATAAGTATAGGTAATCTCCTGGTGAATCTCCTCTCAATATTTTCTGGTGTAATTACATCCTTCCTACGGTGTGGTGACAAAATCTATGTACAGTACTCTAGGTGTAACCTAACCAGCATTTTACACGTTCAACCTATCTTCCCAGTGTGTATATTGGGTGGCACAGTATATAGCACTGCAGCATCTCAGCACCAGGGACCTGAGTTCAATTCCCTTTATGGGTCACTATCTGTGTAGAGTTTGCACATTCTTCCCGTGTCTGCATGGGTTTCCTTCGGGTGCTCTGGTTTCCTCCTGGATTCCAAAGATGTGGGGTTAGGTCGATTGACCATGCTAACTTGACTCTTAGTGTCAGGGAGATTAGCAGAGTGAATACATGGGGTTAAGGGGAAAGGGCCTGGTTGGGATTGTTGTCGGTGCAGGTTCAATGGGCTGAATGACCTCTCCCTGCACTGTGGGGATTCTATCACTGATAATGCCATGGACCCGGGTTCAATTCTGGTCTCGGGTCACTGTCTGTGTGCAATTTGTACGTTCCCCCCGTGTCTGCATGGCCTTTCTCCCACAGTCCAAAGATGTAGAAGTTAGATTGATTAGCCATGCTAAATTGCCCCTTTGTGTTGGGTTACAGGGGCAGAGCCTGGCTAGGATAGTTGCCAGTGCAGGCTAGACAGGCGGAATGGCTTCCTTCTGCACCATAGGGATTCAATGCCTCAACAAATTTAGAACATAGAACACTACAGCACAAACAGGCCCTTCGGCCCACAAGTTGCGCTGATCATATCCCTACCTACCAGGCCTATCTATAACCCTCAATCCCATTTGAATACTTATCCACCTATGTATCTGTCCTGCTGCCTTCTGGGATCTTCTAGCATGAACCCATAGATCCCTCTGGTCTTCTGAATGTCCGAACATTCTACTATTCATTATGTACTATTTATTCAAAGTACATCACCTCAAACTATTCAGGGTTAAATTCTACTTGCCACTGTTTTGCCCATCTGACCAGCCCATCTATATCATCCTGTAATCTATAACTGCTCCACTAATTTTCATGCCATATGTACAATTACTGATCATACCATCCCCACTCCCTCCCCTATTGTTTTGAAGTTTCACCTATAAGGTTAAAAGGTGGTGTTTTACAAATGTAAATATTAAAAAGAAATGTTGAGAAAATCAAAAATCATCTACATTGTCTCTTTAAAAGACATATGTCTTTCTGCTTGGGATTTTAAACTGCAGAAAGCAGGCCTCAGAAGCAACATTTGTATCCAATGCAGCAGCCAGAGTTCCAGCAACGCAAAACAAACTTTTGAATTGAACAAATGGGTTTAAGGCAAACACACAGAACCAATGGAATTCAAATGTAAGGTTTGTTGACAGCATTAAGCCACTCAAATCACAGGAATACCGTGAGGTAATTCCAGGTAGGTAAACCCAGACAAGGGGAGATAGAAGTTAGTGCAACCTTGCTACCTCTTTAGATTGAAGGACGGAACGGCGAGTCTCTCAAATGAAATGCTGCAGTTATATATATATGGCTTCATCAAATCACCATCTAAATGTGAGAAACCAATTCAGAAAATATTCCAGACCAAAGCATCAGAAGAAAGTTCATACTTCCAACTGACGCCTGGGATATGATTTGAGAGTGACTATATTCTGTATTATTCCTGAATGAATCTTGTAATTAGAACAACATTCCATTGGGGAGTTTATTCAGTTTGCTAATTGCTTTAATAAGGTTGTCCCCAGGTTCTAAAATAAATACTAGTTAATTGTTCATGATAGGATGTGGCAGATGCTGCTTCAGATTATCAAAATCAGTTAATTCATACTATCTCTCGCACACTTACTTAAGAATACGAAGTATATTCCTTGGAGCGAGGGGGGTTGGGGAGTTCCAAAATTGCGCAGAGGGCAACATCACCTCTGCATGGTAACACCATTCATGTCCAGATCATTAAAGTTCACTACAAACAGCTAGGGATCCCACACCAACCCCTGTGGTGCATCACTGAACACAGGCTTCAATCACAGCAACAAGCTCAGACTATCAGCCTCTGCCTCCTGCCCTAAGTCAATCTTGGATCCAATCTGACCAGTGTCCCGGTCTCTTACCTTTTTGATCTGAATTCCATGGAGACGACATTAAGTGCACTGGCCTCATCTTAACCCAGAGTCACCTTTTACCCGTGGGAAAGCTAATGTCTCCTGAAGGGAAGCCCACTCCCCTCACTGAGTGGCAGTGTGGGGTAAGGGAGAGGCTGCACATGCGCGCTGAACTCAATGTGTCTGCAGGAAGGGGGGGGGGCGTGGAATAGACCGCGCACGCGCACATCTCGCCTTGTGCTCAGCTCCCGGAAATCAATGGGAATTTTCCCCATTTCCCTCGCATCAGACACACAGAGCAAAAGCTGCAAACTGCTGTAGTCCTGGTGTGTGGGGGGAGTGCTCGGTGGAGAGGCTGAGTGAAGCTATAGCGATTGAAGATCTCTGTTTGTCCCAATTAAATATTCAATTTGCAGTCATACCCTGTAGCTTGTTAAAGTAAAGTTTATTTATTAATCACAAGGAGGCTTACATTCACACTGCAATGAAGTAACTGAAAATTCCCTAGTCGCCACAGTCCGGCACCTGTTAGGCTAACACTGAGGGACAATTCAGCATGGCGGATTCACCTAACCTGCTCATCTGTGGACTGTGGGAGGGAACCTGAGCCCCTGGGGGAAACCCATGCAGACATGGGGAGAAAGTGCAAACTGCACACAGACAATGACCCAAGCCAGGAATCAAACCCAGGCCCCTGGCGCTGTGAGGTTGCTGTGCTAACCACTGTGCCACCCACGGTGTGTTTGTTATTACGCTGTCACCCATCCCGTCAAATCCAGAGATTGTGCAAACTAGAACTTTATTATTTGACTGAATTTTCACCCTTTTCCAATTGTAAATTGATGAAAAGGTAAATCATCTTGGTTCACACATTCCTTGGTTCGCACTCCCCTGATATACACACCTCCCTGGTTTTGCAAATCCCCCGGTTCGTGCACACCTGTGTATGCACATTCCCCTGTTTTACACAGCCCACTGGCTGGTGCATTCCCTTAGTTTACATAGTCTCCTGGTTTGCACACTCCTCTCGTGTGTGTACTGTCCTGGTTTGCACAGTCCCCTGGCTGTGCACACCCCAGATTTGCACACTCTCCAGGTTTGTGTATTCTCCAAGTTTGCACACTCCCTTGGTTTATGCACTCCCCTGGTTTAAGCACACCTCTGGTTTGTGCACTCCCCTGATTTACACACTCCCCTGGTTTGCATGCTCCCCTGGTTTATGCACTTCCCTGGTTCACGCACTCTCTAGGTTTGCGCACTGCTTGGTTTGTGTACTCCCCTGGTTCATGCACTCCCCAGGTTTGACCACTCCCCTGGTTTGCACACTTCCCTGGTTTTGATTTGATTTGATTTACTATTGTCACATGTATTAACATACAGTGAAAAATATTGTTTCTTGTGCACTATACAGACAAAACGTAGCTTCCATAGAGAAGGTAATGAGAAAGTGCAGAATGTAACGTTACAATCATAGCTAGGGTGTAGAGAAAGATCAACTTAATGCAATGTAAGTCCATTCAAAAGTCTGACAACAGCAGGGAAGAAGCTGTTCTTGAGTCAGTTGGTACATGACACAGTTGTATATTTTTCCTGAAGGAAGATGGTGGAATAGCAAATATTTGGGTTGCATGGGGTCCTGAGTTATGCTGGCTGCTTTGCCGAGGCAGTCAATGGATGGGAGGTTGGTTGTTGTGATGGATGGGGCTACATTCATAACCTTTTGTAGTTCCTAGTGATCTTTGGCCAGACCAGGAGTCATACCAAGTTGTGATACCACGAGAAAGAATGTTTTCTATGGTGCATCTGGAAATGTTGGTGAGAGCAATAGCTGACATACCAAATTTCCTTAGTCTTCTGAGAAAGTAGAGGCATTGCTGTGCTTTCTTAACTATAGTGGCAACAATGGGGGGACCAAAACAGGCTGTTGGTGATCTGGACACCTAAAAACTTGAAGCTCTTGAGTCTTTCTACTTCATCCCCATTGATATATAAAGGGACATGCTCTCCTGTAGACTTGCTGAAGTCGATGGCAATCTCTTTCATTTTGTTGACATTGAGGGGGAGATTATTGTTGCTGCACCAGTTCACTAGAGTCTCTATCCCATTCCTGTACTCTGTCCCATCATTGTTTTGAGATCTGACCCACTGTGGTGGAACCATCAGCAAATTTGAAAATCAGATTGGAGGGGAATTTGGTGTATAAGGAGTATAATAAGGGGCTGAAAACACAGCCTTGTGGGGCACTGGTGTTGAAGATGATGGTGGAGGAGGTGTTGTTGCTTATTCTTCCTGATTGTGGTCTGTGAGTTGGGAAGTTCAGGATCCAGTCACAGAGGGAAGTGCCGAGACCCAGGCCATGAAGGTTGGAGATGAGTTTTGTGGGAATAATAGTGTTGAAGGCTGAGCTGTAGTTAATAAATAGGAGTCTGTCATCGGTGTCGTTGTTATTTAGGTTTGCACAGTTTCCTGGGTTGATACACTCCCTCAGTTTACACACTCCACTGGTTTGAATACTTCCCTGGTTGGCACATTCCCCTGGTTTATACACTCCCCTGGTTTGCACACTCCCTCTGTTTATAAATTCCCCTGGTTCACACATGCTTCCCTTTTTTTACACGCTCCCCTGATATGCACACTCCTCCGGTTTGCACACTCCCTGCATTGACACATACCCCTGGATTTAACATTTCCCAGATTTGTACTCTTCCCTCCTTGTACATAGTCCTTTGGTTTATGCATTCCCTCCTCTAACTCACTGCCCTAGTGTGCACATAACCCCGGGTATATATGTTCCCCCACCTTACAATTTCCTGCTTCACACCCCTGGCATAGTACTTCCTTGGTTTCACAAACTTGCTTGATGTTACACAGTCTCTAGTTTTAAACATCCTCTGGTATACACAGTCCCCTGTTTTAGAACCTCCTCTAATCTGTCCTGTTTCCAAAGCAATTCTATTTCCTTTTGAGGATGTACATATGCTTTGGGCACAGTTATGGATTGCGATATTTATGTATTCTAATGCAGTATTCATACAGCATCTTACACCATTTGCTAATGCATGTGTTACTGTAATATTGCTCTTCATCCTGATATTGACACAAAGCTGGGTACTGCAGTATTGAATATTTCCTTCTTTCTCTCTCGCTCCCTCTGTCTCTAATTCTTTGAGCCTCCCATTCATTTTCTCTGTCTTTGTATGTCTCTTCCACTTTTTATCTCTCTCAATCTATTTCACTTTCTGTGTCACTGTGCCTCCAATCTCAATGTGACTCTCTGTGCCTATTTCTATATGTCCTCCCATCTCTCATTCTCTGCCTCTGTATTACTGGGAAGTTGAGGAAGGTAACCTCAAACTGGAAAATCTCGAGGTTTAGTGAAAATATCATTTGTATTTTCAGTTTGAAGAAAGATACACAAACAATGCAATTTCATGAAAACACATCTGATTGGCCGCTCGCTGGGGAATGAGGTTAACGCACAATATGTGGGGCAGGAAATACAGAGGGATTAACAAAGTGAATGTAATATTTATAATTAACCAACATAACGGGGAAAAGTGTGGAAGAGAGCGACAATATGCCCTGGGAAGTTTAAATTACAAAAGCATTTTAGCCTGGGATTGTGTAGATGGGAATATTGTGCAGGAGAGAGTGTGTGATAGGGGCGGGGGAAACAGGAGAAGATCACTGTGTTTGTGTGTCCGTTCAGATTGTGAGATCTCCGTATCATTCTTGTGTAAATCAAAAATATTTTTCAATCAACTTCTCCCCCTGTGTCCCTCCTACTTCTCAAAGTTAGATTTCAACGCAATTTCCATGTCGGTTTCCAAATTTCAGTCGAAAAGTAAGGGAGATGACAGCGATGGGGTGAGAGAACGCGAAAAGTACAGCAGAGAAATGAAATTTACTCCCAAATGCAGCCTTCAATCCGGGTGAAATTTTTTCTACAACAGACATTAAGGTGTTAGACACAGTGAGGATTGAACCTGGGCCAGTGTGGAGCCGGGATTTGAGTGGAAATTGAGAGTTTGGGACGAGAGAGAAACACAGAGAAGGCAGCAGCAGCCTGGAGCTGACAGCAGCTTGTCTCCGCCCCGTCCGCTCGCTGCCTTTAAGTTGCTCAGTGCCGCCACCAAACGCTTCATTTCTCATCCAGTTCACATTGACGGAGAGATTTGGTGAAGAGTTCCGGACATGAGCGACAGTGCAGCCGCCGAAACGGCTCCTGCAGCCGCCGCCACAGGCAAGGCATCCAAGAAGAAGAAGGCAGCGGCTTCCCGGAAGAAAGCAACAGGTCCCAGTGTGGGCGATCTGATCCTCCAGATAGTGGCGGAATGCAAGGATCGCAAGGGGATGTCCACTGCCGCCATCAAGAAGGCGCTGCGGGGCAAAGGGGTGGACGTGGACAAACGGGGGAGCCAGATCAGGCAAAGTTTAAAGAGGAATGTGGAAAATGGAAAGCTGATTCAGCTGAGTGGTATTGGCGCCTCCGGCTCCTACAAACTCGCTCAGAAAACAGCGGAGCGGAAAACTGTCAAGAAGGTAAAGGCAGGAGCGGCCAAGAAAACCCCAGTGAAGAAAGCGGTGACCAAGAAAGTAACAAAGAAACCAGCAACAAAGAAATCGGCAACAAAGAAACCAGCAGCCAAGAAAACCACAGTGAAGAAAACAGTCAAGAAAACGACAGCTCCAAAAAAGAGCGTGAAGAAAGCATCCCCCAAGAAAAAGATTGCTGTGAAGAAGGTCACGAAGGTAAAGACATCGAAGGCCAAACCCAAAGCGGCTGCAGCAAAGTCTAAGAAAGCAGGAAAGAAGTGAAATTCGCCGAGCAAATCCCAAACCTGTGAACCCAAAGGCTCTTCTCAGAGCCACCCACCTCTCTCAGGAAAGAGCTGAACCCCCCCGCGGTCAATGAATCGCTGTCCCGGCGCTGGGAGCAGATTTCAGAGAGAAATGTTAATCCAGTATTCCCGCTCACTCGCTGACATGTTCCGGACCCCCCTGACTCTCTGCACTCACACAGGGACATTGCTGCCTCTCGCTAACCCGGGAATGGCTCGGTGGTGGTGGTGGTGGTCGGGGGGTGGGGGTGGTGGGGAGACACTCACACTTTGTGCTAGTTTCGGGGTGTGGATGCAAAAGAGGAATCCTGGTGGAGAAAACCCACCCCACAAGTCGAAACACCAAACACATTTTATCAACTGGGAGAGATTTCAATAAAATTCTCGACCCCTCTTGGAGAGGAGTTGTCGGGAATGGAATAGGAGCTGGGATTGAAATGGGATCAGACAGTTCCACTCGTTATAGAAAGGATTGTACTGAGGTGGGAATATTAAAGTAAATTTTATTGGTCACAAGTAAGACTTACATTAACACTACAATGAAAAAACTGTGAAGTTCCCCTAGTCGCCACAAGTCTGGATTGAGTAGACCCGGGTTTTTAACTCGCTCGTATCTGATATTCCAGTTTGTACGTTTTGTTCCCGCGCTCTTTTCGTTTCTGTTTGAATTTGAATCTTAAATATCAGTTCGGGCAGGAGGAGGAGGAGCTGGATGGTGAAAGACATTTCACTGCTCTGTCTGTCTCTCAGTCTCCTCCCCGTCCCGCCTCTCTCTCTCTTTCTCAGTCAGGTCGGGGCGAGCTGTATAATAAAGGGAGCTGCAGCAGCTCCTCTCTCATTTAGCAGCGATTTGACTGAAGAAGAATCATGTCTGGCAGAGGGAAAGGAGGTAAAGGACTGGGGAAAGGCGGAGCAAAGAGGCACCGCAAAGTGCTTCGTGATAACATCCAGGGCATCACCAAGCCAGCCATCCGCCGCCTGGCTCGCCGTGGCGGCGTCAAGCGGATCTCGGGCTTGATCTACGAGGAGACCCGCGGGGTGCTGAAGGTTTTCCTGGAGAATGTGATCAGGGATGCGGTCACCTACACCGAGCACGCCAAGCGCAAGACGGTCACCGCCATGGATGTGGTGTACGCTCTGAAACGCCAGGGCCGCACTCTCTATGGATTCGGCGGCTAAACAAATCCATTCACTTCTGACAAAACCCAAAGGCTCTTTTCAGAGCCTCCCATCTTCTCAGGTTGAGAGCACTGACCTCGGTACAGCATCGGGTTCTTTCTAAATATGGAATTTCATGTAGTTTGATTATCTCTTTAAGAATGGGACCAATCTGAATTGTTCCTGTAACAATCCCGTTTCACAGCAATCAGCGTTATTGTCGCCTGTTCCAGAGCTGCTCACGTTTAGGACTCTGACCTTAGAGCGGGAGCGGATATCTAAGTGTTTGGCAGCATCGCCTTTTTTCGGTTATATTTAAACTTATTACGCGTTCACTGTGTGTGCCCCATTAAATAATGTCAATTATTGCGTCGGTTTCAAAATTTGCGAGGATGGAAAGACAGTGACTTTGAGATAGAAAAATAGTGATCAGAATGTGTCAGCTTGCAAACATTTGTTGCAATTTCCTGTTAATTTATTACCATTAACATTTATGGATATTAAGCTGGTGTTTATCTTCTTATTCCATTCCTTCAATCGCTCTGCAGCAATTTGCCTCCGTTCGACCGTCTAAAGCTTGTTTTTTAATCATTTTTGAATACACGGAACCCCTGCAGTGCAGAAAGAGATGATGTGGAGATGCCGGCGTTGGACTGGGGTAAACACAGTAAGAAGTCTCACAACACCAGGTTAAAGTCCAACAGGTTTGTTTGGTAGCAAACGCCACTCGCTTTCGGGGCTTTTCCCCTACGTCAGGTGAGTGGGGAGTTCTGATCACGAACAGAGTATCCAATGGCACACACTCAGTTTACAGAACACTGATTAGAATGCGAGTCTTTACAGCTAATGCAGTGTTAAAAGGTGCAGACAATATAAGTGGGGATAGCATAAAGCATAGGTTAAAGAGATGTGTATTGTCTCTAGATAGGATGTAGATGTTGCCAGCCCAGGCAAGTCATGGGGGTTATGCTATCCCCACTCACATGAATAAACCTGCTGGACTTCAACTTGGTGTTGTGAAACTTCTTACTATTCAGGCTCCCAGCCTGTTCTGGGTCTATCACGGAATGAATCTGAATGTGTTTTTGGTGCTGAGGCAGTGAGGAAAAGTTTGCAGTGAAATTGGCGGTCTTTTTTGGCGGTGAATTTTGAAAATTAGCCGCCATCCGAGCTCAGCCAATCAGAGCTGGCAGCCTGTGGTTGCTATGAGGGTGATTGGATAGGGGCTGTGGCGGGAGCCAATCAGTGGCGGTGGGCGGTGCTTCAGCCGGTTGAAAAAGGGAGGCTGGAAGCCGCTCTGACATTCCGAGTTACTGCGTTTGAAGAGATGGCCCGAACCAAGCAGACAGCGCGCAAGTCAACCGGCGGGAAAGCTCCCCGCAAGCAGCTGGCTACCAAAGCTGCCCGCAAGAGCGCTCCAGCCACGGGCGGAGTGAAGAAGCCTCACCGCTACCGGCCCGGCACTGTGGCTCTGCGGGAGATCCGCCGCTACCAGAAGTCCACCGAGCTGCTGATCCGCAAGCTGCCCTTCCAGCGCCTGGTGCGGGAGATCGCTCAGGACTTCAAGACCGACCTGCGCTTCCAGAGCTCGGCCGTCATGGCCTTGCAGGAGGCCAGCGAGGCTTACCTGGTGGGGCTCTTTGAAGACACCAACCTGTGTGCTATCCATGCTAAGCGAGTCACCATCATGCCCAAAGACATCCAGCTGGCCCGCCGCATCCGCGGGGAACGTGCCTAAATTGACCCGGACCCACTTCTGGCCTTTCAAATCCAAAAAGAAACACAAAAGGCTCTTTTCAGAGCCACCAAACCTTTAAAAACGAGCAATAATCGGTGTGTGGTGCGTCTTGGGTTCCAGTGATTTTTGCAGCTGTTGAACCAGAGTATCATTTTTATATTGAGTGCAACAGATTTGAGTATATAGAGCTTGTGCAGTTGCTCGCGCAGAGATCTGGAAGAAATGATTCCCGATTCCTAATCAGCATGCAGGGGAAGGGCCTCTTTCAGCTATAATATTGTTTGTATTCATGACTGCGTTACTCTGTGCTTCCGTTGTCCCAGATGTGCGTTTTGACATTCATATGGGTAAGGATGGCAGCTTGTAAAGGGTGTTGTATTTTGTTGCCCTAATAACCCATTCTATCATTTGCAAGCTGGATTCGAACCTTTGCGTTCTCCAGATCTCTATTGCACTCCACTGGTGTCTCCCTCTTCCACTCCAGTTACGGAGTTTAATGTAATATTAATAGTTTGCCTTCGAAGATTGTGTCTGCACCACCCATCGCCTAACATTCTAAACCTATTTTCCAGCAATTAGCCTTGATGCGTTGTTTGACTGTCATTCGTTTGGAGGTTGCGCATAGAATCTTACAGTACAGGTTAAGGCCATTCGGCCCATCGGGTCTACAACGACAAAAGATGCGCGAATTAGGAAGATACGTCATTCGAAATTGTCCCTTGTCCGAGGAATTAGCAGGGTTCATACATAAGGATCGGGGCTCGACAGCAGGAAAGGCCTCCTGCACTGCAAGAAGTCTAAGAATCCCTGATAGAGCGTCTGAGGCAGGCGCTCTATCTCCATAATTCCACCTATTTACCCCGCTATTCCTCTACACACCCTGGATATTAGGCAGCACCCCGCCCTGAGCAATGGTCACCCCACCCAGCAGTTTGTTGAGCTCGTTGCGCACGGCCAGCTGGAGGTGTCTGGGGATGATGCGGGTTTTCTTCTTGTCCCGGGCCGCGTTGGCGGCTAACTCCAGGCTTTCAGCCGTCAGATACTCGAGCACAGCAGCCAGGTAGACCGGGGCTCCGGCACCCACACGCTCCACATAGTTGCCCTTTCTCAGGAGGCTGTTAACACGGCCTACCGGGGACTGCAGTATTTATTCCAAACTAAAGGCGACAACCTTGTGGAATCTACACTTTTAAAGTAAACCGTCGATGTATTTGTAAGTTAAAGAACAAGTTACAAGTGGAAATTAGCCCGAAGTTAAAATATTGAATCAACAAGTTCTTATAATGTAGTCCTACCTCTTTTTAATGGTCTAAATTTTATCACCGATTCCAAACTCATTTTTACAATCAAAATAAATCTGGCAGTTCTTTAATACAGTCTGACCAGGGGACAGAATGTCTCATTCACCGCCCCCTGCAAGTAGTCCAATATCGTATCCATTTTTAAATAGGACACAATTTCAGTGTCAAACGCGAAGTTTTGGTGCCAGCGTACAAGTACGGAGACTGAAGCTTCGACACCAGTAAGGTTGATGTTTAGTAAACTGATCGACAATTGAGAGCATTCTTTAACTCAAAGAAGCGGACGCATTTCTAAATTATTCGCTCTCTCTGCAAACCCAGCGGCAAGGGCGGATATAGGAGTGCCGCAAGGGTCATGGAACAGCCACCAAATGTAGCGACTTTACGAAAAGATCCACCAGACTCTCATTCCGCATCACTCAATACTCAAAACACACCAGAAACTCAAGTTCGAAATGCATTTTTACGATAAAACATGATTATTAAAAGTGGGTTTAGCTTCTTCACAGAAGTTGTGGGTGGCTCTTAAAAGAGCCGTTGTTTTTTTTTCACTGCATTGGTCAGTTTTACTTGGAGCTGGTGTATTTGGTCACGGCCTTTGTTCCCTCCGACACGGCGTGCTTGGCCAGTTCCCCGGGCAGCAGCAGGCGCACGGCGGTCTGGATCTCCCGGGAGCTGATGGTGCTGCGCTTGTTGTAATGGGCCAGGCGGGAAGCCTCGCCCGCGATGCGCTCGAAGATGTCACTGACGAAGGAGTTCATGATGCTCATGGCCTTGGATGAGATGCCGGTGTCGGGGTGAACCTGCTTCATCACTTTGTAGATGTAGATGCTGTAACTCTCCTTCCTGCTTCGCCTCTTCTTCTTGCCGGTCTTGGTTACCGGTTTCTTCAAGGCTTTCTTGCCGCCCTTCTTGGAAATTTGCTGCTTCTTATCCTCAGCCATTCTCGCCTTCAATTTGAGAAAAGCAATAACTGAGCCTGGCCCCGGACCTCACTATTTATAGACTCAGACAAGGCCCAATGCAAATAAAGGATCGAGGATGACAATTTTCTCATTGGCTGATTCACGATGATGTCAAATCGTCATGTGCTATCTGTCACTGATTGGATATCGAAAGTAACCAATCAGATTCACTAATTGATACAACCACAATTTCAGAAATGACAGAGGTTTGGCAGTGCAGTGGGCCATTCGACTCATCCTGTCTATACTGTCTCCAGATCTGCAATTCACCCAGTCCCTGTTCTCCTGTCTTCCCTTAGGAACATTGCACAATCTTTCTCTTCATCGAACAGCTTATTCTAAATGTAAACTTTCTTTGAACTAGCCTCCATAATACTCTCAAATGGGGCATTGCACTCTGTAGCCATCCCCTGCATCAAAAGATTTTTTTCTTTTACGTTGACAAACAATCATTTTAGTTCTGTGTCCCCACCTGCTTGATTATGCCACGTGGGTGTAATTTCTCCAAATTAACTCAGCCTATGCCCCTCAGGATTTTGAAAGCCTCTTTATAATCCCCTCGCCACCATCACTTCCTCAAGGAAGTTTGGACTTGTCCATTTTATGCATCACAAATTTTTTTTTACACCATTCTTAAGAATCATATCCATTCCTCGGGCGATCACACTATCCCACCGATATATTTTATGTTTAAGAGGGGCTGCTTTATCATTCAATGTTTTGCTATGAATATTCAGCTTGTCTGAAAAAATTACGACAGATGCTGGAAAGCAGGATAAGTACTCCTTTTCGTCATTTAAGTATTTATTTAGCAGGAAACTAAATGAGCTTATTCACCAACGAATAGGATGGCTTTTGTGCTTTGTTAATAGGTGCATAGCATACAAGAGCAATGGAGCTTTGCTCAATTTGCACAAGTCACCTGTATGCCTCCAAAAAGGAATGTGGGGTTCAGTTCAGTGCACCCTACATTGGAAAGGACGTGAAGACATTGGAGAGATTGTATTAGAGGGTCATATAGTCATGTGATACGAGAAAAGTGAGGAGCTAGATTTGCACCTGGGAAAAACAGCTGCCTGAGTTGAGTTCAGTTGCTGGAAAGGCCTGATAAAGTTCACAGTCTCCAAAGCTGTGAACAAAGGTTAAGCAAGTTTGCCTGGATGTACAAACTATTAAGTGGGTTTCAAATCTACAGAAGAAATACTGCTAATTCAAAACAAAAAGAAAGTGTTGGAAAATCCCAGCAGGTCTGACAATATCTGTAAAGAAAGAAGAGTTGACATTACGGGTCCAGTTGACCCTTTGTTAAAGTTTTGGATTTCAGATTGCAACATCCACAGTAATTTGCTTTTATTGTTTAATTGGCACTGAGGTACAGGTTAAGAATTGTTTCGTTCAAAGAGTTGTCAATGATTAAGAGTCAAACTGTTTCATTTTGTTTGAGTTATACTTGAACGGCATCATGGATAACGCTCGTTTTGTCAGTGGAATTATTCCTGGAGTAAAAGCATACTTTTGTCAAACTGATGCCAGAATAGAATAATTGTTTCGGTCTCATCTGGCTTTACAATATACCTGGGATTTGTCTCTGATTGGCTAACATTTGCTCCAAAACCAAATTCAAATTGAATTGGATCCAATCCACGTTTCCGAGAGACAAACAAGATCCAAGCTGACAAGATAAGTCATCGCACCCAATTTTTGGTTTGGTCAGACACTTGATCTCAGGCAAAAGGACAGATCTGTTATGGTACAACAGGAGGCTATTTGGCCCATCATGATTGCACTGGCTTTCCATGAACAACTCATCTGGATTCCTCCCACCCCAACTTTCTTCCCTGACCATGTATGTTCTTCCATTTTGGATATCAGTCTAAGTCCCTTTCAAATGAGTTGATTGAACCTGTCTCCACCACACAGACCATGCATTGCAAGCCCTAACAACTCACTGCCTAAGAAAGCTTCTCCTCATACAACCTTTACTTATTTTACTATTTACATTCATCCTGTCCCCTTTCATTCTCGGTCCTTTCAGGAGTGACAGTTGTTTATCCCTGTACATGTTATTAAGATTCCTCAATACCTTCAAGACATCTGTCAAATCTCTTCTCAACCTTCTGTTCTGTGAAGAGAACAACTTCTCCAATCTATCTTCATAATGAAGTTCCTCACTCCCAAAGCCTTTCTACAGGATCTTTTCTGCGCTCTGTCTCTGATGCCTTCACCTTCTTCCTACAATGTGGATCCAGAAATGGACACAGCTGAGGCTGAGCAGGTAATCCTACAAATTGACCATAAACTCTTGCTGTACACAACATCTCCATTAATAAAGCCCAGGAAACGTTACTAATGTCTCCCTGAACACGGAGGAAAATTATATTTTGGTGAAGATATTGTGGCAGCATGAATGCTCTCTCAGCCATCATTTCTCATGGAAAAACAATTCCAACTTCTCCAATTGCTTGACATAACTGTTGTTCCTCACCCCTGGAACCAGCCTGTGCTTAGGATTCACAAATCTCTCCAATGTCTTTACATCCTTTCTAATATAGGGTGCACTGAACTGGACTCTACATTCCTGCTGTGTCTTGTGCAAATTGACCAAAGCTCCATTGTTACATAAGAACATAAGAAATAGGAGCAGGAGTAGGCCATCTGGCCCTTCGAGCCTGCCCCGCCATTCAATAAGATCATGGCTGATCTGTCGTGGCTCAGTTCCACTTTCCCGCCCTCTCCCCATAACCCTTAATCCCCTCTCTTATCAAAAACCCATCAACCTGTTTCTTAAAAATATTTAGCGAGGCAGCCTCCACCACTGCAACGGGCAGAGAATTCCAGAGATTCACCACCCTTTGAGTGAAGAAGTTCCTCCTCAACTCCGTTCTAAACCGCCCCCCTTCTTTATCTTGAGGCTGTGCCCCCTAGTCCTACTGTCTTTTTTGAGCGGGAAGAGTCTCTCCACCTCTATCCTATCCATCCCATTCATCATCTTATACGTCTCAATGAGATCTCCCCTCATTCTTCTAAACTCTAATGAGTACAAGCCTAGTTTATTCAGCCTCTCCTCATAGCTCAACCCCCTCAACTCCGGTATCAGCCTAGTAAACCTCCTCTGCACTCCCTTGTACCACATGCATCCTCTGTACGTTCTTGTACCACATGCCCTTATTAACAAACGCTGAATAAATTTCCCTTCAACTCAGTTCTAAAAGGCTTCCCCTATAACCAGACATTATGATCATTAATTCTGCACTATTGGGTACATTCTTTCTGAACCTATCCCATCTAATCCTGTGAAAAGGTTTCTATGAAATCCTCTCTCACTCTCCTGAACTCCAGTGATATAATCCTAACCAACTTAATCACTCCTCATATGACTGACCTGCTATACAGGAATCAGTCTGGCAAACCTTCCGCTGCAGTCCCACTATAGCAAAGAACTTCCTCCCTCAGATAAGAACACCGAAACTGCACACAATACTCCAAATGTGACCTCACCAACCTATACAATTGCAGCAAAACATCCCTATTCCTACACTCAAATCCTCTTGCTATAAAAGAAAAGTACAGAACAGGGACAGGCCCTCAGACATCTCCAAGTTTGTGCCAATCATGATCCCCTAACTAAGCTTAAAAAGAACCTTTCTGCCCTTACTCAGTCCATATTCTTCTATTCTCTCCCTAATCATGAACCCATCCAGATGCCTCTTAAGTGTTGCCAATGTGCCTGCTTCCACCACCTCCTCTGGCAGCGCATTCCCAGCACCCACCAATCTGTGTGAAAAACATCTCCACACATCTCCCTTAAACTTTCCCTATCACCTCTTGTAATTGACATTTCCATCCTGGAAAAAAAAAGCCTCTGATTATTCACCTGGTCAGTGTCTCTCAATTTTGTAGACCTCTATCAGGTCATCCCTCAGTCTCCGCCATTCCAGTGAAACCACTCCTAGTTTATTCAACCCCTCCTTATAAGAACATAAGAACATAAGAAATAGGAGCAGGAGTAGGCCATCTAGCCCTTCGAGCCTGCCCCGCCATTCAATAAGATCATGGCTGATCTGTTGTGGCTCAGTTCCACTTTCCCGCCCTCTCCCCATAACCCTTAATCCCCTCTCTTATCAAGAACCCATCAACCCGCTTCTTAAAAATATTTAGCGAGGCAGCCTCCACCACTTCAACGGGCAGAGAATTCCAGAGATTCACCACCCTTTGAGTGAAGAAGTTCCTCCTCAACTCCGTTCTAAACCGCCTCCCCTTTATCTTGAGGCTGTGCCCCCTAGTCCTACTGTCTTTTTTGAGCGGGAAGAGTCTCTCCACCTCTATCCTATCCATCCCATTCATCATCTTATACGTCTCAATGAGATCTCCCCTCATTCTTCTAAACTCTAACGAGTACAAGCCTAGTTTATTCAGCCTCTCCTCATAGCTCAATCCCCTCAACTCCGGTATCAGCCTAGTAAACCTCCTCTGCACTCCCTCCAAGGCCAAAATATCCTTGCGCAGGTGCGGCGCCCAAAACTGCACACAGTACTCCAGCTGCGGCCTCACCAATGCCCTATACAGCTGCAGCAAGACCTCCCTACTTTTATATTCAATCCCCCTCGCTATGAAGGCCAGCATCCCATTCGCCTTCCTGACCACCTGCTGCACCTGCAAGCTGGGTTTTTGCGACTCATGCACAAGGACCCCGAGGTCCCTCTGCACCGTCGCCTGCTGCAGTTTTTCGCCACGTAAGTAATAGTCCTTCCTACCATTCTTCCTACCAAAGTGGACCACCTCACACTTGCCAACATTAAATTCCATTTGCCATTTCCTGGCCCATTCGCCCAGCCTATCTAGATCCTTCTGCAGACTCTCCACACCCTCCGCACAATTTGCCTTTCCCCCAATCTTGGTGTCATCAGCAAATTTCGACACCCTGCACTCGGTTCCCTCCTCCAGATCATCTATATAAAGCCGATACCCTTGAGACATCCTGATGAATTTTGTGGTCTCTGCAAAGCTTCCACATCCTTCTGATAGTGTGGCAAACAGAACTGCATGCAGTACTCCGAATGTGGCCTAACCAAGGTTTTATGTAGCTGCAATATAATTTACCAACTCTTGTACTCAATGCCCTGGCTGATGAAGGCAAGCATGCCGCATGCTTTCTTAATCACCTTACCCACTGTGTTGGCAAGGTGATTAAGGCCAACATACCATTTGCCTTTTTTACTGCCTGCTGTATCTGCACACTTAGTTTCACTGACTGATGATAAACCCTTGTGAATACAGGTCCCCCCCAAAACAATCTCTCCTCACAGGAGAGCTCCAATCACAGCCTAGTGAACATTCTCTGCATTGAATCTGTGACAAATATCTCCCTTCTTAGGTTTGGGTATATATTGATACACTTATACTATATAAATTCACATAGCTTTAAATAATTGGCTTTTGCGAGGTGCTTTACACTGAATATGTTAAGTGTTGCCAAGTGTTTAGTTATTTTCCCTCTGTACATATCAGTGTTTTGAAACACAATCATATTGAGCATCAAGCAGACTTTTCAACGTGGCTGCATCCTGTACTCCATGCACCTCAATGTTTTTATATCAATCATCTCACTGTTCTCTCTACACATCTTTGGTTTCTGATCAATAAACAAACTCTCTCATCCTTGTCAGTTCCAAGTTAGATGAAAGTTTGTCCATTCTATTACTCTCCAATTTTGAGAGGGGAAAATGAAGTATGGAATATTTCAGTCAATAGTGTATGAACAGGCTTTGAATCGGTTGGTTTCTGATATGTCATTGCAGTTTTTGTTATTTCAAGTGAATTTAAGAAAAGTGAGTGTTAGTTTTGACCTTTAGCTCAGTATTCCAGATCTTTAACGTCAGGTTAATGCTTATTCTATCCTTGTATTTAAGGTTGATTTATTACTGTCACAAGTAGGCTCCCATTAATAGTTAATGACATTATTGTGTAAATCTCTGGCTCACCACACTCCAGCGCCAGGTGGGTACATTGAGGGAGAATTTAGCATGGTCAATGTGCCTAATAAGTACATCTTAAAGATTGTGGGAGGAAACAGGAGCATCCGATGGAAAAATCGACACAGCCACAAGTAGAATGTGCAGACTTCACTGCTTGGAGAATCAGGACTTTATTGTGCAAGTCACTTTCTGAAATGTAATTGTAGATTTTAGTCAAGAATTCTGTTAGGTCCTGTGAAATTTATTTTTTTGCACAATTTCACAACCGTGAGCATTTACTCCCTCCCCTCTTCTCCCACAATGTATACCATCTACGAATTCCAATTCAGCAACTCAAGAAGATTTTTTTCATCTTACCCTTAAGGCTTACAGCCTTTTACACCTAAAAAATCATGGTAACAATACCCGGTTATAGTCCAATGGGTTTATTGGAATCACGAGTCTTTGGAGCACTGCTCCTTCATCACTGCTCTGAAAGCTTGTGATTCCAAATAAAACTGTTGGACCTTAACCTGGTCTGCATTATAGAAGATCATGGACAGTTGTTACATGGAAGTCACATCACATACAAGTTCACCTCCAAGTCAAAGAAATTATGACTTGAAATCCTATCACCATATCTTCATTGAAGTAAAATATTTACACTTCCTACCTATCTAGGACATGGCTGTACCTTTCGCAGACAACATGGTGCAAGGAGGTGGTTCTAAGATGACTAGTGCAGAACAAATTGCTCACCTTTCCCTGTTCAAAGAACAAATATTGTTCTGGTAAGTGATCAGTATGTGAAAGACACTTGATCTGCATCTGTTCATCACTGGTTCAGTTCATAAGTCATTCTATATATGTGGTTGTGGGATGAATTTTCATCATTCTTTGAGTTAGTATGTGAGCTTTTGTCTCCTTCAATATCGGCTACTTTCTTTTCTGTCATTATCAGGTGTATGTGCATGAGTAGAATTCTATATTAGATTGTCGCTGGGATGGCTGCAACTAATGGATTCAAACTGTATGTTCTAGTTTCTTGAGATGGACATGAATGAGATGTGTTCTGTATCTGTCACACTCATTTATGTTTTTGTGATTGTATGATTTTATCTCTATCTGTCAGTTTGGTACTGTGTGCCCATGTAGGATTCACTCTGCAGCACTCAGTGTCTAAACACTACGTGAGAGCATTTTTTTCAGTCTCTTATCTTATGTGAATGTTATCAATCCTATACCTTTCTGTAACTGTGATCTTCAGTCCTTGGGACAGTGTGGCTTTCTATTTTTATCACTTCAACTTAATGGTGTGACTGTCATCTATTGCAGTTGTTATGCCCTTAATTCTGAAAATGTTAGACCCTGTTTGGAATGTGAGTGTGGAATATATTCACTATCTTGTCATGTACACCAGTGTAGCCTATTTTCTCCTCCTGCCATTCTCTGTTAATAAATCTGAAAAGTAATTTGCTTCCAATCCTGTCAGTCCACGTGCTGTATGTGAAAGGTCTGTATATTTTGTACATCTTTTTCTAAGATACAGTATCTAAGATTGAGATGAGTTAAGTATCTGTCAGCCCATGGAATCAAATACAATGTTGTGATCTATTAAGTATTGAAGTCTCCAACATCACAGGTGAATGTTACATTGTGAGCTTTCAGTGCCTGGAAGTGAATGTGAGTTTAGTTCATTCATCAGTCATTATCCAGGGGTATGCGTGCCTGATTCAATCTCTATGTATGTCTCTGCTACTGTATATAAATATTATTTACATTCTGGATCTCTCACACACAGTACTATGTATGAAAGCAGGAATAATCCTACATAGTTACTTTGTTTTTCTCTACTGTGTGAATGACAGTATCAATATTTCCTGTGTAAAATGAGAGCTTTTGTGTTTCATTTTGTCCTTTCTTTCAACTTTCGCTGAAGTTAAAATAGTCTCTAAGTATTTTTTCCCCCCAATTTACTACGGATCTAATGATCTGGTAGTATTGCTGTGCTTTATCAGTCATACCCTACCTGCTGTGTGTTGGAACCAGCTCCTCGTGCTTGCCTTGCTTTCAAGGTAGCATTGCCTCTGCAATTTGTGTGTCATTTTTTTCCTTCCAGGAGCTCCTAACTCTGAACAGGTGAGCTAGAAGGATGAAAAGTGATCAAAGAATTAATTCATTAGAATTAATCATAATATTAAAACCAGTTTCCGAGCCCATCGCAGTGCTATAGCAGTCATTCCTGCTTCATCTGATATTCTTTGATGGGTAAGATTGAGTATCAGTCTCTCCTGCATACTGCTGCTTCAGCTGGGCGATTCAGATCAGGCAGAGATTTCAGCAAGGGTCAGATTTAAATTTGCAGCTCTCTTTTAACTAACTGTGCAGTGGGAAACAGGTCATAGTCAGAAAGTTAGAGTTTTACAGAACAGCTAGATGCCCTTCGGCCCATCATGTCTACACCAGCCATCAGGCACCTATCTATTCTAATCCCATTTTACATCCTGTGCTCCACTGCCTTGCTTGCTATGGTGTTTTCAGATGTACATGCTTCTTAAATGTTGAGAGATTTACTTTCTTCACCATTCCTTCTGAATCACCTTCTCCTTAACTTAAGTCTTTATTATTGACCCATCTACTCAGGGAAACTA
Source organism: Carcharhinus amblyrhynchos (assembly GCF_965287045.1). Lineage (NCBI taxonomy): Eukaryota > Metazoa > Chordata > Chondrichthyes > Carcharhiniformes > Carcharhinidae > Carcharhinus > Carcharhinus amblyrhynchos. The sequence goes on from NC_137330.1 coordinate 4,210,091, forward strand.
TTCCTTCCTTCCCTGCTATATACATCCCTGATAATTTTGTTCACTTAAAGTTTTTCCCTGTTCACCTTTCTCTGCTCTAAGGAAAGCAACCCCAGCTGATCCAGCCTCATTTCACAGCAGAAATACACAAGTATAGGCAACCTCCTGGTGAATCTCCTCAATATTTTGTGATGTAATTACATCCTTTCTATAGTGCGGTGACCAAAACAATGTACAGTACTCTAGGTGTGACCTAACCAGCATTTTACACTTCCAACCTAATCTCGCAATGTATATATTGGCTGGCACAGTATCTAGCACTGCAGCATCACAGCACCAGGGACCTGAATTCAATTCTGGCCTTGGGTCACTGTCTGTGTGGAGTTTGCACATTTGTCCTATGTGTGCGTGGGTTTCCTTTGGGTGCTCAGGTTTCCTTCCATATTCCAAAGATGTGCGGGTTAAGTCGACCGACCATGCAAAATTGACCCTTAATTTCAGGGAAATTTGCAGAGTGAATACGTGGGGTTACGGAGGAATCCCTGGTTGGGATTGTTGTCAGTGCAGGTTCGATGGGCTGAATGACCTCTCCCTGCACTGTGGGGATTCTATTACTGATAATGCCATGCACCTGGGTTCAATTGTGGTCTCGGGTCACTGTGTGTATGCAATTTGTACGCTCCCCTGTGTCTGCATGGACTTTCTCCCACAGTCCAAAGATGTGCAGGTTAGGTTGGCCATGCTAAATTGCCCCTTTGTGTTGGGTTACAGGGGCAGAGTCTGGCTGGGATTGTTACTGGTGCAGGCTAGATGGGCTGAATAGCTTCCTTCTGCACCATAGGGAGTCAATGCCTCAACAAATAAAAATAGATGCTTCATTTGCTTCCTTATCCACCTATGTATCTGTCCTGCTGCCTTCTGAGATCTTCTAGCATGAACCCATAGATCCCTCAGGTCATCTGTACATCCAAATCTTCTACTATTTATTCAAAATACACCACCTCACACTACTCAGGGTTAAATTCCACTTGTCATTGTTTTGTCATCCTGTAATCTAAAACTGCTTCACTAATTTTCATGCCATATGTAAAATTACTGATCATACCATCCCCACCACCCCCCCCCCCTCCAATTGTTATAAAGGTGCATATATAAGGTTAAGAATGTAGTGTTTTACAAATGTAAATATTGAAAAGAAATGCTCAGAGGAAATGATATAGCATTGTCTCTTTAAAAAAAAGATGCGTCTTTGTGCTTGGGATTTTAAATTACAGAAAGCAAGGTGCAGAAGCAACATTCGTATCCAAAGCAGCAGCCAGAGTTCCAGCAAAGCAAAATGAGCTTTTAAATTGAACCAACGTGTTTAAGGCAAACAAGCAGACACAGAACAAATGGAATTCAAATTTTGATAACTTCAAGCCACTCAAATTGCAGGAATAAGAACATAAGAAATAGGAGCGGGGAGTAGGCCATCTAGCCCTTCGAGCATGCCCCGCCATTCAATAAGATCATGGCTGATCTGTCATGGCTCAGTTCCACATTCCCGCCCTCTCCTCATAACCCTTAATCCCCTTGCTTATCAAAAACCCATCAACCCGCGTCTTAAAAATATTTAGCGAGGCAGCCTCCACCACCTCAACGGGCAGAGAATTCCAGAGATTCACCACCCTTTGAGTGAAGAAGTTCCTCCTCAACTCCGTTCTAAACTGCGCCCCCCCTTTATCTTGAGGCTGTGCCCCCTAGTCCTACTGTCCTTTCTGAGCGGGAAGAGTCTCTCCACCTCTATCCTATCCACCCCATTCATCATCTTATATGTCTCAATGAGATCTCCCCTCATTCTTCTAAACTCTAACGAGTACAAGTCTAGTTTATTCAGCCTCTCCTCATAGCTCAACCCCAGTATCAGCCTAGTAAACCTCCTCTGCACTCCCTCCAAGGCCAAAATATCCTTGCGTAAGTGCGGCGACTAAAACTGCACACAGTACTCCAGCTGCGGCCTCACCAATGCCCTATACAGCTGCAGCAAGACCTCCCTATTTTTATATTCAATCCCCCTCGCTATGAAGGCCAGCATCCCGTTAGCCTTCCTGACCACCTGCTGCACCTGCAGGCTGGGTTTTTGCGACTCATGCACAAGGACCCCGAGGTCCCTCTGCACCGTCGCCTGCTGCAGTTTTTCACCACGTAAGTAATAGTCCTTCCTACCATTATTCCTACCAAAGTGGACCACCTCGCACTTGCCAACATTAAATTCCATTTGCCTACTGTGAGGCAATTCCAGGTAGTTAAACCCAGACAAGGGGAGATGGAAGTTAGAGCAACCTTGCCATCTCTTTAGTTTGAAGGAGGGAACGGTGAGTCTTTCAAATGAAACGTTGCATTAATATATATAGCTTCATCAAATCACCATCTAAATGGGAGAAACCAACTCAAAGTTCAGTCCGAAGCATCAGAAGAAAGTTCATACTTCCAACTGACGCCTGGTATCATATTGTTTGAGAGTGACTATATTCTGTATTATTCCTGAATGAGTCGTGTAATTAGAACAAGATTCTATTGGGGAGTTTATTCGGTTTGCTAATTCTTATAAGACTATCACCAGTTCTAACACAGAGGCCTATTAATTGTTCATAGTAGAGAATGGCAGATCACGCTTTAAGTTACCAACATCAGTAGGTTCCTACCATCTCAAGCACACTTAACTTAAAATTAAGACTGAATGAATTATCTCCCTTTGCGGTGGAGGGTGGAGGGGGGTCCCAAAATTGCACAGAATGAAACATCACCTCTGCGTGGTAACACCATTCATGTCCAGATTATTAAAGTTCACTACAAACAGCTAGGGATCCCACACCAACCCCTGTGGTGCGTCACTGAACACAGGCTTCAAGTCATAGCAACAAGCTCAGACTATCAGCCTCTGCCTCCTGCCCTAAGTCAATCTTGGATCCAAACTGACCAGTGTCCCGGTCTTTTATCTTTCTGATCTGAATTCCACGTAGACTGCATTGGTTGCACTGGCCTCACCTTTTATCTGTGGGGAGGCTGATATTCTTCCAAAGCTGCTGAACGGAAGCCCGCTCCCCTCACTGAGTGGCAATGTGGGGAAAGGAGAGGCTGCACATGCGCTCTGAACCTCAATGTGACGACTGGAAGGGGAGGGGCTCAGGCCGCGCACGCGCAGATCTCGCTTTGTGCTCAGCTCCCGGAAATCAATAGGAATTTTCCCCGTTTCCCTCGCATCAGACACACAGAGCGAAAGTTCCAAAGCCCTGTTGTCCTGGTGTGTGGGGGGAGTGCTGGGTGAAATTATAGCGAGTGAAGCTCTGTGTTTGTCCCGATTAGACATTCAATTTGCAGTCATTCCCTGTAGCTCGTTAAAGTAAAGTTTATTTATTGGTCGCAAGGAGGCTTACATTCACACTGCAATGAAGTAACTGTGAAAATCTCCTAGTCGCCACAGTCCGGCCCCTGTTAGGCTAGCATTGTTTGGAGGAGGATGAGAGGCAACTTAGTAGAAGTTCGTAAGTTGGAGGGGGATAGATAGAGTGGACATTCAGAGACTATTTCCTCGGGTAGATGTAGCTGTTACTAGGGGGCATAACGATAAAGTTCATGGTGGGAGATACAGGAGGGATGTCCAAGGTCGGTTTTTTAGTCAGAGAGTGGTTGGGGTCTAGAATGCACTGCCTGCTGTGGTAGTGGAGTTGGAACTTTCAAGTGGTTATTGGATGGGAACATGGCACCCACCAGAATGATAGGGAGTAGGATAGCTTGATCTTGGGTTTGGACATAGCTCGGCACGACATCGAGGGCCATAGGGCTTGTACTATGCTGTACTATTCTATGTTTCTATGTTCTTTGTTCACTGAGGGACAATTCAGCATGGCCAATTCACCTAACCTGCACATCTGTGGACTGCGGGAGGGAACCGGAGCATCTGGGCGAAATCCACAAAGACATGGGGAGAAAGTGCAAACTCCACACAGACAATGACCCAAGCCAGGAATTGAACCCAGGCTCCTGGCGCTGTGAAGCTGCAGTGTGAACTACAGTGTCACCCACACAGTGTGTTTGTTATCATGCTGTCATCCATCCCGTCAAATCCAGAGGTTCTGCAAACTAGAACTTTATTATTTGACTGAATTTTCACCCTTCTGAAACTGAAAATTGAATGAATAGGTAAATCACCTTGGTTCACACACTCCCGTAGTATATGCACTGCCCCGGTTTGTGCACTCCCTTGGCTGACGCACTCCCCTGGCTTGTGCACTCCACTGGTTTGCATGCTCCCTTGGTATATGCGTTCCCCCGGTTTGTACACTCCCCTGGTTTTGATTTGATTTATTATTGTCGTATGTATTAACATACAGTGAAAAGTATTGTTTCTTGTGTGCTATACAGACAAAACATAATGTTCATAGAGAAGGAAATAACAGAGTGCAGAACATAGTGTTAGAGTCATGGCTAGGGTGTAGAGAAAAATCAACTTAATGCAAGATAATTCAAAAGTTTGGCAGCAGCAAGGAAGATGCTGTTTTTGAGTCGATTGGTATGTAAGCTCAGACTTTTGTATCTTTTTCCTGAAGGAAGAAGATAGAAGGGAAAATGTTCAAGGTGCATCGGGTCCTTAATTATGCTGGCTGTTTTGCTGAAACAGCGGAAGTGTAGATGGAGTCAATGCATGGGAAGCTGGTTTGCATGATGGACTGGACTACATTCATGACCTTTTGTAGTTCCTTGTGGTCTTGGGTAGAACAGGAGCCATATCAAGCTGTGATTCAACCAAAAAGAACACTTCTATGGTGCATTTATAAAATTTAGTGAGAGTCATAGCTGACTTGCCAAATTTCCTTAATCGTTTGAGAAAGTAGATGCAGCAACATGAGCTTCTATAATTATGTTATTGGCATGGGGGGACCAGGACAGGATGTTGCTGATCTGGACGCCTAAAAACTTGAACCTCTTGACCCTTTCTACTTTGTCCCCATTGATGTACAAAGAACAAAGAACAAAATCAGCCTGGGAAACAGGCCCTTCGGCCCAACGAGCCCACGCTGCCATCTCAACACCACCTCTCTACCCATGACCCCTATTTAATGTTTTATGGCCATCCAGATTGAGGGAAAACTGATTTAGGGACAATTTATTCCTGCCAATCAGCCTAACAGCGCATCTTTGGTGTGTGGGAGGAAACCGGAGCACCCGGAGAAAACCCACGCAAGCATGGGGAGAATGTGCAAACTCCCACAGACACCGGCCCAAATCCATGTGTCTGCACAGCAATCAGCGATAGTCACTGAGCTGTCGTCTTGCCCAGTACCTTGTCCAGTTTAGGCACACACTAACGACATGAAGCACTAGGCCAATCTCGAACAACCAAGAGCAGCCCCAGTATGACCCATCGCGTGTATGCCCCTCGTTGGACACGAGGCGGACCGAATTAAAACCTGTGAATTAAAAGAGAAAAAACATTATTATCATACTATACCCATTTTCATTACCAGGGACGCCCCAATGCTAATGACCCTTATTTAAAAGGTTCTCCTATATCCACCCATCTCCAACTCAGTCATGTGCCTGTCTAAGTTACTCTTAAAGGACTCTAGTGTTTTCCATACCCCCACTACCCTCTGTGTGAAAAACCTCTCTCTAATATCTGTGTTGTACCTCTCCCCCCTCACCTTAAGTCCATGGCCCCTTGTCCTACGTGACTCTATTATAGGAAATAGCTTACCTCCGTTTACTCTATCTATACCCTTCATAATCTTATATACCTCTATTAGATCCCCCCCTCAGTCGGCATCTTTCAAGGGAAAAGACCCCCAATTTCTTCAATCTTTCCTCATACCCCAGTCCTTCCATACCAGGCAACATTCTGGTAAACCTCCTCTGCACTCTCTCCAGAGTCTCCACGTCCTTCTGGTAGTAAGGCGACCAGAACTGTATGCAGTACTCCAAATGCGGCCTAACCAACGTTCTGTACAACTGCAACATTAGACTCCAGCTCTTATATTCTATACCCCTTCCTATAAAGGCTAACATACCATAGGCTTTCTTCACCACAGTCTCCACTTGCGCTGCCACCTTCAAAGACTTGTGAACTTGCACCCCCAGGTCTCGCTGCGACTCTATACTCCTCCTATTTCTTATGTTCTTATGTTCTTATAGGTTACCCTTTATCATATAACTTCCCCCTACATTATTCTGGCCAAAATGCATCACCTCACATTTATCTGGATTAAACTCCATTTGCCACGTATCTGCCCAATCAACCAACCTATCAATATCCTGCTGTATTGCCAGACACTGCTCCTCACTGCTTGCCAATCCAGCCATCTTGGTGTCATCAGCAAATTTGCTGATCACACCACCTACTCCCTCTTCCAAATCATTTATATACACTACAAAGAGAAGAGGTCCCAGTACTGAGCCCTGCGGCACACCACTAGTGACAGACCTTCAGCTAGAAAAAGACCCCTCCACAAATACTCTCTGACTCCTCTTTGCAAGCCAGTTCTCTACCCATCTAGATACCTGACCACATATCCCATAAGCATGTAGATAGGGGCATGTTCTCCTTTACACTTCCTGAACTTGATGACGATCTCCTTCATTTTTTTGACATTGAGGTAGAGATTGTCATCACTTCATAGAGGTTTACTGCATGGAAACTGGCCCTTCTGACCAACTTGTCCATGCCACCCTTATTTTTTAAACCCCTAAGCTAATCCCAATTGCTGGCATTTGGCCCATATCCCTCAATACCCATTGAGCCCATGTAACTATCTAAATGCTTTTTAAAAGATAAAACTGTATCCACCTCTACTACTACCTCTGGCAGTTTGTTCCAGACATTCACCACCCTCTGTGTGAAAAAACTGCCCCTCTGGACACTTTTATATCTCTCCCCTCTCACCTTAACCCTATGCCCCCTAGCTTTAGACTCCCCTACCTTTGAGAAAAGATATTGACTATCTACCTTGTCTATGCCTTCATTATTTTATAGACCTCTATAAGGTCACCCCTCAGCCTCCTGCACTCCAGAGAAAAAAGTCCCAGTCCATTCAGCCTTTCCTTATAACTAAATCCAACAATTCCCAGTAGCATTGTAATAAATCTTTTCTGCATCCTTTCTAGTTTAATAATATCCTTTCTATAATCAGGTGACCAAAATTGCACGCAGTATTCCTTGTGTGGCCTTACCAATGTCTCATACAACTTCAACAAGACATCCCAACTCCTCTATTAATTTTTCTGACCGATGAAACCAAGCTTGACAATTGCTCTCTTCATCACTCTGCCCACACGTGACTCCACTTTCAAGGAGCTATGAACATGTACCCTCAGATCTTTCTGTTCTGTAACTCTCCCCAACAGTTTACCATTAAATGAGTAAGTCATACTCTGGTTCAATGTACCAAAATGCATCACCTCACATTTTTCTAAATTAAACTCCATCTGCCATTTGTCAGTCCACTGGCCCAATTGATGAAGAACCCGCTGCAATTCCTCACTGTCCACCATGCCACCAAATCTTGGTGTCATCTGCAAACTTACTAACCATGGCTGCCTATATTCTCATCCAGCTAGATTCACCAGATTATCTACCTCATTCTTTTTGTCTGTCTTGTCATTGTTTGAGATCCAGTCCATTACGGTGATGTCGTCAGCAAACTTGAAAATCAAATTGGAGGGGAATTTAGCCAGACAGTCATAGGTGTATAAGAAATATAGGAAGGGGCTCAGACCACAGCCTTGTTGGGCACCGGTGTTGAGACTTACTGTGGAGGAGGTGTTGTTGCCCATCCTTACTGTTTGTGGTTTGAGTTAGGAAGTTTAGGATCCAGGTGCCGAGACCCAGGCCGTAGAGTTTGGAGATGAGTTTTGTGGGAATAATAGTGCTGAAGGCTGAGCTGTAGTCATTTAATAGGAGACTGACATAGGTATCCTTGTTATCTAGGTTTGCACAGTCTCCTGGGTTAATACACTCACCCAGTTTACACACTCCCCTGGTTTGCATGCTCCCCCTGTTTATACACTCCCCTGGTTTGCATACTCCCTGCCTTGACACATAACCCTGGATTTACCACTTCCCTAGTTTGTACTCTTCTCTTCTTGCACATACTCTCCTGGTTTATGTTCTCTCTCCTTTTAGTCACTGCCTGGAGTGCACATATCCCCAGGTATACATATTCCCCCACTTTACACTACCCTGCTTCACACCACTGGGGTGCACACTTCTCTGGTTCACAAACTTGCTTGATGTTACACAGTCTCTGGTTTTAAACACTTCCCTGGTATACACAGTCCCCTGTTTTACAACCTCCTCTAATCTGTTCTGTTTCCAAAGCTATTCTATCTCCCTTAGAGGATGTATATATGCTTTTGGCACAGTTATGGATTGTGATATCTATGTATTCTAATGCTGTATTCATACAGCATCTTACATCATTTGCTAATGCATGTGTTAGTGTAATATTGTTCGTCATTCTGATATTAGCACAAAGCTGGGTACTGCAGTATTGAATCTTCCCTTCTTTCTCTCTCGCTCTGTCTCTAATTCTCTGTGACTCTCGTTCGTTTTATTTGTCTTTGTATGTCTCTCTCTCACTTTATGTGTCCCTCAGTCTACTTGCCTTTCTCTTTCACTGTGCCTCCAATCTCAACGTGACTCTCTATGTTTGTTTCTATATGCCTTTCCATCCCTCACTCTCAGTTTGTGTTACTGAGCAGTGCAAGAGGATAACCTCAAACTGGAAAATCTCGAGGTTTAGTGAAGAAATTATTTGTATTTTCACCTTGAAGAAAGACGCACAAACAATGTAATGTTATGAAAACCCAGCTGATTGGCTGCTGCTGGGGAGTGAGGCTAACACACAGTATGTGGGACAGGAAATACAGAGATTGACAAAGTGAAGGGAGAATTTACAATTAACCAACACAACGGGGGGAAAGTGTCGAATGGAGGGACAATGTGCCCTCGGAAGTTTACATTACAAAAACATTTTAGCCTGGGATTGAGCAGATGGGAATATTGTGCAGGAGACAGTGTGTGACAGGGGCGGGGGAAACAGGAGAAGATCACTGTGTTTGTGTGTCCGTTCAGATTGTGAGGTCTCCGCATCATTCTTGCGTAAAACAAAAATATTTTTCAATCAAATTCTCCCCCTGTATCCCTCCTACTTCTCAAAGTTAGATTTCAACGCAATTTCCATGTCGATTTTCAGATTTCAGTCGAAAAGTAAGGGAGATGACAGCGATGGGGTGAGAGAGCGTGAACAGTACAGCAGAAAAACTGGATCTAATCCCAAATGCAGCCTTCAATCCGGGTGAAATCTTTTCTACAACAGGCATTAAGGTGTCAGACACAATGAGGATTGAACCTGGGACAGTGTGGAGCCGGGATTTGAGTGGAAATTGAGAGTTTGGGACGAGAGAGAAACACAGAGAAGGCAGCAGCAGCCTGGAGCTGACAGCAGCTTGTCTCCGCCCCGTCCGCTCGCTGCCTTTAAGTTGCTCAGTGCCGCCACCAAACGCTTCATTTCTCATCCAGTTCACATTGACGGAGAGATTTGGTGAAGAGTTCCGAACATGAGCGACAGTGCAGCCGCCGAAACGGCTCCTGCAGCCGCCGCCACAGGCAAGGCAGCCAAGAAGAAGAAGGCAGCGGCTCCCCGGAAGAAAGCAACAGGTCCCAGTGTGGGCGATCTGATCCTCCAGATAGTGGCGGAATGCAAGGATCGCAAGGGGATCTCCACTGCCGCTATCAAGAAGGAGCTGCGGGGCAAAGGGGTGGATGTGGGCAAACGGGGGAGCCAGATCAGGCAAAGTTTAAAGAGGAATGTGGAAAATGGAAAGCTGATTCAGCTGAGTGGTATTGGCGCCTCCGGCTCCTACAAACTCGCTCAGAAAACAGCGGAGCGGAAAACTGTCAAGAAGGTAAAGGCAGGAGCGGCCAAGAAAACCCCAGTGAAGAAAGCGGTGGCCAAGAAAGTAACAAAGAAACCAGCAACAAAGAAATCGGCAACAAAGAAACCAGCAGCCAAGAAAGCCACAGTGAAGAAAGCAGTCAAGAAAACGACAACTCCAAAAAAGAGCGTGAAGAAAGCATCCCCCAAGAAAAAGATTGCTGTGAAGAAGGTCACGAAGGTAAAGACATCAAAGGCCAAACCCAAAGCGGCTGCAGCAAAGTCTAAGAAAGCAGGAAAGAAGTGAAATTCGCCGAGCAAATCCCAAACCTGTGAACCCAAAGGCTCTTCTCAGAGCCACCCACCTCTCTCAGGAAAGAGCTGAACCCCCCCCCCCCGCGGTCAATGAATCGCTGTCCCGGCGCTGGGAGCAGATTTCAGAGAGAAATGTTAATCCAGTATTCCCGCTCACTCGCTGACATGTTCTAGACCCGGGTGCCCCTCTCCCCCCTCACTCTGCACTCACACACACACACTGCCTCTCCCTAACCCGGGAATGGCCCTGGGGGAACACTCAACACTTTGTGTTAGTTTATTTATTCACAGATTCAGAGTGAGGGTGTAAAAGGAATCCTGGCGGAGAGAACCCACCTCACAAATCAAACTACAAAACACATTTTATCAACTGCGAGAGATCTGAGTAAAATTCTCAAACTGTCTGGGAGCGGAGTTTTAACAAAATGTCATCAGGACTGCGAAGGTTCGTCCTTTTCTCATTACAGATGCTGCCAGACCTGCAGAGATTTTCCGGCATTTTCTCATATTGTTTCAGATTCCAGCACCCGCAGTAATGTGTTTTTTTATATAGGAGAGGAGTTGTCAGGAATAGAATAGTAGCTGGGATTGAGATGGGGTCAGGCAGTTCGACTCATTACAGAAAGGATTGTACTGAGGCGGGAATGGTACTGAAAACTCTGGATTGAGTAGACCCGGGTTTCTAACTCGCTCGTATCTGATATTCCAGTTTGTACGTTTTGTTCCCGCGCTCTTTTCCCTTCTGTTTGAATTTGAATCTAAAATATCAATTCGGGCAGGAGGAGGAGGAGCTGGATGGTGAAAGACATTTCACTGCTCTGTCTGTCTCTCAGTCTCCTCCCCGTCCCGCCTCTCTCTCTCTTTCTCAGTCAGGTCGGGGCGAGCTGTATAATAAAGGGAGCTGCGGCAGCTCCTCTCTCATTTAGCAGCGATTTGACTGAAGAAGAATCATGTCTGGCAGAGGGAAAGGAGGCAAAGGACTGGGGAAAGGCGGAGCAAAGCGGCACCGCAAAGTGCTTCGTGATAACATCCAGGGCATCACCAAGCCAGCCATCCGCCGCCTGGCTCGCCGTGGCGGCGTCAAGCGGATCTCGGGCTTGATCTACGAGGAGACCCGCGGGGTGCTGAAGGTTTTCCTGGAGAATGTGATCAGGGATGCGGTCACCTACACCGAGCACGCCAAACGCAAGACGGTCACCGCCATGGATGTGGTGTACGCTCTGAAACGCCAGGGCCGCACTCTCTATGGATTCGGCGGCTAAACAAATCCACCCAATTCTCACAAAACCCAAAGGCCCTTTTCAGGGCCACCCACATTCTCACATTGAGAGCACTGACCTTGGTACAGTAGTAGTTTGGCAGATTTGTTATCATAAATTAACTTAAGGAATCGGACTATTTTCTGTCCCGTTCGCGAACCATTGAAGCCTTAGAGCACACGTGACTTGGCCAGCACTGTGTTCTCTCCCAACAAAGCGTCAGACCCGGAATTTTCCAGCATTTTTTTTGTTTTTGTTTTAGGCCTCCGCAGCCGTTTTATTCTGAACGTTATTGGCACCTGTTAGAAGTGAAATATGTCTGATTCTCGCACGTGTGTCTGATAGAAAAACACATACTGGCTATGGGGTAGAATAATAATGGATAGAATATTATTGCTATAATTTCTTGTTGATCATTTAATATTAAAACTTTCTCAATAGATTCGGCGGCTGAACAAATCCACCCACTTCTCAAAACCCAAAGGCTCTTATCAGACATCACTGGCCTCGGTACAGCAGCAGGCTCTTTCTATATATGGAATTTCATGCAGCTTTATCATGACTCGGAATCGGGTCATTGTGTGATAATCCTGTTACACAGCAATTAACATAATTGCCGCCTCTTCCAGACCGCTCACATTTAGAACTCTGACCTTAGAGCAGGGGCGAGTATTTAAATGTTTGGCAGCACCGCTTTTTCGATAAGATATGAATCGGTACATTGCGCATTCACCGTTTGTGTGTCCCAATAAACAACAATGTCACGATTATTGCTGCCAGGTTCAAAATGTGTGTGAGGATGGAAAGGATGTGGATGTGCCGGCGTTGGACTGGAGTAAACACAGTAAAAAGTCTGACAACACCAGGTTTTAGTCCAACCGATTTATTTGATAGTAAACTCACAAGCTTTCGGGTTAGCCCCTTCGTCAGGTGAATGGAGAGTTCTGGCCTCAGACAGAGCATATAAAGCACAGACAGTTTAGAGATGACTGATTAGAATGCGAATCTTTACACCTAACCTGCTGTTCAAGACCTGAAGTGGCTAACAATGTGTATGGAAGGAGCACTGATCACAGGTTAAAGAGATGTGAATTGTCTCCAGACAGTACAGTAAGTGAGGTTTTGCAAAGCACAGGGGTTACAGATAGTGCGACATGAACCCAAGATCCCTGTTGAGACCGTCCTCATGCGTGCGGAACTTGGCTATCAGTCTCTCTTCAGCGACTCTGCGCTGTCGTGTGTCGTGAAGGCCGCCTTGGAGAATGCTTACCCGAAGGTCAGAGGCTGAATGCCCATGACCACTGAAGTGTTCGCCAACAGGAAGGGAACAGTCTTGCCTGGTGATTGTCGAGCGATGTTCATCCATCCGTTGTCGTAGCGTCTGCATGGTCTCCCCAATGTACCATGCTTCGGGACATCCTTTCTTGCAACGTATCAGGTAGACAATGTTGGCCGAGTTGCAAGAGTATTTACCGTGTATCTGGTGGATGGTATTCTCACGTGTGATGATGGTATCTATGTCGATGATCTGGCATGTCTTGCAGAGGTTGCTGTGGCAGGGTTGTGTGGTATTGTGGCCACTGTTCTCCTGAAGGCTGGGTAGTTTGCTGCGAACAATGGTCTGTTTGAGGTTGTGTGGTTGTCTGAAGGCGAGAAGTGGGGGTGTGGGGATGGCCCTGGCGAGATGTTCATCTTCATCAATGATATGTTGAAGACTCCGGAGAAGATGTCGTAGCTTCTCCGCTCCGGGGAAGTACTGGACGACGAAGGGGACTCTGTCCACTGTGTCCCGTGTTTGTCTTCTGAGGAGATCGGTGCGGTTTTTCGCTGTGGCGCATCGGAACTGTCGATCTATGAGTCGAGCGCCATATCCTGTTCTTATGAGGGCATCTTTCAGCGTCTGGAGGTGTGTGTCACGATCCTCCTCATCTGAGCAAATCTTGTGTATACGGAGGGCTTGTCCATAGGGAATGGCTTCTTTTACATATTTAGGGTGGAAGCTGGAGAAGTGGAGCATTGTGAGATTGTCTGTGGGCTTGCGGTACAGTGAGGTGCTGAGGTGACCGTCCTTGATGGAGATGCGTGTGTCCAAGAATGCAACTGATTCTGGGGAATAGTCCATGGTGAGTCTGATGGTGGGGTGGAATTTGTTGATATCATCATATAGTTGTTTCAGTGATTTTTCACCATGAGGCCAAAGGAAGAAAATGTCATCGATGTATCTAGTGTATAGCATCGATTGAAGGCCCTGTGCAGTGAAGAAGTCTTGTTCGAGCCTGTGCATGAAGATGTTAGCATATTGAGGTGCAAATTTGGTCCCCATGGCTGTTCCGTGTGTCTGGATGAAAAACTGGTTGTTGAAGGTGAAGACATTGTGGTCCAGGATAAAGCGGATGAGTTGTAAAATTGCATTTGGAAACTGGCAATTGTCAGCATTGAGTACTGAGGCAGTCGCAGCAATGCCATCATCGTGGGGGATGTTGGTGTAGAGCGCCGAGATATCCATTGTGACGAGGAGTGTCCCTGGTTCAACTGCTCCATGTGTGCTGAGTTTCTGTAGGAAGTCCATAGTGTCGCGACAAAAGCTGGGGGTTCTTTGTACAATTGTACAAAGAACCCCCAGCTTTTGTCGCGACACTACGGATTTGTACAAAGAACCCCCAGCTTTTGTCGCGACACTACGGACTTGTACAAAGAATCCCCAGCTTTTGTCGCGACACTACGGACTTCCTACAGAAACTCGGTAAATACTCTTGCAACTCGGCCAACATTGTCTACCTGATACGTTGTAAGAAAGGATGTCCCGAAGCATGGTACATTGGGGAGACCATGCAGACGCTATGACAACGGATGAATGAACATCGCTCGACAATCCCCAGGCAAGACTGTTTCCTTCCTGTTGGTGAACACTTCAGTGGTCATGGGCATTCAGCTTCTGACCTTCGGGTAAACATTCTCCAAGGCGGCCTTCACGACACACGACAGCGCAGAGTCACTGAAGAGAGACTGATAGCCAAGTTCCGCACACATGAGGACAGTCTCAACAGGGATCTTGGGTTCATGTCGCACTATCTGTAACCCCCGTGCTTTGCCTGGGTTTGCAAAACCTCACTTACTGTACTGTCTGGAGACAATACACAACCTGTGATCAGTGCTCCTTCCATACACATTGTCAGCCACTTCAGGACTTGAACAGCAGGTTAGGTGTAAAGATTCGCATTCTAATCAGTAATCTCTAAACTGTCTGTGCTTTATATGCTCTGTCTGAGGCCAGAACTCTCCATTCACCTGACGAAGGGGCTAACCCGAAAGCTTGTGAGTTTAGTATCAAATAAATCGGTTGGACTAAAACCTGGTGTTGTCAGACTTTTTACTAGGATGGAAAGACACAGTGGCTTTGAGATGGTAAAATAGTGAACAGAATGTGTCAGATTGCAAAATTTGTTGTAATTTCCTCTAAAGCATTCATTACCATTCACATTTGTGGAATAACTTTAAGCTGATGTATCTTTTATTCCATTCCTTCAATCGGTCTGCAGCAATTTTCCTCCCTTCGACCGTCTGAAGCTTGTTTAACCACTCTTTGAATCCACAGAATCCCTCCCATACACAGAGGCCATTCTTCATGGTGAAGTGTGTTAGAGACACTATTTTGCGCCTCTCACTGGGAGTTTGCTCCCAGCCTGTTCTGGGTCTATCACGGAATGAATCTGAATGTGTTTTTGGTGCTGAGGCAGTGAGGAAAAGTTTGCAGTGAAATTGGCGGTCTTTTTTGGCGGTGAATTTTGAAAATCAGGCGCCATCCGAGTTCAGCCAATCAGAGCCGGCAGACTGTGGTTGCTATGAGGGTGATTGGATAGGGGCTGTAGCGGGAGCCAATCAGTGGCGGAGGGCGGTGCTTCAGCCGGTTGAAAAAGGGAGGCTGGAAGCCGCTCTGACATTCCGAGTTACTGCGTTTGAAGAGATGGCCCGAACCAAGCAGACAGCGCGCAAGTCAACCGGCGGGAAAGCTCCCCGCAAGCAGCTGGCTACCAAAGCTGCCCGCAAGAGCGCTCCAGCCACGGGCGGAGTGAAGAAGCCTCACCGCTACCGGCCCGGCACTGTGGCTCTGCGGGAGATCCGCCGTTACCAGAAATCCACCGAGCTGCTGATCCGCAAGCTGCCCTTCCAGCGCCTGGTGCGGGAGATCGCTCAGGACTTCAAGACCGACCTGCGCTTCCAGAGCTCGGCCGTCATGGCCCTGCAGGAGGCCAGTGAGGCTTACCTGGTGGGGCTCTTTGAGGACACCAATCTGTGCGCCATCCACGCCAAGCGAGTCACCATCATGCCCAAAGACATCCAGCTGGCCCGCCGCATCCGCGGGGAGCGCGCTTAAAAACTCAGTTCAACCCCAATCAAACAAAGGCTCTTTTCAGAGCCACCAAGTCTGTCAGGCAAGGAGCTTCACCGATTACATATCGTTAGCGCAACTTGTTTTCCCAAATGTGTGATGTTTCTTAATGTTTTCTCTTTTCCTTCGTCTCCTCCATTTACACAGCGGCAAAGACATAAAAATTCGCTAGATCGCATGCTGTCGTTTAAAAACGCGGGAAAAATCTCTTTTATGGAGCCTGGATTATTTTTACCACTTAAGTATTTTACACGCAAATCCTGAATTGTGTTGCTAACATAGAATCTATATGTCGGATGCTTTTCTAAGTCCAACACTCGTCTGCGGTCAGATATGAGTAACGTCAAACGTCCAGGTCAGAGACTGGTCAATGCAGAATTCAACATCCCTTCCTTAATGCTGTGTGAAAAATGCAGACTGATCCCAATGTTACTTGCAGTGAAAGAAACAATAATAAATGGAAAGTACAGATTGTGTATAGCAAATCAATATTGCGAAACATAGATTAAGGCCCCAGTTTCTTCCATAACAGGATGATGATGCATATTCTTGGACAATTTTCAGATGGCTGCAAATTGTTGATGGAGACCGAACTTTAAGACACCAAATTCAATTATACTTTAAAAAGCAGTAATTTATGCCGCCCTTTCACAAAGTGAGTTTCTAAATGCAGATCATTCTAGTGAGAGGAATCGGATGGAGAATGGGGTCGCCCTTTCAAAGAAAAAGTGAGTGGCTCTGAAAAGAGCCTTTGGGTTGTTAGTTTTCAGTCGCTTTACTTGGTCTTAGATGCCGCAGCGGTTTTCTTCGGCAGCAGCACAGCCTGGATATTAGGCAACACCCCGCCCTGAGCGATGGTCACTCCTCCCAGCAGCTTGTTGAGCTCCTCGTCGTTGCGCACAGCCAGCTGGAGATGTCTGGGGATGATGCGGGTTTTCTTGTTGTCCCGGGCCGCGTTACCGGCCAACTCCAGGATTTCAGCCGTCAGATACTCGAGCACAGCAGCCAGGTAGACAGGGGCTCCGGCACCCACACGCTCCGCATAGTTGCCCTTTCTCAAGAGCCTGTGAACACGGCCCACCGGGAACTGCAGTCCAGCCCGGGAAGAGCGAGACTTGGCCTTAGTCCGAACTTTCCCACCTGTCTTTCCTCTTCCAGACATTGTCACAACCTCACAAACACTGTAACAGAAAATCTGCCCAGATTCACTTCTCTTATAGCTTGGGGAGGGATGGCGGTGCACACATTGCTGATTGGGGAAAACCTAATGAGATCTTCTCCACAATGCCCAATCAGATATCTGTTTAAAGCACCAATCGGGAAAGGCCCCGGTGCTGAGGGCGGAAAGTAAGGGCGCCAAATTCTCAGATTCCAACCGATTCTTTATTTCAAATGAGCGCCAAAATACAC
Organism: Carcharhinus amblyrhynchos; assembly: GCF_965287045.1. NCBI lineage: Eukaryota > Metazoa > Chordata > Chondrichthyes > Carcharhiniformes > Carcharhinidae > Carcharhinus > Carcharhinus amblyrhynchos. The sequence continues at coordinate 4,227,355 of NC_137330.1, forward strand.
AGGAGAACTCGACCAGGAATTTAAAAATGTTGATAAGTAATTTAAATTTTAGTTCAAGATTAGATACATTCCATTTCTAATCTAAAGTGTTCCTTGATGAGGAAGATTGATTCTGTGGGATTTCTCTCCAACTGATAAGCCGAAAATTACTGAGTTTTAATTCAAGCCCAAAATAAAGACATCAAACTGGCCGAATTTAAAAGTCAGCCGCCGCTATGTTTGTATATTAAGGAATAACTTGTAAGTGGAATTAGCCCAATATTCAAAATATTGAATCAACAAGTCGTATCATGTCACCCTCCCTCTTGCTAGTGGTCTAAATTTTAATCAAATTCCGAATTCATTTTCACAATGTTATCAAGATTAATCTGGCAGTTGTTTAGAACACTCTGGTCATGCGGCAGAATGTCTCTCATCTCTTCCTACTAACGAGCTAATACCGTATCCATTTTGAAATCGGTACAAATTCAGCGTCAAACGCGGAGTTTTCACTGTTGCCAGTATGAAGATTGAAGTTTCGACGCCAGTAAGGTTGATGATTAATAAACTGATCGACTAGTGACAGCATTATTTAACATCTACAAACGTATTTGCGATCTACTCGCTTTCTCTCTCTAAAGACAGCGAAACTGGTGGACATCAGGGCGCAGCCAGGGTCACTAAGTGGAACGACTTTTTACCAACAAAATACGAAGAACCAGCGGACTCCCACTCTGCTGGAAGCAGATCAGAAAATAAATTTCAAAATACATTACTATTTACAGTAAAACATCATAATTACTAAAGGTGAGTTTAGCTACTTCACAGAAGTTGTGAGTGGCTCTTAAAAGAGCCGTTGTGTTTTTTCAGTGCATTGGTCAGTTTTACTTGGAGCTGGTGTATTTGGTCACGGCCTTTGTTCCCTCCGACACTGCGTGCTTGGCCAGTTCCCCGGGCAACAGCAGGCGCACTGCGGTCTGTATCTCCCGGGAGCTGATGGTGCTGCGTTTGTTATAATGCGCCAGGCGAGAAGCTTCACCGGCAATACGCTCGAAAATGTCGCTGACGAACGAGTTCATGATGCTCATTGCCTTGGAAGAGATGCCAGTGTCAGGGTGAACCTGCTTCATCACCTTGTAGATGTAGATGCTGTAACTCTCCTTCCTGCTTCGCCTCTTTTTCTTGCCAGTCTTGGTTGACGGCTTCTTCAAGGCTTTTTTACCGCCTTTCTTGGAAATTTGCTGCTTCTTATCCTCAGCCATTCCTGCATTCAATTTCGGAAAAGCAATAACTGAGGCTGGCCCCGGACCTCACTATTTATAGACTCAGACAAGGCTCAATGCAAATAAAGGATTGGGGAGGACAATGTTTCCATTGGCTGATTCACGATGATGTCAAATCGTCATGCTCAATCTGTCACTGATTGGTTACTTTCGATAGCCAATCAGATCCACTGCCCGCCAGAACCACAATGTCAGAATGAGAGTGTTTTGGCAGTGTTGTGGGCCATTTGACTCACCCTGTCTATACTCTCTCCACATCAGCAACTCGCCCACTCCCCATTCTCCTGCCTTCCCTTAGGAACATTGCACTCTCTTTCTTTTCATATCACAGCTTATTCTAAATGTGAACTCTTTATTTGAACCAGTCCCCATCATACTTTCAGGCAGGGCATTGCAGTCTGTAACCATGCCCTACATCAAATTATTTTTCTTTCACATTGACTAGCAGGCATTTCAGTTCCGTGTCCCCACCCTCCTGATTTTGGCATTGTGGGGGCACCAAGGGGTGTAATTTCTCCAAAGTAACCCTGCCCATGCCCCTCAGGCTTTGAAAGCCTCTATCAGATCTCCTCTCAGCCGTCACTTCTCCAAGGAAGTTTAGACTTGTCCAATTTTACTGCAGGACTGAAGTTCACAAAAATGATTTTATTAACTCCATTCTTAAAGTTACAAAGCCAATACTCAGAATGGAGAGGATAGAATCATATCCATTCCTTGGTGTGATGATACTACACTATTATTACATTTTACTGTTCCTGTGCTGTACTGTTCTTTGAAACTATGTGCATAATAGAATGTGGATGTGTCAGTCAGAACCTTGGCTCCACCTGTAATCCTGCAGTGTGCAGGAAAGGAATTATCATTTCCCTTTCAATTCTCTATCATGTGTTGGGTTTTTTTTTTAACATCAGACTGGTCTGCAACATATGACCCTGGCTGAATTCTTGGGTACTCCATTGAAATTTTTACAGCTCTGTCTATAGGTTATATTTTGTCCGTTCTAAAACAGTTATTTGATTTCTAACCAATATCATCAGAATATTTCAATTTTTTTAAATTCCATGATTGATGTCTCCACCTGTGACGTGCATTACCGGGAAATTTTTAAAAAGTCACCCAATGACACTCTGTTTTACCTTTGGTTTGAAAAGTGATCTCTGACCTTGGGCACAGTGTGGGATTGAATAATTATTCTCCTTCTTACCTTGGGCCTGATGATCCGGCAGTATCTGTGAACTTTGTCAGTGACAGTTTATCCACATGGTTGTCAGGATTAACTCAGTGTTTCACGTGTTCTGCCTTTTAAATTGATACTATTATGTACCTAATTCAATTACTGACTTCAGAAGACATCAGAAGAATTCATTGTCTAAGTTTGCTTACATTTTTCTTGTCTGTTTCAATAAACTACTATTTAAACAATTTTTTTCCCCCAAATTCATTTATTAATTGGCAGGCCAGTATTTTTGTTATAAAAATGTCTGTCATGGAAGGAGCAGAACTTATCTAACCACCAGGGCAGAAGAAAACCCATTCACAACTCAGGGAAAGAGTGACTGATGGGCCTATCCACATTCCAGAGGCAGTAACAAATCCATGTCACATATTAAGAGAGAATGTTTTAAACGCGATTCCTGTGATTGCATTGCTAATACATAAATGCACCGAGTGTGAATACCAAAGATCTGAAGATTCCCTGGATCCCACACTCTCCAAATGTCAGATATATGAATAACGATTTTAAAATGCACATTCAGTCCAGAGTGCAGAATTCAATCTTCCTTCATCTATACTGCCAGACAAATGTAACTTGTGGAGACAGACACATAATAAATGTATGAAAGGTAGAATGGTTCTCAACAGTGATTTGTAACGTACAAATTTAATCCCGGTCCTCTTCTATAACAGGATATGTTGCCAAGACAGATAGATAAATCGCACCCACTGGCTGCAATGTATTGGTAGAAAACTCAATTACGTCAAATTTGAGAGGCTGATATAGACACGTTCACACTTATTTTCATATTGTTTCTTCCCTAGGTGTTGACTTTCCTCGCCCTTCCACCGATCGGATAGATAATAGGTCGTGCTTTTACAGAAAAAGTGAGTGGCTCTGAAAAGAGCCTTTGGGTTGTCAGATTTCAGAGTTGCCGCTTTACTTGGTCTTCGATGCCGCAGCGGTTTTCTTGGGCAGCAACACGGCCTGGATATTAGGCAGCACTCCGCCCTGAGCAATCGTCACTCCTCCCAGCAGCTTATTGAGCTCCTCGTCGTTGCGCACGGCCAGCTGGAGATGTCTGGGGATGATGCGGGTTTTCTTATTGTCCCGGGCCGCGTTGCCGGCCAACTCCAGGATTTCAGCCGTCAGATACTCGAGCACAGCAGCCAAGTACACAGGGGCTCCGGCACCCACACGCTCCGCATAATTGCCCTTTCTCAGAAGCCTGTGAACACGGCCAACCGGGAACTGCAATCCAGCCCGGGAGGAGCGAGACTTGGCCTTAGTCCGAACTTTGCCACCGGTCTTTCCTCTTCCAGACATCGTCACAATCTCACAAAGACTTTAACAGAGAATGAGAAAAGCCGCCCAGATTCACTTCTCTTATAGCTTGGGGAGGGATGGCGGTGCACACATTGCTGATTGGCTATGGGGAAAACCCTAATGAGACCTTCTCCACAATGCCCAATCAGATATCTGTTTAAAGCACCAATCGGGAAAGGCCACGGTGCTGAGGGTGGAAAGTAAGGGCGCCAAATTCTCAGATTCCAACCGATTCTTTATTTCAAATTTTAAATGAGCGCCAAAATACACAGGAAAGTTCGAGTAGGAATTGTATGTTAATGCATAATGCAGTTTTCAGCTCAAGATTGAAATACACTCAATTTCTCTCCCTAATCTAAAATTTCCCTTTCTCAGGCAGTTTATGGTTTTATGCGCGTAACTGACAAGAAGTCAAGAATTAGTTGAAGGAACATACTTCGGAAAATTTGAATTAAAATCAGGGGGCGGAAATTAAGGAGCCGCATCTTCAAATTCCAACCGATTGATTTTCTTGTTTACAATCCCGCCAACAAGAAATCATTCAATCAATAAACCAGCTTTTAATGTGTTTTTACATTCAGCCAATCTATCTTTCCCTAGTCCCTGATTGTGTGTCTGGTTAACGAGTACAGGGCAATAATTCGAAAAAAGCGCCAAATTAGCAGAATCTCAAAATGTATTTTTTTTAAAAAATCAACGTGTGTGAGACCGTCGATGTATGTCAGAATCAAGGAAATGCTTTCACCCAGAAAGTGTCGAGAATAGTTAACACCGCATAATGACAATGTCTAGAAATTATTGTCCATTATTTCATTGGTTGCCATTTTATCACGAGTCTCAGATTCGCTTTTACAAACCGGGATCCATTCAGGTTTAATCTCGGTCTTTTTTGAAACTTGCTTTCCTGGCGGCGAGAAGTCCCATTCATACTCCGGACAATAATAGCGTGGATTTTGAAAGAAGAACATTGTATTACAAAACAACATTCTAATACCGTCTCCGTGTTGTGGACTGCTTCCTATTAGCGCCGCTCAAAAGCGGAAAACGCCTCTTGGTTTAAATTTCCCACGTTTGAGTTTGGTGTTTCATAAAATATCGGGGTTTACAGGGAACGAAATGATCGGTTATAGAGACCAAACCGGAACAGAACTGAAATTTGAAACATTTGTTTCCTATTTGCTATCTTTCCCTAGAGGGAATGAACATGTCCTAATATCAACTCAGGGATCAGACATTATTTATGGTTAGTTAACAGACTAATAGCCAAACAGTCGAGAACTCTATTATTCAGAACATCTTGACTGGAACACTAATGGAAAAGAGAATTTTTATTTCAAAAACGATGATAGTATAGCTTTCTGACAGAAGTTGTGGGTGGCTCTTAAAAGAGCCGTTTGGTTTTTTTGAGTGTATTGTTTCAGTGCGTGGTGCAGTTTTACTTGGAGCTGGTGTATTTGGTCACGGCCTTTGTTCCCTCCGACACGGCGTGCTTGGCCAATTCCCCAGGCAACAGCAGGCGCACGGCGGTCTGGATCTCCCGGGAGCTGATGGTGCTGCGCTTGTTGTAATGGGCCAGGCGGGAAGCCTCACCCGCGATGCGCTCGAAGATGTCGTTGACGAAGGAGTTCATGATGCTCATGGCCTTGGAGGAGATGCCGGTGTCGGGGTGAACCTGCTTCATCACTTTGTAGATGTACAGACCGTAACTCTCCTTCCTTGACTTCCTCCTCTTCTTCCCACTTGCGCTTGACGGTTTCTTCTGGGCTTTCTTAGCGCCCTTCTTGGAAGCTTGCAGTTTCTTCTCTTCAGGCATGGTGCGTGTAGACTATAATCACAGAATAACTGAAACTTCGGCCTGAATTCCTCTCTTATTGACTAACCCAGACAAGTATGCAAATGAAGGATTATTGAAAGACTTGTTCGCCATTGGCTAATCTGTAATAATGCGGGGTTTTCTGCTTATTTGATTAGTTAGTTCGGATAACCAATCACAGTTACTGCTCCTCACATCCACAAATTCTCACTGCAGTCACATCCTCCACTCCCCTTGCTTCCAAATTATTCAAACATTTCCCAAACTTCCTCAGTCAAGCGATACCACCGCATCCTGTCTGCTTATAAAACCACATCACTCTGTAAAATGCTGCTGACACCGTTCATCCCTCTTCCCTTCCTTACCAATAAGGACTGCTCCTCATTTCATTCCATTGCCTCGAGGTCGCAGTCCAGAATATTTGAGTTCAATCCCAAAGGCAGGTTAGCACTACTGCCTCGCAGCGCCTGGGACCCGGGATCAAGTCCACTCTCGGATCACTATCGGTGTGGAATTTGCATGTTTTCCCAGTGTTCGCCTAGGTTTCTTCCCGGTGCTTCGGTTTCGCCCACAGTCCAAAGGTGCGCAGGTTACGTTTATTGGTCATGCTAAATTGCCTCTTCGTGTCCCAACATAAAGTTTATTTGTTATACACAAGTAGGCTTATATTAACACTGCAATGAAATAACTGAAAACCTCCTAGTCGCCACACTCCGGCACCTGTTTAGGTAAGGGAGAATTTAGCTTTGCGAATGCATCCAATCAGCATGTCTTTCGGACTGTGGGAGGAAACGAGAGTACCCAGAGTAAACCCACGCAGACGTGGAGAGAACATGCAAACTGCACCCAAGCCAAGAATCGAGCACGGGTTCCTGACACTGAGAGGCAGAATGCTAACCACTGTGTCACCATTCCACTCCTACAACATGTGTTGGTTAGGGGATTAGCTGAGTAAATATGTTATGGAGATAGGGGTCTAAATAATATGTTTTCCCAGGGAATAGCTGCAGACTCAATGGGCCGAATGGCCTGCTTCTGTACTGTAAAGATGACATGATGAAGCTGCAGCTCATGTTCACATTGCTGACACAAGTCCCCCTGTGGACATGGGTATCAGGTCAATGTCAAAAAATCTGATCGTAAAAGACCTCTGTCATCTATCCAATCCTCGTGTGTAAATGGGCAGCATGGTGGCACAGTGGTCAGCACTGCTGCCTCACAGCACCAGGGACCCGGGTTCGATTCCTGGCTCGGATCGCTGTCTGTGCACATTCTCCCTGCTTGTGTTCCTTCCGGGTGCTCTGGTTTCCTCCCACAGTCCAATGATGTGTGGGTTAGGTGGTTTGGCCATGCAATACTATTTCTGACATGGAAGTTTCATAATTAACTCTGTTTCTCCACAGGTTTCCTCCAGGAGCTCTGGATTCCTCCCATATTCGAAATATGTGCAACTTAGGCGGACTGGATATGCTAAATAATCCTGTGTGTAAACCAGGGGACCATGTAAAACCACGGAGTGTTGAAACTGGTGAAAGTGTTTACTGGGTGGGTTTTAAACAGGGGAGTGTGTAAAATGGGGAATGAGTATACCAGTTAAGTTTATAAAACAGAGGAATGTGTATGACAGTGAAGTGTCTGAAGCCAGGGAATGTGTACATCAGGAGCGTGCCCTTACCAAGGGAATGTATAAAGTTGGGGGAATCTGTTTGTCAGGGGTGTGTTTATACCAGGAAGTCTGTGATTCTCAGGGATTTACCTGTTGAATTCAAATTAAAATTGGGAAAGGGTGAAAATAGTAATGTCCTAGATTTCAATAAGATTTCACATAATAGACTACTGTATAAAGTTGAAGCACATGGGATTGCAGGTGTTGTCTTGAGATGGATAGAAAGCTGGTTGGCAGAAATTAGTTATTTTTGAATGATAGTCAGTGACGAATGGGGTTCCACAGGGATCTGTGCTAGGACCCCAACTGTTTACATTACATATTAAAGATTTGGAAGACGATTTGAATGTATTATCTCCAAATTTGCAGATGATGCAAAGTTGGTTGGGAGGGTGAGCTATGAGGATGTTGCAGAGATGCTTTAACATGATTTGGACAGACAATGTGTGGATATGTGCATGGCAGATGCAGTATAATGTGGATTAATGCGACGTTATCCATTGTGGCAGTATTAATAGGAAGACAGATTGTGACTTGAATGGTAAATTGACAGAGCTGGATATTCAATGAGACCTTGGGGTTCTCGTGCATCAGTCACTGAAAGTACAGCATCAGGTATAACAGACAGTAAAGAAGGCAAATGGTATGTTGGCCTTCAAAGTGTAAAGATTTGAATGCACAGATAGGGATGTTTTGCTACAATTGTACAGGGCGTTTGTGAGGCCATAGCTGGAGTATTGTGTGCAGTTTTGGTGTTCTTATCTGAGGAACAATATCATGTTTTTGAGGAAGTACATTGAAGGCTTGTCAGGCTGTTTCCTGGGATGACATATCTGTCATATGAGGAGAGATTAATTTGGTTAGGATTATGTTCACTGGAATTTAGAAGAGTGAGAGGGGCTCTCATAATAATTTATAAAATTTTAACAGCATTAGAAAGGGTAGATTCAGAAAGAATGGTCCCAATGATGGGGCAGACCAGAAATTGAGGTCATAGTTTGAGGATAAGGGCTAAACCATTTAGAATTGAGATGAGGAGAAATTTCTTCACTGAGATCGGAGCTGTAGTGTTTTGGGCACAATAAGCTCCAATTCAGGTTTGCAATTTTTTTTCAGACTGTGTGTGTATAGGGGCGCTTCAGAGCAGTTTTCCAAGTTGGATCCGAATTGTGCCCAGATTCAGCATTTAGAATCAAAACGGTAAAATTGGGCCCATTGTATTTGATTGTAGGGTAGATTCTGTATTCATGCAGATTTTATATGAACAATATTATTTTCCCAGTTCTTCAGTTTCAGAGAGGGTGAGTGAGTGTGGATTTATGATATAAATTTCAGTCTTGGCAGCTTTTATAACTAAAGGTAGCAACCTCAATTTGTCAGCCTCTAGTACAGTGTATACATACAGGAATCATTCTGTCACTGTTTTTCCTTTGGTATGTTTTGGAGAGTGTGGACATGACTCTACTTCTGTCATTCTCTCAAATCAACTATGAGTGTGGATTAATTCAGTTCTCATCAAGTTCTAGCTGACATTGAGTATACGATTCACTTAAATATCCTGCGTTTCTGCCATTGGGTGTTAATGTGCCACTATCTGTGTCTTTTAGTGCCTGATACATTGCATCATTTTTGGACATATTGTATTTGATTGTAGGGTAGATTCTGTATTCATGCAGATTTTCTTTGAACAAGATTCATGCAGATTTTATTTGAACAAGATTATTTTCTCAATTCTTCCGTTTCAGAGACTGTAAGTGAGTGTGGGATTTTTTATGTAGATATCAGTCTTGGCAGTTTTTATAACTAGGGGTTGCATCTTCAATCTGTCAGCCTCCAGTGTGGTGTGTATATGTAGGAATCACTCTGTCGTTTTTTTTCCCCTCTGGTATGTTTTGGAAGCTATTGTTCTTGTGTGTCTGAGGCATGAATGTAAATGGCAGATTAATCTTGCAGCAATGATTCTGTGATTATCCATATAAGTTTGGTTTTGAACCTGTATCTGTTTTGTCAAATATAAGTGGGGGACGAGGGAGGATCTTATTGAAACTTACAGGATTCAGCAAGGTCGAGATAGAGTAGATGTGGAAGGATGCTTTCACCAGTAGGAAAAACTAGAACTAGCGGGCACAACCTCAGGCTGGAGGGATGACTCTTTAAAACAGAGATGAGGAGGAATTTCTTCATCCAGAAGGCGGTGAATCTGTGGAACTCTTTGCCACAGAAGGCTGTAGAATCCATGTCATTGAGTGTTTTTGAGACAGAGATAGATCGGCTCTTGATTAATAAGTGGTTCAGGGTTTATGGGGAAAAGGCAGGAGAAAAATATCAGCTATGATTGAATGGTGGAAAGACACAATGGGCCGAGTGGCCTAACTCTGCTCCTGGGTCTTATGGTCTTATGGGATATTCTGTACCTGAACTTAATGTTTATTTCAGGCATTGTGTTGGAAATTATTTGTTTAACATCTTAAACATACTGATATCTATTTGATATAATATATAATACAGATTTGATGAATGTTGTAGTAATAGATTCATCTCAATAGCTGTATGAATTGTGGATGGTATTCATTTTGAAACTACATGAATAAAAAATGTGGATACATCAATCTGATCCATGGCCTCAGATGTAATTCCTGCTCTTTCAGTTTTCTCTAATGTGCTTTTGTTTTCTGTTGGACAGTATGCAACACGTGGCCTTGGCCAAATTCTTGGGCAATTTATACAGCTTCTGTCTATAAATTATACTTTGTCCATTCTAGCCACAGATTACTATTTCACTTCTGACCAATGTCACACAGGACATTTAAATCTAGATTTTTAAATTCTGTGATGGAAGTCTCCTCCTCCCACCTGGGTGAGAGGGAAATTTTAAAGTCACCCAATGGCACTCTATTTTACTCTTGGACTGAAAGTTGTTCTTTAGCTTGGGAGTCCAACAATGTATGGGACCCTAGTGTCAGGGGGATGAACAGGTAAATGTGTGATGTAGTGGGAATAGGGCTTGGGTGGGATTGTGGTTGGTACAGACTCGATGGGCTGAATGGCCTCTTTCTGTACTGTAGAGATTCTATGAACAGGGTGGGACTCAACAATCACATTCATTGTTACACTGGGCCTGATGATCTGGCAGTATCTATGTACTCTGTCAGTGACACTTTAGCTACATTGTCTCGGAATTAGCTCAGCATTTCAAGTGTTTAAGTTCTGTCTTTTTAAATTGATACTATTATGTACCTAACCCAATTCAGAAGACATCAGGAGTATCCATTGCCTTTTTTTGCATATCTTAACGATTATTTTTGTTTTGAAATCATTCATTAATTTACTATTTATTAACGTACCTATACTTTTGTTGCAACAAAATTTCTATCCAAGAAACGAATATAATTTTACATTTAAAACACGTATATGATAAGGCTACTTTGATGTTCTTATTTTACAGTATACTAAACACTCTGCATTTATGGAAATGCTTCATACCCTTGATCTTCAGAACTTTAAATTTGATTATATAATGATTTGAGAAGAATTGAATCTGACAGTACCCATTTCCTGTTACTTCACTCCATGTTAAAATGTTTCTGAATGAATCTTCACCTTGTGCTCATTTTCAACCAGCAGATGGCAACAACAATCCACAATAAATTGGATCTTGCCGTCTGTGAAAGCAAACTGGAAAGCAACGGGCCTGATTCTGCGCTCGGAGCTGGTGTGTGCGTGTGTGCACAGTGGGGGTTGGAGTTTCTGCATTCCTTGTTTTCTGGTTTTGGAGAATGTCCTCTCTTCTACATTTTTAAATGAGGCCAAGTGAATAAAATCGATGAACTAATCACGCAGATAGATGTAAACGGGTATAATATAAGTGGGTTTACGGAGACATGGCTGCAGGTGACCAAGGATGAGAATTGAATGTCCCAGGGTATTCAATATTCAGGAAAGACAGGCATAAAGGAAAAGGTGGTGGAGTGGCACTGCTGGTTAAAGAGAAAATTAACACAACAGTGAGAAGGATATTAGCTCTGACAACGTGGAGTCTGTATGGGTAGAGGTGAGAAATGCCAAGGGGCAAAAAACATTACTGTCGTATATAGAGACATCCCAATCTGCAGTTGTGATGTTGGGAATGGCATTAAACACGGCAGTTTACAGATTACTACTTGAATGATTGGAACTTGGAAGAGGGGAGTGTGCAGCAGGACCTGGATGACCTTGTGCACCAGTGGGTGCAGCAGGCCGTAAAGAAGACAAATGGTATGTTGGCCTTCATTGTGAGAGGTTTTTGAACACAGGAGCAGGAATGTGTTGCTGCAACTATACAGGGCTTTAGTGAGGCCACACCTAGAGTATTTTGTGCAGTTTTGGTCTCGTTTTCTGACGAAGGATATTCTTGCTCTCAAGGGAGTGCAGTGAAGATTTACCAGGCTGATGGAAGGGATGGTGGGACTGATGTATGAGAGATTGACTAGGTTAGGATTTTTTTTCACTGGAGTTCAGACGAATGAGAGGGGGATCTCATAGAGGCTTAAACAATTCAAACAGGACTAGACAGGGTAGATGCAGGGAGGATGATCCTGATGGTAGGGGAGTCCAGAACCATGGGAGGATTCAGAGTAGTCCATTCAGGACTGAGGTGAGGAGACATTTCTTCACCCAAAGAGTAGTGAGCCTGTGCCATTCATTACCACAGGAAGTAGTTGTGCCAAAACAATGAATGTATTCAAATGGCAGCAAGATAAAGCATTGGGGCGAATGGGATCAACGTTATGGGAGAAAGCAGAGTTAGGCTATTGAATTGGATGATCAGCCATGATCTTAATGAATGGCAGACCAGGCTCAAAGGGCCAAATGGCCTCCTCCTGCTCCTATTTTCTATGTTTCTATGAACATAGGATTCCTCTGAGTGTCTGTCAATTTCCTTTACCTTACTGAGGGTTTTGATCATTGTGTTTGTGTATGGGAACTTTACTCTGCGCATCATTAATTGCTGCAACAAAGTGCAACAGTGGGAGGTACCTGGTATATGTGTCAATGACTGTGAGCTTTATTCTGAACTTACCATTCTCTGTAACATGAAAATGGCTGATATTCTGCAAATAATGTGGCTAATTAGGAGCTGTGTGCTTTAATTCACATATGTTTCTGAAATGTAAATTTTTTCTGATATGCATAAGTTGGGTTTCACTTACAATTTTTTTAAACTCTGTGATATGTAACTGCAGTTGTAACTGCAATGTTTCCTCTGTAAATGCCAAGATCATCTATGTGCCCATGAATTTATCCTGTATCCCTATGTGGATCCTGCTTTTTCTTCATGTCTGTCATTTTCTGTTCCATTATGACCCCCTGATATTTGAGTTCAATGTAAATTTTGTACCTTTCAATTTGCCATGTCCACATTCACCTTTCTCAGTAGTGCCTCCCAGTTGCCCTGCTTACTCAGCTCTCGACTTCAGTCGCTATGTCACATTCATATATGTTATTCTGTAACTCTTGTTCTGAGGGAAGGAAGAGTAATTTTGCTTCATAGCTCTTGTCTTTGTCACTTTAACACCGCATGAGATGGTTTTTGCAATGTTTGACTTTCCTAAAACATGTACATGTCAAACCTTGTTTGGCAGAAGAGAATGCCTTTGTTTGTCTATAACATTATGATTTACATTGGTCAAAATACTACATTTGGAGTACACTTCATAAATTTGAATGGAAATTTTCACTTGTGTGAATATGATTCCTTTCTGCATTTCTAACATCTCAGTTTCTGATGTGCAAATGAGATGGTTATACATTTCCTGTCAGGGTTTTACTTTCCTGGATCACTGGGACTGTTTTTGGGGAAGGTGGAACCAATAAAAAGATCTACATCTGAACTAGAGCGGGACTAACATTCTTGTTGGCAGGGTTGGTAGTGCTACTGGGGAGATTGTAACACATCTAGTTTGGCAGGGGGAGGTGACCCAGACTGTTAGCAGAATAGGATGTAGTATAACATAGAAACACAATCAGGCCAGAAGGAATGTAGCAGCAGTCAGTTTCAAGGGAGTAAGACAGGACTGAAGGACCTCTACTTTAATGCCAGGAGTATTAAAGTTAAAACAGATGAGTTAAGAGTGAGGATTGACACGTGTAATTATGATATAATTGCCATCACAGAAACGTGGTTGAGTGAGGGGCAAGATTGGCAGCTCAACATCCTGGCATATAGAATACTCAGGTGAGACAGAGGAGGGGGTAAAAGAGGAGGAGGCATTACATTATTAGTTAAGGAGGCAGTTACTGCAGTAAGGAGAGATGATATCTTGGAGGGGGCATGAAATGAGGATTTGTGGGTACAGCTTAGAAATGTAAAAAGGACTGCTACATTGCTAGGTGTTTATTATAGACCCTCAGATAGTCAGTGAGAAATTGAAGAGCAAATATGTGTAAAATTTGCAGGGTGTAAAAATAATAAGAGGGTAATCAAAGTAGGTAACTTCAACTTTCCCAACATTAATTGGGATAGCCATCATAGATGGAGTAGAGTTCTTAAAATCTATACAGGGAAACTTCTTTGGTAAATATGTAGAGGATCCAACAAGGGAAGGAGCTGTGCTGGACCTCATTCTGGGGAATGAAGCCTGACAGATGGTTGATATGTTGATGGGATAGCATCTTGGTGACAGTGGCCACAACATGGTTCAATTTAAATTTGTTATGGACAAAAAAATTGAAAAGTTACAGAAAAAAGTTTTGGATGGGGGGAAGAGTAGATTTTAACAGAATTAGGCAGGATCTGGCTAAGGTGGACTGGATCAAGTTACTTGTGACAAAATCTACAGAAGGGATGGTAGGCTGGGCTGGGCTGAGGGGTGTTTGAAGATGAAATGGGGACTGTACAGGATCAACATGTACCCCCTAGGGTAATAGGAAGGTGCGACAAACCCAGAGAACCATGGATGACCAGAGACTTACAGGATACAATGAGAAGGAAAAGAGAAGCTTTTAACAAGTTGAAGGGGAGTAAGTCTGCAGAGGCATTAGTGGAGTACAGAAAGTGCAGGATGGAAGTTAAGAAATCAATTAGGAGAACAAAGAAGGGATATCAGAAAGCTTGGGTTACAGGAAGATAGAGACGAGATGGTCAAATGGGCGGATGGAATTTAACCCTGAAAAGTGTGAGGTGATGAACTTTGGAAGGAGTAATTTGACAAGAAAGTATACTATGAAAGGTCTGACACTGGGAAGTTCCGAATTACAAAGGGACATTGGCATGTTTGTCCATAGATGTCTGAAGGCAGAAAGGCAGGTGAAAAAGGGTGGTGAAAAATGGCACATTCACCTTTACCAACTGGGATAGAGATTTGCTGATGACACCAAGATTGGGGGAACGGCAAATTGTGCAGAGGGTGTGGAGAGTCTGCAGAAGGATCTAGATAGGCTGGGCGAATGGGCCAGGAAATGGCAAATGGAATTTAATGTTGGCAAGTGTGAGGTGGTCCACTTTGGTAGGAAAAATGGTAGGAAGGACTATTACTTATGAGGCGAAAAACTGCAGCAGGCGACGGTGCAGAGGGACCTCGGGGTCCTTGTGCATGAGTCGCAAAAACCCAGCTTGCAGGTGCAGCAGGTGGTCAGGAAGGCGAATGGGATGCTGGCCTTCATAGCGAGGGGGATTGAATATAAAAGTAGGGAGGTCTTGCTGCAGCTGTATAGGGCATTGGTGAGGCCGCAGCTGGAGTACTGTGTGCAGTTTTGAGCGCCGCACCTGTGCAAAGATATTTTGGCCTTGGAGGGAATGTAGAGGAGGTTTACTAGGCTGATACCGGAGTTGAGGGGGTTGAGCTATGAGAAGAGGCTGAATAAACTAGGCTTGTACTCGTTAGAGTTTAGAAGAATGAGGGGAGATCTCATTGAGACGTATAAGATGATGAATGGGATGGATAGGATAGAGGTGGAGAGACTCTTCCCGCTCAAAAAAGACAGTAGGACTAGGGGGCACAGCCTCAAGATAAAGGGGGGGCGGTTTAGAATGGAGTTGAGGAGGAACTTCTTCACTCAAAGGGTGGTGAATCTCTGGAATTCTCTGCCCGTTGAAGTGGTGGAGGCTGCCTCGCTAAATATTTTTAAGACGCGGGTTGATGGGTTCTTGATAAGAGAGGGGATTAAGGGTTATGGGGAGAGGGCGGGAAGGTGGAACTGAGCCACGACAGATCAGCCATGATCTTATTGAATGGCGGGGCAGGCTCGAAGGGCTAGATGGCCTACTCCTGCTCCTATTTCTTATGTTCTTATGTTCTTATAGAGATTACAAAAGCAGAGAGGTCATGATTGAGTTGTATAGAATTTTGGTAAGGCCACAGCTGGAATACTGTGCACAGTTCTGGTTGCCGCATATCAGAAGGATGTGAACACACTGGAGGAAGTGCAGAAGAGATTCACCAGGATGCTGCCTGGGATGGAACATTTAAGTTATGAAGAGAATTGGATAGAATTCATTGGAGCAGAGAAGGCTGAGGGGTGATCTGATTGAGGTGTTCAAGATTCTGAGGGGCGTGGACAGGGTGGATAGGGAGGAGCTGTTCCCCTTAGTTGAAGGGCCAGTTATGAGGGGACACAAGTTAAAAGTGAGGGGTGCGAGGTTAGGGGGGATTTGAGGAAAAACATTTTTACTTAGTGGGTGGTGACTGTCTGGAATGCACTGCCTGAGAGGATGTTGGAGCCAGGATGAAAGGACGCTGAAAGTCTGCAAAGGGATATAGATAAGTGAGTGAGCAAGGAGCTGGCAGATGGAGTACAACGTTGGTAAATCTGAGGTCATCCATTTTGATAGGAATAAAAGCAAAATGGACTATTATTTAAATGGTAAAAAAATTGCAGAGGGACCTGGGTGTCCTTGAGCAGGAATCTCAAGGAGTTGGTTTGCAGATGCAGCAGGAAATTAAGAAGGCAGATGGAATTTTGCCCTTCATTGCTAGAGGGATGTAGTTTAAAAACAGTGAGATTATGTTGCAGCTGTATAAGGTATTGGTGAGGCCACACCTGGAGTTCTGTGTACAGTTTTGGTCTCCTTACTTGAGAAAGGATATACTGGCACTGGAAGGGGTGCAGAGAAGATTCACTAGGTTGATTCCAGAGTTGAAAGAGTTGATTTATGAGGAGAGACTGAGTAGACTGGGGCTATACTCACTGGAATTGAGAAGAATGGGGGGAGATCTTATAGAAACATGTAAGATTATGAAGGGAATAGATAAGATAGAAGCAGGGAAGTTGTTTCCACTGGTGAGTGAAACTAGAATTAGGGGGCATAATCTCAAAATAACGGGAAGCAGATTTAGGACTGAACTGAGGAGGAATTTCTTCACACAAGGGGTTGTGAATCTGTGGAATTCCCGGCCCAGTGAAGCAGTTGAGGCTACCTCATTGAACGTTTTTAAGGAAAGGATAGATAAATGTTTAAACAGTATGGTGAGCAGGCGGGTAAGTGGAGCTGAGTCCACAGAAAGATCAGCCATGATCTTACTGAATGGTGGAGCAGGCTCGAGGGGCAAGATGGCCTACTCCTGCTCCTAGTTCTTACGTTCTCACATCTTTTAAAAAATACCTGGATGAGTACTTGGCATGCCATAACATTCAAAGCTGTGGGTCAAGTGCTGACAAATGGGACTAGGTGGGCAGGTCAGAACATTTCATGCATTAGTGCAGACTCCATGGTCTGAAAACTGTTTTCTGCACTGTGGTATTCTGAGATTCTGGTCATTGAGGGTTGGTGTTTCATTATCCCTGAGCATTTCTGGTTTTGAGTATCTACTTTGCTTGCAAACAGAGCCTTGCTTGTACATGAGTGTTGTTTCTTTTTGCTTTCTTGCTCCCTTTCTCTGTCAGTTTCTGGCAAGTGAATGTGAGATTTATTCTGTATCTGTCAATAACTGATTGTGGATTTAATTTTTGTCAGCATTTGTCAGTTTTAGTTGCGCGTGTAGCTTATGAGTATCAATGAATCACTGGGTTTCCCAGCGTTGGAAATGGGAGCATGTTTTTACATCCTTTAATATCATTTGAATGCATGTCAAGTTAACTCTGCATCTAATAGTAAATGCAAGATGTTTTCTGTGTCCTGGTACACACGCATGTGGCTTGTGCTTGTGAATGAGTGTGCTCCATTAATATCTGTGAACTATTACTGGTGTACATAGATTTGTCTTCAGGTCAGTATCCAATCTGTGAATGTTCATGTCTAACAGTATTCATCAATTTATTTCATGATGGTGTGGCTTTATTCTGTACCTATGAGATTTTGAATCAAATATTTCTGTTTAACTTGAAGTAGGGAGAAAGTGAATGCATTTTGTACCTGAAGGGAAAGGGTTAATGGATTTTGTACCTAGAATGGGTCAATGACTGCAGCTGCCAGCTGGACTGAGTTGCGATTAAACCTGGGGCTGTATCATGACCAAAGAAGGAAGACCCGGAGTTCTGGCTGGAATGGGAAACTTGGAATCATGACTAACACTAAGACTCATGTTGTATAAATGTCCACTTGTATTTGTGATCTATGAGAAGTTTGATAGTCCCTGCTTCTCCCAAAATTCTGGAATACACTCCAGAGTTTTGAAATAAAAACCACTGTATTTTGACTCACTAACAGTTTCAGAGGTATTATTTTACCTACAAACAAACTTTTCACACAAGAGTGAAATAAGAGGGAACAAGAATGTAATCGTTAACTTATAGTATGGAAGTGTGATGTTCCCCATTTTAATTTGCACTAGAAAGTTTTAAATACGTCTTTTTTTATTGCACCCATTAATATCTGCTGTGTGTGTGTCAGCTTTATTATGGGACTTTATAAACTGTCAGCTTTATTATGGGAACCCAGGTTTATTTTCCATCAGATTATCTCCCCTATATGAGTGATGTTATTTTATTTTCTGTACATGTCCATAAGATATAGAAGCAGAATTAGGTCACTCGGTCCGTTGACTCTCCTCCACCATTCAATCACGGCTGATATTTTACTCATCCCCATTCTGCTGCCTTTTCCCCCATTACCCCTGATGCCCTTATTAATCAAGAATCTGTTCAGTAAGTTCCAGTATAACATTTTTATTTGCTGTAATCTGGTATTATGACCATTAACAAAAATAGTGATCTAGCACATTTACTGAAGATGAAATAATATCAAAATAAAGATAAAGTCTGAGATCCTTGTCGAAGAACTTAATGTGTTGCTTTATGTAGTGACTGGGTAGAATGCTCAGATTAATTCTGTACATTTCAATTAGCTGCCACATCTGATATTTCACTGGCAGCTGAAGATCTACACTTCTGAGATGATAGATCCACCTTTCAATGTGATTTGAGGAAAGGTTATTTCACACAGATGGTGCTGGAAGTTAATAATACACTGCCTTGGAGGGTAAGAGAGATGGGCAAAACTCATCTTTTAAAATGTACATGGATGGACATTTGAATGTCATAACAGTCAATGTTATGGCAAAGAGTTGTAAAGAGGGATTATTGTAGGTTTGGTTTTGTTGGTCCAGAGTCAATGGGACAAAAGGCCACTTCTGTACGCTCTGATTCTTAGATAATGCTTGGGATACCGGACATTGAGAGACCCACCTGCACTCAGTGAGATGAATTGGGGAAATTTTAACTGTTGGATTGAACATGTTTACAAACCCGATGCTCCAGTGATCTGATTGCTCTGTTTTCCTCCCACAGTCCAATGATGTGCAGTTAGGTGGATTGACCGTGCTAAATTTTCCCTTCATGTCAGGGGACTAGCTAGGGTAAATGCATGGGGTTATGGGGATTGGGCCTGGGTGGGGTTGTAGGTGGTGCAGACTCAATGGGCCAAATGGTGTCCTTCTGCGCTGTAGGGTTCTATTGAATAAAATTCTGAGGCTTTATGTTTATGGGAAGGTGGAACTGATGTTCTGTCTGTGTTTCTGCACTCTAAGATTAATATTGTACCTACTGGCAGTTAGAAGGAGACAGGGGAACTTATTCTTCTGTGATGAATCCACACCTTGGAAATTATTTCTTCATATGTTCACCTAGAGGAAGAAAATATATATATCTTGTAAGTTAAGCTCAGACGATGTTGATGAAAAAGTCAAAGATTTTACAATTGGTAATCAGTTAGAAAAACATATTCTACAGATCATAACCAACAATGTAAAAAAAAATCTGAATCCCCTTCCCCACACAATGCCTCAATCTAACCGCTATTTCTGGTGCTTTGATAACACTTGACAAGGTTTAGAATCTCCACACCAGTACCGCTCAGAGGATGTCACTACCCGGGGATACAGTGAGATTTCCACAGAACCGGTTACAATTTCCCACTGAACTCACCATGTCGTGAAACCAACAGCCGCTGCTAACACATTTCTTTCTCCTTTCTCAGCTGGATGAGCTGGTGCCTCCGATCCGTGACAGTTACAGGATTGTTCCCATCCTCACTGTCCCGCCTGTTTCCACCATTCACTGGACAATGCCAACAAACAAGCTGAAACAGGAGCTGAACTGGGATTTACATCACAGGTTTGAGCGGAGAAAAGTCCGGTCATTTTCACTAGCAGCTTATTCACCTTGTGACTCCCTCAGCAGTGTCTCACACAGTCCCAGGAACTCCTCTCCATTCCCCCCGGCTCACTCCAATCCCGGAACAGGTTCCTGCTCCGCTCTGCCTCTTACAAACAGCTCCCGAATCTCCCTGAACTTCCCCCGAGTCAGTGAGGATCTCTGAGCCCCTCTGTGTCCACACTCCCCAATGGACGTGCTGCTGGGATGTGAACGCTGTTCCCTCGCTGACCTGGGCGCTGACATTTCCATTTCAGTCAGTTTCAAACAAAGGATTTCCGCTCACTGAGGAAATGGGCGGGCACAGTAAAAAGGTCACCTGACGAAGGGACTAACCCGAAAGCTTGTGCGTTTACTCTCAAATAAATCGGTTGGAATAAAACCGGGTGTTGTCAGACTTTTTACTGTGTTTACCCCAGTCCAACGCCGGCACATCCACATCATGACTGCGATCGAAATGGGCGGGGCCAGGGGAAGGCAGCGCGCATGCGTCAGGGCTGAGGGGCCGTGCAGCATCGCGCATGCGCCTCTCTCCACAGTCATTCAGAGAACAAAGGCAATTTTCTAAATTTTAATAAAGGGCAAAATACAGCGGATACTGCAATCTGAAACCACAACAGAAAATGTTGCAAAATCTCAGCAGCTCTGACAGCATCTGTGGAGAGAAAGAATAGAGTAAGAAGTCTCAAAACACTAGATCAAAGTCCGACAGGTTTATGTGGTAGCGCAAGCTATTAGCTTTTGAGGCGCTGTTCCTCCGCCAGGTGAGTGGGAGTTTTTTTTCACAAACAGGGCAAATAAAGGCACAAACTCAATTTACAGAATAATGATTGAAATGTGAGTCTTTACAGCTAACCAAGTCTTAAAGGTGCAGACAATGTGAGTGGAGATACAATTGAGCGCAAGTTAAAGAGATGTGTATTGTCTCCAGACAGGACAGTTAGTGAGATTTTGCAAATGCAGGCAAGTCATGTGGGTTACAGATAGTGTGACATGAACCCAAGATCCTGGTTGAGGCTGTTCTCTGTGTGTGGAACTTGGCTGTCAGTCTTTTCTCAGCAACTCTGTGCTGTTGTTGTGAGAGAATTTAATCTCATCAACTGAAACTTGTAATTAAAACTTGTATGTTGAAATATGATGAGACCAGCATGTTAACCAAATATAACCAATATAATCAATATATGTTACCTAATGTAATCAGTATAGTAATCACCTATAATCAATGAATGTAAACAGTAACCACCTTGAGGAACAATAGGTATTGTCCAGTTACCCAACTTAATATATGATTATGACTAGAAGGAAAGAATGAATTAAATGTGTTTTCTTTACTATTCAGCCTGAGTCAGCTAAACCACAATTGTTGTATAAGTAGAACTGTTTAGATAAGGACAAAGGTTGTAACCACCATGGTTTCAAGAAGTAAATGATGTGCCAATTAGTGACCAATCTCAAACAAGGTAGATAAATGGCAGGCCCAGAAACAATAGTGGTTAAAAGAGGTCAACCTTGAGAGTGAGTTAAGGATCTCGGGGTATCGAGCTGTAGTAAGCATAAAAAGACTGTAAGCGAACGGTTCGTCGGATTGTTCCGGACGTCCCAGCTTTATTGTCTTGTACTGGAGAATAAAGTCTACTGCTCGGAGGATCAAGGCTCAGACTCTCTGTTTCGATTGGCTATAGTCAGTTGTCGTCCTGGGGATCCACGACAAAATTTGACGCTGCGAACAGGGTTAGTGTGAGATCACCCGGAAAACAGCATCTGGAAGGAGCGGCGGGGGCTGTTGTTCGACCAGGGCTGGAGATCCCAAAGCCGGCATTCCCACAGCAAGGTAAGCAGACTTATGTTGCATGTAAATCCTTGTCGGAAAAGGGATATCGAGGCCCGGCGCACCCGGCTCTCTGCCGGTCCTGGATCTCCCCAACCCAAAAGATATCCTGCTTAGGTAAAATTAAATTGTGTAAAACACTTTGAGAGACTGAGTCCAATCTGAAGGGTAGAGTTTTGCATGCAAAAGTGTGCTGTGAATACTGTATTGTCTGTGAATGGGTAAAAAGCGAGTCAGAAAAAAGCCGAACGCTAATTGATGCAACTAGGTTAGTCAAGCAGTTTGGAGTGGGATTCCAGGTTACGACTTGCCCAAGGAGAGTAAGTGTAGGAAGTCCTACCAGTCCGAACCTACCCAGGACCTCGGGTAAAGGACGTCAACCGAGAGGGGGAGAGGTCTATGAGAGATTATTCTCCTACCTAATACGGTAGTCAGAACTACGGAAGTCCAAATCGGTAGAAGAGAAGGGGCGATTAGTGTGATAAGAAACAGTAAAAGACCAGCCTGAGGAGAATAGTCTGAGATAGCGGTGTGGGGAGTGATGGTAAATGTGGGATTCGGGACATATTCAGAATAATAACGAGCAGCTTAGAGAGACTACATTAACAGAGTCTCTGAGCAGTGCTTTAAAAGAAAAACTAGCAGAGGAAGTTAGAGGAGGAGTTAGGGAGTGGCATAAGGACAGAAAAGATACTGGATTGAGAAGGATTATGCATGTGGTCAATTTGGATGAAGTAAGAAACGAATGGCCGTATGTAAATTGGGAAGGAATAGTAAACAGAAGTTGGATAAATAAAATAGGAGCAGATACATTAAGAGAACTAATAAAAGAATCCAGCCCGCGCAGGGCTCTAATTCACATAGACGAACAAGTAAAGCATATTACCCTTAGCGAGGAAAAGAAAAATATTGCCGGGGAAAGGTACAACAGGAAAGTGGATATCGGGACCTCAGTTAGAAGTACAGACATTAGCAAGGGAAGCGCAAGGGAAAAGTGAACAGGGGATTGACCAAGGAAAATCGGTGCACCGTGTGATAATAACTATAGTACCGAATTCAGACGAATTAAACGACAGAATTCACAACAGTAGTTCAAGAGTACAGACAATGGCAAGTAAGGCTAGAACACCGGTGGAGATATTAGGGGATAAGTTTCCAGCCCTCAGAGGAGACATAGCGCACGTTTCCAAAAAGTGGGCTAAGAGGACGAGCAAGTCAAACACGCAGTGGCCAGAAGGGGGTCCATGGTGTATAGAGAGATGTGAAGATCAGAAAGAGATGTTGAAGAATTATAAAATCAAAGATAAATCGAGAAAAAGAAAGGAAAAGTGAGATAAAGAGCTAGAGGTATTAGCATTGTTTGAAAAAGAGGGGAGAGAAAGGAGAAGGGCGTGGGGGGAAGATAGGATGCAAATGCCAGTCCAATTTCAGGACAAGGAAGAATTGGAAGACCCAAATGTAGCCCCACCCCCATACCCAGAGGGACAGCGGTCCATGGGGTTATATCCGGTCATAACAGGTACAATGAACTTTGAGGGGAGAGTGTGATATAAAACAGATGACAAAGGAGGAGTGGTTAAAACAAGAGGAAGAGAAGAGACGAAATGTTGAGGAAGAAAGTAAGGTAACAGAAGAGAACTTGGACGAACTAGTCCAAAGGAGGTGGCAATTGGAAGCGGAAGTGAACGTGGTAGGCATCTTAGAATGGGCAAAAAAGTTAATGGAAAAGGAAAAAGATGAGGAGCAAGAAAACAGATGGAGAAGCATTGAAAGGAAATGCGAGGGGAAGACGAGAAGAGGCCTGGACAGATGGGAAAGTGAGACACTGAACGGAAAGCCAGAAGGGAGGGAAGTTAGAATGAAGAAGGAAAGCAGAAGGAAAGGAAGGGATGTGGACGAGAGGTCATGGGGAGCGCAAAAGTGGGAGGACAGACGGAAACATAGGGAGGAATGGATGTGGAAATCTCCAGAGAAAGAGGGGGTAGGGGAAGGAACGGAAGAAGAGGCAGAAGACAGTAGCGAAAAAGACAGCAACCTGTAAAATATCCAGACGAGGAACGAAAAGAGAAAGGGATACTCCTGGTGATTCTGAAGGGCGGCAGACTACAATATATCCCCTGGTCAGGTCAGGACCTGCCTAATTTGATCAGTGAATTACCGAATGTTCTGGACGGGGCCGAAAGGTGGATTGGAAAGTTGGAGGCTGGAATGATGGGAAAAAGGATGACGCTGGGTGACATCAAAGCCCTCCTGACAAGGGTGCTGGGAATGAATCAAATGGCCGAGGTGATGAGACTTGCAGGCATCCCCACCGCAGCACATGACCCAGGTGTGGATGGGGTGCCAATGGACCCATACTGCCATAACATTTGGCAGGCACTACGAGACATGTACCCCAGTCGGATGGACATAAAGACATTGAAGGGGGAACCATTGGGTGAGGGAGAAAAAGTGGCTGTGTATGTAGAAAACCAACTGAAAAAGTGGAGAAGTGACACAGAAAGGGACATTCTGACAGACCCGCTAACCAACTCCATGTTCCGAGCAGCAATCCTAGAAGGCCTAACAACTTTGGCTAAGGCGAGGCTGGAAGAAGTGGTGGGCCAGGAATCAAAAAGCTACAGAGAGTTTGTGGACCATGTCGCTCATGCAGTAGAGAGATACCGCAAGGAGGAAAAGAACGCAGACAAACAGCTGAAGGAAATACAGCGTAAGCTCCTTCAAGCACAACTGGAAGAAATTAAAAATAAAGAAAAACCAAAATTGAAAGAAGACCTCACACCCAAGAAAATGGCACCGATGAAGGTTGACCAAAAAACAGAAGAAATGCCTGCACCAATGCTGGGGATGAACGGAGATGGAGGTCAGCCCATCATAACCTACAACATTTCTGCCTTCCCATTGTCCATGAACCCAGGGGGCTACAGTCCAAATTATCAGAACCATTACAACCCACAGGGCCAGATCGACTGGAATGGAAGAGGGAAAGGACAGGGAAGTGGTAGGCCGCCCTATCAGAACCAGAGGGGACAGAGTCAGGGAAATAATCAAGGCCCGAGACAGGGACCGCCGCCTGACCCTCCAGGCGTATGCTGGGGATGTGGAGAGGCAGGGCACATAAAAAGAAATTGCCTACAGAACCCCCCAAAGACAGGGAGAGAACCAACAGATACCACCAAATGACCCCCTAATGTTCCAAGGACCAGTGAATCATCAGGGTTCCCTACAGGGAGGCCCAGAGAACCCCGAAATGGTAGGACAATACGTACAAATAACAGATGCAGCAGACCAAGAACCCATAGTTAGTGTTAGAGTGGGAGGGGTCGAAGTCCCCATGATGTGTACGTGCATACAGGCAAAGTATGCAGATCACCTACCATTGTCAAATCAGTTTGTGAAAACTGTGGGGTTCTCGGGGAAAGCGACATTGACTCAGATGACGACGCCGGTACTTGTCACCATTGGAAACAAAACTACCTATGTGTCCGTGCTAGTGTGTGATAAAACACCATTAAACCTATTAGGAAGAGACACAATCCTAGGTTTAGGACTAAAATTAGAGTGTACAAATCAAGGAATTAACTTAACAGGAATGTATCCACTTAAAATACAAGGGGAAGAATGGGCCAATGTGTATTGGTTGGGGGACATAGAAGAACAAGTTAAAGAACAAGTGTGGGGAATTTGGGGAAAGTTTGTAGAAGCACAGATTCCACAAGCTGAATGGCCAAAAACAGAATTATACAGCACAATGATATTTGATGAGGAACAGAAACCTGAGGTACAGGAGAAGTGGGGAAAGGAGGCAGGACAGGAACAGGAAGTTAAGTCAGGAAGTATTTTAATTGGAGCAGAGGGAGCGGCCCTCACAGTCGTTAGGAATGAATGGGCTAACAAATGGTTCTCTGTACCTGGGGCGGAACCACATGTTACATTGAAAGTGAATCCTAGATACAGATCAAAAGACCTAGGACCAATGGTGCTTAGAGCACGGGAATTAGAATTTGTTCAAACAAACAATGTAGATATTTGGATGTCTACTAATGGACAAATGATGAAAATACTCTTGGACACTAAGATGATCGGGAAACCAAAACAGGTAAAAATCGAGGTAAAGGGTGAGGAACGGGAGCAGGAGTGGAGAGAAAACTTAGAAAGAGATTTGAACTCTGTCCCACAGGAGCTGTGGTCTAAACAGGACACCAATGTGGGAAGGGTCAGAAAAGCTACCCCAGTGGAAGTCAGGCTAAAACCAGGATGCCGGGGACCTTACAGGCCTCAGTATCCCATTAAGTCAGAAGCAGTAGAAGGCATTAAAGAGACAATCAGGGGACTGATCGAAGTAGGAGTATTAAAAGAAACCCAAAGCAGCTGTAACACGCCATTACTGCCAGTGAAGAAGGCTTATGGGGAAAAGTGGAGGTTGGTGCATGACTTAAGGGCAGTCAATGAGGTAGTGGAGGACATGCCGGTAGAAGTACCGAACACCTAAACCCTGTTGACTAATATACCACCTGAGAGCAGATGGTTTACTGTGATAGACCTATGTTCAGCATTCTTCAGTGTGCCGTTAGCCCAAGCAAGCCAGTATCTATTTGCATTTACGTATGAAGGAAAACAATACACATATAATAGGATGCCCCAAGGATTTAAGCATTCGCCGCGCGTATTCAATCAGGTATTAAGAGCAGATTTAGAAGGAATACAGTTGGAAGGAACACTGATACAATATGTTGATGATTTACTGTTATGTACAAAAACAAGAAAACAATGCAGAGAGGACAGTCTAAAATTATTAGAAAGACTAGCTGAAGGAGTACACAAAGTATCCAGGAAAAAGCTGCAATTGTGTCAAAGAAGGGTAGAGTACCTCGGAAGGGAAATAACGGCAGGACAAAAGAGGATATCCTCACAACAGAGGCGGTACTGAAAGTCCCAAAACCACAGACAGTGGGGCAAATGATGACATTCTTGGGAATGACAGGATTTAGCTCAGAATGGATAGAAAGCCACGCAGAAAAGATGCAGGCATTGAGGAAAATAATGAAGGAGGCAGGATGTGAAGAACTAAAAACAAAACTGATATGGGATAGAGAGGCCACAGAGGCATTTGAAAACATAAAGAAGGAAATGGCGCAGGTGCCAGCGTTGGCTCTGCCCGTGTATGATAAACCCTTTGATCTCTTTGTAAGCAACAGGGAAGCAGGATTTGCTACAGCAGTACTAATGCAGGAGAGTTGTAAAGGCAGGAGAAGGCAGGCCATAGCTTACTACAGCACCAAGCTAGATGACGTAGCTATGGGATACCCCCCCGTTATCAAGGCCTGGCAGCGGCCTGGTGGGCATACGAAAAGGCAGCCATGGTTACAATGGGGTATCTGATAAACATACACGTATACCACAAGGTAGCTGAACTGATTGAACAGGGGAAATTTGTACTAACGCCTGCCAGAATTCATCATTTCCGAATGTTGACCGCCTTCCCCGACATTACGATAGTAAAGTGTAATAAGGTTAACCCAGCCGATTACATGCCATTGCCTCATGAGGGAGAGGAGCATGTGTGAGTAAGGGAGACAAGAACATTTATGAAACTAAGAAAAGACTTGAAGGCAGAGAAATTAGACACAGAAAGAAAAAGAACACTGTATGTCGATGGCTCGTGCTACAGGGACCATGTAGGAAATCACACGGGTTATGCCATAGTTGAACAAAAAGGGGAAACATTTGAAGTAGTAGAGGCGGAATGGTGTGAGGAACCTTGCTCGGCCCAGTTAGCAGAACTTAAAGCACTGACCAGAGCATGTAAGCTAGCAGAAGGGGAAGCGGTGGAGATATACACCGATTCGGCTTACGCACATGGGGTATGCCATCTATTTGGAGCAATATGGAAATAGAGGGGATTCATAAAAAGAGGAGGAGGACCGATACAACACGAAAGCCAAATAAAAACATTAATGCAGGCAATGATGGGTCTGCACCTGCAAGCTGGGTTTTTGTGACTCATGCACAAGGACTCCGAGGTCCCTCTGCACCGTCGCCTGCTGCAGTTTTTCGCCACGTAAGTAATAGTCCTTCCTACCATTATTCCTACCAAAGTGGACCACCTCACACTTGCCAACATTAAATTCCATTTGCCATTTCCTGGCCCATTCGCCCAGCCTATCTAGATCCTTCTGCAGACTCTCCACACCCTCCGCACAATTTGCCGTTCCCCCAATCTTGGTGTCATCAGCAAATTTCGACACCCTACACTTGGTTCCCTCCTCCAGATCATCTATATAAATGGTAAAAAGCTGAGGCCCCAGCACCGACCCCTGGGGCACTCCACTAGTCACCATCCGCCAATCCGAATAGCACCCATTGACCCCCACTCTCTGCCTCCTACTTGACAACCAATCCTCTATCCACGCTAACACCCTACCCCCAACTCCATGTCCCCCGACCTTCTGCAATAACCTCTTGTGAGGTACTTTGTCAAACGCCTTCTGAAAATCCAGAAAGACCACATCCACTGGCTCCCCTCTATCCACCGCCCTAGACACATCCTCATAGAACTCCAGTAAATTTGTCAGACACGACTTCCCTTTAATGAAACCGTGCTGCGTCTGCTCTATCAAGCAATTCCCTTCAAGATGCCTCGCAATTTCCTCCTTAATGACGGATTCTAACATTTTACCTACCACAGACGTTAAACTAACCGGCCTATAATTCCCCGCCTTTTGCCTGGCACCCTTCTTAAACAACGGCGTAACATTAGCCGTTTTCCAATCTTCCGGCACCTCCCCGGAATCCAGCGACGTCTGGAAAATAACCACCAAGGCATCCACTATCACCTCCGCCATTTCTTTCAGAACCCTCGGATGCATTCCATCCGGTCCTGGGGACTTGTCCACAATCAACCCCTCCAGTCTGTCGAGCACCGCCTCTCTAGTAACAGTAATGTCATTAAGACCCTCCAGTCCTACCACCTTTCCATCGCTAACACCCGGCAAATTATTCACGTCCTCCTCCGTGAAGACAGAAACAAAAAATTTATTCAATACCTTAGCCATATCCCCATCCCCTACCACTAGGTCCCCTTTCTCATCCTCTAAAGGACCAACGTTCACCCTAGCCAGCCTCTTCCTTTTTATATATTTATAAAAACTCTTGCTATCCTTTTTTATATTAAGCGCTAGCCCAGCTTCATAGTTTCTCCTACCCTTCTTTATCAACTTCTTTGTCAATCTTTGTTGGCATTTAAACCTCTCCCAATCCTCTTCTCACCCACTACTCTTAGCTACTCTAAGGATGGCGAATGGGATGCTGGCCATCATAGCGAGGGGGATTGAATATAAAAGTAGGGAGGTCTTGCTGCAGCTGTATAGGGCATTGGTGAGGCCGCAGCTGGAGTACTGTGTGCAGTTTTGGGCGCCACACCTGCGCAAAGATATTTTGGCCTTGGAGGGAGTGCAGAGGAGGTTTACTAGGCTGATACCAGAGTTGAGGGGGTTGAGCAGTGAGGAGAGGCTGAATAAACTAGGCTTGTACTCGTTAGAGTTTAGAAGAATGAGGGGAGATCTCATTGAGACGTATAAGATGATGAATGGGATGGATAGGATAGAGGTGGAGAGACTCTTCCCGCTCAAAAAAGACAGTAGGACTAGGGGGCACAGCCTCAAGATAAAGGGGGGGCGGTTTAGAACGGAGTTGAGGAGGAACTTCTTCACTCAAAGGGTGGTGAATCTCTGGAATTCTCTGCCCGTTGAAGTGGTGGAGGCTGCCTCGCTAAATATTTTTAAGACGCGGGTTGATGGGTTTTTGATAAGAGAGGGGATTAAGGGTTATGGGGAGAGGGCGGGAAAGTGGAACTGAGCCACGACAGATCAGCCATGATCTTATTGAATGGCGGGGCAGGCTCGAAGGGCTAGATGGCCTACTCCTGCTCCTATTTCTTATGTTCTTATGTTCTAAAAGAATTGGCCATAATCAAGTGTCAGGCGCATAAAAAGGGAAAGGATAATGTTACCCAGGGAAATGCCAAAGCCGATAAGGCAGCTAAAGAAGCATCAGGATGTATTATAACCACGATAGCCCCAGTAGAGATAGTGAGACCACACCCAGGACCAGGGGTGGGGAACGTTAATCCCCAAACCACCCTCGAAGATGTGGTATAATTACAGGAGGAAGCCACAACAGCTGAGAAAACAATGTGGAAAGATAGAGGAGCAATACAGGGACAGCATGATGGATTGTGGAGAAATGGGGAGGGATTGATCATAGCACCCACATCATTACTAACCGTACTAATCAGCGAAGCACACGGAGTTGATCATTGTGCAAGAGGAGAGGTAGCCAGAAAAATTAAAAAGGAAGGGTTTTGGTCACCATACCTGCAAAACTCAATCGACTACGTATTAAGTCAGTGTGAGGTGTGTGCCCAGAATAACATTAGGAAGGGTGTCACTGCCCCGATAGGGCACATACCAATTCCCGAAGGACCATTTAAACACCTATGTATGGACTATGTAGACATGGGGAAAGTGGTAAGGGGGAAGAGATACATGTTGGTGATCGTTGACAGATTCAGTAGGTGGATAGAGGCAACACCATCCAAAGACCAAGGGTCTGGAACGGTAATTAACTTCCTGTCAAAAGAGATTATCCCAAGATTTGGCATACCCATTCAGTTAAGTTCAGACAATGGATCTGCTTTTGTCGGGAGGGCACTGAGAGAGACTCTCTCAGCACTCTGAATAAAGCAGAAGTTTGGCTGTGTATATCATCCTCAGTCCCAAGGAATGGTGGAAAGGGCGAACAGGAGCCTCAAAGCTAAAATAAGTAAAATCTGCAGTGAAACAGGGAAAAATTGGATCGATGCCCTGCCACTAGCACTAATGCAATATAGAAGTCAGGAAAATAGAATCACGCATTTGAGCCCACATGAGATGTTGACAGGAAGAGTAATGCCGGTACCGAAGATTAGGGGATCGGGGGCCCCACGCTAGACTGCTTAGATCAGGATACAAGAGAGTATATACAACAATTAACTGTTATACATAGAACTATATTTGAACAGGAAAAAGCCAAGGAGGAGGAGAGTCCAGCAGCGGAACACCAGATCAAACCCGGAGATCGAGTATACATCAGAAAGTTTCGGAGGCGCTGGAACGGACCAAGAAGAGAAGGACCATTTGAAGTCACCAAAGTCTCTCCCACGGCTCTACAAGTAGAAGGCAGCACACTGTGGTATCACTTAAATCATTGCACCAGAACAGCACCAAGAATAAGGGAGTATGGGGAGGCTGAAAGCACCAACAACCGGGATAGCGGTAGCAGTGAGGAAGAAGGAGAACCATGAGGGGGGGGCCCTACTGGTCATGAGCAGAATCAAACTAGAAATGCAGGAGGTGAGAATGGTGAAAACAATTCTATGCCTGAGTTGGTTGATGGTACAGATGTCCAGCCCGAGCTCATTCGCCAAGGCACAAGGGGTGGTGAGGAAGGAGCACAGGTCTCTTTCCCCACCTGGGACTTGGACACCATCTCCCTCCAAGACTTTCTTGACCCATGATAAGGAAAAGCAGGATATAGAAGACACACAACCAAGGGTTAGAGAAGGTAGAACAACGTTAAGACTAAAGTTACAAGGACCCTTAGGTAGAGCACCAGAGGAGGGGAAAAGCAAAATACACGAGGAAAAGGATAGCAGTCATCTGTCAGGGCAGATGAAGCATAAAAGATCAGTGAGTGCGGACACAATCTGGGAAAAGGCACAAAGAAATAAGTGGTGGAAATGGGCCAAGTACACAGGCCAGAAGAATAATGATGGGAAAGAGAGTGTGGTGTGTGCATCAGAAAAGCCTCGCACTCAAGTAATTGACATACCGTGGGGATCAGGGGAGTGCAGGGCCTGGCAGCAAAACTGGAAGAAGGAGAACTGCCAAGGAACATATGCAACATATCCACGCACCTACACCATAGGGAATCAGACAGTTACCGTCCCCATGATAAGCTGTTCAGGGACCTCCTGCAGTGACCGCTGTAGTGGGAAAATGCCAGTGTGTCAGTACCATTGCATTTTATATGCTGGGGTGGGAAGGGACATGTATAACGTAGCCCCAAGATGCCCAAAGTGGCCGAGGACAGCAATGGACGAGACCCCAAAAGAATGGAGGATAGAACCTGACTTGCAGGTCCAAGATTGTTACTGGAGAGAGAATAGCAGGGGAACTGAACTAGGAAATTACACAGGAAGATGTGAAAGGGTATGGGATGTAACCGGCATTCGCAGCCTGTATTTCCCACAGAAAGGGGGAACCCCACCTCCCCCGTGGGTACTGGATCTACAAACAAATCAGTTGGCCGATCTCTGGTGGTTATGCGGCCCTAAAAAGGGACTAATGGCACGATTGCCTCCAAACTGGACAGGGCTGTGTGCCCGAGTCATGCTAGCTCAAAGTACTGTCATATTGCCAGTGAAGAGTAAAATAGAACCCCGAAAGATAAAAAGGTCGTATATTCCTAATCCTGAGGTAAAACTAGATGCGATTGGACAGCCTCGAGGCATTCCCCATGAGTTCAAAGCCAGAAATGAGATAGCTGCTGGGTTTGAGTCCATTCTAGTTTGGGTTACTCCCAACGAGAACACCAAATGGATTAATTACATTTACTACAATCAGCAAAGATTTATCAATTATACGAATGATGCTCTTACTGCATTAGGTGAACAACTGGATGCGACCAGCAGAATGGCCTGGCAAAACCGACAAGCGCTAGATTGGTTATTAGCAGAAAAAGGAGGTGTGTGTGTTATGTTTGGAGATCAGTGCTGCACGTTCATCCCCAATAATACTGATTCAGAGGGGTCATTTACCCAGGCCATGACTAAACTACAAAACCTTAGGAAGGAGGTGCAAGAGAATGCTGGGTTCGGTCACGAGGTTTGGAGCTGGCTAGATAGTATGTTGGGAAGATGGGGAGCCTGGTTCGCTAAAGCAGGAGTTATAGTGGTAATGACGATAATCATCACGGGATTAATATTTTGCTGTTTTCTGCCTGCTCTGAAATCTCTCCTTACCAGACTAACGGTGCGACAGATGGTGGCGCAAGTAACTAGCGACCAACCTCCCGAAAAAGAAACAAAGGAATGGGGAAATGTCAAGCTGCCCCCGCTGAATGGACTCACAGTAACCTTGATCGAAGCTGAAACTCATTATTCTGTAAAATAGCAGCATCGGAGGGGGGGGCCGCCTTACGGAAGCAACAACACCTTACCGGTGCCCATTGAGGCCGGAAAACTTAGTCTGTACACAGTGATCAGTCTTTTTTCCTTCCCTAGACAAGAGTGGGAAGGTTTTTGGCTGATAACTGTTAGCTGCGGGTAATCTGGGGGAGCAACCCAAAAATCAGGACATTGATAGACAGGCCATGATAAAGTTAGAAAAGGGACATTGATCCCTGACCAAACTATTTGGCTCCCCCACATTGCTTGGAAATATGACAGGAATACGTGTATGTGAAGAGGATTAAACAATGCGACTACATGAGTTAGCATTTTGGGAACTAAGATGAGACTAGAAGATAGTCTCAAAGTGGGGACATGTGAGAGAATTTACTCTCATCAACTGAAACTTGTAATTAAAACTCATATGTTGAAATATGATGAGACCAGCATGTTAATCAAATATAACCAATATAATCAACGTATGTTACCTAATGTAATCAGTATAGTAATCACCTATAATCAATGAATGTGAACAGTAACCACCTTGAGGAACAATGGGCATTGTCTAGTTACCCAACTTAATATATGATTATGACTAGAAGGAAAGAATGAAGTAAATGTGTTTTCTTTACTATTCAGCCTCAGTCAGCTAAACCACAATTGTTGTATAAGTAGAACTGTTTAGATAAGGACAAAGGTTGTAACCGCCATGGTTTCAAGAAGTAAATGATGTGCCAATTAGTGACCATTCTCAAACAAGGTAGATAAATGGCAGGCTCAGAAACAATAGTGGCTAAAAGAGGTCAACCTTGAGAGTGAGATAAGGATCTCGGGGTATCGAGCTGTAGTAAGCATAAAAAGACTGTAAGCAAACGGTTCATCGGATTGTTCTGGACATCCCGGCTTTATTGTCTTGTACTGGAGAATAAAGTCTACTGCTTGGAGGATCAAGGCTCAGACTCTCTGTTTCGATTGGCTATAGTCAGTTGTCGTCCTGGGGAACCACAACATCGTGTGCATTGAAGGCCACCTTGGAGAATGTTTACCGAAGATCAGAGGCCGAATGTCACCGAAGATCAAAGGCCGAATGTCCATTAGTGCTGAAATGTTCCCTAACAGGAAGAGAACAGTCTTGCCTGGTGATTGCTGAGCAGTGTTCATTCATCCATTGTAGCATCTGCATGGTCTCCCTAATGTACCATGCCTCGGGACATCCTTTCCTGCAGCATATTGGGTATACAATTTTGGCCGAGTTGCAAGAGTATGTACCGTGTATCTGGTGGATGGTGTTCTCCTGTGAGATGATGGCATCCATGTTGATGATCCGCATGTCTTGCACAGGTTGCTGTGTCAGGGTTGTGTGGTGTCATGGTCACTGTTAACCTGAAGGCTGGGTAGTTTGCTGCGGACAATGACCTGTTTGAGGTTGTGCAGTTGTTTGAAAGCAAGAAGTGAGAGTATGGGGATGGCCTTAGCGAGATGTTCACCTTCATCAGTGACATGTTGAAGGCTCCGGAGAAGATGTCGTAGCTCCTCTGGACCTTCAACATGTCATTGATGAAGATGAACATCTCGCCAAGACCATCCCCGCACCCCCACTTCTTGCCTTCAAACAACTGCACAACCTCAAACAGACCATTGTCCGCAGCAAACTACCCAGCCTTGAGGAGAACAGTGACCACGACACCACCCAACCCTGCCACAGCAACCTCTGCAAGACGTGCCGGATCATCGACAAGGGTACCATCATCTCTCGTGAGAACTCCATCCACCAGGTACACGGTGATATCGCAGGAGTTGATATCTGATCAGAATAGTCTCAAATTAATTTAGTCAGATTGTTAATGTTGGTCACTGAGCATCTATCAAACAATTAGACCAAAATATTCCAAATCATTCCAGAGGATATTGACCATACATTTCAGACATTATTGACCTGATCCTCTGACACATTGCAGGATATTGGGATTAATCCTGTGTCTGCCTCAGGTTACAGGATTGGTGGGAGTTGAGTCACAACTTCTCAGACTGCTTGGAAGAGCCCAGGGTGAACTGAGCCTGTTCAGACCAGACTTATTGATCAATAGTAAATTTCTCAACTCATCTGGGGGAGAAGTTGTGTGGGAATGGAATGGGAGCTGGGATTGAAATAGAAGCAGACTTTTTGACTCACTGTAGAAAGGATTGTATTACTGACATGTCTGGATTGAATAGATTCAGGTTTCTAACCAGCTTGTAGATGATATTTTGTACATTTGCTCCGTGCGTTCTTTTCACTTCTGTTTAGAATTTGATTCTAAAATGTCACAGCAGGCAGAAGGAGGAGCTGGTTGACCACATTGGCGGGGTCAACCATAACTCCTAATTCCTTTTCTGTTCAAAATTTTATCTATTCTTGCCTTAATAACATTCAATAAGGTAGCCTCAACTGCTTCACTGCGTAGGGAATTTCACAGATTCACAGCCTTTTGTGTAAAGAAGTTCCTCCCCAACTCAGTCCTAACTTTGCTCCCCTTTATTTTGAGGTCATGCCCCCTAGTTCTAGTTTTGCCTGCCAGTGGAAACAACTTCCCTGCTTCTATCTTATCTATTCCCTTCATAATCTCATATGTTTCAATGAAACCTCGCCTCATTCTTCTGAATTGCAATGAGTATAGGCCCAGTCGACTCAGTCCACATCTTTCTGGTAGCATGGCAACCAGAATTGAACACTATATTCCAAGTGCAGTCTAACTAAGATTCCATAAATCTGCAACATACTTGCCAATTTTTAAACTCAATGCCCCAGCCGATGAAGGCAAGCATGCCGTATGCCTTCTTGACTACCTTCTCCACCTGCATTGCTACTTTGAGTGACCTGTTTATCTGTACACCGAGATCTCTCTGCCTATCAATACTTTTAAGGGTTCTGCCATTTACTGTATATTTCCTATTTGCATTAGACCTTCCAAAATGCATTACCTCATATTTGTCTGGGCCAAACTTCATCTGTTATCACTCCGCCCAAGTTTCCAACCAATCTATATTCTGCTGGATCCTCTGATGGTCCTCATCACTGTCTGCAAATCCCCCAACCTTTGTGTTGTCTGTAAGCTTACTAATCAATCCAGTTACGTTTTCCTCAAATCATTTATTTATATTGCAAACAGCAAAGGTCCCAACACTGATCCCTGAGGAACGCCACTTGTCACAGCCCTCCATTCAGAAATGCCCACTTCCACTGTCACTGTCTGTCTTTATTGACCGAGCCAGGTTTGTGCCATCTTGCCAGCTCACCTCTGATCCCATGCAACTTCACTTCAGCACATGTCTGCCATGAAGGACTTCCTCAAAGACCTTTATGAAGTCCATGTAGACAACGTCCACTGTCCTATCCTCATCAAACACTCCTTGTTTTCACACACTCTCCTGGTTTTAAACACTCCCCTGCTATACAAAGTCAACTGGTACAAACAATCCCCTAATTTATGAAGTCGCCTACTTTTATCTGTTTCCAAAGCAATTTTATCCCCCTTTAAGGATGTATATATGCTTGGGCCACAGTTATGCATTGGGATATGTATGTATTATAATGCTGTAGTTATGCCACACCTGACTTCTTCAGATGATGCATGTGTTAGTGACAGAGCCACAGAGTATTACAACATGGAAACAGGCCCACACTCCAACTTGACCATGCCACCCAGTTTGTGTGATAGTAGTCTTCATTCTGTTATTGACACAGAGTTCAGTAATGGACTACACTGCTACCTCACAGAGCCAGGGATCCAGAATCAATTCCCAGCTTAGGTCATTGTCTGTGTGGAGTTTGAATGTTCTCCCTATGTCAGCGCGGAGTTACTTTGGGTATTCTAGTTTCCTCCCACAGTCCAAAGGGCATGCAGTTTATATGCATCGGCAATGCTAATTTATCCCTCAATGTACCTAAAGGGGGACCGAAGTGTGGAAACAGCGAGATTTTCACAGAAACTTCACATGCAATGTTAGCATTCATGTCAAGAGGGCTAGAATACAAGAACAGGGATGTACTTCTGAGGCTGTATAAAGTTCGGGTCAGACACTACTTGGAGTATCATGAGCTGTTTTAGGCCCCGTATCTAAGGAAGGATGTGCTGGCCTTGGAAAAAGTCCAGAGGAGGTTTACAAGAGTGATCCCTGAAATGAAGGTCTTGTCATATGAAGAATGCTGGAGGACTCTGGGTCTGTACTCATTGAGTTTAGAAGGATGAGGGGAATCTGACTGAAAGTTACTGGATACTGTGAGGCCTAAATAAAGTGGACATGGAGAGGATCTTTCCACTATTAGGAAAAACTAGAAACAGAAGGCACAGCTTCAGGCTAAAGGTATGATTCTTTAAACAGGAATGAGGAGGAATTTCTTCATCCAGAGAGTGGTGAATCTGTGGAACTCTTTGCTGCAGAAGGCTGTGGAGCCCAGATCATTGAGACAGGTCATTAAGACAGAGATAGACAGGTTCTTGATTAATAAGGCGACCCAGGGTTATGGGGAAAAGGCATGAGAATGGGGATGAGAAAAATATTAGCCATGATTGAGTCTGCTCCATCATTCAATGAGCTGAGTGGCCTAATTCTGTTCCTATGTCTTATTATCTTACTGCAGTGTTGATGTAAGCCTACAAATAAATAAACCTATCTTCTACTGAATGTTCAATACTCATTCTCCCATTCTCTCCTTTGCTACTTTTATTTATCTCCCGTTTAATCCCTCCATCTCCCTCCAAGTTTATACCTTTGTCTTTCTCTGTGAATTCCTCATTCTTTCTCGAACTCTTTCTGGCTCTATCCCTCTGTTCCTCTTTTCTCCATCTACCTCTCTTTAAATCTCACCATCTCTCTTTGTCTCTGGCTTTGTACCTCCCCATCTCTCTATCTCTCATTTGCAAGAAGGTACTGCGTGTGTTTTGGACAAAACGATTACATGTATAGCACTGACAGTCACTGTGAACACTGCTGCCGTGTTGTGTCTGAGATGGTCCTGTCCCGTTTCCTCAGAATGTCCTGGTCTATGATTTTATCTTTAGTTTTTTAAATCTCCAGTTCGGATCAAACTGGTCAGAATTTGCCTGTGACTATCCGCAACCCCACTATCAGCGGCTGGGGGATTACTCTTTAACTGGACGTCCCTGCTGTTTGAGTTCAGGGTTTAGTGTTATTCAGCAGTGGAAGGGGATAAACTCAAACTGGAAAATCTCGAGTTTCAGTGAAGAGATCATTTGTATTTTCACCTTGAAGAAAAATGCACGATCAGTGTAAATTCATGAAAACATATCTGATTGGCTGCTGCTGGGGAGTGAAGTTAACACACAATATATGGGACAGGAAATATAGAAAGATTAACAAAGTGAAGGGAGAATTTACAATTAACCAACATAACGGGGAAAAAGTGGAGAAGAGAGAGGCAATATGTCCTCGAAAGTTAAAAATTCAAAATCATTTTAGCCTGGGATTGAGTAGACGGGAATATTGTGCAGGAGAGAGTGTGTGATAGGGGCGGGGGAAACAGGAGAAGATCACTGTGTTTGTGTGTCCGTTCAGATTGTGAGATCTCCGCATTATTCTTGTGTAAATCAAATATATTTTTCAATCACATGGTCCCCCTGTGTCCCTCCTACTTCTCAAAGTTAAATTTCAATGTAATTTTTACGTCGATTTCCTAATTTCAGCCGAAAAGTAAGGGAGATGACAGCGTTGGGGTGAGAGAGCGTGAACAGTACAGCAGAGAAACGGGGTTTAATCCCAAATGCAGCCTTCAATCCGGGTGAAATTTTTTCCACAACAGGCATTAAGGTGTCAGGCACAATGAGGATTGAACCTGGGCCAGTGTGGAGCCGGGATTTGAGTGGAAATTGAGAGTTTGGGTCGAGAGAGAAACACAGAGAAGGCAGCAGCAGCCTGGAGCTGACAGCAGCTTGTCTCCGCCCCGTCCGCTCGCTGCCTTTAAGTTGCTCAGTGCCGCCACCAAACGCTTCATTTCTCATCCAGTTCACATTGACGGAGAGATTTGGTGAAGAGTTCTGGACATGAGCGACAGTGCAGCCGCCGAAACGGCTCCTGCAGCCGCCGCCACAGGCAAGGCAGCCAAGAAGAAGAAGGCAGCGGCTTCCCGGAAGAAAGCAACAGGTCCCAGTGTGGGCGATCTGATCCTCCAGATAGTGGCGGAATGCAAGGATCGCAAGGGGATGTCCACTGCCGCCATCAAGAAGGAGCTGCGGGGCAAAGGGGTGGATGTGGGCAAACGGGGCAGCCAGATCAGGCAAAGTTTAAAGAGGAATGTTGGAAATGGAAAGCTGATTCAGCTGAGTGGTATTGGCGCCTCCGGCTCCTACAAACTCGCTCAGAAAACAGCGGAGCGGAAAACTGTCAAGAAGGTAAAGGCAGGAGCGGCCAAGAAAACCCCAGTGAAGAAAGCGGTGGCCAAGAAAGTAACAAAGAAACCAGCAACAAAGAAATCGGCAACAAAGAAACCAGCAGCCAAGAAAGCCACAGTGAAGAAAGCAGTCAAGAAAACGACAGCTCCAAAAAAGAGCGTGAAGAAAGCATCCCCCAAGAAAAAGATTGCTGTGAAGAAGGTCACGAAGGTAAAGACATCGAAGGCCAAACCCAAAGCGGCTGCAGCAAAGTCTAAGAAAGCAGGAAAGAAGTGAAATTCGCCGAGCAAATCCCAAACCTGTGAACCCAAAGGCTCTTCTCAGAGCCACCCACCTCTCTCAGGGAAGAGCTGAACCCCCCCCCCCCGCGGTCAATGAATCGCTGTCCCGGCGCTGGGAGCAGATTTCAGATAGAAATGTTAATCCAATATTCCCGCTCACATGTTCTAGCCCCGCCCCCCCATCTCCCCCCTCACTCTCTGCACTCACACACAGGGATGTTGCTGCTTCTCCCTAACCCGGGAATAGCTCCGGGGAAACACACAATTTGTGTTAGTTTATTTATTCACAGATTCAGGGTGAGGGTGTAAAAGGAATCCTGGGGGAGAAAGCCCACCTCACAGCTCAAATCCCAAACACATTTTATGATTTTAAAATTCTCAATCCGTCAGGAGAGGCGATGGCGGGATGGTATGGGATTGAAATGGATTCAGTTCGACTCGTTATAGAAAGGATTGTACTGAGGCGGGAATGTTAGTGACAAGTCTGGATTGAGTCGACCCGGGTTTCTCACTGGCTTGTATCTGGTATTTCAGTTTGTTCCGCGCTCTTTTCCCTTCTGTTTGAATTTGAATCTAAAATATCAGTTCGGGCAGGAGGAGGAGGAGCTGGATGGTGAAAGACATTTCACTGCTCTGTCTGTCTCTCAGTCTCCTCCCCGTCCCGCCTCTCTCTCTCTTTCTCAGTCAGGTCGGGGCGAGCTGTATAATAAAGGAAGCTGCAGCAGTTCCTCTCTCATTCAGCAGTGATTTGACTGAAGAAGAATCATGTCTGGCAGAGGGAAAGGAGGCAAAGGACTGGGGAAAGGCGGAGCAAAGCGACACCGCAAAGTGCTTCGTGATAACATCCAGGGCATCACCAAGCCAGCCATCCGCCGCCTGGCTCGCCGTGGCGGGGTCAAGCGGATCTCGGGCTTGATCTACGAGGAGACCCGCGGGGTGCTGAAGGTTTTCCTGGAGAATGTGATCAGGGATGCGGTCACCTACACCGAGCACGCCAAGCGCAAGACGGTCACCGCTATGGATGTGGTGTACGCTCTGAAACGCCAGGGCCGCACTCTCTATGGATTCGGCGGCTAAACAAATCCACCCAATTCTCTAAAAAACCCAAAGGCCCTTTTCAGGGCCGCCCATATCCTCACATTGAGAGCACTGACCTGGGTGAAGTGTGAATTTCCAATTATCAAAACTTTTAGAATTGCTGTGGCATAGTGGTTGTGGGGCCGAAAACATAAAATGTCAGACTATAATGCTTGCTGGGATAACGAATAAATCGCAGCATTTTGGAGTGTGGAAAGAGGTCCGTGGATTCTGCGCTGAATACAACCCCACCCCGGCTCTGCATCCATGCATTCACCCTAGTTAATCATTTTGACACTCGTTTAATACTATTACATGTGTGCTTTAAACTGACGTATCTTCCTATTCCATTCCTTCTATCGGTCTGTGGCAATTCACCTCCCGTCAACCGCCTAAAGTTTGTTTAGGCATTTTTATTCCGCAGAATCCCTCCAGGGCAGAAAGACGCCATCTTTCTAGGTAAAGTGTGTGTTTGACACTGTGTTTTGCGCCTCTCTCTGGGAGTTTGCTCCCAGCCTGTTCTGGGTCTATCACGGAATGAATCTGAATGTGTTTTTGGTGCTGAGGCAGTGAGGAAAATTTTGCAGTGAAATTGGCGGTCTTTTTTGGCGGTGAATTTTGAAAATCAGCGGCCATCCGAGCTCAGCCAATCAGAGCCGGCAGCCTGTGGTTGCTATGAGGGTGATTGGATAGGGGCTGTGGCGGGAGCCAATCAGTGGCGGCGGGCGGTGCTTCAGCCAGTTGAAAAAGGGAGGCTGGAAGCCGCTCTGACATTCCGAGTTACTGCGTTTGAAGAGATGGCCCGAACCAAGCAGACAGCGCGCAAGTCAACCGGCGGGAAAGCTCCGCGCAAGCAGCTGGCTACCAAAGCTGCCCGCAAGAGCGCTCCAGCCACGGGCGGAGTGAAGAAGCCTCACCGCTACCGGCCCGGCACTGTGGCTCTGCGAGAGATCCGTCGCTACCAGAAATCCACCGAGCTGCTGATCCGCAAGCTGCCCTTCCAGCGCCTGGTGCGGGAGATCGCTCAGGACTTCAAGACCGACCTGCGCTTCCAGAGCTCGGCCGTCATGGCCCTGCAGGAGGCCAGCGAGGCTTACTTGGTGGGGCTCTTTGAGGACACCAATCTGTGCGCTATCCACGCCAAGCGAGTCACCATCATGCCCAAAGACATCCAGCTGGCCCGCCGCATCCGCGGGGAGCGAGCTTAAAAAACTCAGCTCAACCCCAATCAAACAAAGGCTCTTTTCAGAGCCACCAAGTCTTATCAGGAAAAGAGCTGCAGCACGTACTATATGAAACAGTACCGCACTTAAGCGGAGATTGTCTCTATCCCACTATCGCGTAAAGTATGGTTTAAGAATAGCAATGTGAGGCTAGAGACTGGTTAATGCAGAATTCGATCGACCCTACCTGGAGGCTGAATCTCTGCTGTGATGCCCTAAGGTGCAGAGTAGGTGTCGATATTGACGTGTTAGATCAATTAACAGCGTTGTCAGAAATCATATTAGATCAGTGGGTGCAAAATGTTGGAGAATTTAAGTTCAACACAAAGTCCGATACAGGAACTGTTTCTTACATAACGAATTCTTGAATAAACATCAACCGCCTTATAGCCTGTACTTTTGGAAATAAAGTGGTAGTTGGTCTATGGAGCTCCAATTAGCTGGAAGCTAAGGATAAATTTTCTCACTGATCACCGATTACACAGAACAGGTCGCCCTTTCAGAAAAAGTGAGTGGCTCTGAAAAGAGCCTTTGGGGTTGTTAGATTGTTAGAGTAGTCGCTTTACTTGGTTTTCGATGCCGCAGCAGATTTCTTGGGCAGCAATACGGCCTGGATATTAGGCAGCACTCCGCCCTGAGCGATGGTCACTCCTCCCAGCAGCTTGTTGAGCTCCTCGTCGTTGCGCACGGCCAGCTGGAGGTGTCTGGGGATGATGCGGGTTTTCTTATTATCCCGGGCCGCGTTGCCGGCCAACTCGAGTACTTCAGCCGTCAGATACTCGAGCACAGCAGCCAAGTAGACCGGGGCTCCGGCACCCACACGCTCCGCATAGTTGCCCTTTCTCAGGAGCCTGTGAACACGGCCCACCGGGAACTGCAGTCCAGCCCGCGAGGAGCGAGACTTCGCCTTGGTACGAGCTTTTCCACTGGTCTTTCCTCTTCCAGACATCGTCACGATCTCACAA
This sequence comes from Carcharhinus amblyrhynchos, assembly GCF_965287045.1. Classification (NCBI taxonomy): domain Eukaryota; kingdom Metazoa; phylum Chordata; class Chondrichthyes; order Carcharhiniformes; family Carcharhinidae; genus Carcharhinus; species Carcharhinus amblyrhynchos. The sequence continues at coordinate 4,270,177 of NC_137330.1, forward strand.
AGATTTTGACAAAGAATGAAAAACTCCGCCCAGATTCACTTCTCTTATAGCTTGGGGAGGGATGGCGGTGCACACATTGCTGATTGGCTATGGGAAAAACCCTAATAAGACCTTCTCCACAATGTCCAATCAGATATCTGTTTAAAGCACCAATCGGGAAAGGCCACGGTGCTGAGGGCGGAAAGTAAGGGCGCCAAATTCTCAGATTCCAACCGATTCTTTATTTCAAATTTTAAATGAGCGCCAAAATTCGAGTAGGAATTCTTTTTTTAAAAAAAGTATTAATGCATGACTCAGATTTCAGCTCAGGATGAGAATGCACTCCATTTCGCTCCCTAATCTAAAACTTCCCTTCATCGCTCAGTTCCTGAATTTTTGTGGGATTTCTCGTGACTGAGAAGAGGCGGGAATTCCTAATTGAAAGCAGAAAATCAGAGGGTGGAAATCCAGGAGCCACATTTTCAAATCCCGACCGATTGGTTCCTTACATTTAAAATCCCGCCAATGTGTAAAACAAGTAATAATTAAAATAATCAGTCAGCTTTGATGTGGGATTTGTAATATTCATCCTATCTTTCTTCCTCTCGTTGCTGAATACGTGTACCTGTTTATTGAGGAGAGGGCAGCGATTGGAAATTAGGGCCGAATGAGCAGAAACTCTAAACTTATTTTTAGAAGTTCAACCGCCGATATGTAAATGGAAGGCTTTCAGTCATGAAATTCTCCAGACGGGCCGAATGGCCTCCTCCTTGCACTGTGTTAACACCACCTAATGTTCTCCTGGCAGCGGAAATTCCCATTGGTAGTACTTCGGAAAATAATAACGTGGATTTTGATTAATTAACATTGTAGGATAAAGCTATATTCTAATACTTCGTGTTTTGGACTGTTGCCTATTGGCGCCGCTCACTGGCACGGTGGTCACCACTGTTACCTCAATGCGCCAGGGACCCGGGTTTGATTCCTGGCCAGGGTCATTGTATAGAGTGTACATATTCTCCCCATGTCTGCGTGGGTTTCCCCCGGGGGCTCCGGCTTCCTCCCACAGTTAGACGGGGTTTCTTTCTGCACTGTAGGATTCTATGAATCAATGAAAAACCAGAGAACACATTTTGGTTTGAATTTGCTAGTATTGAGATTGCGGCTTCATGAAACAGCGGGGCTTTCAGGGAATGGAATGATCGGTTATAGAGAACAAACCGGAACAGAACTGGAATTTTTCTGTTCAATGTACTCTCTCTCTCTCTCCCTAAAGACAGACAATCAGTTTCCGGATAACAACTCCTTTAAGAACAGGGCACATTGGGTCAGTAGCCGGACATTATTCATGGGGATTAGTTAACGGACTCTTAGCCAAACAGGCGACAATTCTATCTAATCCAGAAGTTTGATTGAACGGCTAATGATAAAGACAATTTAATGAAGTTCTAAAGTTATAATAGTATAGCTTTCTGAGAAATTGTGGGTGGCTCTTAAAAGAGCCGTTTTTTTTTTCAGTGCATTGTACAGTTTTACTTGGAGCTGGTGTATTTGGTCACGGCCTTTGTTCCCTCCGACACGGCGTGCTTGGCCAATTCCCCGGGCAGCAGCAGGCGCACGGCGGTCTGGATCTCCCGGGAGCTGATAGTGCTGCGCTTGTTGTAATGGGTCAGGCGGGAAGCCTCACCCGCGATGCGCTCGAAGATGTCGTTGACGAAGGAGTTCATGATGCTCATGGCCCTGGAGGAGATGCCGGTGTCGGGGTGAACCTGCTTCATCACTTTGTAGATGTAGATGCCGTAACTCTCCTTCCTGGACTTCCTCCTCTTCTTGCCGCTTTTTGTTACGGGTTTCTTCTGGGCTTTTTTGGCGCCCTTCTTGGAAACTTGGAGTTTCTTTTCTTCAGGCATGGTGCATGCAAACTGCAAAAACAGAATAACTGAAACTTCAGCCTGAATTCCTATTTAATGTATTAACCCAGACAACTATGCAAATTAAGGGTGGATGAAAGACATGTTCACTATTGGCTAATCTGCAATGATGCGAGATTTCCTACTTAGTTGATTGGTGAGTTCAGATAACCAATCACAGTTATTGCTCCAAACATCCCCAAAATTCGCTCTGCCGTCACTTCTGTTGCCTCCTCCTCATTCAACGACGCCTTCCGCGCCCGTTGGGCACCGCAGGGGCTGAGGTGCCTTATAGACCCCAACAATCACATTTTAATTTGACGTGTCCTCTGTACTTTTTGTTTCTGTTCGGGCCGTTCCCCCTCCTTTTGGGGAGCTGTCCCCTTTCTCTTTGTCCTAATGTAATTTGAGTTTGTTTACTTGGTTTGACCCCAAAGACACCCCCTCATTCAACAATCCCCCAACTCGCTCCCTCTCCCTGACAACACCAACACATTCTCTCTGCTGGTAAAACTGGTGTTTGCACCTCCTCCCCGTATCTGCGTTGGTTTCTTCCGGCTGCTCCGGTTTCCTCCCACATTCCAAAGATGTCAAGATTAGATTAATTAGCCATGCTAAATTGCCTCTCAGTGCCCCCAGATGTGTAGGTTGGCTTAAAAGCAGGGTAAATACGTTCCGGAGACACGGGTCTTACGCCGTTGTTTAAGAAGGGTGCCAGGCAAAAGGCGGGGAATTATAGGCCGGTTAGTTTAACGTCTGTGGTAGGTAAAATGTTAGAATCTGTCATTAAGGAGGAAATTGCGAGGCATCTTGAAGGGAATTGCTTGATAGGGCGGACGCAACACGGTTTCATTAAAGGGAAGTCGTGTCTGACAAATTTACTGGAGTTCTATGAGGATGTGTCTAGGGCAGTGGATAGAGGAGAGCCGGTGGATGTGGTCTTTCTGGATTTTCAGAAGGCGTTTGACAAGGTACCTCACAAGAGGTTATTGCAGAAGGTCAGGGGACATGGAGTTGGGGGTAGGGTGTTAGCGTGGATAGAGGATTGGTTGTCAAATAGGAGGCAGAGAGTGGGGGTCAATGGGTGCTATTCGGATTGGCGGTTGGTGACTAGTGGGGTGCCCCAGGGGTCGGTGCTGGGGCCTCAGCTATTTACCATTTATATAGATGATCTGGAGGAGGGAACCGAGTGCAGGGTGTCGAAATTTGCTGATGACACCAAGATTGGGGGAACGGCAAATTGTGCGGAGGGTGTGGAGAGTCTGCAGAAGGATCTAGATAGGCTGGGCGAATGGGCCAGGAAATGGCAAATGGAATTTAATGTTGGCAAGTGTGAGGTGGTCCACTTTGGTAGGAAGAATGGTAGGAAGGATTATTACTTACGTGGCGAAAAACTGCAGCAGGCGACGGTGCAGAGGGACCTCGGGGTCCTTGTGCATGAGTCGCAAAAACCCAGCTTGCAGGTGCAGCAGGTGGTCAGGAAGGCAAATGGGATGCTGGCCTTCATAGCGAGGGGGATTGAATATAAAAGTAGGGAGGTCTTGCTGCAGCTGTATAGGGCATTGGTGAGGCCGCAGCTGGAGTACTGTGTGCAGTTTTGGGCGCCGCACCTGCGCAAGGATATTTTGGCCCTGGAGGGAGTGCAGAGGAGGTTTACTAGGCTGATACCGGAGTTGAGGGGATTGAGCTATGAGGAGAGGCTGAATAAACTAGGCTTGTACTCGTTAGAGTTTAGAAGAATGAGGGGAGATCTCATTGAGACGTATAAGATGATGAATGGGATGGATAGGATAGAGGTGGAGAGACTCTTCCCGCTCAAAAAAGACAGTAGGACTAGGGGGCACAGCCTCAAGATAAAGGGGAGGCGGTTTAGAACGGAGTTGAGGAGGAACTTCTTCACTCAAAGGGTGGTGAATCTCTGGAATTCTCTGCCCGTTGAAGTGGTGGAGGCTGCCTCGCTAAATATTTTTAAGAAGCGGGTTGATGGGTTCTTGATGAGAGAGGGGATTAAGGGTTATGGGGAGAGGGCGGGAAAGTGGAACTGAGCCACAACAGATCAGCCATGATCTTATTGAATGGCGGGGCAGGCTCGAAGTGCTAGATGGCCTACTCCTGCTCCTATTTCTTATGTTCTTATGTTCTTAAGATGTTCTTTCAGATAGTAACTGGTAAGCGATGAGCCAAATAGCCTGCTTCTACACTAGGGAAGAATCATGCAATCCCTCCAGTGCAGAAGGAGACTTGTCGAGCCTGCATAATCCCAGCCAGGCCCTAACCCTAAAGCCCCACATGTTTAATCCCCGCTAGTCGCCCTGACATTAATTTAGTATGGCCAAACAACCTAGCCTGCACCTTTGGACTGTGGTGGAATGTGAAACCAGAGGAAACCTATACAGGGAGAACATGCAAACTCTACACAGATAGTGAGTCACCCAATGCCGGAATTGAATCTGGGTCCCTGATGCTGTGAGGCAGCAATGCTAACCATTTTGCCACCGTGCTACCCTTAAAAGCATCCCACCCAGGCCCCACCACCCTCCCCACCCCAAGAATTTATCATGGACAAGCCATCAAACCTACACATCCCTGGACACTGAAGGGTAAGTTAATATGGTGAATCCACCTAACCTGGACAGCTTTGGAGTGTGGGAGGAAACCAGAGCACCTGGAGGAAATCCACAGAGATACGGGGAGAGTGTGCAAACTCGAGATGGACAGTCACCTAAGGCTGGAATTTGAACTCAGGTCGTTAGAGTTGCGAGTCAGCAATGCTGACCATTGTGCCCGCCCCTGAGAAACCCCTCTGAAAAAGGAACTCTGGCATCATTCTGTCCTTTGTGCATGTATGAAGTTTACTTACTATTGTCACAAGAAGGCTTACATTAGCACTGCACTAAATTTACTGGGAAAATCCCCTTGTCACCATTATCCAACACCTGTTTGGGTACACTGAGGGAGAGTTTAGCATGATCAATGCACCTAACAAGCACGTCTTTGTAATTCAACACTTTCTGTTTCGTTATAACCAATAATGTTTCATTATTGCCATTTCCATTCCACAATTTGCAGCTTCTGACATGCAAAGTTCATTGTAAACTTCATTTCTCCATAGGTTTCCTTTGGATGATCTGGATTCCTTCCATATTCCAAATACATGCAGCTTAGGTGGATTGGTCATGCTAAATTGTCCCATAGTGTCCAAAGGTGGTTAACTTAGGTAGATTGGCTATGCTAAATAATTAACGTTCAAAGCTGTGCATGTTAAGTGGAACTATGGTAAATGCATGAGGTTATCGGGATAGGTTTGAGGGAAGAGACTGGGTAGATACTCGGAAGGTCAGTGCAGACCCTTTCTGCACTATAGGGATTCTATGGTTCTATGTCTGGGTGTTTTGGAATTAATATCAGTTGCTGCAAATTGTGTGTTGTTTTTACTCTGTTCATGTCAATGTAGCTGCCAGACTTTGTTAATTGTGGCAATGTGTGTCAATCTGATTCTGTCAACCATGTGTACATGAGTATGTTATTTCATTTTTGTTTCTAACAGTTTCTGATGAAGGAAATTATCATGGTTCCAATACTTGTCACTTTCTGGTTGACTGATTGCTGTCCCTCTCAGTATCTGTGGCTTTCTGGTTTGGGAGAGTGGAATTGCATGTGCTATTGTGTTTTTCCTTTGAACTACTGGTATCTCTCACATTGTAAGGTTTCTAATCTTTAATGGGGAGTTTTTTTATTTTTATAACAGAGTATGGATTATGTCTGTCTCTGTACATTTTTTGCTATTTGATGTGCCTTTGCCTATAGATTTGTACCGCGCCGCACTGTGATGAGAAACTGATTCTTTCTTTTGTATGTCATATTCAGATGTCTAAATGTGGATTTTAACCTGTGCCATTTTGATTCAGCAATGGGCATGCCATTTCCCACCATGTATTCCAATTTATTTTCTTCAAGAATTTTGTTTCTTCTTTTTCTATCATATGTTGCTGTATTGATGTTGGTTTTGCTTGGGAAATGTGAATTTCTGATATCTGCGTCTGGCTTTCAATTTGCAATTGTCGATTTCTGTTATAGAAGGTAAGAGTTTATATCAGTTACTTCCAGGGTGCAAATGTAGCATTACTGTTAGTCTGTCAGTGGCTGAACCTAACACATTCTGATATATGTTACTGTCTATCAATCCTTTCACTGATTTACTCTGTACCAGTCCAAATCTGATCTATTATTTTTGATGTTATTCTGTAACATTTCACAACATGTTATTTTTCTTTTTACTTTGCATCGATCTGCTTCTGATAATACAAGTCTGGATTTTATTCTCTGTTAGTTACTTAATTATAATTGCATCATTATTCTGTAAGAATTTTATATTCATCATTGAGCGTTTTCAAACTCTTTTTCTGTCACTGAAAGTGGAAATGGCTAGTCTTCACTATTTTTACATGAATTGTGAATGGGTGATTATTTTTACCTCAGTCTTGTTCCTCACGTTTTCCCAACTATCTTCCCATATCCATCAGCTTCTCATGACAATAAACTGTAGGGAATATAATCCTAATTTACTCAGTCTCTGAACCCAGGTACCAATTTAGTGCACCTTTGTTCAACAGTCTCCAATGTGAGTATTGTTAACAATAGCATATCTGTTCCCTGAACTTTTTATGGGATTGTGGATTTTAGAACACACAGTATTTTACTTCTATGTGAATAACCTAAACCAGTTGTAGGCATTATTAGCAATAGCCTGGTTCAATGCTGACTGTGCTAATAACTAATTTAACCACTTCTAATTTAAATAAAATAGCATTTTATAGATAATCATTGATTATGACTCTGGGCATTTTATATATGCTTAATACAATAGCATCTAAGGTGGGACATTGTACTGAATCATTTCTTAAAGGAGTGATATAGTTTAAATATACCAGGCAGGAAATAACTGATATAAACTCTTACCTTCGATGACAGAATTGACAGTTGCAAATTGAAAGCCACACTCACATGCTGGAAATTCACAGCTCCCAAGGAAAACCAACATCAATACAGCAACATAATGATAGAAAAAAGAATAAACAAAATTCTTGAAGAAAATAAATTGGAATACAAGGGGGGAAATCAGCGTGCCCATTGTTGAATCTAAATGATACAAATTAAAACCCACATTCAGAGATCTGAATTTTTTTTTTGAATTCTATACAAACGAAAGGATCAGTTTGTCATCACTATGAGGCCGGGTGAAAATTTATAGGCAAAGATACATCAAATAGCAAATATGTACAGATACAGATATAATCCATACTCTGTAATAAAGATAACAATCTCACATACCAGAGATACATGCTGGTGTGTCAGTAGATATGATGAATAAATGAATCATTTCCCATACATTGAGCATTTGAAAAACCTCTCATCATTGTGAATACTTGATGCAAGAGGGTATTGCTATTTTTTTGTCTCTCACTGTCAGAATAATGTTGTTTTCTTTCTATTTCTTTATCTGTTAGTTTGTGGTAATCTGTACACTTTTTTCCATTCTCGTGTAGAAATCCTTCTGTTTGATTGTTCATAAGGCGGCACATTAGCAGAGTGATTAGCACTGCTAGCTCACAGCCCCAGGCACCTGGGTTTGATTCCTGGCTTGGGTAACTGTCTGTGTGGAGTTTGCACATTCTCCCTGTGTCTGCATGGGTTTCCTCCAATAGTCCAAAGATTTGTGGATTAGGTTGATTGCCCATACTAAATTGCTCCTTAGTGTTCAGGGATGTGTAGGTTAGAGGGGTTAGTGAGGTAAATATGGGGGATTGCAGGGATAGGCCTGGGTGGGATTGTTGTTGATGCAGACTTGATGGGCCAAATGACTTCCTTTTGCACTGTAGGGATTCTATGGATTGTGAAATAGTGTTCACTTCGCTGTGTACCTTGAATGATTTGCATCATTCTGTACTCGCCGTTTTTGCATTTTATATGCAAATATATGGACTTTGTGTTTCTGCATATCACTCAGTATTTGTGAAGAATGCATAACTGGGATTCAAACTGTCTGTCTTGTAAAGCCTGTGAGAGTGTGTTCCAGCAGAATCTGTCTGGAAGAAATGTAAGGTTGAAGTCGATTCTGATCCATTCAAACTATTTGAGTTGGATTTCTTTAGTGTCAATCAATCTGTGATATGTAATATGTCTGTGGATTCAGCTCTCTGTCTATTCAATTTTGAAAAAAAAATCTATTACATATATGACTGTGGTGAAAGCTCTGGACTTAATTTTCTCATTCTCAGTGAGTTGGGTTTAGTGCATGGCTTCTCAATTTCTTGGACATTTTGTGAATGTAGACATGATTCTACGTTTCCCTTGAATCAAATATGAATGTGGATTAACTCATCAAGATGTAGTTGACATTGTTTGTTTGATTCATTTAAATTCCCTGCGTTTCTGCTCTTGGGTAACAGCGTGCCATCATTATCTGTGTCATTCAGTGCCTGATACATTGCATCATTTTCGGACTAATTGTATCTGATTGTAGGCTAGTCTCTGTTTTCATGTGGATTTTTTATGAACAAGATTATTTTCCCGATTCTTCTATTTCAGAGAATACAAATGACTGAGATTTCTTTAATAGATTTCAGTCTTAGCAATTTTTATAACTAAAGGCTGCATCCACAGTCTGGCAGTCTCAAGTAGGGTGTATACAAGTAGGAATCAATCAATAGTTTTTCTTTCACTGGTAAGCTTTGAAAGGTATTGTTCTTGTGTCTGTCAGAGGCAACAATGCTAATGGCAGATTCATTTTGCAGCTATGATTTTGTGCTGATCTATGTAAGTGTAGTTTCCAATCTGTATTTGTTTTGTCTTACGTAAATGTGGGATATTCTGTGTCTGAACTTGATTTTTATTTCTGGCATTATGTTGGAAATATTTGTTTAACGGATTAACATATTGATATCTGTTCATCATAGGATCTAATTTATAATATGGATTTGACCTATGTTATAGTAATAGGGCACTTTCACTTGCGGCCTTTGAGTTGTGAAATAGTTTCAAAACGAATGCTATGTGAATAATTAAATGCTTTTGTCAGATCCATGGCCTCACGTTTAATTCCTGCAGTGCGTAATAAAAGACCTGTCCTCTTTTCTTTCAGTTTTATAGAATGGGCTGGGATTTTTTTTACTTTGGACTGGTGTGCAACATGTGACTTTGGCTGAATTCTTGGGTACTTTGTTGCAATTTATACATATCCTGTCTATAAGCTAATCTCTGTCTATTCTAGCTAAGATTAGCTATTTGATTTCCAGCCAGTGTCACACAGGATATTTAAATCTGGCATTTTTAAACTCTGCAACTGATGTTTCCACCTCTCACCTGGATTAGAGGGAAATTTGAAAAAAAAAGTCACCCAATAGTACTTTATTTTACTCTTGGATTGAAAAGTGATCTCTGATCTTGGAAATGGTGTGGGTCTGAATAAATTATATCCTTTGTTACATTGTGCCTGATGATCTGGCAGAATCTGTGTACTTTGCGAGTGACACTTTATATACATTGTGTTAGAATTATCTTGGCATTCCAGGCGTCTTTGCTCTGTCTTTTTAAGTTCCTATTGTGTATCTACCTCAATTACTGACTTCGGCAGGCATCAGGAGAATCCATTGTCTGAGCTTGCAAGCATTTTTTTACTGTATGTTTCAGTGTTAATGATTTGTTTTTTTACTTGAATTAATTTATTAATTTACAGGCCTATACTTTTGTTATAACAAAATTTCTATTTGAAAATCAAATATGTTTTTACATTGAAAACACATTCATGGCAAGATTATGTTGTTGTTCTTATTTTAACAATGACCAACTTCAATGCTGGAAATATTTAATTAAGTCCATTAAAAGTATATGGGAACACAGCAAAAGCCTGGAATCAAACTATGGTCAGTGGCATGGTACGCAGCTTTTCTCACAGCTATCTGAAAATCGAAATGTTTCATACCCTCAATGTTTAGAACTTTAAAATTGATCCCTATAATGATTTGCGAATGGCTGAATCTGATAGTATCAGTTTCCTGTTACCTCGTTCCAAGTTTCCGAGTGAATCTTTACCTTGTTGCATGGCTCATTATCAACAAACAGATGGCAACAGTCCACAATAAACTGGACCTCGCTGTCTGTGAACACAAAACTGGAAAGCAACGGGCCTGAAGCTGCACTTGGAGCTGGTAAAGGTATCCTTTGTAAGAAGTCTCACAACACCAGGGTTGATTTCTTACTTTGTTTACCCCAGTGCAACACCGGCATCTCTACATCGAAGATATCCTTTGTCAAGAGACAAATGCAGACACCAGTTTAAAGTTTTAAAGTTTATTTATTAGTGTTATAACTAGGCTTACATGGCAATGAAGTTACTGTGAAAATCCCCAAGTTGTGCCTGTTTAGGTGTTAGGAATGAGTTAACAGTCACCTTCCACTTAAGTCCTAAATTGGATGTTAATCATTGGTTCGAAATCACAAGGATATATAAAGAAGTTACAGGTGGCACTGAGTGTTGGGTGTATATATGTGGAGTTATAAAATAGAATAAAGTGAGTTTGTGAAGAAGCTGGAGTGGCATCATCCTTTGAGGGTACAGTGAGGGAGAATTTAGCATAGCTGATGCATTTAAACAGTACATCTGCTGGACTGTGGAAGGAAACTGGAAGAAACCCACGTAAACACTGAGAACATGCAAACTTCACATAGACAAGAACTGAATTGAACCTGGGTCCCTGGAACTCTGAGGCAGCAGTGCTAACCACTGTGCCATCATATCACCCCACTTGGGCTTTATGTGGGATTAAGGGATACCCAGATATTAAGGCTATGTGCATATGTATACATGTGCAGATGACAGGAAGGTGTGTGTGTGTGTGCAGGGGAAGGTGTGTGTTTATGTGGGAGAAGGAAGGGCTGTGTGCGTGTACAGTGGGCTTGGAGTATTTTCACCTGCTCGTTTCTGATTTTGGAAAACATTTTCTTAACTGCACTTTTTTAGATGAGGCCAAGTAAATGTGAGACCCCTCTGTGCCTGTCAGTTTCCTTTATTTTAACATGGGTTTTGAACATTGTGTTTCTGTATGACAATGGTGCTCTGCACATTGTTGCACAGCAGCAATTAATAATTTGATATATGTGTCACTAATTTTGAATTTTATTCTGAATGTATCATTCTCTGTAATATGAATATGGCTGAAATTCTGCAAATAATGTTTTTGATTAGGAGCTGTGTGCTTTACTTTCACTGTATCCCTGACATGAAAATATTCCTGATAGGCAGATGTGTGGGTTCCATTAAGTATTTTTAACTCTAGTGATATGTAACAGCAATTGCATATTCATAAGAACATAAGAAATAGGAGCAGGAGTAGGCCATCTAGCCCTTCGAGCCTGCCCCGCCATTCAATAAGATCATGGCTAATCTGTCACTGCTCAGTTCCACTTTCCCGGCCTCTCCCCATAACCCTTAATCCCCTCTCTTATCAAAAACCCATCAACCCGCGTCTTAAAAATATTTAGCGAGGCAGCCTCCACCACTTCAATGGGCAGAGAATTCCAGAGATTCACCACCCTTTGAGTGAAGAAGTTCCTCCTCAACTCCGTTCTAAACCGCCCCCCCTTTATCTTGAGGCTGTGCCCCCTAGTCCTACTGTCTTTTTTGAGCGGGAAGAGTCTCTCCACCTCTATCCTATCCATCCCATTCATCATCTTATACGTCTCAATGAGATCTCCCCTCATTCTTAGAACATAAGAACATAAGAACATAAGAAATAGGAGCAGGAGTAGGCCATCTAGCCCTTCGAGCCTGCCCCGCCATTCAATAAGATCATGGCTGATCTGTTGTAGCTCAGTTCCACTTTCCCGCCCTCTCCCCATAACCCTTAATCCCCTCTCTTATCAAGAACCCATCAACCCGCTTCTTAAAAATATTTAGCGAGGCAGCCTCCACCACTTCAACGGGCAGAGAATTCCAGAGATTCACCACCCTTTGAGTGAAGAAGTTCCTCCTCAACTCCGTTCTAAACCGCCTCCCCTTTATCTTGAGGCTGTGCCCCCTAGTCCTACTGTCTTTTTTGAGCGGGAAGAGTCTCTCCACCTCTATCCTATCCATCCCATTCATCATCTTATACGTCTCAATGAGATCTCCCCTCATTCTTCTAAACTCTAACGAGTACAAGCCTAGTTTATTCAGCCTCTCCTCATAGCTCAATCCCCTCAACTCCGGTATCAGCCTAGTAAACCTCCTCTGCACTCCCTCCAGGGCCAAAATATCCTTGCGCAGGTGCGGCGCCCAAAACTGCACACAGTACTCCAGCTGCGGCCTCACCAATGCCCTATACAGCTGCAGCAAGACCTCCCTACTTTTATATTCAATCCCCCTCGCTATGAAGGCCAGCATCCCATTTGCCTTCCTGACCACCTGCTGCACCTGCAAGCTGGGTTTTTGCGACTCATGCACAAGGACCCCGAGGTCCCTCTGCACCGTCGCCTGCTGCAGTTTTTCGCCACGTAAGTAATAGTCCTTCCTACCATTCTTCCTACCAAAGTGGACCACCTCACACTTGCCAACATTAAATTCCATTTGCCATTTCCTGGCCCATTCGCCCAGCCTATCTAGATCCTTCTGCAGACTCTCCACACCCTCCGCACAATTTGCCTTTCCCCCAATCTTGGTGTCATCAGCAAATTTCGACACCCTGCACTCGGTTCCCTCCTCCAGATCATCTATATAAATGGTAAATAGCTGAGGCCCCAGCACCGACCCCTGGGGCACCCCACTAGTCACCAACCGCCAATCCGAATAGCACCCATTGACCCCCACTCTCTGCCTCCTATTTGACAACCAATCCTCTATCCACGCTAACACCCTACCCCCAACTCCATGTCCCCTGACCTTCTGCAATAACCTCTTGTGAGGTACCTTGTCAAACGCCTTCTGAAAATCCAGAAAGACCACATCCACCGGCTCTCCTCTATCCACTGCCCTAGACACATCCTCATAGAACTCCAGTAAATTTGTCAGACACGACTTCCCTTTAATGAAACCGTGTTGCGTCCGCCCTATCAAGCAATTCCCTTCAAGATGCCTCGCAATTTCCTCCTTAATGACGGATTCTAACATTTTACCTACCACAGACGTTAAACTAACCGGCCTATAATTCCCCGCCTTTTGCCTGGCACCCTTCTTAAACAACGGCGTAACATTAGCCGTTTTCCAATCTTCCGGCACTTCCCCGGAATCCAGCGACGTCTGGAAAATAACCACCAAGGCATCCACTATCACCTCCGCCATTTCTTTCAGAACCCTCGGATGCATTCCATCCGGTCCTGGGGACTTGTCCACAATCAGCCCCTCCAGTCTGTCGAGCACCACCTCTCTAGTAACAGTAATGTCATTAAGACCCTCCATTCCTACCACCTTTCCATCGCTAACACCCGGCAAATTATTCACGTCCTCCTCCGTGAAGACAGAAACAAAAAAGTTATTCAATACCTTAGCCATATCCCCATCCCCTACCACTAGCTCCCCTTTCTCATCCTCTAAAGGACCAACGTTCACCCTAGCCAGCCTCTTCCTTTTTATATATTTATAAAAACTCTTGCTATCCTTTTTTATATTAAGTGCTAGCCCAGCCTCATAGTTTCTCCTACCCTCCTTTATCAACTTCTTTGTCAATCTTTGTTGACATTTAAACCTTTCCCAATCCTCTTCTCGCCCACTACTCTTAGCTACTCTAAATTCCTCCGCTTTTAATTTAACACTTTCCTTCACCTCCTTCGTTATCCACGGCTTATTACCTCTCTTCCTACTGTCCTTTTTAACCATCGGAATAAATTTCTGCTTCTAAACTCTAACGAGTACAAGCCCGGTTTATTCAGCCTCTCCTCATAGCTCAACCCCCTCAACTCCGGTATCAGCCTAGTAAACCTCCTCTGCACTCCCTCCAAGGCCAAAATATCTTTGTGCAGGTGCGGCGCCCAAAACTGCACACAGTACTCCAGCTGCGGCCTCACCAATGCCCTATACAGCTGCAGCAAGACCTCCCTACTTTTATATTCAATCCCCCTCGCTATGAAGGCCAGCATCCCATTCGCCTTCCTGACCACCTGCTGCACCTGCAGGCTGGGTTTTTGCGACTCATGCACAAGGACCCCGAGGTCCCTCTGCACCGTCGCCTGCTGTGTCCATGAATTTATCCTGTTTCCCTTAGTTAATGACAATCTGTGATATGAGATTGTAGGATTTAGCTTTTGCTCATCAAATTTTGGTGCAGGTATTGCTTTTACTTCATGTCTCTCATGCACCTGGTATGCCATTTTCTGTTTTACTGTGAACCTCCTATGTGAGTGCAAGATACACTTTATACCTTTCAATTTACTATATGAGCATTCACATTTCTCACCAGTCTCTCCCAGTTTGCGCTATACCATAGAGTTGTACGCACACGTTTATTTGTTATTTACTATACCTATCAATATGTGCTTTATGACCAAGATTACCCTTCTTAATTTGAGAAGCATGTTATTCCTGTTTGTATATTTATGTTGTGCAAGAAGTGGTTTCATTCTACACCTCTTTGTCTGTGTTGTGGGTTTCGTATTGCAACTGTCTTATGTCATGGGAATCTGGATTCAGTCTGTATCCATCAGTCTCCTCTGACTCATGTTATTGGGCCCACTTAGCTTTCTACTCACAGCTTTATGGAAAGGACAAGTGATTTAGCTCCACAGTTCACCTTTGATCTTGTTACATGTGTTGGTTTTTGCAATATGAGTTTTCTAAAATTTGGACATATCAAAGCTTTTTTGGCATAAGAGAATGTGTTTGTTTCTCTATCTGTCACTTAACATTTGAATATAAGTTCTGAACTGTTGTGTGAAATTTCAGTTGTGTGAAAGTGATTCCTTTCTGCATTTATTACTGATCAGCTTCTGATGTATACATGTGATTTTGGCACTTTTTCTGTCATTTTCTGGTATTTGAGTGTGAGGGTTTCATTATCCCTGTGTATTTCTGGTGTTTTAAGAGTCTTATTTGTGCATGAGTGTTGTTCTGTCAGTTTCTGAACTATTTTGCATCACTGACTGATACGTGGATTTGATATCAGTCAGCATGTCAGTTTTTGCTATATGTTTAGCATGTAAGTAACAATACATCATTTGGTTTTGTGGCAGATGAGCATGTTCTGACACCTATTAATTCATCAATTTTGTACATGTCACCTTAATTCTGCATCTAATATTAATGGAACACAATGTTACATTTACTATCTGTTTAACTGTTGTTGGTGTACAGACATTTGTCTCAGTATTCAATTTGTGACTGTTCATGTTTATCAGCAATCATCAATTTATTTCATGGTGGTGTGGCTTTATTCTGTACCAATGAAATTTTGAACAAAATATTTCCATTTAACATTTCACACGAGCCTTGGCATAAAAATGCAACTGTGTATTATGCAAGAGTGAGTGTTCTCCATTTTTAACATGCACTAATTGTTTTCAATACGTATTTTTTAAACTGCAGCCATTGAAGTCTGCTCTGTCTCTAATAATATGTGTATGGGTTTTACATTGTACCTGTCTGTCTTTATGGGAACTAGGATTTATTTTCCATCAGGTTATCTTTCCGATGTTAGTAATATTTTATTCTCTGGAGATGTCAAAATCTGTTGAGCAGGTTCCAGTGTAACACATCTTATTTGCTGTGATCTAGTATTGTGACCAAAATTGAGAAGAGTGATTTGACACATGATGTGGTACTGAAACAAAATGAATATTAAAGATAAATTTTGTGATCCATGTAGTGGAGTTTAATGTGTTGCTTAGAGATAACTGGGTAGAATCTTTGGATTAATTTTGTACATGTCACTAAGCGACCTGATATTTCATTTGCAGCTGAAGATCTATTCTTGTGAGATGATTGAAAGGTGGTCCAATGTGGTTTGAGAAAAGATTCCTTCACCTGCAGGGTGGTGGGAATCTGGGATGCACTGTGGAGGATAAGAGGGATGGGAAAAGCTCAAACTTTAAAATATGCACGGATTAACACTTGAATGTCATAATGGTCAAGATTATAGGCCAAAGGATTTGGTTCAACATTTTGCACAAGACTGACTCCTGTAGATCTATTGTAGGTTTAGCTTACTTGGTCTGGTCTCGATGGGCCCAAGGGTCTCCACTGTACTGACACTGACTCATCTGCCCAGTGATATTGAGCAGGAGTGGATTGGGGAAAGTTATTCCATGTGTCCTTTACTGTATGATTGGTGGATTGAACATATTTACCTATGACTTTAGATCAATGAAATTCTGATAATTTTTTTATCTCTGTACCAATAGATCTCATGTTCAGTCTGTGTCTCTGCACTCTAGGATTAATATTGTACCTACTGGCAGTTAGGAGACAGGGGAGTTTCATCATCTCTGATGGATCCACACACTAGAAATTACTTTGCCAGATGTTCATCTAGAGGAAGGAAACATATATCTTGTAAGTCAAGCTCAGATGATATCAATGAAACAGTCAATGGCACATTTTCAATGGATAATCAGTAAGAAATATGCATTCTACAGATCATACCCAACAAAAAAAAATCTGATTCCACTATTTCTATACCAAGCCTTTATCTGTCTGGCATGCTTGGTGGTTTAACAATAATTGACAATATTTAGAATCTATCCCTAGGGATCTGGGTTTGATTTCCAGTTTAGGTCGCAGTCGGTGCGGATTCTGTACGTTCTCTGCGTGAGTCGGTGTGGGTTTTGTCTGGATGTTCCGGTTTCCTCCCACGGTGCAAATCCATGCTTGGCTATGCTAAATTCTCCCGAAAGGCACTGGAGTGTGGCAGTTTTCACAGTAACTTCACTGCAGCGTTAATGTCAGCTTAATTGTAACAATAAATGCACTTTAAACCAGTAGACTTGGAGGGACAGTGAGATTTTCTCAGATCTGGTAACAATTTCCCACTGCACTCACCATTGAATGAAACAAAGTAACACGTTTCTTTCTCGTTTCTTAGCTGAATGAGTTGCTGCCTTGAATATATTTTCAGTCGTGTTTCCTCCGAGAGTCGAAATATTTGCGGGTTAAGTTGATTTGACCATGCTTAAATCGGTATCAGAGGGTTTGGAAGGATAAATACATGGGATTACGGGAATAGGGCCTTGTTGGAATTGTTGTTGGTGCAGGCTTGATTGGCTGAATGACCTTCTTCTATACTGCAGGAATTTAACGATTCAGTTACAGGATTGTTCCCAACCTCACTGTCCCGCCTGTTTTCCCCCCATTCACTGGACAATGCCAACAAACAAGCTGAACCGGGATTATACATCACAGGTTTGAGAAAAGCCCGGTCATTTTCACTAGCAGCTTATTCACCTTGTGACTCCCTCAGCAGTGTCTCACACAGTCCCAGGAACTCCTCTCCATTCCCCCCGGCTCACTCCAATCCCGGAACAGGTTCCTGCTCCGCTCTGCCTCTTACAAACAGCTCCCGAATCTCCCTGAACTTCCCCCGAGTCAGTGAGGATCTCTGAGCCCCTCTGTGTCCACACTCCCCAATGGATGTGCTGCTGGGATGTGAACACTGTTCCCTCGCTGACCTGGGCGCTGACATTTCCATTTCAGTCAGTTTCAAACAAAGGATTTCCGCTCACTGAGGAAATGGGCGGGGCCAGGGGAGGGCAGCGCGCATGCGTCAGGGCATCAGGGCTGCGAGCAGGGCAGCATGGCGCATGCGCCCCTCTCCACAATCATTCCGAGAGCAAATGCAATTTGCTGAGTTATAATAAAGGGCAAAATACAGCGGATGCTGCAATCTGAAACCACACCAGAAAATGCTGCAAAATCTCAGCAGGTCTGACAGCATCTGTGGAGAAGGAATAGATGATGTGGAGATGCCGACGTTGGACTAGAATAAACACTGTAAGAAGTCTCAAAACACTAGATCAAAGTCCAACAGGTTTATTTGGTAGCAAAAGCCACTAGCTTTCTGGACACTGCTCCTTCGTCAGGGGAGTGGGGAGTCTCACACCTGCCAAAGGGGCAAAGTCACGAAAGCTAGTGGCGTTTGCTACCAAATAAACCTGTTGGACTTTAATCTAGTGTTTTGAGACTTCTCACTGAGAGGAAATAGAACCAACGTTTCGAGTTTGGAAGCCAAAGGCTCAAAACGTCGTCTTCGGGGAAGATGTTTCCACTCATGGGTAAAACTAGAATCAGAAGACACAACCTCAGACTAAAGGGATGATCCTTTAAAACAGAAATTCATTAAAACAGAAATGAGGAAGAATTTCTTAAGCCAGAAAGTGGTGAATTTGTGAATCTCTTTGCCGCAGAAAGCTGTGGAGGCCAGATCATTGAGTGTCTTTAGGTTCTTGACTAATAAGGGGATCAGGGGTTATGGGGGATGGGGGTGGGAAACAGGAGAATGGGGATGAGAAAAATATCTGCCACGATTGAATGGTGGAGCATAGTCGATGGCAGAGTGGCCTCATTCTTCAACTATGTCTTATGGAAACATTCGTTCTATTCTCTCTGCACGTATATTGTCAGACCTGCTGAGATTTTGCAGCATTTTGTGTTTCTGTTCCAATTTGCTCGGTTCCCCTTTTCGATTTGCTCGCAGTTTGAGCAAAGGAAGCTGGACCGTGGGGGAAAGGCGCAGAACGGTTCCAGTTGCTGGATAATCCCTGTCTGAAGTTCAGATTGAGATCATTCCCTCAGTGTGTTTGCTGTTCATCAGTACATTCTCACCAATACATCCTCACCGCGAATCCGTGTGATTGTTGTGATATTGCAAGAGTTAATATTAGCACAGAACATTTCCAGGTTAATTTAATCAGATCGAAAAAGTCGGGCACTGAGCACCTATCGAACTATTTGAGTCGAAATGTTTTTGTCGATAGGATTGTATTGAGACGGGAATATTTCTGAGAAATCTGGATTGAATAAATCCAGATACTAGCTTGTATCTGATATTCCAGTTTGTACGTTTGTTCCCGCGCTCTTTTCATTTCTGTTTGAATTTGAATCTAAAATATCGGTTCGGGCAGGAGGAGGAGGAGCTGGATGGTGAAAGACATTTCACTGCTCTGTCTGTTTCTCAGTCTCCTCCCCGTCCCGCCTCTCTCTCTCTTTCTCAGTCAGGTCGGTGTGAGCTGTATAATAAAGGAAGCTGCAGCAGCTCCTCTCTCGTTCAGCAGCGATTTGACTGAAGAAGAATCATGTCTGGCAGAGGGAAAGGTGGCAAAGGACTGGGGAAAGGCGGAGCAAAGCGGCACCGCAAAGTGCTTCGTGATAACATCCAGGGCATCACCAAGCCAGCCATCCGCCGCCTGGCTCGCCGTGGCGGGGTCAAGCGGATCTCGGGCTTGATCTACGAGGAGACCCGCGGGGTGCTGAAGGTTTTCCTGGAGAATGTGATCAGGGATGCGGTCACCTACACCGAGCACGCCAAGCGCAAGACGGTCACCGCCATGGATGTGGTGTACGCTCTGAAACGCCAGGGCCGCACTCTCTATGGATTCGGCGGCTAAACAAATCCACCCAATTCTCACAAAACCCAAAGGCTCTTTTCAGAGCCGCCCATATCCTCACATTGAGAGCACTGACCTTACTGTAAGAGCGGTGAATTTTAACGTTTGTGATTCATTACTATTGATTGTATGATCATGTTTTTAACTTTTAAGAACGGAAGCTTTCCGCTTTTGCCACACGTCTGTTCCATTACACAACAAATTCATCTTCGCGTGCTTCAGCGTGTATTGTAACCGTCAGTAAAGCAGGCCATTCCGCATTAACCCGAACGTTTCTGTCCTGTTAAAGTCTGAGCAGTTTTGCCGCCTCTTTCAGAGAAATGTCTGATTCAGTGACTATCTGGTAAAAAGACAGGGTGACTGAAAAAACCAGTGGACGGATTGTATAGTTGCTGCATATTATTGTTAATCATTTATTACCATGACAGTTTGTTTTAAGCTGATGTATCTGCATTTCGGTCCTTCAATCGGTCTGTAGTAATTCACCTCCCTTCATTCTTGGAATGCACAGAATGGCTGTTGTGCAGAAAGTAGTTTATTTGTGACATTCCGTTTTCCGCATTTCACTCGGAGTTTTATCCCATCCTGTTATAGGTCTATCGCCGAATGAATCTGAATTTCCTCCTGGTGCTTAAGGCAGTGATGATATCGAGATGTTGGCGTTGGACTGGGGTAAACACAGTAAAGTTTTACAACACCAGGTTAACATCCAACAGGTTTATTTGGTAGCAAAAGCTTTCGGAGCGCTTACTGCCCCTTCGTCAGGTGACTTTTTAACCTGGTGTTGTGAGACTTCCTACTGTGCTAAGACAGTGAACGGACATAAAGATTTTTTGTGGTTTCTTAAAATTGGGACAATTCCCTCAAATCAGTTTTCTTTCATTTCTGTTCTCCCTCAGAAATCGGCGGGCTTTTTGAAATTGATAAATTGTCAGTTGCAGTTCCACCAGTCAGGGCATCGTCCGGCCCTTGGAGTCTGTACCGATTCTCCGAAAGAGCATACTTGTGGCAGACTTACCCTTGTGGAACTGCCCTGCACGCAACACAATGCGGACTTCCCAAAGCTCAGGGCTGTTTGTGTTCTGCACTCTGATCAAATGTAGCTTTTTCCAAACATTATATTCTCGCTTGATCGAACTATTTTCACTGTCTTCTCATTTGCGTTCTGATCATGGTCTTTGAGGCTTGAAGCCGAATGCTAAGGATTATATCTTTCCAAGCAGCATGAATGCTGTGTACATTCTGGGAGGACAAAAAAGAGCTTATTTTAACATAAACTCACAATGTCCCATTTGTGATCCTGACATTTTGTCCCTGCTCTTTTTAGCTAATCCAAAACATAGAAAATCAAAAAGATCAACGTTATGAATTTGGTCAGAAACAGTGCAGAAGTAGGTCCCACCCCACATCCACCCACCTTCTTCTCCCCCTCCCGCCCACCTTCTCCCCTGCCGCCCTGTCCTAAATATTACAGGAGTGAAGAGCCTCGTTTTTCTTTCACATCTATATTTTTATCCCAGTTTGTTATAGCTCGTCAAAAAATGAATCTGAATTTATCCCTGGTGCTAAGGCAGTGAGCAGACAGTTTTTTTTTGCGATTTTTAAAGCTGAGGCAATTCGCTTCAAGGTCAGTTTTCTTTACTTTCCGTTTCTTGTCACTCAGAGATTGGCGGGCATTTTAAATTGAAGAATTGTCAGTTAGGCTTCCTGCAATCAGAGCCCGGAACCCACTGCTGCCCAATCGCTCTTTACAAACTTGTCCACGGGATGGGGCAGCATCCAGTCAGGAGCAGAGGGCGGTGACTAGAATGTATTCAATAGACACTCACAGAGCGGCACCCACTTTCTCAGCCTTTGTGTCCTACACAGTTACACATCATGGCCAGAACCAAGCAGACAGCGCGCAAGTCAACCGGCGGGAAAGCTCCCCGCAAGCAGCTGGCTACCAAAGCTGCCCGCAAGAGCGCTCCAGCCACGGGCGGAGTGAAGAAGCCTCACCGCTACCGGCCCGGCACTGTGGCTCTGCGGGAGATCCGCCGCTACCAGAAATCCACCGAGCTGCTGATCCGCAAGCTGCCCTTCCAGCGCCTGGTGCGGGAGATCGCTCAGGACTTCAAGACCGATCTGCGCTTCCAGAGCTCGGCCGTCATGGCTCTGCAGGAGGCCAGCGAGGCTTACCTGGTGGGGCTCTTTGAGGACACCAATCTGTGCGCCATCCACGCCAAACGAGTCACCATCATGCCCAAAGACATCCAGCTGGCCCGCCGCATCCGCGGGGAACGCGCTTAAAAACTCAGCTCAACCCCGATCAAACAAAGGCTCTTTTCAGAGCTACCAAGTCTGTCAGGGAAAAGAGCTACAGCACGGGTTATGTATCAGTAGCACAACTTGCTTTCTTTCATTTTATTTACTTCGCCCAGTAATGTATCTCCTCAGTATTTGTTAACAGTTGCGTCGACGTACCTTCTTCCGTCGGGGGAAGATACAAAAGTTTAAGGTCGCTTTACCAACCAACTGAAAAACAGCTTCTTTGCTGCAATCAGACTTTTGGATGGACCGATTTTCTCAGGAATCTGTGAACATTTAAAATCCCGCCAATATGTAAAACACGAAATAAATAAAAATAATAAACCAGCTTTTACTGTGAAATTTTTAACATTCAGCCAATCTCTCCTCGTCTAGTTCCTGATTGTGTGTCTGATTAATGAGGACAGGGCAATAGTCGAAATGAAACGCTAAGTTATCAGAATCCCCAAATTTTAAAATTGAACGTCCGATATCAGTGAGGAACAAGGAAAAGCTTTCACCCAGAAATTCTCCAGATGGGCCGAACGGCCTCCTGTAGGGATTCTGTAACTCGATGAATAGTTAAAACCGCCTAATGACAATGTTTTGAAATTACCGTCCATTGTTTTACTATTTCCTATTTTATCACGCGTCTCAGATTCTCTTTTACAAACCGGGATCTATTCGGGTTTAATCTCGGTCTTTTTTGAAACCCGCTTTCCTGCCGGCGGGAAGTCCCATTTCTAGACTGTGGACAATAATAGCGTGGATAGTCAACAAATTAACACTATTATAAAGTAATATTCTGAAACCATCTCCGTGGTGTGGCCTGCTGCCTATTGGCACCATTCAAGAGCAAAGGACACATTTTGGTTTCAATCTGCCAGCATTGAGATTGAGGCTTCTTAAAAACACCGGGTTTTACAGGGAGTGAACTGATCGGTTGTAGGGACCAAACCGGAACAGAATTTGAAACATTTACTTCCTATTTACACTCTCTCCCTAAAGATAATGAAAGTGTCCGAATATCAACTGTTGAGAATAGGGCGCTCAGTGGCCGATAATATTCACGCGGAATAGGACAGAGAAACAGGCACATACGCGATATCATCCAGAACTTTTCGAGCGAAACACTAATGAAAAAGACAGTTTGAATTAAACTATTACTGCTTAACAACTGATGACTGTATAGCTTTCTCAGAGAAGTTGTGGGTGGCTCTTAAAAGAGCCGTTTGGTTTTTTTGAGTGTACTGTTTCAGTGCATGGTACAGTTTTACTTGGAGCTGGTGTATTTGGTCACGGCCTTTGTTCCCTCCGACACGGCGTGCTTGGCCAGTTCCCCGGGCAGCAGCAGGCGCACGGCGGTCTGGATCTCCCGGGAGCTGATGGTGCTGCGCTTGTTGTAATGGGCCAGGCGGGAAGCCTCGCCCGCGATGCGCTCGAAGATGTCGTTGACGAAGGAGTTCATGATGCTCATGGCCCTGGAGGAGATGCCGGTGTCGGGGTGAACCTGCTTCATCACTTTGTAGATGTAGATGCCGTAACTCTCCTTCCTGGACTTCCTCCTCTTCTTACCACTTGTCGTTGGCGGTTTTTTCTGGGCTTTTTTGGCGCCCTTTCTGGAAGCTTGGAGTTTCTTTTCTTCAGGCATGGTGCATGCAAACTGCAG
Source organism: Carcharhinus amblyrhynchos (assembly GCF_965287045.1). Taxonomy (NCBI): domain Eukaryota; kingdom Metazoa; phylum Chordata; class Chondrichthyes; order Carcharhiniformes; family Carcharhinidae; genus Carcharhinus; species Carcharhinus amblyrhynchos. The sequence goes on from NC_137330.1 coordinate 4,293,583, forward strand.
ACACAGAATAACTGAAACTTCAGCCTGAATTCCTCTCTTATTGACTAACCCAAACCACTATGCAAATCAAGGATGGGAGAAAGACGCGTTCATTATTGGAGAAGTAAGAATGATGCGGAGTCTTTTGTTTATTTGATTGGTTAGTTCAGATAACCAATCAGAGTTATTGCTCCACATATCCACGTATTTTCTCTGCAGTCACATCTTCCACTCCCCTTGTCGTCTCCATATTTTTATTCCAGAGTATGGATTATGTCTGTATCTGTACATATTTGTACATGATCTGACTATGCTTATAAGCAAATAGCGATGAAAAATTGATCCTTTCTTTTGTATGTCATATTCTCCTGTGAACTTGGATATTAATCTTCACCACTTGGATTCAGCGATGGGCATGCCAATTCTCGCCCCCCACCCCAACCCCTCGTGTTCCAATTTATTTCCTTCAAGAATATTCTATCTTCTTTTTTCTATAATTATATTGCTGCACTGATGGCGGTTTTGCTTAGGAGCTGTGAATTTCTGATCTGTGACCGTTGCTTTCCCTTTGCAATTGTCAATGAGTGTAATGGAAGGTAAGAGTTTACTATATCAGTTACTTCCAGGCTGTAAATGTAACATCATTGTTAGCCTGTTGGCATTTCATCTGTTATTTTTGCACGTCAGTTTCTAATGTGTGAATCATGATTTGCCTCAGTGCCTGTCCATTCCAACAATGCAAATGATTGTTTTACTTTGTATATGGCAGTTTCTGATGTGGATGAAAATTATTTTTTCTGTACATTTCATATTCTGGTAAGTTTATATGGGGTCTCTCTGAACCTGTCACATTTGGATCTCTGTTTTACTGTCCAGCAAACTTTTTTTTTGACGTACTCTGAAGAAGAAGAAGAACAACAACACAGCACGGGAAACAGGCCCTTCGGCCCAACGAGCCCGCGCCGCCGTCCCATTGTCTCAGTGACCTATTCATGATTTTAGTCTACGCCTAATGTGCGAGGATCAGGGAGGTCCAATATAGGGACAATTTGTTACCCAATCAATCAGCCTAAAAGCACATCTTTGGGATGTGGGAGGAAACCGGAGCACCCGGAGGAAACCCACGCAACCACGGGGAGAACGTGCAAACTCCCACAGACACAGGCCCAAATCCATGTGTCCGCATAGTTACTCTGTAATTATCAATGTCTGATCTATTATCAGTGGCATTATTATGTACCATTTCATACTCTATTATTTTTGTTTTTGGGCAGTATCTGTCTGCTTCCCATGTTCACCTGGATTTTATTCTCTACCTATTAGTTGCTTTATTATAATTACATCATAATTCTGTAAGCATTTTACTTCAGAATGAATTGAGGGTTTTCAAACTCTATCCCTCTGACCTTGAAATGTGGATATTCACTGTCTTTCCCTGAATTGTGAACGGGTCCCCCCGCTACCGCCCCCCCCCCCACACGCACACACACCCACACACACACGGCTTGATCCTCACACTTTAAGGTAGGTTGTATAATATACTAAGTACAAGAATACAATAGGATTTGAACACACATGGGATTAGAGCATGTGGACCATGGCTCCTGCCCCACCATTCAATGGGATCAGGAACGATGTTGGATTTCAAACTGATATTCCAAACTGCTGTCCGATATACTTCAAGTCCCCAAGAGACTAAATTCTAGAGAATATGATCCTAATTTACTCAGTCTCCCCTCACAGGGCACCCTGAAGTCCAGTACTAATTTAGTGAGCCTTTGTTCAAATTCTCCAATTTGAGTGTTGTTAACTATAGTAAAACTTGTTCTCAGATATTTTTATAGCATTGTGGGCTTTAAGGCCAAATTTTTCATGAGAATTATAGCGGGCAGGGGAGGACCATATAAAGGGCCTCAAGCGGGATTTTCCAATCTTGGGACGAGCACGTCCAGAAAATCCTTCAGCAAGTGGGTGTTGCTGTTTATTTTCCCTTACTGTTTTACAATGATCAAGTCAGTCAGTGATACATTGCATTTTGTTTCCCATTCTTGTGTGTAGAAATGCTTCTGTTTGATGATTGCTCCCATGGATTGTAAGATAGCATTCATTCTGTGATTTCTCCTCCTTGTGAATGCTGAACAATGAGTGTCACTCTGCACAAAACATTTTCACATACTGTATGTGAAGTTGTGTATTTTATCACTCCTTGTATCGCTCAGTTTTTGTAATGTAGCAAAAATGGGATTTCTAAAATTATCTGGTAAAACCTGCGAGAGTGGATTCCATCAGAACCTGTCTGGAACATATATGAAGTTGAAGTTCATTGTGGTCAGAGTTAGATTTATTATGTGCCATTCAGTTTGTGGCATGTCATGTGACTGTGGATTCAGCTCTTGTATATTTGGCTTTTAAATAAAATCTATGACATATAGAACTGTGGCTGTAGCTCTGCGCTTAATTTTCTCACAATCTCAGTGAGGTAGATTTAGTGCATGACTTTCCAGTTTCTTGGACAGCCTGTAGTTATGGTCATGATTCTACATTTGTCACTCTTCCATTGCTGATCAGTAGCACAACTTACTTTCGTTTGGTTTATTTGTTTCACCCAGTAATCCCTCTTTCTCATTGTGTGGGGTGTCTCAGTTATCAGTTGTGTGGCAATGTGAATTTCATTTCAACTCATTGCATAGGAGGTGCCTGATTTTTTTTATTGTTTCTTTCAGCTAGTTATCTCTCAATTTCTAGCATAAATGTGTATTTTCTGATTTCAAATTCAATTCCTGAGATACGAACGTGTTGCTAATACAGAAAGGGCACCAGAGAGATACTCTAAATCCCACACTCGCTTAGATGCAGATTTATGAATTACAAATTAAAAATACACATTCAACCCACAGACGGATAATACAGAATCCAACCCATACAGAATGCACTCAATGTCATGCACACTAACAGAGACAAACATAGATATCATAAAGCACATTTTACGGTACATGAGTTTGGCTAAAAACATCACAGTCATGAATGAAAAGTACAGAATGTATCTCAAAATTGCAATATTGAATTGTGACATGTACACACTTATTCCACATTCTCTTGTCTAACAGTCAATGACGCATAATATCAGAGACTGAGAGATGTTGGATAAATCCCATGTTCAGGAGCTGCAACATGTTGATGGAAAACTGAATTAAAACACTCATGTTCAGCTTGAGGAGGCTGATATAGAAACATGTCTACATTCCTGTCAGAGAATCCCTACCGTGCGGAGAGTCTGCACCAACAATTGTCCCACCCAGGACCTATCCAGTAATCCCATGTATTTACCCTGCTAATTCCCCTGAAACTAAGGGACAATTTTAGTATGACCAATAAACCTAACCTGGGGAGAACTTGCTGTGAGGCAACAATGTTCACCATTGTGCTGCCCAGTGGCAGACACTGTATTATTGCTGGTACAGCAGTACCTGCTGATACAGGGTATCAGAGAGTGACATGGAAACACGCACACACACACACAACACATAAACCAACACCAATCATTTGAAATGCCATTGAATGATAAGTCCAGCTGTACACAATATTCTAGCTGAGAGGATACAGAAAAGATTTACCAGGATGTTGCCTGGTACTGAGGGCATTAACTGCGAGGAGAGGCTGGAGAAACTTGGTTTGTTCTTACTGGAACAATGGAGGTTGAGGGGCGACCTGATAGATGTCTACGAGATTATGGGAGGCATGGACAGAGTGGATAGTTAGAAGCATTTTCCCAAAGTGGAACAGTCAATTATTAGGGGGCACAGGTTTAAGGTGTGAGGGGCAAGGTTTAAAGGAGATGTACAATGCAGATTTTTTAGAGGGTGGTGCGTGCCTGGAACTCGTTGCCGGGGCAAGTAATGGAAGCGATGCAGTAATGACGTTTAAAGGGCATCTTGACAAATACATGAATAGGATGAGAATAGAGGGATATGGTCCCTGAAAGTGTAGGGGTTTTAATTCAGTCGGGCAACATGGTCGGTGCAGGTTTGGGGGGGGGGGGGGGGGGGGCGCTGCTGACTGGCCTTTTCCTGTGCTGTAATTTTCTTTGTTCTTTCTTCTCTGATGGGCACAAGATGAAACTTACTTACATGCTGTAGTAGATGGTTACAGGGGCAAAAAAAAACTTAGCCACACCGATATTTCCAGATGCAGAGAGTAGCAGATTACATCCCTTTTTCAGAGATTGTACCATACAATCATAGAACACCAACAGTGCACAAGGACTGTGGCTGATTCAGCCCATTGAGTCTGAATCAGCCACAAACCCACCCAGGCCCTAACCCTATAACCCCATGTTTTTACTCTGTTAATCCCCTGACACGAGGGTCAATTCAGAATAGCCAATCAGCCTAACTCACACATCTTTGGACTGTGGGAGGAAACTGGAGCACCCAGAGGAAACCCATGCAGACACATAGATAGTGACCCGAAGCTGGAATTGAACCCAGGTCCCTGGCACTGTGAGGCAGCAGTGCTAACCACTGTGCCACTGTACCATACCAGTTCATGAACCGTACACATTGTTCCAGCTGAGGTCTAACTAGTGTCTTGTATAAGTGGAGCACAACCTGCTTGCTCTTGTTCTCTATGTTCCTATTATTAAAGAACACTATAAGCTTTATCTCCTGTTCCCTCCAACTATTCTGCCGCCTTCAATGATGCATACACAAGTACACCCAGTGACTCTGCTCCACAGTCCATTTAGAAATTTACCTCTTATTTTATATTTCTTTCCAAGCTTTTCCTACTACAAATGCATCAGCACACGTATCTGCATTAACTTCAACTGCCACCTATCTGCCCACTCAACCAACTTGTCTATGTCCTTTTGAAGCTCAACACTTTGCCATCATAGTTTACAATACTTCAAAGTTTTGTATCATCCACCAACTTTCAAATTGTCCCCTGCAACACCAAGCTCCAGACCAGTATTCATTTCTGTGGAAAGAAAACAGACCTAACAGCTTGAGGCTGGATGACTCTTTACCAAAGCTCAAATGACAGGTCATAGTGGAACACTTTCACCTTCCGTTCTGTAAGAGATTATGCATTTACTGTGCCTTTGAAGGAAGTGGCTGCATTGCTTTTTGTGCACTAGCTGGAGGAGTGATCACACTTATTCTAGTGTGTTGACTTAATTTGTTGTAAGAAAAGAATGACAATGATATGGACAGGTGTGGGACAGTGTAAGGTGTATATGTGTCGAATTGGGTGAAATATCTATGGAAAATGAATAGTCAATAGAATCCAACCATTGTACTGCAATGCATCAGTGTGCATGATTTCTGCACTAAGTGTGCAGGACGATTTTTACACTGAGGTATTTGAAGGCCTGATGAAATGTTAGTATGACCACACTCTCATTTGACAAGAAAACCAGTGACATAGAGTTAAGATTGTGCAGAGAGGAGGAGAGATGGTTGAAATCAATTAATTTAATCTTGACCTGCAAATTTATGTCAAGAATATCATTAATTATCATTAAAAAGGCATCTGGTTCACTCATGTTCCATGATGTAGTTGGAAGGGATTATCTTCAATTAATTTATCCTAGAACATATATCCAGTCTCGCAAATTTATGTCTGGATTATCATTAATCGTTAAAGAAATTTTGTAGGCTCAGGGTTCTAAAACACAGAAAATGCCATTTGGCACATCGAGTTTGCTCTGACAATAACTATCACAAATTGTGTGACTCCCATTTTCCTGCACCAGTCCCCTATCCTTGAATGTTATGATGCCCCAAGTGTTTATCAAAATACTTTTAAAGGTTGCAAGGTTTATGGTCTCCATTATCTTCCCAGGCAATGCATTCTACATTCCAACACCCACTCAGTGAAAAAAAAGACTCAAGTCCCTCAGTCTCCTGGCCCTTCTAAAATATGCTCCCTCGTAATTAACCTCTCAACCATGGGAAATAGCTGCTTCTAACTGACCCTGTCCACACCCTTATATTCTTATACACTTCAATCATGTTCCTCTCTGCTTTCTGCTCTAAAGAAACCAATTCAAGCCTATCTAGTCTCTCCTTTTAGCTCAAATGCTCCATTCCAGACAACATTCTGGTGAATCTCTAACCCCACTAGTGTTATCACATCCTCCCTAACGTGTGCACACAGTACTCCAGCTGTGGTCTAACCAATGATTTGCATAGCTCCAACATTGCCTCCTTGCTCTTTAACTCTGCTCCACTTGTGTATTTTGGTGTTCTGGGCGGATAGAATTCAATTATTGACTCTAGAATATAAACTTAGTCTAGACATAAATCTGCAAATCCAATAGTAAATGTCATTAAAGGAAGTCTGGTTAACTCATGTCTTTTCGTGTCTCGACGTAACTCCAAACCCCCACCAATGTGATTGACTCCCTACCCGCCCCGGAAAGCTACAAAACAAACAATAATTTTGCTTTGGAAATGATGGGGTCCAACCCGTGCATCACTAAATATAACATTGTAGCTCTCATAGTGTGTTACAGCACAGAATCGTAAAATGTTACAGCACAGAAAGAGGCTCTTCTGCCCATCGTGTCTGTGCCGCCCATCAAACAGCTGTGTACTGTAATCCCATTGTCTAGCACTCCGCCTTGTATGTTGTGGCGTTTCAACCGCTCATCTAAATGCCTCTTAAATGGGCAACAATTCTTCTCATTCAGTTGAACAGATGTTGAGAAGTATTGTGTGTGCGTGTGTGTGTGGAGGCGGGGGGAGATGGTGGTGGTCAGATCGACTGGAAACGTTAGTCAGGATTCTCTGGGCACCCCGCTGCCAGCGGGAACGGAGAGTTGGCACTCAATGCAGCGTGAACGGAGAATCCCAGTTGTGGCCGAGTTGGTGGAATCCTGCCCAGAGTTTCCTATAGGGACGGGACAAGGGGCTTCCAGGTGGATTGGAAATTTTAGCCGGAATTCTCCGGCCTTGCATGACATGAGAATTCCGGTCATGTTTGTCTCTCTGAGTTCACGCAACATTTTCTGCTTTTAATGAGGAAGTAAGATGCAAACCATCCTTTGAAGGAACATCTACTATCTCTGTTACCTTGTAAGGTATGCACTGCTACGAGCAGTGGACTGCCCGCTTTCCTCCTCACTTTCTGCAGCTTCCGGGTCCAGTTCAGGCTCCTCTGTGCCTCCCCGGCCAGCTTGTGTTCCGCGGGTTTCATCAGTCAAATGCTATGCTGCAACTGGGCAACAGGCGATTTGCTGTTCTTCACTGGAGCTGCTTTAATTCCCGGCCTGTGTCTCTCTGATACTTTGAACTATCCGCACACGGCCCAGCACAAGAGCAAAACACAATGTACTGGCACGGGGGGAAGGGCAGTAAAGGCGCATGCGCCCTTTCTGACCGTGTACCGGCAGGGAGTTAGCACGCAGGCGCGGGACCCAAGGGAAACCAACAGCAACAAGCAACTGCATTTGCATAGCGCCCGCAACATCAATTATCAAGTCGAAGCGATTCACCGGGTTTTCGGCAAAGGATTTTTTTTCCACAATGCAGAATTAGAATCGCTTTCGAATATCCTGTACAGAGAAGCAGGTCTTATGAGGACATTGACTAGCACAACTGCCTCACAGCCCCGGGGTCCCATATTCGATTTCGGCCTTGGGTGACTGTGCGCAATTTGCACATTCTCCCCATGATTGCGTGACTTTCCCCCATCCCACAGTCCAAAGATGTGCATGTTAGATGAATTGGATTTAATAAGTTTGTCCCTCAGTGTCCAGGATGTGAAGGTTAGACGAATTAGCCATGGTAAGTGTTTGGGGTTCAGGGGACAAGAAGAGGGGACGGCTAGGTGAGATGCTCTGTCGGAGTCTCGATGGGCCGAATAGCCTTCTGCACTGAAGGGATCCTGTGAATAAAAATAAAATTGTCCCAGTGTCATTTCACAACAGACCTGTGTGTGTGTGACCGGAAAATAAAACAGGCCAGATCTGTCCCTGCTGACATGAGGACTGAAGCGCTGGTGTGTGGGGATTATCCCTGATAGAGGCTGCTGGATTTAATCCGAGTGAAACAATCAACCTCTCGAAATGAAGCCGGAAGGGTCATGGACCGTGTAGTTGCAATCCCGTACAGCAGGCAGAAAGTGTTCCACTGGTTCACTGCTTAGCACTGTCTTTGAGTGTGGTGATAATAGATGATATGGAGATGCCTGCATTGGACTGGCCTAAGCACAGTAAGAAGTCTCACGACACCAGGTTAAAGTCCAACAGGTTTATTTGGTAGCATAAGCTTTCGGAGCACTGCCCCTTCATCAACTGAGTGGGATTTCTGCATATAAAAACACAAACTCAATTTACAAAAATAATAGACGATCCATTCTTGCTAAATAATTCTGTGATTTATTTATTTGTCTCTGTAATAATGGAATTGAAGAGCAAAGTGAAGTGGAACAACAACAACCTTCATCCGTCACTGACCCTAAATATGACACTGTGGCTGAGTCTGTGATAGACTTTCTCTGTGTGTACACCAGGTGAGTGTGAGGCTGTCTCAAGCCATTGTTTAGGGGATGGAATGATACAAACATAATTAGTCTCCAGTCATTTGGTTCTCCAGCCCTGCGAGCAATCAGAGCAATTTGCACATTGTCTCCGTGTCTCCACGGGTTACCTCTGGTTCTGGTTTCCTCCCACACTCCAAATTTTTGCTTGTTAGATGGATTGCCATTCTAATTTGCCTCTACGATATGTAGGTTAGTAGGAATTAGTCGAGTAAAGAAGTAGAAAGGGTTGAGAGCTTCAAGGTTTTAGTTGTCCAGATTAGCAACAAGCTGTCCTGGTTCCGCCACCCACCCCCCACTACCACCCGCCCCCCCCGCCCCGCCCCCCCCTCCCCCATGCCGACACTGTAGTTAAGAAAATCCACCAATGCCTCTACTTCTTCAGAAGACCAATAAAAATTGGCATGTCAGCTACGACTCTCACCAACTTTTACGGATATATCATAGGATGGATCCCTCCTGGTTGTATCACAGCTTGTTATGGCTGCTGCTCTGCCCAAGATCGTACGGAACTACAGAAGGTCGTGAATGCAGCCCAATCCATCGTGCAAACCAGGCTCCCATCCTTTGACTCTGTCTACACTTTCTGGCGCCTCGGCAAAGCAGTCAGTATAATTAAGAACATTCTCTCTTCCACCTTCTTCCTTCAGGAAAAAGGTACAAAAGTCTGAGGTCACATACCAACTGACTCAAGGACAGCTTCTTACTCTAATGTCAGGCTTTTGCATTAGGTTGATTTTTCTCTACACCCTAACTATGACGGTATTATTACATTCTTAACTCTATCGTTTCCTTCTCTATAAATTGTATGTTTTGTCTGTAAAGCACTGTATGTTAATATATGTGGCAATAACAAATCAAATCACAAAAAAGTATGTGGGGATAAGGGTTTAGAGCCTGTGTAATATGCTCTGTCGGACAGTTAGTGCAGACCTGATGGGCGGAATGACCTCCATCTGCACTTTGGGGCTGTGCGAAAATTGTCACTTGGCTGATTGGATGTGATGTTGAGGTCAGTGTGTTGTACAGGTCATTCCATTTTTCCTGTGAACAATCTGAAAGCTAGATATGGCAAAGACAATTAAAAAATGTTCTCTCAGTCGGACAAGGAGATAATAGAATCCAACAGCGCTGAAGGAGGCTATTCAGCCCATCGAGCCTGCACCGACCACAATCTCACCCAGGTCTTATCCCTGTAACTTCATGCATTTATCTAGCCAAGCCCTCTGACGCTGAAGGGCAATTTAGCATGACCAATTAACCGAACCTGCAGATATTTGAACTGTGGGAGGAAATCAGAATATCCGGAAGAAATCCATGCAGACACAGGGAGAATGTGCAAGCTCCACACCGACAGTGACTCAGGCTGGCATCAAACCCGGATTCCTGGCGCTGTGAGATGGTACTGCTAAGCACCGTGCCACCATGTCGCCGAGATGTTCAATTGTTTGACTCAGTCTTGAAGAGATCATCGCAATGTACAGGAGGATATGGAACGCGGCTGGTGAGATGGGCAGAACACTGGCAAATGAGATTTAACCCTGGAGAGTGTGAAATGCATTTTAGGAGGACTTAGAAGGCAATAGAAATACACAATGAGTGATAAGACAGTAGGAAATAGTGAGGACCAGAGGGTCCTCGGGGTGCATGAGCACCCTGAAGGCAGCAGGATAGACAGGTATGGTGATTAAGAAGGCAAATGAGATACTTGCCTTCATTAGCCAAGACACAGAATATAAGAGCAGGGGCGTGTTGGGAGATGATGGAGCTGCATGAAACGCTGGTAAGGCATCAGTTAGAGTGCTGTGCGCAGTTCTGGTCGCTGCAATATAGGAAGGGTGCGATTGCACAGGAGGGGTTGCAGAGGAGGTTCACCAGGATATTGCCTGGGCTGGAATGTTTCAGCTATGAAGACGGGCTAACTGGCTGGGATTGTTTTCCTTAAAGCAGAGAATGGGGGATGATTGAAATGAACAAAATTTTCAGGTAGATAGGAAGAAACTTTTCCCGTTAGTCGAGGGTGAATAAAAAGGGCGTAGACATTGAAGATAAGGGGCAGAGGATTTAGAGAGGATTTGACAAAAAAAAACTTTTTTTTTAATCACCCAGAGGGTGGTGGGAACTTTGAAGCCGCTGCCTGGGAGGCTGCTGGAGGCGGAAACCCTCACAACGTTTCAGAATTTGGAGAAACATTTGAAATGCCATCGCATACAAAACTATGGAGCAAGTGCTTGGAAATGGGATTACAAAATGGGTGGCCGGCACTGACATGAAGGGCAGAATGACCTCTTTCTATGCTGTAAAATTCCATGACTGTTTAAAACATAAACGGCAAAGGTACCAAGAGCGACAACTCCCCAACTCAGACTGGAAGGAGGGAAGATCCAGCTCCCGGAAACTCTTTAAGAGTAGACGCGGGCGGGTTCCACTCTCTCTGTGCTTGTGTATCCGGCTTCATTGGAGCATTTCCCGGCCACTTTTCTACCTAATGATCTGAATCCCCGCAGAAGCAGAGCAGTGATGCCCTGTCGAAAGTCCGGCTGGGAATTGGAGGTAAAGCCTGGCGTCTTGCTGTCAATTTGGAGCAAAAGGTAGAGGAGATGTCGGCGGAACTGGTCAGACAGATAGCTCTGTGCAACATTTGGAGGGGTTTAACTCGCCAATGCTGTCTTAAATCCGGTGGGATTTTTTTATCACGGTGAGGAATCCTGTCTTAGGCACACGGGGGATCACTACTGGTGTCTTGGGGAATCCGAATTAAATGGGTATCGGGGGGTTTATATGGATGAGAAACACAGACATGGAGGCAGCTCTGAAGCTGAGAGCTGCCAGTCACCGTTCACGTCCGCTCCATGTCTTTAACTTGCTCTGTGCTGCCGCCTCTCGCTTCATTCCAGATTTAACTCTCTCTGAACTCGAGACAGTTTTCGGACACAGATCCAGCTATGGCAGACGCTGCAGCAATCGAGACAGCTCCGGCAGCCGCTCCCGCCGCTCCAGCCAAGAGCCCCAAGAAGAAGAAGAAGGCGGCGTCCGCCCGCTCCAAGTCCACCGGTCCCAAACTCAGCGAGCAGATCGTCAAAGTGGTCGCGGCCAGCACCGAGCGTCGGGGGGTCTCCGGGATGGCCATCAGAAAGGCGCTGGCCATAAGCGGGCTGGACGTGGAAAAGAACCGTGGCCGCATCAGGCTGGCCATCAAGAGGAGCGTGGAGAAAGGTATCTTGCTGCAAACCAAAGGTAAAGGCGTTTCTGGCTCCTTGAAACTTGCCAAGCAGGCAACAAAGACCAAGAAGGCGAAAAAACCGGCGGCTAAAAAAACCATCGCCAAGAAACCGGTATCCGCCAAGAAATCTTCCGCCAAGAAATCTGTCAAGAAATCTCCCGCCAAGAAGTCAGTCAAGAAAGCTCCAGCCAAGAAATCCGTCAAGAAAACTCCCGTCAAAAAATCTGTCAAGAAAGTGACCAAAAAACCCCTCGTTAAGAAGGCTGCCTCCGCTCCCAAGAAGGCTGTCCCCAAGAAGGGCAAACCCGTGGCAGCGAAATCTGTTAAAGCCAAGGCGAAAACCTCGAAGACCAAGAAAGTGGCCAAAAAGTGAAGTGACCCCCGCAACCTGTTGCAAAAAGTTAAAACTCTGAAAACAAAGGCTCTTTTAAGAGCCACCACATCTTCCAAAAGAGCCTAGACTCCGCCTCTACCTGGTTAATTGTTCATGCACTTGGATTAAAATAAATGTTTAAACCACTTTTATGTTTTCTAAAGAGATGTTTAGATTATCATTTGTAACGTTATTGATCCAAGGCTACTGTCCAAGAGGTGGGAAGTGGGATTCGAACAGAACGGTATTTGATGGTCTATACAGATGTAATGGGCCGAAGTGACTCCGCCGAAGATCCGAGCCGCAATGGTCTAGCGCATGCCCGAAGGGCCGAATGTCCTCTTAGTTTCTATGTAGAAGGGGCGTGGGGCGGATTGTGTTTTCTTACGAGAAAAAATGTTGATGTTGCGCATTATTACTGCGTTTAAACGCTGAGCACACTTAATTTGCTAACGTTGTACACTTTTAATAATCTTTAGAGCACATTTGCTCTAGAATTCGGGTGAGGAAGGGATGCCGATGTTTATACGAAATGGCTTGTGAGATTGGCGCTATGTGCGCTGTGCCCAAGTGTAGCTTTTTTGTATTTTGTAAAGCGATTCTAGATTAAAGCCGCGGATACTGTCTGGAAAAAAAAATCCTCATTTCGTACAGGGAAATGTAATATTGAGAGCCTGTTGCTTCCATGAAGAGATTCTGTTGGGCAGAATGGATTTACTGGGGAATTAAAACGTATAAAATACACTTTCAATATTTTGTAACGTTCCTTTAGATATGTAATCAATAAAGTATATATTTCCAAAAAAGATAACATTAACGTGCCGCCCCTCGTGCTGAAGAGGGATGGGATGGCGTGGAACACTACTGGAACAGTATACACCAGAGAATGAAGTGTTAATCTCCATGTTAGATGTACCATGTATTTCTTGTGCAGTGAGACAGCTCAGAGCGCCAGATATTGCAGTGAAGCAAACTGAACTCCGCGCAGTTTCTGACAAATTTGAACAGTTATGCAATGTGCCTTTACCAAGATTAGAAATCTGTATGTATAATAATAACAGATAATAGTGAGAAAACTCAGCACACCCTTAAGGACGTGCTGGTTCGATGCATTGACCCGAACAGACGCGGACTGGGGTGACTAGACAGTAACTCCATTGCAGTGTTAATGTAAAACTTACTTGTAAATAATAAATAAACTTTTACATATCCAGAAATTGTGTTTTTAATTAGACTTCCAACATTCGCAGTGTTGCTTGGCATATATGCATAAAAATATATGATCACATGTACAATATAAACTTTTATAATAGACATTTATACACATAATATACATCGTAACATCTGCTTTATATAAAATACAATATGTACCTAATCATGTGTGTAATATATATGTATTTATGCGAATAATATATAAAACGTAGTTATATATGTGTCTGCCTAATATAGCTATATATATTTATACAAAATACACTTGAAGAAAATGTTTTAACCGAAAAGCTAAAGTCTGAAATTGGCGGTCTTTTTTGGCGGCGAAGTTTGAAAATCAGGCACCATCCGAGCTCAGCCAATCAGAGCTGGCAGCCTGTGGTTGCTATGAGGATGATTGGATAGGGGCTGTGGCGAGAGCCAATCAGTGGCGGTGGGCGGTGCTTCAGCCAGTTGAAAAAGGGAGGCTGGAAGCCGCTCTGACATTCCGAGTTATTGCGTTTGAAGAGATGGCCCGAACTAAGCAGACAGCGCGCAAGTCAACCGGCGGGAAAGCTCCCCGCAAGCAGCTGGCTACCAAAGCTGCCCGCAAGAGCGCTCCAGCCACGGGCGGAGTGAAGAAGCCTCACCGCTACCGGCCCGGCACTGTGGCTCTGCGGGAGATCCGCCGCTACCAGAAATCCACCGAGCTGCTGATCCGCAAGCTGCCCTTCCAGCGCCTGGTGCGGGAGATCGCTCAGGACTTCAAGACCGACCTGCGCTTCCAGAGCTCGGCCGTCATGGCCCTGCAGGAGGCCAGCGAGGCTTACCTGGTGGGGCTCTTTGAGGACACCAACCTGTGCGCCATCCACGCCAAACGAGTCACCATCATGCCCAAAGACATCCAGCTGGCCCGCCGCATCCGCGGGGAGCGAGCTTAAACTGACCGGGCCCCCTATTGCCTCTTGAAAATCAAAAAGAAACACAAAAGGCTCTTTTCAGAGCCACTAAATCTATCAGAAAGAGCAATAATATGAGTGAGTTGTACATTCGTTTCCAGTTGACTCCATCTGATTCTGTACTGATTGTATGGTACAGCATTCGTTAAATAATTACGTTATAATAGAATTCTGATCATGTGGGACTTGTTCAGTTACCTCGTACGAGGCTACGGGGCTGTTGTTCGTGGAGGGGTCTCTATTGTACTTCAGCATTGCCTCCCTTCTTCCACTCTAGAGTTACGGAGTGCCAGGTAACAATACGAGCCCCTTCGAACCATCTTCTCTGCCCGTTCCACCCAGCACCTAATATTTTGAGCCCATTTTCAAGCAATTAGCCTTGCTACCTTGTTTGGAAGTTGCATATGGAATCATGAAGAGCAGGGGGCGACTATTCTGCATTGAATCCGCAATAACCAAAACTCTGCGAATTAAGTTGATTGACCATGATAAATTGCACTTTTGTCAGGGGGATTGGATGGGTAACTGGGATGGGGGTTGCATGGGATTGCTGCCGGTACAGATTCGATGAACCGAATGGACTGCACTGTAGGCAGTCTGATACACTCTGGTGGAGCGTCTGAGGCAGGCGTATAACGTCACGTATTTACTCCGCTGTTTCCCTACACATCTCGGGATACTGAAGGGTATTTTTTTTTCAAAAATATACTTTATTCATAGGTTAGCTGAGAAATCAAACATATCCAATCATTATATTGGTAAAGAACAGTTCTACTTAAATTATTATTTTGTTTAATCATCTATTTACGTTTTTCTTAAGATGAGAAGTTAGTTCTTCGTTCAGAAATGTAGGTGAGTGCACCAGAAAAAAGATTCAGGGGGTGTCCTTGTAAATCAAGCCCGAAATCCGCCTGACTGCACCAAGGCGATCATCCAGTCCTCCTCCTGCCTGCTGGAACAGATATTTTAGTTTCAAATTCAAGCATCAGTGAAAAGAACGCTATGAACAAACTGAAATATCATATACAAGCTAGAATAAACCAGGGTCTGTTCAATCCAGACTTGTCAGTAACATTCCGGCGTCAGTACAATCCTTTCTATAACGAGCCGAACTGTCTGATCCCATTTCGATCCCAGCTCCTACTCCTTTCACGCACATCTCTTCTCCCAACGAGTTAAGAATGTTATAATTGAACAATAAACCTGACCGAAACGGACGAAATTGGATTTATTTTCTGAATGACTGAGGAGAGTAACGCATGCGCGATGCAGCCTTGCTGTCAACGCTGATTGACTGGGACTACAATAGCGCATGCGCGCTGCCCACGTTGGCCCCGCCCATTTCCTCAGTGAGCGGAAATCCTTTGTTTGAAACTGACTGAAATGGAAATGTCAGCGCCCAGGTCAGCGAGGGAACAGCGTTCACATCCCAGCAGCACATCCATTGGGGAGTGTGGACACAGAGGGGCTCAGAGATCCTCACTGACTCGGGGGAAGTTCAGGGAGATTCGGGAGCTGTTTGTAAGAGGCAGAGCGGAGCAGGAACCTGTTCCGGGATTGGAGTGAGTCGGGGGGAATGGAGAGGAGTTCCTGGGACTGTGTGAGACACTGCTGAGGGAGTCACAAGGTGAATAAGCTGCTAGTGAAAATGACCGGACTTTTCTCTGCTCAAACCTGTGATGTAAATCCCGGTTCAGCTCCCATTTCAGCTTGTTTGTTGGCATTGTCCAGTGAATGCGGGAAACAGGCGGGACAGTGAGGATGGGAACAATCCTGTAACTGAATCGTTAAATTCCTGCAGTACAGAAGAAGGTCATGCAGCCAATCAAGCCTGCACCAACAACAATTCCAACGAGGCCCTATTCCCGTAATCACATGTATTTATCCTTCTAAACCCCCCGATACCGCTTTAAGCATGGTCAAATCAACTTAACCCGCAAATATTTCGACTCTAGGAGGAAACACGACTGAAAATATATTGGAGGCAGCAGCTCATTCAGCTAAGAAACGAGAAAGAAACATGTTACTTTGTTTCATTGAATGGTGAGTGCAGTGGGAAATTGTTACCAGATCTGAGAAAATCTCACTGTCCCCCCAAGTAGTAACATCCTCCAAATGCTCATGGTTTAAAGCGTATTTATTGTTACAAGTGTCTGCCGGAGTTTCCTCTGAGTGCTCCACTTTCCTCCCATAGTCCAACAGATGTGCTGGTTAGGTGAATTGGCCATGCCAAATTCTCCCTCAGTGTACCCAGACTAGGTACCAGAGTTTGGTGACTAGGGATTTTCTCATAGTAACTTAATTGCATTGTTCATTTAAACCTACTTGTGATACTATTAAATAAACTTAGAATTTCCCACACACACATTAGCAAGCACACACACATGTCCACCTGACATAAGAGGACTTTTTGCAGATACTGTCAGAATAAAACCCAAATGTAAATATCAGACAGTGGCCTTATTCACTTGCCTAGCCTGATAGCATCTGTAGATATCAGAATAAAAATGATCATTACTTTTCCATGACCTTTGATCTGGTCTGAATTTTCAGGCAAAGATTAACTCAGTTTTTAATTGCAAAAGATTTGGTCTGCTTGCTTAGCATTTCCAGCAGAATCTCTTTCTCTTGAGATTGCCACCTGTCGAGGTTTTTTTTGTATTAGGTACAGCCTTAATGGCAAAATCTGAACTCCACGAAGTTAATTCCACATTCACATAACATATCAATTAATCCTCCACAAAACCTCTGTTCAGTTCATCAGATACTGATAGGAACAAAGCTAAATCCACCACTTGCCCAGAGATTTGCATTCAGAATAAAACATACTTGGAATCATCTGCCAACTTTGGGATGTTACATTTTGTTTCCTCATCCAAAAAAATATGTAGTATGAATAACTTGGTTTCCAGCACTGATCCCATGGCATCCCACTAGTTACTGCCTGCCAATTAAAAAACACCTTTTAATGCCTATTCTTTCTTTCCTCTCTTCCAACCAGTTTTCCATCAATTGCAATATGCTTCCACCAATCTCTTGTGCTTTAATATTGCATGCGGGACTTTGTCAACACTTTCTGGAAGTCCAAACATATCATTCACTGGCTGCCCCTGGCGAATTCTACTGGTTACATTTTCAAAGAATTGCAAAAAGATTTGCCAAGCGTGATTTCCACTTCATAAATCCATGCTGACTGTCTGATCTTGCCATTGCTTTTGAAATGTTCTGCTATACAGTTCTTTGATTCGAGAATTTCCCCAATACTGAGGTTACTGAATCGCATTGGCTGAGAGCTAAAATTCACTTTTCCATGCAGGAGCTACATAAATTAAGAACATTGTGAAGTGCTATAGGGATGATAATTAGTACGTGACTGCCTCTTGGCGAAGGATATCTTCACCAGCTCCAAGTGCAGCTTCAGGCCCGTTGCTTCCCAGTTTTGTGTTCACAGACAGCGAGGTCCAGTTTATTGTGGACTGTTGCCATCTGCGGGTTGGAAATTATGTGGAGATGCTGGCGTTGGGCTGGGGTAAACAGTGAAAAGTCTCACAACACCAGGTTAAAGGCTAACAGGTTTATTTGGAAGTAAACACCACTAGCTTTCGGGGTTTGCCCCTTTGTCAGGTGAGTGGGAGTTCTGATCGGACTTATATGCTCTGTTTGTGATCAGAACTCCCACTCACCTGATGAAGGGGCAAACCCTGAAAGCTAGGAGCGTTTACTACCAAGTAAATCTGTTGAGAGATTTCTTACTGGGTTGGAAATGAGCTATACAACAAGATAAAGATTCAGTCAGAAACATTTGAACTGGGAGTGAAGGAACAGGGGACTGGTGCGATCAGATTCAACAGTTTGCAAATCATTATATGGATCAAATTTAAAGTTCTAAAGGCCAAGGGTATGAAGCATTTCTATTAGTACAGGGCATGGAGCATACTCTGAAGTACAAAGATCAGATAACGGTGAGAATGGTTGCCTTCCATGCTATTGAACAGTGTGATTCCCAGCTTTTGAAATGCCCCATATTTTCTACATTCTTAATGCATTCAATTAAATATTTCCAGCATTGAAATAAACCACTGTTAAAATCAGAACAAACAAATCCTATCGTAATTGTATTTTCAGTGTAAAATTCTGATTTTCAAATAGAAACTTTGTTTTGACCAAAGTATAGGCCTACAAATTAATAAATTAGTTCAGGTACAAAAGCAATCGTTAATGCTGAAACATACAAAAAATGCAAGTAAACCCCAACAATGGATACTTCTGATATCTGCTGCTGAAGTTAGTAATTGAGGTAGCAACATAAGGGTATCAATTTAAAAAGACCAAACTTATATACCAGAAATTGTCAGAGATCCTTGGGTACCAGGAACTTTAGGCACACTTAGTCGACTTAATACAAAAAGTGTGGGACACCATGCATCCAATGAACATAAGAAATAGCAGCAGGAGTAGGCCATCTAGACCTTCGAGCCTGCCCTGCCATTCAATAAGATCATGGCTGATCTGTCGTGGCTCAGTTCCACATTCCCGCCCTCTCCCCATAACCCTTAATCCCCTTGCCTATCAGAAACCTATCAACCCACGTCTTAAATATACTTAGCGAGGCCGCCTCCACCACTTCAACGGGCAGAGAATTCCAGAGATTCGCCACCCTTTGAGTGCAGAAGTTCCTCCTCAACTGTTCTAAACCGCACCCCCCCACCACCTTTATCTTGAGCCTGTGCCCTCTAGTCCTACTGTCCTTTGAGCAGGAAGAGCCTCCACCTCGATCCTATCCTTCCATTCATCATCTTATATGTCTCAATGAGATCTCCCCTCATTCTTCTAAACTCTAACGAGTACAAGCCTAGTTTATTCAGCCTCTCCTCACAGTTCAACCCCGGAATCAGCCTAGTAAACCTCCTCTGCACTCCCTCCAAGGCCAAAATATCCTTGCGTAAGTGCGGCGACCAAAACTGCACACAGTACTCCAGCTGTGGCCTCACCAGTGCCCTGTACAGCTGCAGCAAGACCTCCCTACTTTTATATTCAATCCCCCTCGCTATGAAGGCCAGCATCCCATTCGCCTTCCTGACCACCTGCTGCACCTGCAGGCTGGGTTTTTGTAACTCATGCACAAGGACCCCGAGGTCCTTCTGCACTGTTGCGTACTGCAGTTTTTCGCCATGTAAGTAATAGTCCTTCCTACCATTATTCCTACCAAAGTGGACAACTTCTCACTTGCCAACATTAAATTCCATTTGCCATTTCCTGGCCCATTCGCCCAGCCTATCTAGATCGTTCTGCAGACTCTCTACACCCTCCGCACAATTTGCCGTTTCACCAATCTTGGTGTCATCAGCAAATTTTGATTCCCTCCTCCAGATCATCTATATAAATGGTGAATAGCTGAGGCCCCAGCACCGACCCCTTGGGCACTCCACTAGTCACCAACCGCCAATCTGAATAGCACCCATTGACCCCCACTCTGTCTCCTACTTGACAGCCAATCCCCTATCCACGCTAAGTTCCACCCAGCTGAAAAAACTGTTCTCGATCGAGTGTTGCAGACTGGCGCATTTCAGGACTGGCAGGTCCAGCACTACGTGCTGAGGGACGCGCTGAAGCTTGGGGCAGCCGCCGCAACGGGGAAAGGCCACAGTAAGGACTTTTAACAGAGGCAGCCCGAGGGCCCGGGAACTGCAGAATACCCTCGACCTACGTAACTGTGTGCCAATCTGAGCAATAACGGCACACAGTAATTTATTGAGGCATGTATCTAGTTTTAAGTATTGAAATGTAATCATTGCAATTTGTTCAAATCTGTAAAAATCTCTTGATTCTGCATTGTTTGCAGCTCAAAGCCCTGTACATTTGCAATAGTTTGAGATTTTTATGAATAAAGCATATTTTTGGAAAAAAGCCGCACCAGGGCGAGGTGCTGTCCAACATCCAGGCCAGCAGCACAGAAGGCCAAGTGAAGCGAACACTCTGAAATTTAACAACCCAAAGGCTCTTTTCAGAGCCACCCACTTCCTCCTGAAAGGGCGACCCATCATCCGATTTGTGGCGAATTCCTCTAACTTTGCACTAAAATGAGCTGGCTTGAGAAGCAGCCACTATTTAACTCTTTCCTGACAGTAACTGTAAAACTTTGGGTTACTAGGAGGGACTCGATGTCTGTGCCACAGTAAACTCGGGCATCTCCAGTGCAATGATCATTAATTAAATACACACTGCTTTTTTATATATTTTGAATTATCGTCACGTATTGTTTCTTGCACGCTATATGTACAAAGCATGGTGATAATCAGAGGCAGAGAAAGATTAACTTACTGTAAGGTCGGTCCATTCAAAAGCCTGAATGTATCAGGGAAGAAGCTATTCGTGAGTCGGTTGATAAGTGACCGGGCCTTTGTTCCTTTTTCCCGACGGGAGGTGGGAGAGAGATCGTCCACGGAACTGACATTACTGGGTGAAACAAAGTAAACTGTGGTATAATCCACACTGCAGCTCTTTTCCTGAGGATTCGGTGGCTCTGAAAAGAGCCTTTGTTGGATTGGGGGGTTGAAGTGTTTTTTTTTAGAGCGCGCTCCCCGTGGATACGAATGGGATGTCTTTGGGCTTGATGGTGAGTCGCTTGGCAAGGACGGCACACAGGTTGGTGACTAAGAACCTACGAGTTGAGCCTCGCTGGCCTCCTGCAGGGTCGAGCTCAAGACGAAGTAGTGGCGTATCTGTGGGATTTCAGTATCACGGAAGGCCAGATCAGACTGTAATGGTGTGTAGTTTGGAGAGCAAACGTTAGAACCCCAGAGTACTCAGTTCAATCTTGTAACTGAATTAGCCATAGCTTACCATTAATTACAAAATTAGAAAGCTATGACAGCATAGTCCCACTAGCACCGAGCATGCACCTCAGGCAAATTATTACTCTTTTTGGTGAATTTAGTGGCTCTTAAAAGAGCCTTTTGTGTTTCTGTTCCACTCGTCAAACAGTTTAGAAGTGGGTCCGGTCAGTTTAAGCGCGCTCCCCGCGGATGCGGCGGGCCAGCTGGATGTCTTTGGGCATGATGGTGACTCGTTTGGCGTGGATGGCGCACAGATTGGTGTCCTCAAAGAGCCCCACCAGGTAAGCCTCGCTGGCCTCCTGCAGGGCCATGACGGCCGAGCTCTGGAAGCGCAGGTCGGTCTTGAAGTCCTGAGCGATCTCCCGCACCAGGCGCTGGAAGGGCAGCTTGCGGATCAGCAGCTCGGTGGACTTCTGGTAGCGGCGGATCTCCCGCAGAGCCACAGTGCCGGGCCGGTAGCGGTGAGGCTTCTTCACTCCGCCCGTGGCTGGAGCGCTCTTGCGGGCAGCTTTAGTAGCCAGCTGCTTGCGGGGAGCTTTCCCGCCGGTTGACTTGCGCGCTGTCTGCTTGGTTCGGGCCATCTCTTCAAACGCAGTAACTCGGAATGTCAGAGCGGCTTCCAGCCTCCCTTTTTCAACCGGCTGAAGCACCGCCCACCGCCACTGATTGGCTCCCGCCACAGCCCCTATCCAATCACTCTCATAGCAACCACAGGCTGCCGGCTCTGATTGGCTGAGCTCGGATGGCGCCTGATTTTCAAAATTCACCGCCAAAAAAGACCGCCAATTTCAGTGTCTTTATCTTATCGGTTAAAACATTTTCTTCAAGTGTATTTTGATTAAATATATATAGATATATTAGGCAGACACATATATAACTACGTTTTACATATTACCCGCGTAAATATATATATATATACGCTGAGTTCGGATGGCGCCTGATTTTCAAAATTCACCGCCAACAAAGACCGCCAATTTCACTACAACCTTTTCCTCAGATTCATTCCGTGATAGACCAGCAACAGGACCATGTCGCGCATATCACAGACAGCAAGTTTCTGCAGGTAATTCAGTCTATCGATATATGCCCTATTTGTGAACCCAATTCTCCACTCACCTGAAGGGGCAACGCCCCCAAAGCTATTGATATGAAATAAGTCTGTTGGGCATGATGGCGGCTTGGTGTTGGGAGGCTTCATACTGTGCCCATCCCAGTCCGCTCCACATCGTTACCTATGAACAGACTGGAGTAAAGCTCCGATTTGCAGAAAACTGTAAGGAGGGAAGGGAATTGCTACGGACCGATTGAAAGAAAGGAACATAAATATACATCAGCTTAAAACACCACAAATTTTAATATTAAATGATCAACAGGGAATTACAGCAATAATATTCTTTCCATTATTATTCTACCCCATAGCCCAGTATGTGTTTTGCTATCAGATACACATGCGAGAATCAGACATATTTCATTTTTAACAGGCGCCAATAACATTCAGAATAAAACAAAAGGATTGCGGATGCTAGTGACTGAAACAAAAATTGAAAAGTGTTGAAAAATTCAAGGTCTGACAGTATCTGTTGGGAGAGAATAAAGCGCTGGCGAAGTCATGTGTGCTCTAAGGCTTAGATTGTTAGGGAACGGGAGAGACAGCTTCACGCAAAATGGTCCGATTCCTTAACTGTTAATATATGACAGGGGAACAGATTATGACAAATCTGTCAGACATAGACCGAGGGCCCCGGAACTGCATAACACCCTCGACCTGCGTAACTGTGTGCCAATCTGAGCAATAACGGCACACAGTAATTTATTGAGGCACGTATATAGTTTTAAGTATTGAAATGTAATGACTGTAATTTGTATAAAAGTGTAAAAATGTTTTGATTCTGCACTGTTTGCAATCCAAAGCCATGTAGATTTGCAAGTTTTTTTTCCCAAAAATATACTTTATTCATAAAAATCTCAAATGATCTGTCGAATTATTACTGTAACGAGGTTGATGCTCTCAATGTGAGGATATGGGCGGCTCTGAAAAGAGCCTTTGGATTTTGTGAGAATTGGGTGGATTTGTTTAGCCGCCGAATCCATAGAGAGTGCGGCCCTGGCGTTTCAGAGCGTACACCACATCCATGGCGGTGACCGTCTTGCGCTTGGCGTGCTCGGTGTAGGTGACCGCATCCCTGATCACATTTTCCAGGAAAACCTTCAGCACCCCGCGGGTCTCCTCGTAGATCAAGCCTGAGATCCGCTTGACGCCGCCACGGCGAGCCAGGCGGCGGATGGCTGGCTTGGTGATGCCCTGGATGTTATCACGAAGCACTTTGCGGTGCCGCTTTGCTCCGCCTTTCCCCAATCCTTTGCCTCCTTTCCCTCTGCCAGACATGATTCTTCTTCAGTCAAATCGCTGCTGAATGAGAGAGGAGCTGCTGCAGCTTCCTTTATTATACAGCTCGCCCCGACCTGACTGAGAAAGAGAGAGAGAGGCGGGACGGGGAGGAGACTGAGAGACAGACAGAGCAGTGAAATGTCTTTCACCATCCAGCTCCTCCTCCTCCTGCCCGAACCGATATTTTAGATTCAAATTCAAACAGAAGCGAAAAGAGCGCGGGAACAAAACGTACAAACTGGAATATCAGATACAAGCTAGTATCTGGATTTGTTCAATCCAGACTTGTCAGTAATATTCCCGTCTCAATACCCCTAATATTCCCGTCTCAATTTCTTATTTGACCTTGTCCTATCGACAAGAACATTTCGGCTCAAATATTTCGATAGGTGCTCAGTGCCCGACTTTTTCGATCTGATTTAATTAATCTGGAAATGTTCTGTGCTAATATTAACTCTTGCAATATCACAACAATCACACGGATTCGCGGTGAGGATGTATTGGTGAGAATGTACTGATGAACAGCAAACACACTGAGGGAATGATCTCAATCTGAACTTCAGACAGGGATTATCCAGCAACTGGAACCGTTCTGCGCCTTTCCCCCACGGTCCAGCTTCCTTTGCTCAAACTGCGAGCAAATCGAAAAGGGGAACTGAGCAAATTGGAACAGAAACCAAAATGCTGCAAAATCTCAGCAGGTCTGACAATATATGTGGAAAGAGAATAGAGCGAATGTTTCCATAAGAATTACTTGAAGAATGAGGCCACTCTGCCATCGACTATGATCCACCATTCAATCATGGCTGCTAATTTTCTCATCCCTATTCTCCTGTTTCCCTCCCCCCCCCTCCCCCCGGTAACCCCGATCCCCTTATTAGTCAAGAGCCTAAAAACACTCAATGATCGGGCCTCCACACCTTTCTGCGGGAGGAGACTGAGAGACAGAGCAGTGAAATGTCTTTCACCATCCAGCTCCTCCTCCTCCTGTCCGAACCGATATTTTAGATTCAAATTCAAACAGAAGTGAAAAGAGCGCGAGGAACAAAACGTAGAAACTGGAATATCAGATAAAAGCGAGTGATAAATCCGGGTTTACTCAATCCAGACTTTTCAGTAACATTCCCGCCTCAGTGCAATCCTTTCTATTTCGAGTCGAAACTTTGACCCATGTCAATTCCAGCTCTTAATGTATTTCTGACAACTCCTCCCCCAGACAGGTTGAGAATTTTATTCAGATCTCTCCCAGCGGATAAAATGTGTTTGGGGTTTGATTTGTGAGGTGGGTTTTCTCCCTCAGGGTTCCTTTTACACGCTCACCCTGAATCTGTGAATAAATAAACTAACACAAAGTGTTGAGTGTTCCCCCGGAGCCATTCCCGGGCTAGGGAGAAGCAGCAACATCCCTGTGTGTGAGTGCAGAGAATGAAGGGGGGTGGGGGGAGGGCTCCGGGTCTAGAACATGTCAGCGAGTGAGCGGGGATACTGGATTAACATTTCTCTCTGAAATCTGCTCCCAGCGCCGGGACAGCGATTCATTGACCGCGGGGGGGGGGGGGGGGGGGGGGGCGGTTCAGCTCTTTCCTGAGAGAGGTGGGTGGCTCTGAGAAGAGCCTTTGGGTTCACAGGTTTGGGATTTGCTCGGCGAATTTCACTTCTTTCCTGCTTTCTTAGACTTTGCTGCAGCCGCTTTGGGTTTGGCCTTCGATGTCTTTACCTTCGTGACCTTCTTCACAGCAATCTTTTTCTTGGGGGATGCTTTCTTCACGCTCTTTTTTGGAGCTGTCGTTTTCTTGACTGTTTTCTTCACTGTGGCTTTCTTGGCTGCTGGTTTCTTTGTTGCCGATTTCTTTGTTGCTGGTTTCTTTGTTACTTTCTTGGCCACCGCTTTCTTCACTGGGGTTTTCTTGGCCGCTCCTGCCTTTACCTTCTTGACAGTTTTCCGCTCCGCTGTTTTCTGAGCGAGTTTGTAGGAGCCGGAGGCGCCAATACCACTCAGCTGAATCAGCTTTCCATTTTCCACATTCCTCTTTAAACTTTGCCTGATCTGGCTCCCCCGCTTGCCCACATCCACCCCTTTGCCCCGCAGCTCCTTCTTGATGGCGGGAGTGGACATCCCCTTGCGATCCTTGCATTCCGCCACTATCTGGAGGATCAGATCGCCCACACTGGGACCTGTTGCTTTCTTCCGGGGAGCCGCTGCCTTCTTCTTCTTGGATGCCTTGCCTGTGGCGGCGGCTGCAGGAGCCGTTTCGGCGGCTGCACTGTCGCTCATGTTCGGAACTCTTCACCAAATCTCTCCGTCAATGTGAACTGGATGAGAAATGAAGCGTTTGGTGGCGGCACTGAGCAACTTAAAGGCAGCGAGCGGACGGGGCGGAGACAAGCTGCTGTCAGCTCCAGGCTGCTGCTGCCTTCTCTGTGTTTCTCTCTCGTCCCAAACTCTCAATTTCCACTCAAATCCCGGCTCCACACTGGCCCAGGTTCAATCCTCATTGTGCCTGACACCTTAATGCCTGTTGTGGAAAAAAATTCACCCGGATTGAAGGCTGCATTTGGGATTAAACCCCGTTTCTCTGCTGTACTGTTCACGCTCTCTCACCCCATCGCTGTCATCTCCCTTACTTTTCGGCTGAAATTTGGAAATCGATATGGAAATTACATTGAAATTTAACTTTGAGAAGTAGGAGGGACACAGGGGGACAATATGATTGAAAAATATTTTTGCTTTACACAAGAATAATGTGGAGATCTCACAATCTGAACGGACACAGAAACACAGTGATATTCTCCTGTTTCCCCCGCCCCTATCACACACTCTCTCTTGCACAATATTCCCGTCTGCACAATCCCAGGCTAAAATGTTCTTGTAATTTTAACTCCCCAGTGCATATCGTCCCTCTCTTTCACACTTTCGCCCGTTATGTTGGTTAATTGTTGATTGTAATTCACTTGGTTCATCTCTCTGTAGCTTCTGCCCCAGATATTGTGTTAATCTCACTCCCCAGCAGCGGCCAATCAAATGAGTGTTCATGAATTACATTGTTTATGCACACCTTTCTTCAAGTTGAAAATACAAATGATCTCTTCTCTAAACCTCGAGATTTTCCAATTTGAGGTTATCCTCTTGCACTGCTCGGTATCACCAAATCCTGAATTCAAACATCAGGGACGTCCAGTTGAAGAATAATCACACTGCCGCTGATAGTGGAGTTGTTGGCAGTCACAATCAGACTCTGACCATTCTGATCGGAACTGGAGATTTAAAAACTGAAGATAAAATCATGGACCAGGACATTCTGAGGAGACAGTGTAGAGACCGTTTCACCCACAAAACCACAGCAGTGTTCAGTATTACACATTTTACCGTTTTGTCCACAACACAAGCAATAAAATAATTCAAATGAGAGAGTTGTGGAGACACGAAGCCAGCAACAGAGAGACACAGATGTTGAGACTTCGAGTGAGGGACATGGAGAAAAGAGAATCAGTAGATAGAAGAACAGAGAGGGGAACAGAGTTAGAGAAAAAAATGAGAAAACTCATGGAGAAAGACCAAGGTGTAAAGTTCGATGGAGATGGAGGGGTTGAATAGGAGATACATGTTGGTGGAGAGAGAGAGTGAGAGAGATGGAGAGAGAGAGAGTCACAAATACACACAACAAAATTAACGATAGAGAATGTGAGAGAGAGTCAGATACGGGGGCAGCACGAGTGAGGCAGAGAATGGGAAGCATGGAGAGACAAACAGAAACAGAGGGAGACAGAGTGAAATTGAGATGTAGAGACACATAGCGATACACACAGGGAGACGTAGGCAGCCACACTGAGACGCAAGGCACAGAGAAAGACAGGCAGACTGAGATATAATAGGGCAGTGAGACATAGAGGGCCATAGAAAATGAACGACTGACACAGAATTACAGACTGAGAGAAAATGGGAGAATGAACATTGAGCATTAAGTAGAATTTAAAGTTATTTATCACAGTCACGAGGAGACTTACATTAATACTGCGATTAAGTTGTTCTGAAAATCCCCTAATCGCCATATTCTATTGCCTCTTTAGGTACACTGAGGGACAATTTATCATGGCCATTGCATCTAAACGGCATGCCCTTTGGACTGTGGGAGGAAACCGGAATATTCAAAGTAAACCCATGCTGACACGGAGAGAACCCTCAAAATTCACACAGTGACCCAAATTAGGAATCGATGCTGGATGCCTGGAGTGTGAGGCAGTAATGTAATCCAGTATCGAGGTCTTTGTCAAAATCTGAATGAAGAGCACCATTACACAAATTGGTTTACATGGGCAAAATGGGTTCAAGGGCCCGTTTCCATGCTGGAGCAATCTATGACTCTGATACTAACACATGCATCACAAAGGATGTCAGATGCGGTATGAATACAACATTAGAATACACAATACATAACTGTGGTGCAAGCATACTCATATTCACAATTGCTTTTGAAACAGATCAGAGTTGTGGACTTTGTAAACCAGTGGATTGTGTTTACCAGGCGACTGTGCAGAGCAGGGGAGCGTTTAAAACCAGGGGAGTATTTAAAAGCAGGCAGGACATAAACCGGGGGTTGGGGGGAGGGATTGCTCAAAGCAGGTGAGTGCGCGAACCAGGGGAGTGCGTAAACCGGATGAGTGTGTGAACCAGAGGAGTGTGCAAACCAAGGGAATGTGTGAACCAGGGGAGTGTGCAATCCGGAGGAGAGTACATAAACCAAGGGACTGCACTAGATCAGTAGATTGTAAAAGAGGGAGCGTGTTAACCAGGGGAGTACGCAATCCAGGGGACTGTGTAAACCAGGAGACTGCACAATCCAGGTGAGTGTATAAACCAGGGGATTGCACAAACCAGGGAACTGTGCAAGCCAGGGGACTGCAGAACCCAGGGGACTTCACAAACCAGGGGATTGTGCAAAGCAGGGAGTGTGTTAACCAGGGGAGGGCACAATTCAGGAGAGTGTGCAAACCAGAGGAATGGGCAAACTAGGAGAGTGTGCAAAACATGAGAGTGTGCAAACTAAGAAAGTGTGCAAACCAGGAGAGTGCACAAACCAGGGGAGTGTGCAAACCAAGAAAGTGTGCAAACCAGGAGCGTGTACAAACCAGGGAAATGCACAGACCAGGGAACTGCACAAACCACCAGACTGCACAAACCAAGAGACTATGCAAACCAGGGAGCATGTTAACCAGAGGAATGCGCAATCCAGGGGAGTGTGTAAACCAGGGGAGTATGCAAACGAGGGGACCGGGCAAACCAGGGGAGTGTGCAAAACATGAGAGTGCACAAACCAGAGGATTGTGCAAACTAGGGGCGTGTGCAAATCAAGGGAGCGCAGAAACCAGGAGACGTTGTAAACCAGGGGACCGTGTAAACCAGAAGGGTGTACAAACCAGGGGAGTGGGCAAACCAGGAGAGTGTACAAAACATGGGAGTGCACAAACCAGGGCAATGTGCAAACCGAGGGAGTGCAGAAACCAGGTGAGTTTGTAAACCAGGGGAGTGTGTAAACCAGGGGAGTGCATAAACCAGAGAAGCGTGCATACCAGGGGAGTTCTCACACTAGAGGACTGCATAAACCAAGGCAGTGTACAAACTGGGAGAGTGTGCAAATCAGAGGAGTGTATGAATCAGGGGAGTGTGTACACCTGGGGACTGCATAAAGCAGGAGACTGCGCGATAAAGGAAGCATATTAACCAGGGATGTATGTAATCCAAGGGACTGTGTAAATCAGAAGACTAGGCAAACCAGGAAAGTGCACAATCCAGGGGAGTGTATAAACCAGGGGATTGTACAAACCAGGGAACTGTGCAAGCCAGGGGACTGCAGAACTCAAGGGACTTCACAAACCAGGAGACTGTGCAAAGCAGGGAGTGTGTTAACCAGGGGAGTGCGCAATTCAGGGGAGTGTGTAAACCAGGAGTGGGCAAACCAGAGGAGTGGGCAAACCAGGAGAGTGTGCAAACCAGGGGAGTGGGCAAACCAGGGGAATGGGCAAACCAGGGGAGTGGGCAAAACGTGGGAGTGGGCAAAACGTGGGAATACACAAATCAGGAGAGCGTTTAAACCAGGGGAGTACACTAACCGGAGGAATGTGCAAATTAGGAGAGTGTTCACACTGTGTAAACCAAGGCAGTGTGCGAACTGGGAGAGTGTGCAAACCAGGAGATTGCTTAAACCGGGGGGATTGCACAAACCAGGAAGTGTGCTAACCAGGGGAGTGTGTAAAACAGGCAAGTGTGCAAACTAGGGGAATGCAGAAACCAGGGGATGAGAAAATCAGGGGAGTATCCAAGCTAGCGCAGTATGCAAATCAGAGGTGTGTGTAAACCAAGGGACTGCACAAACCAGGGGAGTGTGCAAAGTAGGGGAACATGGAAAACGGGGAGTGTATAAATCATTAGAGTGTGTAACCAGGGGAGTATGCAAAGTAGGGGAGTGTGAAAAGCAGGGGAGTGTATAGACCAGAGGAATGATTATAACAGTGGTGTGTCTAAACCTTGGGAATGAGTATATCGGGGTGTTTTATACCAATGGAGTGTGTCAAATAGGGGATTTACCGATTGAATTCAACTTAGGAAAAGGTGAAAATAATAAAGTCCTAGTTTTTGACAATGTTTCACATAGCAGACTGCTGTGTAAAATTAAAACACATGGGATTGCAGGTTATGTCTTGAACCACATAGAAAGCTGGTTAGCAGATAGAAAGCAAAGAGTTGGCATAAATGGATCATTTTCTGATTAGAAGTCAGCGACTAATACCGATCTGCAGGGATCTGTGCTAGGACTCCAACTGTTCATATTATATATTATAGGTTTGAAAAAGGAAATTGAATATATTATCCCCAAATTTGCAGATGATACACAATTGAGTTGGACAGTGATCTGTGAGGATGATGCAGATGTGCTTCACTGTGAGTTGCACAGGCTGAGTGGTTGGGCATTGCATGGCAAATGCAGTATAATATGGATAAATATGAGGTTAGGCTCTTCGTTAGCAGTAATAGGAAGACAGATGATTAGTTGAATGGATGTAAATTGGGAGAGGTGGATACTGAGCAAGACTTTGGTGTCCTTCTGTGTCAGTCATTGAAAGTAAGCACGCTGGTGCACGCAGGCTGTAAAGAAGGCAAACGGTACATTGACCTTCATAGCATTATGATTTGAGTATATGGATAGGAATGGTCCGCTGCAATTGTATAACACATTGGTGAGGCCAAACCTGGAGCATTGTGTACAGTTTTGCTGTCCTTGTCTGAGGAAGGATGTCCTTGCTATAGAGGGAGTGCAGTGAAGGTTTACCAGGCTGAATTCGGGGATGCCATATGAATACAGACTATGTCAGATAATATTAGATTCACTGGAGTTTAGAAGAGTGAGATAGGATTTCATAGTAATTATAAAATTCTAACAGAGTTAGACAGGGTAGATTCAAAAAGAATACTCCCAAGGATGGAGAAGTCTAGAACCAGAGATCATAGTTTGAGAATAAGGAGTAAACTTTTAAGATTTTCTTCACACAAAAGATGACAAATGTGTGGAATTCACTACCACAGAATGCAGTTGAGGTTAAAATGTTACCTGACCTCAAGAAGAAATTAGATACAGCTCTTAGGGTCAAAGGGATCAAGGGATATGGGGGTAGGGGGAGTGATGTATATCAGGATATTGAACTCGATGATTGTCCATGATCAAAACGAATGGCGGAGCAGGCTTGAAGGACTAAATGTCCTCCTCCTGTTTCAGGCTTGTGTTTAATTGCGCTAGAGAGAGTGCCGAGGAGATTCACCAGGATGTTACCTGAGCTAGAGTGTCTCAGCTTTAAAGAGAATTTGATGATACTGGGATTGTTTTCCTTGGAGAAGAGATGATAGATGGGAATAAACCCTTTCCCGTCGTGGAAGGGCCAATAATCTGGGGGCATAGATTTAAGGTAGTAGGCAGCGTCATTTAATGAACAGTTGGAATGCCATAGCACACAAGGCTAAGGACCAAATGCTGGAATATGGGATCAGAATAGATAGGTACTGGATGGCCTATGCAGACACAATGGACCAAATGGAGTATACGTGACTACATCCCTGGAAAAATTTCTACTGGAAAAATTCTCACAGGACTTCTTCAGAGAACGGATTAAGCTGCTGGATAATCTCTGCCTGATCAAGCTAAAGATAGATTTAACCTCACCAATCCAGTCAACCAGCTCCTCCTCCTCTCTGCCCTGAAATTTTACAAGCAAATTCGAAACAGAAGTGAAATGAGGGCGTGTAACAAAACATAAAAACTGGAATATCGTACATAAACTGGTTAGAAGCCACAATTTATTGAATCCAGACTTATCATTAAGATTCCTGCTTCAGTACTATCCTTTTTATAACGAGTCCAACTGTCTGCCCCATTTCAATCTCAGCTCCCATTCCATTCCCAGATAACTCCTCTTCCAGGCGAGTTGAGTATTTTGCTGTTGAACAATAAGTCTGATCTAAACAGGCTCACTCCACCCCGGACACTCTCCAAGCATCGAGAGAAGTTATATCTCAACTCTCACCGATCCTGTACCTGAGGCAGACACATGGTTCATCCAAACTCCCGGATTGTGTACAAGGATCCGGTCAATAATGTCAGAAATGAATGATTCATAACCTCTGGAATTATCTGGTCTATTTCAATCAAACTCTTGGATACATGCTCAATGGCCAACACTTTCCATCTGATTAAATTAATCTGGGATTGTTCTGACCAGATATTAACTCCTGTGCTATCACAGCAAACACACCAATTCGGGGTGAGGATGTATTGGTGAGGTTGTGTTGGTAAAAAGCAAAAGCATTGCAGGGAATGACCTCAGTTTGAACTTCAGACAGGGATTTTCCAGCAGCTTGAACCGGTCTGTACCTTTCCTTCACAGCCCAGTTTTCTTTGTTCAAACTCCGAGTAAATCAAACGGGGGGAACTGAGCAAACGGGGACAAAGGCAGAAAATGGTGGAAATTCTTAACAGGTTTTACAGCATCTGTGGAGAGAGAATGGAGCGAATATTCGGAGCCTTCCTCTTTTCCAGACTTCCAACTGGAAACGTTGGCTCTATTCTCTCTCCACAGATGCTGTCAGAGCTGCTGAGATTTCGTAGCATTTTCTGGTGTGGTTTCAGATTGCAGCATCCGCTGTATTTTGCCCTTTATTATAACTCAGCAAATTGCATTTGTTCTCGGAATGATTGTGGAGAGGGGCGCATGCGCCATGCTGCACGGCCCTCAGCCCTGATGCCCTGACGCATGCGCGCTGCCCTCCCCTGGCCCCGCCCATTTCCTCAGTGAGCGGAAATCCTTTGTTTGAAACTGACTGAAATGGAAATGTCAGCGCCCAGGTCAGCGAGGGAACAGCGTTCACATCCCAGCAGCACATCCGTTGGGGAGTGTGGACACAGAGGGGCTCAGAGATCCTCACTGACTCGGGGGAAGTTCAGGGAGATTCGGGAGCTGTTTGTAAGAGGCAGAGCGGAGCAGGAACCTGTTCCGGGATTGGAGTGAGCCGGGGGGAATGGAGAGGAGTTCCTGGGACTGTGTGAGACACTGCTGAGGGAGTCACAAGGTGAATAAGCTGCTAGTGAAAATGACCGGGCTTTTCTCTGCTCAAACCTGTGATGTATAATCCCGGTTCGGTTTGTTTGTTGGCATTATACAGTGAATGGGGGAAACAGGCGGGACAGTGAGGTTGGAAACAACTCTGTAACTGAATCATAGAATTCCTGCGGTATAGAAGGATTCAGACAGTCGAGCCTACACCAACAACAATCCGTACAAGCCATATCCCCGTAATTCCATGCATTTACCTTGCTAAACCCCCTAACACCAATGGTTGTTTTATATTGATTGGAGATACCGCTGTTGGACCGGGTAAACACAGTGAGAAGTCTCACAACACCAACAGGTTTATTTGGTAGCACAAGCCACTAGAATTCGGAGTATGGATTGACAGTAGAGACTGATTGCCAAGTTCCACACACATGAGGATGGCCTGAACTGGGATCTTAGGTTCATGTCACACTATCTCTAACTGCCACAACTTGTCTCTCACTAACTGTCCTGACTGGAATGAGTACATATCTCTTTAACCTGTGCTTAACCCTCTCTCCACTCACGTTGTCTGTATCTTTAAGACTTGATTGCCTGTAAAGACTCACATTCCAAACATTACTTTGTAAATTGAGTTTGTGTTTTCATATGCCATGTTTGTGAACAGAACTCCCACTCATCTGATGAAGGGGCAGGGCTCCGAAAGCTCATGGTTTATGCTACCAGATAAACCTGTTGGATTTAACCTGGTGTTGTGAGACGTCTTACTGTGTTTTAGCATGGTCAATGACAGATAGGATAGTGACTTTTAATGGGCATTCTGACAAATATAAGAATTGGAAGGGAATAGGGGGATATGATCCCCAAAAGAGTAGAGGGTTCAGCCAGGCAGCATGGTCAATGCATTCTTGGAGGAATGAAGGGCCTATTCCTGTGCTGTAATTTTCTTTGTTCAATCGATTACCCCGTAAATATTTGGACTCTGGGAGGAATTGGAACTGGAAATGTGTTGGAGGCACCAGCTCATTCAGCTCAGAAACCTGCTAGCAGCAGCTGTTGGTTTCAGTAATTGGTGAATGCAATGGGAAACAGTAACCAGTTCTGAGGAAATCTCACTGTATCCCCGGTAGTGGCATTCTCTGAAAGGTACTGGTGTGGGTAGATTCTAAATGTTGTCAAGTGTTATCAAAGTACCAAAAATACCAGGAAGATTGAGGCTGTGTATGGGGTAGTGGAATCAGAAACATTTTTTAATATTGTTTATGACCTGTAGAGCATGTTTTTCTTACCGACTATCAGCTGAGAAATGTATTTGACTCTTTCATCAGCATCATCTGAGCTTGAGTTACAACATGTATGTTTTCTTCCTCTAGGTGAACAGATGAAGAAATCACTTCCAAGGTGCGGATTCGTTGCGGAAGAATAAGATCCCTACCTCATTTTGACTGCCAAAAGGTACAATATTAATCCTAGTATGCAGAGACACAGGCAGAACATCAGCTCCACTGCTACAGAGAACATAAAGCTTCAGAATTTCATTAATCTCAAGTTATAGGTAAATATGTTTAATCCAACAATCATACCCCAAAGAACAAGTTGGAAACATTTCCCCCAATTCACTCCTGCTCAGAATTACTGAGGGCAAGTGAGTCAACCTAAGTCCAAAGTCCCAAGAATTATCACAGTATCAGAGTACACAGAAATGGTCCTTTGTCCCATTGGCTCTGGACCAACAAAACTAAACCTACAGTAATCCCTGTATCCAATCTTTTTCCATAACATCGACTATTATGACATTCAAATGTTTATCTATGTACATTTCAAAGGTTGAGTTTTTCCTGTCTCCACTACCCTTCCAGATATTGCATTCCAGGCTCCCAGCAGCATCCTGTCTTCTAATCACATTGAAAGGTGGACCTGTCATCTCACAAGTGTATATCTTCAACTGCCAATTAAATATCAGATGCTGCAGCTAATTGAAATGTGCAGAAGTAATCTGAGCATTCTACCCAGACACCACAAAAAGCAACACATTAACTTCCACTATGAGGATCTCAAACATTATCTTTAATTTTGACATTGTTTCAATTTCATGTGCAGATCGCTATTCTCACGAATGGTCATAGTGCCAGAACACAGCAAATAACAAATGTTCTCATGAGATTTGCTCTGCAGATTTTGACATGTACAAAGAATAAAATAATCTGATGAAAAGTAAACCCAGGTTCCTGTTATAAATACAGACAATTACAATGTAAAACCCATACACATATATTAGAGACAGAGAGATAGAGCAGACATTGATTTCATTTATTATTGTCACATGTAATAACATACAGTGAAATGTATTGTTTCTTGCACGTTATGCAGACAAAGCATACCATTCATAGAGAAGGAAATAAGAGAGTACAGAATGTAGTGTTACAGTAATAGATAGGGTGTGGAGAAAGATCAACTTCATGCAGGTTAGATCTATTCAAAAGTCTGATGGCAGCAGGGAAGAAATTGTTCTTGAGTCGGTTCTTGAGACCTCAGACTTTTGCATCTTTTTCCCAATGGAAAAAGGTGGAAGAGAGGATATCCTGGATGCATTTAGTCTTAATTATTCTGGCTGCTTTGCCAAGGCAGCGGCAAGTGTAGACAGAGTCAATAGATAGGAGGCTAGTTTGTGTGATGGATTGGGCTACTTTCATGACCTTTTGTGGTTTCTTTCAGTCTTCGGCAGAGCAGGAGCCATACCAAGTTGTGATGCAGCCAGACTGAATGCATTCTAGAAACTTAAGCAAGGATAAAGGAGGCCTAAAAGTTGTCACGAGAAAGCATTGGCCAGCAGGATTAAGAAAAATCTCAAGGCTTTTTATACATATACAAAGATAAAGAGCATTGCCAGGGAGAGGATTGGCCCATTCAAAGATATGGGAGGGAATCTATGCATGGAGCCAGAGGAAATGGGTGAGGTATTAAATGAGTACTTTACGTCAGTGTTCATCAAAGAGAAGGACTTGGTGGATGGTGAGTCTGGGAAAGGACATGTGGATAGTTTGAACCATGTTGAGGTCAAAAAGGAGGAGTATTGGGGTTCTCGAGAAACATCAAGGTAGACAAGTCCCCAGGGCCTGATGGGATATACCCCAGGATACTGAGATTTGCAAGGGAGGAAATTGCTGGGTCCTTGAGAGAAACCTTTGTATCCTCACTGGCTACAGGGGAAGTCCCAGAGGATTGTAGAATAGCCAATGTTGTTCCTATGTTTAAGAAGGGTAGCAAGAATAATCCAGGTAATTACAGGCCAGTGAGCCTTACATTAATGGTAGGGAAATTATTGGAGACAATTCTTATTGGGAGAATTATTGGAGAGAATTCTTTGAGACAGGATTTATTCTCACTTAGAAATAAGTGGATGTATTAGTGAGAAGCAACATGGTTTTGTGAAGGGGAGATCATGTCTCACTAACTTGATTGAGTTTTTCGAGGAAGTGGCAAAGATGATTGATGAGGATAGGGCAGTTGATGTTGTCTACATGGACTTCAATAAGGCCTATGACAAAGTCCCTCATAGCAGACTGGTGCAAAAGGTGAAGTTGCATGGGATCAGAAGTGAGCTGACAAAGTGGATACAAAACTGGCTCAGTCAAAGAAGACAGAGAGTAGCAGTGGAAGGATGCATTTCTGAAAGAAGAGCTGTGACAAGTGGTGTTCCTCAGGGGTCAGTGCTGGGACCTTTGCTGTTTGTAATGTATATAACTGATATGGAGGAAAATATAAATGGTTTGATTGGTAAGGTTGCGGATGACGCAAATGTTGGTGGATTTGTGGGTAGTGAAGAGGACCGTCAGAGGATACAGCAGGATATAGTTGGAGACATGGGCAGAGAGGAAGCAGTTGGAGTTTACATAACATAAGAACATAAGAAATAGGAGCAGGAGTAGGCCATCTAGCCCTTCGAGCCTGCCCCGCCATTCAATAAGATCATGGCTGATCTGTCGTGGCTCAGTTCCACATTCCCGCCCTCTCCCCATAACCCTTAATCCCCTCGCTTATCAAAAACCCATCAACCCGCGTCTTAAAAATATTTAGCGAGGCAGCCTCCACCACCTCAACGGGCAGAGAATTCCAGAGATTCACCACCCTTTGAGTGAAGATGTTCCTCCTCAACTCCGTTCTAAGCCGCCCCCGCTTTATCTTGAGGCTGTGCCCCCTAGTCCTACTGTCCTTTCTGAGTGGGAAGAGTCTCTCCACCTCTATCCTATCCATCCCATTCATCATCTTATACATCTCAATGAGATCTCCCCTCATTCTTCTAAACTCTAACGAGTACAAGCCTAGTTTATTCAGCCTCTCCTCATAGCTCAACTCCCTCAACTCCGGTATCAGCCTAGTAAACCTCCTCTGCACTCCCTCCAAGGCCAAAATATCCTTGCATAAGTGCGGTGACCAAAACTGCACACAGTACTCCAGCTGCGGCCTCACCAATGCCCTATACAGCTGCAGCAAGACCTCCCTACTTTTATATTCAATCCCCCTCGCTATGAAGGCCTGCATCCCATTAGCCTTCCTGACCACCTGCTGCACCTGCAGGCTGGGTTTTTGCGACTCATGCACAAGGACCCCAAGGTCCCTCTGCACCGTCGCCTGCTGCAGTTTTTCACCACGCAAGTAATAGTCCTTCCTACCATTACTCCTACCAAAGTGGACCACCTCGCACTTGCCAACATTAAATTCCATTTGCCAGTTCCTGGCCCATTTGCCCAGCCTATCTAGATCCTTCTGCAGACTCTCCACACCCTCCGCACAATTTGCCTTTCCCCCAATCTTGGTGTCATCAGCAAATTTCGACACCGTACACTCGGTTCCCTCCTCCAGATCATCTATATAAATGGTAAATAGCTGAGGCCCCAGCACCGACCCCTGGGGCACCCCACTAGTCACCAACCGCCAATCCGAATAGCACCCATTGATCCCCGTTCTCTGCCTCCTATTTGACAACCAATCCTCTATCCACGCTAACACCCTACCCCCAACTCCATGTCCTCTGACCTTCTGCAGTAACCTCTTGTGAGGTACCTTATCAAACGCCTTCTGAAAATCCAGAAAGACCACATCCACCGGCTCTCCTCTATCCACCGCCCTAGACACATCCTCATAGAACTCCAGTAAACTGATCACTAAACAGGTCACTGAAAGTGGCAATGCAGGTGGAGAAGGTAGTCAAGAAGGCATACAGCATGCTTGCCTTCATCGGCCGGGGCATTGAGTTTAAAAATCAGTAAGTGATGTTGCAACTTTATAGAACCTTACTTAGGTCGCACTTGGAATGTAGTGTTCAATTCTGGTCACCACACTACAAGAAGGATGTGGAGGCTTTGGAGAGGGTCAGAAAAGATTTACCAGGTTGTTGCCTGGTATGGAGGGTATTAGCTATGAGGGGAGGTTGGAGAAACTTGCTTTGTCCTCACTGGACAGAGGTTGAGATGTGACCTGTTAGAAGTCTACCAGATTATGAGAGGCATGGACAGAATGGATTG
This sequence comes from Carcharhinus amblyrhynchos, assembly GCF_965287045.1. NCBI lineage: Eukaryota > Metazoa > Chordata > Chondrichthyes > Carcharhiniformes > Carcharhinidae > Carcharhinus > Carcharhinus amblyrhynchos. Next base: position 4,332,196 of record NC_137330.1, read on the forward strand.
CTTGAAGCTTTTTCTCAGGATGGAAAAGTCAATTACTAGGGGGCACAGGTTTAAGGTGCAAGGGGCAAGGTTTAAAGGAGATGTTCGAGGGCAGATTTTTTACACAGAGGGTGGTGGGTGCCTGGAACTCATTGTTGGGACAGGTAGTGGAAGCAAATATGATAGTGACTTTTATTTTTGACAAGTACACGAATAGGATGGGAATGGAGGGATATGGCCCCTGGAAGGGTAGGGGGTTTTAGTTAATTCGGATAGCATGGTTGATGCAGGCTTGAGGGCCAAAGGGCCTGTTCCTGTGCTGTCATTTTCATCTTTATCTGCTAAAATTGGTGAGATTTGTGGCTGCCATGCCAAATTTCTGTAATCTTCTGAGAAAGTAGAGGCATTGGTGGACTTTCTTATCTATAGTGTCAGTATGGGGGGACCAGGACAGGTTGTTGGTGATCTGGACACCTAAAATTATGACTGCAGTAAAAAGTAAGTCGAACTGAAAACTCTCTAGTGCAAATTAAAATGGAGAACACTCACACTTGCGTGTCTGAAGCTGTCAGTTTCATTCTTATGCCAAGGGCCTTGTATGAAGTGTTAAACAGAAATGTTTGATTCAAAATGTCATAGGTATGGAATAAAGGCATAGCACCAGGAAATATACTGATGATTGCTGATAAACATGAACATTCACAAATTGAATAGTGACTTGAAGACAAATGTTCATACACCAACAATAGTTCACAGATTTTAATAGATCACACAGATTCATAAGCGTAAGACACACATGTGCAAAAATCCTTGGAAAAGATCTTGCATTTTACTGTGGGTACGAACTTAAATTGACACTCAAACAAATTATATTAAAGGATGTAAAACCATTTCCACATTTCAGACCCTGAGAAAGTTCATGAACCATTGATATTCATAAGCTATATACATAGCTAAAACTGACAAATACTGACTAAAATCAAATCCACGTATCAGTTATTGACAGATGCAGAATAACTCTCACATCCACATGCCAGAAACTGACAGAGAGAGGGAATGCAAAAAGAAACAGCAGTCATGTACAAACAAGTCTCTATTTCAAAACAAAACAGTTACTCAACACCAGAAATGCCCTTAGACAATGAAACACCAGCCCTCAATTTACCAGAAGTTGATAGGAAATGCACCAATGTCACATTTGCACATCAGAAACTGACATGAAATAAATGCAGAAAGAAGTCAATTTCACACAACTGAAAATTGCTATGACTGTTCAGAACTTGCATTCAAATTTTTAATGTATAATGACAAATGCCATGTAGTGTTATGACAAATATAAATCCCAATGTTGTGGACAAACCAAGGCTTTCTCTTCCGTCAAACAAGCTTTGACATGTACATATCTTAGGAAAGTCAGAAATTGCAAAAAACATCATATGCAGCGTAATGGGATCATAGAGAAGAAATATGAAGCAAAATCACCCTTCCCACGAAACAAGGGGTACAAAATAAAATATATAAACGTAACACAGCGACTGTGAGGTAGAGAGCTAAGTAAGTAGGGCAACTGGGAGGCTCTGGTGAGAAATGTGAATGCACACATTGTAAATTGAAAGGTACAAATTTAATGTGGAACTCAAATATGAGAGTTTCACAATAAAACAGAAAATTAAGACATGAAGAAAAAGCAATACCCACACACTAGAATCCAATAGGCAAAGATTAAACCCCTAAGTTTCATACCAGAGATTGACAGGAAATGATGAAATCGTCATTCATTTTCAAGTGACACAGAATAAATTCATGGATACATATATGACTATAGCATTTACAGAGACAATATACAGTTGCAGTTACATGCTAAAGAGTTAAAAATAAATAAAACCCACTCATATGCATATCAGAAACATTTCACATTTCAGAAACATACAGTGAATGAAAGCACACAGCTCCTAATTAGCCACATTATTTACAGAATGTCAGCCACATTCAAGTTACAGAAAATGCTAAGCTTGCAATAAAACTCACAGTAGTTGACAGATATACCAAATCTCTCCAATTCTCGCACAGTAGCAATTAAACGTGCAGAATAAAACTCCAATACAAAAACATAATGTTCAAAATACACAGTAAGATGAATGGAAATTGACAGACACAGAGGGATCCCACATGCACTTGGCCTCATTTAAAACCTGTAGAAGAGAAGACATTCTCCCAAACCAGAAAATAACGGGTGCAGAAACTTCAACCCTACTGTACACACATGCACGCACCAGCTCGAGGTGTAGCATTAGACCCACTGCTTTCTAGTTTGTGTTCACAGACGGCAAGATCCAACATATTGTGGACTGTTTGTGCCATCTGCTGGTTAACAATAAGCCATACAACAAATTACATATTCAGAAACATTTTAACTTGGAGTGAAGGAACAGGAAATTGGTACCATCAGATTCAACTGTTCGCAAATCATTATACTCATCAAATTTAAAGTTCTAAAGATCAAGGGTATGAAGCTTTCTATAAATACACAGCGTGTAGTATAGTGTGAAGTACAATAATCAGATAACTGTGAGAAAGGCGACCCTCCAAGCCACTGACCATAGTTTGATTCCTAACTTTTGCAGTGGTCCCATATTTTGTATACGATTCATGCATTTAATTTTATATATCCAGCTTTGAAGGAAGTAATGGTTAAAATAAGATCAAAATAGTCTTATTATAAATGTGTTTTCAATACAAAATTATGGTTCTTGAATAGAAACTTTGTTGTAACTGAAGTATAGACTTGTAACTTGATACATAAATCTGAAGTCAAACATAATCATTAAGATAGTAATTGGTTGAAACATACATGAAAAACATTAGCAAATCTGGGCAATGGATTCTCCTGATGCCTGCTAAAGTCAATTTTTGAGGTAGATACATAATAGTATCAATTCAAAACAGACTGAACATAAAACATCTGAAATGTTGAGCTAATTCTGAGACAAAGTGTCAGACATAACGTATAATCATTAAATTATAATTATTCAGCCCCACACTGTTCCCAAGGACAGAGATCACTTTTCAATTGAAGAGTTAAACTGCACTGTTTGGTGACTTTTTAAAAAAAGTTTCCCTCTATCTCGGTTGAGAGGAGCAAACTTCAATCACAGAATTTGAAAATGTTGATTTAAATATCCTCTGTGACATTTGTCAGAAATGAAATAGTAATATGTAGCTGGAATGGACAAAGTATAATTTATAGACCAAAGCTGTATAAAGTGTCCAAGAATTCAGCCAAGGCCACATGTTGCATACCAGTCCAACATTTAAAATAATCCCAGCACATTGTCGAAAATTGAAAGAGAAAAGGCATGTTTACTGCACCAGGAATTACACGTGAGGCCACGGATCAGATTAACGTATCCACATTTTAATATTCATATAGTTTTAAAATGAATACCATTCCACAACTCAGATACACTTAGTGAGATTAATCTATTACAATAATATACATCAAATCCATATTATAAATTATGTCAAACAGATATTGATATGTTAAGATGTTAAAAGTAAATTGTGCTGAAATGCCTGAGTTAACAATAAAGTTCAGATACAAAATATCCCACTCTCATATACAAGAAATACAGATTGAAAACACTTATTTCAACCATCACAGAATCCTAGCTACAAAATGAATCTGCCATTCAAATTCTTGCCTCAGACAAACACAAAAATAAAAAGTTCCAAATCATATCAGAGAAAGAAACAATAACAGAATGATCCCTACATCTACAAACTAACAACAGGCTGACAGATTGAGGATGCTGCCCTCAGTTATTGAAACTGCTAAGGCTGAAATCTGTATGATAAATCCCACATTCACTTACACTCTCTGAAACCGAAGGATGAGGCAAATAATGTTGTTCATATCACACCTGATTACAGAATCTATCCTCCAATGAAATACAATGTGGTCCATAAAGGATGCAATTTATAAAGTACTGAAAAATTCAGATAGTAGCACATTAACATCCAATAGCAGAACCAGGTGATATTTAAATGAATCATACACTCAATGTCAGCTGGAACTTGATGAGAACTGAATTAATCTATACTCATATTTGAGAGAGTGAAAGATAGAGAGTTGTGTCCACACTCTCAAAATCTCCAGTAAACTGAAAAGCCATGCAATAATCCCACCTCACTGAGACTATGAGGAAAAATATGCACAGAGCCATAACCACAGCAATATTTGCTGTCAATACTTTTCAAAGTCCAATCGTCACGGAGCTGAATCCACAGTCAAATAACACGCCACACATTGAATGACACGAAAAAAACTAAATCAAAGGTTTTTAATGAATCACGATCAACTTCAACTTCACATTGTTCCAGACAGGTTCAACTGGAACCCACTCTTACAGATAATTTTAGAGAAGGACTTCATCGCAGTTTTGCTACATTACAAATACTGAGTGATGCACAGAGAGGCAAAACACACAGATTCACATATAATATGTGAAAATAGTGTGTGCAGATTAATGCAAATCGTTCAACATTCAGAAGGAGAGAAAAAAGACTTAGAAGGAACACCCTATTATACAATTCTTAAGAGGAATCGTCAAACAATAGGATTTCACCTCTCAAGAGTGGAAAACAACATACAGAGTACCACAGACTGACTGATATAGAAGGAAAGCTTTATTCTGACAGTGAAACAAACAATAGGAAAAGCCACTTGCGGAACCATAAATTCTAAAACCCACAATCCCTTAAAGAGATTTGAGAACTAGCTTACTACTGTTAGCAATACTCCCAAAAAAATACTAAATTGTTATCTGGGTTCAGGATGCTCTGTGATGAGAGACTGAGTAAATTAGGATTATATTCCCTAGAGTTTAGTCTCTTGAGAAGGTGAAGGATAGGGGACAACAGTTTGGAAAATCAGTGTGAAATCCAATATCACTCATGATCACATTGAATGGTGGGTCAGGAACGATGGGCCATGTGTTCTAGACACAGTAAGAAGTCTGACAACATCAGGTTTAAGTCCAACCGATTTATTTGATAGTAAACTCGCAATCTTTCGGGGTTTGCCCCGTCGCCATGTGCTCTAATCCAATGTAATTTGTTGTGTTCCAGTAAGAGGTACCAACCCACTTTAAAATGTGAAGAACAATAAAGGAAAAAAATCTGTTCACTAATCCCCTAACCTACACATGTTGGGACACGAAGAGGCAATTTATCATGACTAATAAACTTAACATGTGCATCTTTGTAATGCGGGAGGAAACCGGAGCACTCGAAGAAAACCCATGCAGACATGGGGAGGACGTGCAAACTCCACACAATTACTCAAGGTCGGAATTGAACCCGGGTCCCAGGCACTGTGAGGAAGCAGTGCTAAAATAAACCTTGAGGTTTATCTCAAATATTCTAGTCTGCGACGTCCGGGCGACGGGATGAAATGAGGAGCAGTTCTTGCTGGTGAGGAAGGGAAGAGAGATGAACGGTGTCAGCAGTATTTTATAGAGCGATGTGGTTTTACCAGCAGAGAGAATGCGCTGGTATCGCCAGAGTGCGGAAGTTTGGGAATTGTTTGAATAAGGAGGCGGCAGGGGGAGTGGAGGATGTAACTACAGAGAGAATATGCGGATGTGAGGAGCAGTAACTGTGATTGGTTATCTGAACGAACCAATCAAATAAGGAGAAAATCCCGCATCATCACAGATTAGCCAATGGTGAACACGTCTATCGTCCATCCCTCATTTCCATACTTGTCTGGGTTAGCCGATAAATGAGAAGTTGAAGCAGGTATTTCACTTACTCTGCGTCTGCAATCTGAGAGCACCATGCCTGAAGAAAAGAAACTCCAAGTTTCCAAGAAGGGCGCTAAAAAAGCCCAGAAGAAGCCGGTAACGAAAAGCGGCAAGAAGAAGAGGAGGTCCAGGAAGGAGAGTTACGGCATCTATATCTACAAAGTGATGAAGCAGGTTCACCCCGACACCGGCATCTCCTCCAAGGCCATGAGCATCATGAACTCCTTCGTCAGCGACATCTTCGAGCGCATCGCGGGTGAGGCTTCCCGCCTGGCCCATTACAACAAACGTAGCACCATCAGCTCCCGGGAGATCCAGACCGCCGTGCGCCTGCTGCTGCCCGGGGAATTGGCCAAGCACGCCGTGTCGGAGGGAACAAAGGCCGTGACCAAATACACCAGCTCCAAATAACACTGACCAATGCACTGAAAAAAAAACACAACCAAACGGCTCTTTTAAGAGCCACCCACAACTTCTGTGAGAAAGCTATACTATCATCGTTTTAGAAATTATATACTTAAAACTGTCTTTCATTAGCCTTTCAGTCAGGAACTTCTGGATAATGTAGATTAATTGCCTTTTTGGCTGAATCTGTTTACTAATATCCATGAATAATGTTTGCCCACTGACTCCCTGAGCGCCCTCTTCTCAGAGGAGTTGATATTCGAACACTCATTGTTTGTTGAGAGAGAGAATAAATAGAAATAAAAATGTTTCAAATCCAGTTTTGTTCCTCTTTATATAACCGATCATTTCATTCCCTGTTAGCCTCGGTGTTTTATTAAGCATAATCTCAATACCCACAAATTTAAACCTCTCTGCTTTTGCGCGACGCTAGGAGGCAGCAGTCCACTGCACCGAGACGGTATAATGTTAATTTGTTGAACATCCACGCCATTATTGTCCGAAGTATAAGAAATGGGAATGCCCACCGCCAGGAAAGCGGGTTTCAAAAAAGATCGAGATTAAACCCGAAGGGGATCCCGGCTTGTAAAAGTGAATCTGATAAAATAGGAAATAGTAAAGTAATGGACGCTAATTTCTAAACATTGACATTAGGCGATGTTGATATTCTGGAGACTTTCTGGGTGAGAACATTTCCATAATTGTGACATGTACCGACTGTCTCACACATGATTTTTAAAAATAATACATTTAGGGGTTCTGCGAATTTGGCGCAATTTCCAATTATTGCACTGTTTTAATTAATCAGACACACACACAAAATCAGGAACTAGAGGAAGAGAGAGGCAGAATGTAAAAAAAACGCAATAAAATTAGTTTATTATTTGAATGATTTCTTATTTATACATTGGCGGGATTTTAAATGTGAAGATTAATCGGTTGGAATTTGAAAATGTAGCTCCTGACTTTCCACCCTCTGATTTTAATTCAGATTTCCCACAGTATGTTTCTTCAATTAATTTTCGACTTCTTGTTAGTTACACAGAAAACCAGAAACTGATTGAGAAAGGGAAATTTTTAGATTAGGGAGAGAAATGGGGTGTATTCTGATCTTGAGCTGAAATCTTAATTACGTATAACCTTGTTCTAATTGCAAACAAACATTTTCTGATTTTAGGCGCTGATTTGAAATAAAAAAGCGGTTGGATTTTGGCGCCCTTACTTTCCGCCCTCAGCACCGGGGCCTTTCCCGATTGGTGCTTTAAACAGATATCTGATTGGGCATTGTGGAGAAGGTCTCATTAGGGTTTCCTCATAGCCAATCAGCAATGTGTGCACCGCCATCCCTCCCCAAGCTATAAGAGAAGTGAATCTGGGCGGCATTTCTCATTCTCTGTTAAAGTGTGTGAGAGATTGTGAAAATGTCTGGAAGAGGAAAGACCGGCGGGAAAGTTCGTTCTAAGGCTAAGTCTCGCTCATCCCGGGCTGGATTGCAGTTCCCGGTGGGCCGTGTTCACAGGCTCCTGAGAAAGGGCAACTATGCGGAGCGTGTGGGTGCCGGAGCCCCGGTCTACCTGGCTGCTGTGCTCGAGTATCTGACGGCTGAAATCCTGGAGTTGGCCGGCAATGCGGCCCGGGACAACAAGAAAACCCGCATCATCCCCAGACACCTCCAGCTGGCCGTGCGCAACGACGAGGAGCTCAACAAGCTGCTGGGAGGAGTGACCATCGCTCAGGGCGGAGTGTTGCCTAATATCCAGGCCGTACTGCTGCCCAAGAAAACCGCCGCGGCATCGAAGACCAAGTAAAGCGACAACTCTGAAATCTAACAACCCCAAAGGCTCTTTTCAGAGCCACCCACTTTCTCTGTGAAAGGGCGACCCATTCTCCATCCGATTGGTGGTGAATCTGAGAATTTCTCTACACATTTTCACTAAAATGAACTGGATTGGCAGCTGGATTTATTTGAGAGGGTGGGTTAATTTGAGGTGTTTGATGCTTATTCAAGGAATCACCGCGTGCCCTGCATTGAATTAAACTCGGCTATCTAGTTCTAGCAATTTGAATGAAGTATTCCACTGCCACACACAGGTTGGTGGGAGAAATAAATACGATGTAAGAAAATAAATTGTTCCATCGATATTTATGTGTTGCAGCTCTTTTGACAAACTTGGTTGCTCTGAAGAGCTTGTGTTGGGTTGGGTTTTTCGGCGCGCTGCCCGCGGTTGTTTCCGGCCAGCATTTCGTGGACAAGTTTGAAAAGATTGTGCGGCAATTATTTCAGGGCCCTGATTGATGGAACTATAACTGACTTTTCTTCAATTTCAAAAAGCCCGCCAATTTGAGAGACGATACTCGAAAAATCAACAAATCAGACTTTGAAATGATTTGTCTCAATTTAAAAAATCGCAAACACTCAACGTTTGCGCAGTGTTTAGCACCACGATTAAATTTAGTCTCATTTCGTGATAGACCTACAATCCTTTCGTGCCCACCAGGCACTGAAGGGAATGGGGTGCATTATTAAACCCTTTTATCACATGTTGATTTGGTATTTTCATTCCATTTTCTCTTTTTTTCCCCTCGGGAAGTTCCCCTCCTTTTTAGGTGCTGTCCCTTTTAATTCTTCCTTTTTAAAAAATGATTTAGTTTTTTTGGTTGGCCAATAATATTGACCGGGCTATAACAAGCTGGAATAAAACTCCTACTGGTATGGGGAAAACAAAGTGTCACAAAAACTTAAGGTAACTCGATTCCTTTTGCATTGGAATAACTGTGGATGCTAGGAATAATTGAGAAAACCTTAAGACGTCTGAAAGGAGGTGAATTACTACAGACCGATTGAAGATCTTCAAACATGATATTAAACACCGGCAGATTTGACATACGCTTTTTTTTCGGCTCACAGGCAGTAAGTTTCTTTCTGCCAGATGCACACCTTTCGGATGCAGTAATTAAATTTCCCGTTCTTGTGGTAAGGTCAGTGCTCTCAACGTGAGGATGTGAGTGGCTCTGAAAAGAGCCTTTGGGTTTTGTGAGAATTGGGTGGATTTGTTTAGCCGCCGAATCCATAGAGAGTGCGGCCCTGGCGTTTCAGAGCGTACACCACATCCATGGCGGTGACCGTCTTGCGCTTGGCGTGCTCGGTGTAGGTGACCGCATCCCTGATCACATTCTCCAGGAAAACCTTCAGCACCCCGCGGGTCTCCTCGTAGATCAAGCCTGAGATCCGCTTGACGCCGCCACGGCGAGCCAGGCGGCGGATGGCTGGCTTGGTGATGCCCTGGATGTTATCACGAAGCACTTTGCGGTGCCGCTTTGCTCCGCCTTTCCCCAGCCCTTTGCCTCCTTTCCCTCTACCAGACATGATTCTTCTTCAGTCAAATCGCTGCTGAATGAGAGAGGAGCTGCAGCTCCCTTTATTATACAGCTCGCCCCGACCTGACTGAGAAAGAGAGAGAGAGAGAGAGAGGCGGGACGGGGAAGAGACTGAGAGACAGACAGAGCAGTGAAATGTCTTTCAACATTCAGCTTCTCCTCCTCCTGCCCGAACCGATATTTTAGATTCAAATTCAAACAGAAATGAAAAGAGCGCGATGAACAAAACGTGCAAACTGGAATATCATATACAAGCGAGTTAGAAACCCGGGTCTACTCAATCCAGACTTGTCAGTAATATTTTCGCTTCAGTGCAATCCCTTTCAAATGTTAACACAAAGCGCTTCATGCCAGTCTTTTTCAACCTGATTAAATTAATCGAGTACTGTTCCGATCAGATATTAACTCCTGCAAACACACCGATTCGCGCTGAGGATGTATTGGTGAGGATGTGCTGATGAACAGCAAAGGCACTGCAGGGAATGATCTCGGTTTGAACTTCAGACAGCGATTATCCAGCAACTTGAACCGCTCTCTGCCTTTCCCTCACAGAGTAAAAAGCCTGATAACACCAGGTTTAAGTCCAACCGATTTATTTGATAGTAAACTCGCTAGCTTTCGAGATTTCTCTCTTCTTCGGGTGAATGGAGAGTTCTGGCCTCAGACAGAGCGTGTAAAGCAGAGACAGTTTACAGATTACTGATTAGAATGCCAATCTTTACACCTAACCTGCTGTTCAAGTCCTAAAGTGGCCGACAATGTGAGTGGAAGGAGCATTAATCACAGGTTAAAGAGATGTGTATTGTCTCCAGACATCACAGTAAGTGAGGTTTTGCAAACCCAGGCAAGTCACGGGGGTTACAGATAGTGCGACATGAACCGAAGATCCCTGTTGAGACCGTCCTCATGTGTGCGGAACTTGGCTGTCAGACTCCGCTCAGCGACTCTGTGCTGTCGTGTGTCGTAAAGGCCGCCTTGATAGCCAAGTTCCGCACACATGAGGACGGTCTCAACAGGGATCTTGGGTTCATGTCGCACTATCTGTAATCCCCGTGACTTGCCTGGGTTTGCAAAACTTCACTTACTGTACTGTCTGGAGACAATACACATCTCTGTAACCTGTGATCAGTGCTCCTTCCACTCACATTGTCGGCCACTTTAGGACTTGAACAGCAGGTTAGGTGTAAAGATTCGTATTCTAATCAGTAATCTGTAAACTGTCTCTGCTTTACACGCTCTGAGGCCAGAACTCTCCATTCACCCGAAGAAGAGAGAAATCTCGAAAGCTAGTGAGTTTACTATCAAATAAATCGGTTGGACTTAAACCTGGTGTTGTCAGACTTTTTACTGTGTTTACCCCAATCCAACACCAGCATCTCCACATCATTTCCCTTACATCCCAGTTCCATTTGCTCAAACTGTGAGCAAATCAAATAGGGGAACTAACCAAACTGGAAGAGAGAATGGGGCGAATGGAGCCTTCCTCGTCCTAACTGGAAACGTTGGCTCTATTCTCTCTCCACAGATGCTGTCAGAGCTGCTGAGATTTTGCAGCATTTTCTGGTGTGGTTTCAGATTGCAGCATCCGCTGTATTTTGCCCTTTATTATAACTCAGCAAATTGCATTTGCTCTCGGAATGATTGTGGAGAGGGGCGCATGCGCCATGCTGCCCTGCTCGCAGCCCTGATGCCCTGACGCATGCGCGCTGCCCTCCCCTGGCCCCGCCCATTTCCTCAGTGAGCGGAAATCCTTTGTTTGAAACTGACTGAAATGGAAATGTCAGCGCCCAGGTCAGCGAGGGAACAGCGTTCACATCCCAGCAGCACATCCATTGGGGAGTGTGGACACAGAGGGGCTCAGAGATCCTCACTGACTCGGGGGAAGTTCAGGGAGATTCGGGAGCTGTTTGTAAGAGGCAGAGCGGAGCAGGAACCTGTTCCGGGATTGGAGTGAGCCGGGGGGAATGGAGAGGAGTTCCTGGGACTGTGTGAGACACTGCTGAGGGAGTCACAAGGTGAATAAGCTGCTAGTGAAAATGACCGGGCTTTTCTCTGCTCAAACCTGTGATGTATAATCCCGGTTCAGCTTGTTTGTTGGCATTGTCCAGTGAATGGGGGAAACAGGCGGGACAGTGAGGATGGGAACAATCCTGTAACTGTCACGGATCGGAGGCACCAGCTCATCCAGCTGAGAAAGGAGAAAGAAATGTGTTAGCAGCGGCTGTTGGTTTCACGACATGGTGAGTGAAATGGGAAATAGTAACCACATCTGAGGAAAATTTCACTGTACCCCGGAGTCCTTGCATCATTTGAGCGATACTGGTGTGGATAGCTTCTAAATATTGCCAAGTGTTATGAAAACACCAAAAATACCAGATGGATAGAGGCATTGTGTGGGGAACTGGAATCAGGAACCTTTTTTATTATTGGTTTTGATCTGTGGACCATGTTTTTCTAACTGATTACCAATTGTAAAATGTCTTTGACTCTTTCATTGACATTGACTAAGCTTAGCTTAACTTACAAGATATTTGTTTCCTTCCTCTAGGTAAACATATGAAGAAATAATTTCCTGGGTGCAGATTCATCAGAGAAGAATAAGTTCCCCTGTCTCCTTCTAACTGGCAGTAGGTACAATATTAATCCTAGAATGCAGAGATACAGACAGAACATCAAATCCAGAATTTCATTGATCTCCAGTTCTAGGTAAACATGTTCAATCTCAACAATCATGCACTAAAGTACAGGTGGAAAAAAACATTTCTCTAATTCACTCCTGCTCAATATCATTGGGCAGGCCAGTCAGTGTTAGTCCAAAATCACAAGCATTGTGAGAGTCAGCCAGTAGAGCAGAGGCTCTTTGGTTTATCCACATCAGACCGAGGAAATTAAATCAACAATAATCTTACAGGATTTACTCTTGTGCAAACTGCTGAACTGAATCATTTGGCCCATACCCTTATTCAAGTATTCATCTACATATATTTTAAAAGGTTGATTTTGCTCCACCTCTAATACCCTTCCAGGTGGTGAAGTTCGGAATCCCACCACCTTTGCATGAAGGAATCTTCCCTGAAAATCACATTGTACGGCGGTCCAATCACCTCAAGAATAGACCTTCAGCTTCAGATTAAATATTAGATAATGAAGCTGATTGAAATGTACAGAATTCTACCCAGGCATCTCAAAGCAACACCTTAAATTCCACTACAAGGATTACAAAATTTGTCTTTAAGAACATAAGAACATAAGAAATAGGAGCAGGAGTAGGCCATCCAGCCCTTCGAGCCTGCCCCGCCATTCAATAAGATCATGGTTGATCTGTCGCTGCTCAGTTCCACTTTCCCGCCCTCTCCCCATAACCCTTAATCCCCTCTCCTATCAAAAACCCATCAACCCGCGTCTTAAAAATATTTAGCGAGGCAGCCTCCACCACTTCAACGGGCAGAGAATTCCAGAGATTCACCACCCTTTGAGTGAAGAAGTTCCTCCTCAACTCCGTTCTAAACCGCCCCCCTTTTATCTTGAGGCTGTGCCCCCTAGTCCTACTGTCTTTTTTGAGCGGGAAGAGTCTTTCCACCTCTATCCTATCCATCCCATTCATCATCTTATACGTCTCAATGAGATCTCCCCTCATTCTTCTAAACTCTAATGAGTACAAGCCTAATTTATTCAGCCTCTCCTCATAGCTCAACCCCCTCAACTCTGGTATCAGCCTAGTAAACCTCCTCTGCACTCCCTCCAAGGCCAAAATATCTTTGCGCAGGTGCGGCGCCCAAAACTGCACACAGCACTCCAGCTGCGGCCTCACCAATGCCCTATACAGCTGCAGCAAGACCTCCCTACTTTTATCATCATCTTCACATCATTCCTCAAAAATCCATCCTTCCCGTTACTGAATCAGGTGGCACAGATGACAGACAATTTTACCGGATTTGAAGTGTCAATATTACTGTCCAGTTTCTAAGAAGACAATAATCCTAGTTCACTTTCACTTTGCAATCTCATACCAGTCACTCAACAAAGCTTGACTTCATTATTCCCAGTCAGTTGTGAAAGTTTATTTAAAATGTGTAAATCTGATATTAAAGTAATCCACAGATGATAGAGAAACAAAGATTAATCCAAACCTCAAAAGGCATTGATTCCATTCAATTTTTCCAAAAGCCATGCTGCAAATATCACTGAGCTGATCAAAATGAATGTGTCTGTGTGTTGGGGAGGTCAGAAAGAGCACAAATTTCCAAGGGTAAATTAAAATCTAATAACATAACCAATTGTCATTTCACTAACTTCCAAATAAGTCTAAGTGATCTATCTGCATATAAAGAACAAAGAAAATTAAAGCATCGGAACAGGCCCTTTGGCCCTTGAAGTCTGCACCAACCATGCTGCCTGACTGAACTAAAACCTCCTGCACTTCAAGGGAACCTCACACCTCTGTTCCCATCCTATTCATGCATTTGTTAAGATGCTCCTTAAAAGTCACTATCATATTTGCTTCCACTACCCCCCCTGGCAGCACGTTCCAGGCACTCACCATCCTCTGTGTAAAACATTTGCCTCGTGCATCTCCTTTAAACTTATGCCCCCTGGTAATTGCCTCTTCCACCCTGAGAAAAAGCTTCTGACCATCCACTCTGTCCATGCCCCTCATAATCTTGTCGATTCCATCAGGTCGCCCCTCAACATCCGTCGTTCCAGTGAGAACAAACCAAGTTTCTCCAACTTCTCCGCACAGCTAATGCCCTCTATACCAGGCAACATCCTGGTAAATCTTTTCTATACCCTTTCCAAAGTCTTTGCATACTTCTGGTACTGTGGTGACCAGAATTGAACACTATATTCTAAAGATTCTACAAAACTGCAACACGGCTTGCCAATTTTTAAACTCAATGAAGGCAAGCATGCTGTTTGCCTTCTTGACTACCTTTTCCACGTCTGTTGCCACTTTCAGTGACCTGTGTGCTTGTACACCCAGATTCTCTGCCTATCAATACTCTTAAAGGTTCTGCCATTTACTGTATATTTCCTATCTGTATTAGACCTTCCAAAATGCATTACTTCTCATTTGTTCAGATTAAATTCCATCTGCCATCTCTCTGCCCAAGCCTCCAACTGATCTATATCCTGCTGTATCCTCTGATGGTCCTCATCGCTATCTACAAATCCACCAACATTTATGTCATCCGCAAACTTACTAATCAAACCAGTTACATTTTCCTCCAAATCATTTATATATATTACAAACAGCAAAGGTCCCAACACTGATCCCTGAAGAACGTCCCTTGTCACAGCCCTCCATTCAGCAACGCACCCTTCCACTGCTACCCTCTGTCTTCTATGAGCCATCTTATCAGTTCATCTCTGATCTTGCTTCTATGGGAGTGAAACAACTGAGCAACAACAGTCCACAGTCTGCTTCAAATGTCCCCTAAAGAGATGTCACCTTGGCCAATTGTTCCTCAATGGTACATCAGCACATTATCAATAGTTTGTCAAATAGTCTCTGAGGAGCATAGGAGTTAGGAGCAGAAGTAAGCAAATTCAGCCCTTCGACCCTGCCCCACTAGTCAATTAGATCACTTGAATGGGTGTAAATTGTGAGAAGTAGATGCTCAACGAGACCCTGGCGTCTCATGCATCAGTCACCGAAAGTAAGCACACCGGTACAGCAGGCAGTAAAGGCAAATGGGATGTTGGTCTTCATCATGAGTGGATTTAAGTATAAGAATATGGATGTTTTGTTGCAATTGTATAGGGCATTGGTGAGGGCACATCTGGAGTATTGTGTGCAGTTTCAGTGTCCTTGCTACAGAGGGAGTACAGCCAAAGTCTGTTATATGAGGAGAGACTAAGTTGGTTAGGATTATATTGACTGAAGTTTAGAAGAATGAGAGGGGAATCTCATAGAAACATGTAAAAATTCTAATAGGGTTTAGCCAGGGTAGATTCAGAAAGAATGTTCCCAATGATGGGGGAGTCCAGAACTATGGTTTATACTTTGATGATAAGGGGTAAACGTTTTAGAACTGAGGTGAGGAAGTATTTCTTCACCCAGAGGGTGTTGAATGTGTGGAATTCACGACCACAGAATGCAGTTGAGGCCATGTCAAATGAGAACATTTGAGGAAATGTCTGATTTCAAGAAGAAATGAGATACAGCTCTCGGGGCTAAAGGGATCAAGGGATATGGGGAGAAGAGGAGATCAGGTTTTTGAATTTGATGATCAGCCATGATCCGAATGAATGGCAGAGCAGGCTCAAAGGGCCAAATGGCCAACTCCTGCTCTTAGTTTCTATGATGTCTAATCTCTCCCTGATCTCAAGCCTACCTCCCCACCTGTTCCCCATATCCTTTTTTAAAATTAGAAATATATCTATCTCCTCCTTGAAACAATTCAGGCTCCACCACACTATGGGACAGTGAGTCCCACAAATTCACCATCCTCTGCAAGCAGTTGTTCCTCTTCATCTCAGTTTTAAATCTACCGCCTCTCAAACTATTGCTGAGACCTCTTGTTGGAGACGGCCCCATAAGAGGAAACATTTGGTCTACGTTTACTTCATCAATCCCTTTTAAAAGTTTATATATCTCGATCAGTTGCCCTCTCTTTCTGTACTGTAGCCAACCACTTTTGACACCTAGTTATGCTTTGCCCAGTACTATAACAACATTAAAAACAATCTGGCACGGACACACCAGTCTCCTGTGCTTTTCCTTTCTAACAAGTCCACCAGCTGGGTCAGACAGGGAGAGTGTGTTTGTGAGATGATAGCCTACAGACCGACTCTAACCCATGTGCACAGCTGGGCCTGGCCAAGGCCTCCTCACACCCACCTTAACAGCAACCTCGGGCGCCGAGTTTAAAGCCAGGGGGCCGTGAAGGCGTGACATGGATTTTCCGGGGTCGAGAGGGTGTAAATGAGCCACGGCGTCCTGGCTGGGAACTTCTCCGCATTCCCCATCCGAGTCGCGAAACATTTCAGTAATGCATCATATTGCCAGATTACTAATTGCACTAATGGTCACAATACCTGATCACAACAAATAAAATATGTTATACCTAAACTTTCTCAAAATGACTCATAGGAATCAGATCCCATTGGACAATAAACCTAGTTTCCCACAATAAAGACAGACAGTCACCATGTAAAACACACACACAGATATTAGAGACAAAGAGATATGGAATAAAATCACCTCTTCCTGAACAGCAATATTAAAAACAGTAAAAACATGCTGACTCACATTGCTGATGTTGTTGGCTGCAGTAAAGAAAAAGTATTGATAACTTGCCAGTTTAAATTAAAATGGAGAACCCAGTTACACAGAAGCTGACAGTTGTATTTTTATGCCATGTCTCTCCTGTGAAATATTAAACAAATGTTTGATTCAAAATTTCATAGGTACAGATTAAAGCCACACCACCATGAAATAAATTGATGATTGCTGATAACATGAACATTCAGATTGAAAACTGAGTTGAAGACAAATGCCTATATACCAACAATAGTTCAGATATTAATGGAGAATACTCACATGCAAGTGCAAATACACACAATGTTACATTTACTATTAGACACAGAATTAAGGTGACATTCAAAATAAATTAATAGGTGCCAAAACGTGCTCATCTGCAGCAAGGAAAGCCACTGATTCATTGTTATTCACATTCTAAACATACAGCAAAAATTGACAAATGCTAAGTAATATCAAATCCACATATTAATTAGTGCCAGATGCAGAATGATTCAGAAACTAACTGACAGATTGAGGGAGAGAGAGCAAAAGAAACAACACTCATGTACAAAGAAGGCTCTTAAACACCAGAAATGCTCAGGGACAATTAAACCCTCACACACAAAATTAAAAGAAACTGACAGGCAAAGTGCCAAAATCACAATTGCACATCAGAAGCTGAAAGCGAAATGCAGAAAGGAATTACTTTCACACAACTGAAATTTGATACAGTTCAGAACTAATGTTCAATATTATAAAGTGGCAGATAGAGAAACAAACATTCTCTCCTGCCAAATAAGAGCTTTGATATGTACAGATTTTAGAAAACTCACACATTGTAAAAACTGACACATGTAATAAGATTTATGATGAGCTATGGAGCTAAATCACTCTTCTTTCCCTCAAAACAGTGAGGTAGAAAGTTAAGTGGACCCAAAGGCTTGAATCGAAGGAGGCTAACAGATACAGACTGAACCTAGATTCCCATGACATAGACAGGCAAACACATGCACTCACCTGATGAAGGAGCAGCACTCCGAACACTTGTGCTACCAAATAAACCTGTTGGACTTTAACCTGGTGTTGCAAGACTACTTGCTATGCCCACCCCAGACCAATGCTAGCAATCCCACATTGTAACAAAATGCTAAACCCACAACAGAAACACAATGAAACCACTTTTGCACAACATAAATATAAACACAGGTATAGCAAGTTTCTCAAGATAAGAAGGATAAAGTAGTCAGAAAGCACACATTGATAGCTACAGTAGCAAGTAAATGTGTACACACAACTAATGTGTTAAGTGAACTCAGAGAAACTGGTGAGAAATGTGAACGCTCTATCGGAAATTGAAAGGTACGAAGTGTTCCTTGCATTGAAATATCGGTTTCCATGAAACAGAAAATGACATACCAGAGAGAGACATGAAGTAAAGGCAATACCCCCATACCAGAATCTGATAAGCGAAGGTTAAATCCCGATAGTCTTAGACTATTTCATTCACTCACCATTAACTAAGGGATACAAGATAAATTCATGGATGCTTATGTGACCCCGACATTTACAGAGAGACTATGCAAATGCAATTACATATCACAAGAGTTAAAAATGCTGAACGGAACCCACACATACACCTATCGGAAACATTTTCAGGTCAGAGACACAGTGAAAGTAAAGCACACAGCTCGTAATCAGGCACGTTATTTGCAGAATTTCAGCCATATTCATAATACAGAAAATTCAGAATAAAACAGTCAATGACGTATATCAAATATTTCAAGTTGTTGCACAGCAGTAATTAACAATATGAAGAGTGAAATTACCATACACAAACATAAGGTAAAAAAAACATCCATGGTAAGATAAAGGAAACTGTCAGACACAGAAGGGTCCCACATTCACTTGCTCTCATTTAAACAAGTGAAGAAGAGAAATTGTTCTCCCAAACCAGAAACCAACAGACGTAGAAACTTGAACCCCACTGTACACACAAACACACCACTCCCCTCTTGCTCTCTCTCTGTCACACACATACACACATGCAAACACACCCCTTCCCTCTTACAAACACACACCTTCCTCACATACACACACACATATAATTTCTGGGGAACCCTTGATCCCAGTCAACTCTTGCAGGGTGACATAAGAACATAAGAAATAGGAGCAGGAGTAGGCCAACTAGCCCTTTGAGCCTGCCCCGCCATTCAATAAGATCATGGCTGATCTGTCGTGGCTCAGTTCCACATTCCCGCCCTCTCCCCATAACCCTTAATCCTATCGCTTATCAAAAAACAATCAACCCGCGTCTTAAAAATATTTAGCGAGGCAGCCTCCACCACTTCAACGGGCAGAGAATTCCAGAGATTCACCACCCTTTGAGTGAAGAAGTTCCTCCTCAACTCTGTTCTAAACCGCCCCCCCTTTATCTTGAGGCTGTGCCCCCTAGTCCTGCTATCCTTTCTGAGCGGGAAGAGTCTCTCCAGCTCTATCCTATCCGTCCCATTCATCATCTTATACGTCTCAATGAGATCTCCCCTCATTCTTCTAAACTCTAACGAGTACAAGCCTAATTTATTCAGCCTCTCCTCATAGCTCAACCCCCTCAACTCGGGCATCAGCCTAGTAAACCTCCTCTGCACTCCCTCCAAGGCCAAAATATCCTTGCGTAAGTACGGCGCCCAAAACTGCACACGGTACTCCAGCTGCGGCCTCACCAATGCCCTATACAGCTGCAGCAAGACCTCCCTACTTTTATATTCAATCCCCCTCGCTATGAAGGCCAGCATCCCATTCGCCTTCCTGACCACCTGCTGCACCTGCAAGCTGGGTTTTTGCGACTCATGCACAAGGACCCCGAGGTCCCTCTGCACCGTCGCCTGCTGCAGTTTTTCTCCACGTAAGTAATAATCCTTCCTACCATTATTCCTACCAAAGTGGACCACCTCGCACTTGCCAACATTAAATTCCATTTGCCATTTCCTGGCTCATTCGCCCAGCCTATCTAGATCCTTCTGTAGACTCTCCCCACCCTCCGCACCCTTTCCACCAATTTTGGTGTCATCAGCAAATTTCGACACCCAACACTCGGTTCCCTCCTCCAGATCATCTATATAAATGGTAAATAGCTGAGGCCCCAGCACCGACCCCTGGGGCACTCCACTAGTCACCATCCGCCAATCCGAATAGCACCCATTGACCCCCACTCTCTGCCTCCTATTTGACAACCAGTCCTCTATCTACGCTAACACCCTACCCCCAACTCCATGCCCCCTTACCTTCTGCAATAACCTCTTGTGAGGTACCTTGTCAAACGCCTTCTGAAAATCCAGAAAGACCACATCCACCGGCTCTCTATCCACCGCCCTAGACACATCCTCATAGGATTCCAGTAAATTTGTCAGACACGACTTCCCTTTAACGAAACCGTGCTGCGTCTGCTCTATCAAGCAGTTCCCCTCAAGATGCCTCGCTATTTCCTCCTTGATGACGGATTCTAACATTTTACCTACAACAGGCGTTAAACTAACAGGCCTATAATTCCCCGCCTTTTGCCTGGCACCCTTCTTAAACAACGGCGTAACATTAGCCGTTTTCTAATCTTCCGGCACTTCCCCGGAATCCAGCGATGTCTGGAAAATAACCACCAAGGCATCCACTATCACCTCCGCCATTTCTTTCAGGACCCTCGGATGCATTCCATCCGGTCCTGGGGACTTGTCCACAATCAGCCCCTCCAGTCTGTCGAGCACCACCTCTCTAGTAACAGTAATGTCATCGAGACCCTCCAGTCCTACCACCTTTCCATCTCTAACACCAGGCAAATTATTCACGTCCTCCTCCGTGAAGAGCGAAACAAAAAAGTTATTCAAGACCTCAGGCATTTCCCCGTCCCCTACCACTAAGTCCCCCTTCTCATCTTCTAAGGGACCAACGTTCACCCTAGCCAGCCTCTTCCTTTTTATATATTTATAAAAACTCTTGCTATCCTTTTTTATATTAAGCGCTAGCCCAGCTTCATAGTTTCTCCTACCCTTCTTTATCAACTTCTTTGTCAATCTTTGTTGACATTTAAACTTCTCCCAATCCTCTTCTCGCCCACTACTCTTAGCTACTCTAAACACCTCCGCTTTTAATTTAACACTTTCCTTCACCTCCTTCGTTATCCACGGCTTATTACCTCTCCTCCTACGGTCCTTTGTCAGCACAATGGTTAGCATCACTGTCTCACAGCTCCAGGGACCTGGGTTCAGTTCTATCCTTGGGTTACTGTCTGTGTGGAGTTTATATGTTCTCCCCATGTCTGCGTAGGTTTCTTCTGTGTTCTCCAGTTTCCTCCCACAGTCTGGCAGATGTGCTGTTTAGGTGTAATGGCTATGCTAAATTCTCTGTCGCTGTGCCCTATTAAAGATGATGCAAGTCTAACTTCTTCACAAACCACTTTATTCTTTTTTATAAGTCCACATACACAAACGCAAAACCCAGTGTCACCTAGAACCGCTTTATGTATCCTAGTGATTTCTACTCAATGATTAACATCCAATGTATGACTT
The DNA here is from genome assembly GCF_965287045.1 of Carcharhinus amblyrhynchos. NCBI lineage: Eukaryota > Metazoa > Chordata > Chondrichthyes > Carcharhiniformes > Carcharhinidae > Carcharhinus > Carcharhinus amblyrhynchos. The sequence goes on from NC_137330.1 coordinate 4,353,561, forward strand.
AAATGGAAGATGACTGTTAACCCATTCATAACACCTGAACAGGCACTTAGGGGTTTGTGCAATAACTTCATTGGCGGGTTAATGTCAGCCTACTTCTGATATAAACTTTAAACTGGTGACTGCATTTGCCTCTTGAGGAAGGATATCTTCAGCAGCTTTAAGTGCAGCCTCGGGTCTGTTGCTTTCCACTTTTGTTTTGCAGATGGCAAGATCCAGTTTATTGTGGACTGTTGCAATCTGCTGGTCGAAAATGAGTCATACAACATGGTAAAGATTGATTCAGAAATATTTTAACTTGGAATGAGGTAATAGGAAACTGGTACCATCAGAGTCAACAGTTTGCAAATCATTATATGGATCAAATTCTAAAGTTCTAAAGTTCGGGGTTATGAAGCATTCCTATAAATACAGGGCATGTAGCATTGTGTGAAGTACAATGACCAGATGTCTGTGGAAGAGCTGCCTTCCACACCACTGACCATAGTTTGATTCCCCACTTTTGCAGTGTTCCCATATTTTCTATACGTTTAATGCAATTAATTAAATATTTCCAGCATTGACATAGTTCACTGTTAAAACAAAAACAACAAAATAATCTCATGATGAATGTATTTTCAATGTAAAATTCTGTTTGATTCTGGAATAAAAACGTTTTTATAACAAAAAATATAGGCCTGTAAATTAATGAATTAATTCAAGAAAAGAAAAACAATCATTAATACTGAAACATATAATTAAAAGAAGTGTTTGCAAGCTCAGTCAATGGATTCTCCTGATGCCTGCTGAAGTGAGTAATTAAGGTAGCTACATAATAATGTTAATTTAAAAAGGCAGAACGGCATAAAGGCAAGAACACTAGTGGGGTGCCCCAGGGGTCGGTGCTGGGGCCTCAGCTATTTACCATTTATATAGATGATCTGGAGGAGGGAACCGAGTGTAGGGTGTCGAAATTTGCTGATGACACCAAGATTGGGGGAAAGGCAAATTGTGCGGAGGGTGTGGAGAGTCTGCAGAAGGATCTAGATAGGCTGGGCGAATGGGCCAGGAAATGGCAAATGGAATTTAATGTTGGCAAGTGTGAGGTGGTCCACTTTGGTAGGAAGAATGGTAGGAAGGACTATTACTTACGGGGCGAAAAACTGCAGCAGGCGACGGTGCAGAGGGACCTCGGGGTCCTTGTGCATGAGTCGCAAAAACCCAGCCTGCAGGTGCAGCAGGTGGTCAGGAAGGCGAATGGGATGCTGGCCTTCATAGCGAGGGGGATTGAATATAAAAGTAGGGAGGTCTTGCTGCAGCTGTATAGGGCATTGGTGAGGCCGCAGCTGGAGTACTGTGTGCAGTTTTGGGCGCCGCACCTGCGCAAGGATATTTTGGCCTTGGAGGGAGTGCAGAGGAGGTTTACTAGGCTGATACCGGAGTTGAGGGGGTTGAGCTATGAGGAGAGGCTGAATAAACTAGGCTTGTACTCGTTAGAGTTTAGAAGAATGAGGGGAGATCTCATTGAGACGTATAAGATGATGAATGGGATGGATAGGATAGAGGTGGAAAGACTCTTCCCGCTCAAAAAAGACAGTAGGACTAGGGGGCACAGCCTCAAGATAAAGGGGGGGCGGTTCAGAACGGAGTTGAGGAGGAACTTCTTCACTCAAAGGGTGGTGAATCTCTGGAATTCTCTGCCCGTTGAAGTGGTGGAGGCTGCCTCGCTAAATATTTTTAAGAAGCGGGTTGATGGGTTTTTGATAAGAGAGGGGATTAAGGGTTATGGGGAGAGGGCGGGAAAGTGGAACTGAGCCACGACAGATCAGCCATGATCTTATTGAATGGCGGGGCAGGCTCGAAGGGCCAGATGGCCTACTCCTGCTCCTATTTCTTATGTTCTTATGTTCTTATGTTCTTAACACCTGAAATGCCGAGATAATTCTGACACAATGTGGATAAACTGTCACTGACAAAGTATACTAACACTGCCAGATCATCAGGCCCAATGTAACGAAGAATATAATTATCCAGTCCCACACTGTTTCCCAGGTCAGGAAACTATTTTCAATCCAAGAGTAAAATAGTCTGCCATTGGATGACTTTTTCAAATTTCCCTCTAACCCAGTTGAGAAGGGGGGACATCAACTACAGAATTTTAAAACTCCAGATTTAAAAATCCTATGTGAAACTTGTCAGAAGTCAAATAGCTAATCTTAGCTAGAATGAGCAGTGCATAACTTACAAGCAGAATCTGGATGAATTGTGATGAAGCTCCCAAGAATTCAGCCAAGGCCACATGTTGTATATCAGTCCAACATATAAAAAAAATCCTAGTGCATTGTATAAAACTGAAAGATAAGAGGGCAAATCTTTTATTACACACTGCAAGAGTTAAATGCAAGGTCATGAATCTGATTGACACATTTTAGAATTCACGTAGTTTCAAAATGAATACCATTCCACAACTCAAATGCAGTGAGAGTACCCTATTAGTGTAATGTAGATCGAATCCATATTATAAATTAGATCCTATGATGAACAAATATTACTTAATATGTTAGTATATTAAACGAGTAGTTTCCAACACAATGCCTGAGATAAAAAAAAGTTGACATACAGAATGTCCCACACTTACATATGACAAAATAGGTACAGATTGAAAACTACACTTATATAGATAAGCAGAGAATCATCGAAGCAAAATGAATCTGTCATTCACATTCTTGCCTCACACAGATGCAAGGATAACATATTTCAACACTTACCAGTGAATAAAATAATTGCTGATAGATTGCGACCTGTATACACAATACTAGAGGCTGACAGACTGAGGATGGAAACTTTAATTATAAAAACTGCCTCAAATGGAAGCGATATAATAAATCCCACAGTCAGTTACACTCTCCGAAATAGAATAGGGAAAATAATTTGGCTAACAATAAAAAAACACAAATACAGAAACTACCCCACAATCAGATACAATTAGAAACTGATGCAATGTATCAGGTACTGAATGACACAGATAATGATGGCACACTCACACCCAACAGCAGAAACACAGGGAATTTAAATTAACCAAACAAACAATATCAGCTACATCCTGATGAGTTAATCCACATTCGTGTTTGATTCAAGGGCAATGTAGAATCATGTCTTCAGTCACAAAATGCCCCAGGACCTGAGGAGCAATGCACTAAACCCAACTCACTGAGATTATAAGGAAATTAAGCACAGAACTTTCATCACAGTCATATATGTAGATTTTGTTTTTTCAAAATCGAATAGATAGAGAGCTAAATCCATTGACATAAGAACATAAGAAATAGGAGCAGGAGTAGGCCATCTAGCCCTTCGAGCCTGCCCCGCCATTCAATAAGATCATGGCTGATCTGTCGTGGCTCAGTTCCACATTCCCGGCCTCTCCCCATAACCCTTAATCCCCTCGCTTATCAAAAACCCATCAACCCGCGTCTTAAAAATATTTAGCGAGGCAGCCTCCACCACTTCAACGGGCAGAGAATTCCAGAGATTCACCACCCTTTGAGTGAAGAAGTTCCTCCTCAACTCCGTTCTAAACCGTCCCCCCTTTATCTTGAGGCTGTGCCCCCTAGTCCTACTGTCCTTTCTGAGAGGGAAGAGTCTCTCTACCTCTATCCTATCCATCCCATTCATCATCTTATACGTCTCAATGAGATCTTCCCTCATTCTTCTAAACTCTAACGAGTACAAGCCTAGTTTATTCAGCCTCTCCTCATAGCTCAACCCCCTCAACTCCGGCATCAGCCTAGTAAACCTCCTCTGCACTCCCTCCAAGGCCAAAATATCCTTGCGTATATATAACATGCCACAGATTGAATGGCACTAAAGAAATCTAACTGAAATATTTTGACTGCATCACAATCAACTTTAACTTCACATTAACTCCAGACAGATAGTTTTGGAAAGCACTCTCACAGGTTTACCAGACACAGATTGATTCCCAGATATGCATACTTTATAAATACTGAACGATACGTAGAGGCACAATATCTATGTACTTACATATAAATGCAAAAACGGTGAGTGCAGAGAAATGCAAATGGTTCAGTGTACACAGCAAGGAGAAATTGTAGAGCAAACAATATTTCACAATCATTATGAACAATCGTCAAACAAAAGGATTTCTACACAAGAATGAATGAAAAAGTGCAGATTACCACAAACTGACTGTAGAAAGAAAGCAACATTATTGTGACAGTGAAAGAAAAAACAGCAACACTCACTTGCAAAAGAATAAAGCCAAAAACCAGAATTGCATAAAAAAAGTTCAGCGAACCAGATTTATTGTAGTTAACAATACTCACATTGGAAACTATTGAACAGAGGTTCATTAAGTTAGTGCCAGGGTGCAGGGTGTCCTATGATGAGAGACTGATTAAATTAGAATTATGTTCCCTAGAGTTTAGTCTCTTGAGAAGCTGAAGAAGATGGGACGCCAGTTCAGAAAATGCAAAGACAGGATAGAAAACATTCACAATTCAGGTAAAGGTAGCAAAGAATGGACATATCCACTTTCCAGAGAGAGAGAGAGAGAGGAAGAGACAGAGTTTGAAAACACTCAATCAATGATGAGAATGAATTGCTTACAGAATATAATGCAATTATAATAAAGTTACTAACAGTTAGAGAATAAAACCAGTCGCACATGATTAGAAGTAGATAGGTGCAGAGTAAAAACAATGATATGTTATGAAATAGACCAGGATAACACCAAAAATAATAGATCAGAATTAGACAGGTACAGAGTAATTTTTTTTAAAAAAAACAGTATTGGTAGACAATAACACATATATCAGAATGTGATATATTCAGCCACTGACAACTCCAGGGTGCTTCACAACTCCAGGGACCTGAGTTCAATTCCAGCCTTGGGTGCCTGTCCGTGTCGAGTCTGCACACTCTCCCCGTGTCTGTGTGGGTTTCCTCTGGGCACTCTGGTTTTCTCCCACACACCAAAAATGTGAAGGTTAGGTGGAATCACCATGTTACATTAGCAGGGATGTGAAGGTTTGGTGGATTGCCCATGGTAAATGTGTGGGGTTGCGGGGATGGAGTGAAGCAAGCATCCTGGATGGAATACTGTTTAGGGAGGGAAGATGGCACAATGGTTATCATTGCTGCCTCACAGTATCAGGGACCCGGGTTCAATTCAAAGAACAAAAACAGCCCGGGAAACAGGCCCTTCGGCCCAATGAGCCCGCGCAGCCATCTTAACACCAGTCCCCCCCTCCACCCATGACACTTATCTATTGTTTTGTGGCCATCCACATTGAGGGAAACTAATTTAGGGACAATTTATTACTGCTAATCAGCCTAATAGCACATCTTTGGGGTGTGGGAGGAACCTGGAGAAAACCCACACAAGCACGGGGAGAATGCGCAAACTCCCACAGACACTGGCACAAGTCCATGTGTCTGCACAGCAATCAGCGATAGTCACTGAGCTGTCGTCTTGCCCAGTATCTGGTCCAGTTTAAGCACACACTAACGACATGAAGCACTAGGCCAATCTCGATACAACCAAGAGCGGCCCAAGTATGACCCATCGCGTGTATGCCCCTTGTTGGACAACAAGGCGGACCAACTTAAAACCTGTGAATGAAAAGAGAAAAAAAAATTATTCCAGCCTCAGGTCACTGTGTGTGTGGAATTTGCATGTTCAGCCCGTAACTGTGTAGGTTTCCACCGGGTGCTTCAGTTTCCACCCTCAATCAAAAGGTCCAAATGTTGTTTGGGTGTGCTAAATTGTCCCGTAGCGTCAGGGGGACTAGCAAAGTAAACATATGGGGTTTTAAGGTTTGGGCCAGGTGGGATTATTGTCGGTGCAGACTCGATGGGCCAAGTGGTTTCCTTCTACACCGTAATCACATTTTGATTTAATGTTTTAAGTTTCCTTTAGACTTTGGTTTTGTTCGGGCTGTCCCCTCTTCCTTTTTGGGGGTCTGCCCCTTTTAATTTGTCCCTAAGTTAATTTGAGTTTGTTTACTTGTTTGGTGCCTTAAAAGAGCACCCCCCACCCCCCAGTTCTGCACCGTAGGGATTCTATGATACTTGATCATTGTTGAAGCAGGCCATTCGGCCCACTGAGTGGCAGTTACTATCTAAAAGACCGATCTTATCCAGACCCCTATCTCCGTAACCTTTTTTATGCCGCTACCACCCTAACCTGCCCTGTTGGGACACTAAGGGGCAATTTAGCATGGACAATCAATTTAACCTTCCCACATTTGGAATGTGAGAGAAAACCGGCGCACAAGGATGACATGGAATGCAAACACTAGTTTTTTTTTCCAAAAATAAACTTTATTCATAAAATTCTCAAGTAATCTATTGCAAATGTACAGGGCTTTGAACAGCAAACAATGTGGAATCAAAACATTTTTACAGATCTGTCCAAATTATAGTGACTACATTTCAATACTTAAAAACTATATCCATGTCTCAATATTTACAGATTTGTGCAAATTACAATGATTACATTTCAATACTTAAAGCTATATACATGCCTCAATAAATTACTGTGTGCCATTAGTGCTCAGATTGGTACACAGCTACGCAGGTCGAGGGTATTCTGCAGTCCCTGGGCCCTCGGTCTGCCTCCGTTAAAAGGCCTTACAATGTGGCCTTTCCCCACTGTGCCTTTGCGGCGGCTGCCCCAAGCTTCAGCCCGTCCCTCAGCACGTAGTCCTAGACCTTAGAATGTGCCAGTCTGCAACACTCGGTCGAGGACAGTTCTTTCAGCTGGAAGATCAGCAACTTTCGGGCGGACCAAAGTGCGTCCTTCACCGAGTTGACGACCTTCCAAACACTAGTTTTACCAGTAAAGAGAATGCGCTGGTGCAGCCAGAGAGTGTGAGCGAGCCTGGGGATTGTTTGAGTAGGGAGACAGCAAGGGGAGTGACGGATGTGACAACAAAGGTTATGGGTGTGAGGAGCAATAACTGTGATTGGTTGTTTGAGCTAACCCAATAAACAAAAAAACCTCACATTTTTGCATATTAGCCAATGGTGAACGCGTCTTTTTCCAATCCTTCATTTGCATAGTTGCCTGGGTTAGTCTATAAAAGAAAGGTTCAGACGGGAATTTTAGTTAATTTAGTGTCTGCAATCTGCGTGCACAATGCCTGAAGAAAAGAAACTCCAAGCTTCCAAGAAGGGCGCTAAAAAAGCCCAGAAGAAACCGGCCACAAAAAGCGGCAAGAAGAGGAGGAGGTCCAGAAGGGAGAGTTACGGCATCTACATCTACAAAGTGATGAAGCAGGTTCACCCCGACACCGGCATCTCCTCCAAGGCCATGAGCATCATGAACTCGTTCGTCAACGACATCTTCGAGCGCATCGCGGGTGAGGCTTCCCGCCTGGCCCATTACAACAAGCGCAGCACCATCAGCTCCCGGGAGATCCAGACCGCAGTGCGCCTGTTGCTGCCCGGGGAACTGGCCAAGCACGCCGTGTCGGAGGGAACAAAGGCCGTGACCAAGTATACCAGCTCCAAGTAAAACTGACGAATGCACTGAAAAAAGTACACCCAAAACAACCAAACGGCTCTTTTAAGAGCCACCCACAACTTCTGTGAGAAAGCTATACTTTCATCGCTTGAGAAATTACGTATTTCTACTTCCCTTTTTCATTAGAGTTTCAAACAGTGTGTCCTGCATAGAGTAATATGATTGTTAACTATTGCCCATGGTTAATGTCTGGGGACTGACCCCCTGAGAGGAGTCAGTGGCCGGAGGAGTTGACATTCGGGAGAATTGACATGAGGGAGAGAGAGCAAATAGAGGACGAATGTTTCAAATTCCAGTTCTGTTCCGGTTTGGTCTCTATAACCGATCATTTCATTCCCTGTTAACCCCGGTGTTTCATGAAGTCTCAACCTCATTACCGGGAAATTTAAACCAAAATGTGTTCTCTGCTTTTGAGAGGCTCCAATAGGGAACAATCCAGAACACGGAGACGGTATGAGAATATTGCTTTACAATACAACCTTAATTTGTTGACTATCCACGCCATTATTGTCTAAAGTATGAGAAATGGGTCTTTCCGCCGCCAGGAAAAAAAAGACCGAAATTAAACCCGAATTGATCCCGGTTTGCAAGAGAATCTCAGACTTGTGATAAAACAGGAAAATTATGGACTGAAATTTCTAAACGTTCTTATTAGGAGGTGTTAACTATTTACAGAATTTCAGAATCCCTATAGAGCAGGAGTAGCCATTCGGCCCATCTGGGGAACATTTGGGTGAAACTTCTATTGTTTCTGACGAATATCGGCGGATGAATTTTTTAAAAAAATAAATTTTGGGATTCTGCTAATTTGCCATTTGGAACTCCAGGAAGAGAGTGTGGCTGAATGTTAAAAATCCCACATTAAAGCTGGTTGATAATTTTATTATTTGTTCTACACGCTGGCGGGATTTTAAATGTGCAAAACAATCGGTTGGGATTTGAAAATGTGGCTCCTGACTTCCCGCCCTCCGATTTTCTGATTAAAATTCCCACTTCTCAGTTACAGCGAAATCACACACAAAATCAGAAAATGACTTAAACAAGAAAATTTTAGATTACGGAGAGAAATGAAGTACATCGAATCTTGAACTAAAATCCGAATTACCTCTTAATAATTCCTGCTGGAATTGTGTGCGCATTTTGGCGCTTATTTAAAATTTGAAATAAAGAATCGGTTGGAATTTGAGAATTTGGCGCCCTTACTTTCCGCCCTCAGCACCGGAACCTTTCCCGATTGGTGCTTTAAACAGATATCTGATTGGACATTGTGGAGAAGGTCTCATTAGGGTTTTCCCCATAGCCAATCAGCAATGTGTGCACCGCCATCCCTCCCCAAGCTATAAGAGAAGTGAATCTGGGCGGCTTTTTTCATTCTCTGTTAAAGTCTTTGTGAGATTGTGACGATGTCTGGAAGAGGAAAGACCGGCGGGAAAGCTCGCACCAAGCCCAAGTCTCGCTCCTCCCGGGCTGGACTGCAGTTCCCGGTTGGCCGTGTTCACAGGCTCCTGAGAAAAGGCAACTATGCGGAGCGTGTGGGTGCCGGAGCCCCGGTCTACCTGGCTGCTGTGCTCGAGTATCTGACGGCCGAAATCCTGGAGTTGGCCGGCAACGCGGCCCGGGACAACAAGAAAACCCGTATCATCCCCAGACACCTCCAGCTGGCCGTGCGCAACGACGAGGAGCTCAACAAGCTGCTGGGAGGAGTGACCATCGCTCAGGGCGGAGTGCTGCCTAATATCCAGGCCGTACTGCTGCCCAAGAAAACCGCTGCGGCATCTAAAACCAAGTAAAGCGATAACTCTGAAATCTAACGACCCCAAAGGCTCTTTTCAGAGCCACTCACTTCCTTTGTGAAAGGGCGACGCCATTCTCCACCCGATTAGGGGTGATTCTGTGAATTCCTTTAACTTCCCACGAATATGAACAGGATTGAGAAGCTATCGCTAAATCTGTGGGGGTGAGGTTACTGTAAGGGACTTGACGTTTGTATAATGAATCACCGCGTGCGCTGCATTTAATTTAAACTCAGATCAGTTTAAATGTAATACACACTGCCGCACAACCGTTAACATACCATGCACGGAGATGACAGATTTAAAAAAAAACCTAATTAGAAACAAAAAAAAACCGAATGAGGCCTTTTCCACAATGAATAGGTTAATAAAATGAAATGGAAGAACGCACGCTACGCCACCGCTATATACTCCGTGCTGTAGCTCTTTCCCTGATAGACGTGGTGGCTCTGAAAAGAGCCTTTGTTTGATTGGGGTTGAGCTGAGTTTTTAAGCGCGCTCCCCGCGGATGCGGCGGGCCAGCTGGATGTCTTTGGGCATGATGGTGACTCGCTTGGCGTGGATGGCGCACAGGTTGGTGTCCTCAAAGAGCCCCACCAGGTAAGCCTCGCTGGCCTCCTGCAGGGCCATGACGGCCGAGCTCTGGAAGCGCAGGTCGGTCTTGAAGTCCTGAGCGATCTCCCGCACCAGGCGCTGGAAGGGCAGCTTGCGGATCAGCAGCTCGGTGGATTTCTGGTAACGGCGGATCTCCCGCAGAGCCACAGTGCCGGGCCGGTAGCGGTGAGGCTTCTTCACTCCACCCGTGGCTGGAGCGCTCTTGCGGGCAGCTTTGGTAGCCAGCTGCTTGCGGGGAGCTTTCCCGCCGGTTGACTTGCGCGCTGTCTGCTTGGTTCTGGCCATGATGTGTAACTGTGTGGGACACAAAGGCTGAGAATGTGGGCACCGCTCTGAGTGTCTATTGAATACATTCTAGTCACCGCCCTCTGCTCCTGACTGGACGCTGCCCCATCCCGTGGACAAGTTTGAAAGAGTGGGCAGCAAGGGCTTCAGGGCCCTGATTGGAGGAAGTCTAACTGACAATTCACCCATTTCAAAAAAATAACCGCCAATCTCTGAGTGACAAGAAACGGAAATTAAAGAAAACTGACCTTGAAGCGAATTGGCTCAATTTTAAAAATCACAGAAGATCTCAATGTTTGAGGACTGCCTTAGTACCAGGGATAAATTCAGATTCATTCCTTGATAGACCTATGCCAGGTTTGGATAAAACTCCAAGTGTTATCCGAAAAACGGAATGTCACACATAGACTTCGTGTGTACACGGGATTGCTTCGAGCGAAGCCCAGTAAGTGTTAAGGGGCAACCGGCCTCTTCACTTGTTTAATGTATTGGAGCGGAATGGATAGCGGAAGTATCGGCGGTACGGAATGTGGGATCTTCTGCTCTGTTTTTCTAAACCGCGTTTATGATCTAATTCATAACGTTGATTCTGTCTTTCTGCAGACCAATTGAAGAAATGGAATAAAGCATAGAAACTCGAAGCAGGAGTTGGCCATTCCAGCCTGCTCCACCATTCATTTTAGTTATGGCTGATCATCGAATTCAGTATCCTGATTCCTCTCCTTCTCATCATATCCCTTGACTCCTTTAGCCCTAAGAAGTATATCTAACTTCTTATTGAAATCAGACAATAGTTTAGCCTCAACTGTATTCTGCGGTAGTGAATTCCAGCCATTCACCACCTTCTGGGTGAAGAAATTTCACCTCACCTCAACTCAAAAAGTTTACCCCTTATTCTCAAACTATAAGCCTTCGTTCTGGGCTCCCCCACCATTGGGAACATTCTTTCTGAATCTACTCTGTCCAACACTGTTAGAATTTTATAAGTTTCTATGAGATCCACTCTCACTCTTCTAAATTCCAATGAACATAATGCTAACTGACTTAATCTCTCCTCGTATGACAGACATGCCATTCCAGGAATGAGCCTGTATAGCAAGGACATCCTTTCTCAAAAAAGGACAGTAAAATGGCACAACTTACAAAGAACACCACAACAGGGGAAAGAAGCCCTTTGGCCCATCGAGCCCGCGCCACCATTTTAACATTATGAGTGCCCTCCTCTACCCATGCCCTGTAAAAAACAAAGAACAACCCAGCACGGGAAACAGGCCCTTCGGCCCAACGAGCCTGCGCCGCCATCTCAACAAAGCATTTTCCTACACCTACCTTGCCCCTTGTGTATGCGAATGGTACCCCTACTGTAACCAGATTCAGGGGAGAATAGTGTAGGGTCAATTTGGTGCACCAAGCAGCCTAGGAGCACATCTTTGGGGTGTGGGAGGAAACCGGAGCACCCGGAGGAAACCCACGCAACCACAGGGAGAATGCGCAAACTCCCACAGACACTGGCCCAAATCCATGTATCTGCACAGCTAGCAGTGATAGTCACTGAGCTGTTGTGGTGCCCATCTGCTGGTCCAGGTTTAAGCACACACCACGACGTGAAGTACCAGGCCACTCTCGAAATATCCAAGAGCAGTCCACGCACGACCCACCGTGTGCATGCCCCTCGTTTGACAAGGTGGACCGACACACCTGCGGATTAAAAGAGACAAAACATTAACATGTAGTATTACATTTCCAGTACCGTCCCGAGGCTCTGACCCTTTCTAAAACCGTCTCCTATAACCCTCCATCCCTATTTCACTCGTGCCTATTTAAGTAAACCTTAAACAAGTCCAGTGTGCCTGCCTCCACCACCTTACTTGGTAGCACATTCCATACCCCCACGGCCCTCTGTGTGAAAAACCTCCCTCTAGTATCCAAATTATACTTCTCCCCCCTCACCCTTAGCTCATGACCCCTCGTGATATTTATCTCCAAGCTAGGAAAAAGCCTGTCACTGTTTACTCTATCTATACCCTTCATTATTTTATACACCTCTATCAGTTCCCCCCTTAATCTCCGTCTTTCTAAGGAGAAGAGCCCCAGTTTACCCAATCTTTCCTCATAACCCAGTCCTTCCATACCAGGCAGCATTCTGGTAAACCTCTGCACCCTCTCCCCGGTCTCCATGTCCTTCCGGTAGTAAGGCGACCAGAACTGGATGCAGTACTCCAATGCGGCCTAACCAAAGTTCTGTACAACTGAAGCATTAGATGCCAGCTCTTATACTATATACCCCTTCCTATAAAGGCTAGCATTCCGTAAGCTTTCTTCGTAACCTTCTCCACCTGGGTTGCCACCTTCAGAGACTTGTGCACTTGCACTCCCAGGTCCCTCTGCATTTCTATACTCTTAATTGGTCTACCTTTTATCATGTAACTCCTCCCTGCATTATTCCTTCCAAAATGCATCACCTCGCATTTGTCTGGATTAAATTCCATCTGCCATCTATCTGCCCAGTATACCAGCCTATCTATATCCTGCTGTCTCACCTGACAATCTTCCTCACTATCCACCAATCCTGCCATCTTGCTGTCATCTGCAAACTTGCTGACCACACCACGTACGCCCTCTTCCAAGTCATTTATCTATATTACAAAGAGGAGAGGTCCCAGTACTGAGCCCTGTGGCACACCACTGGTGACTGACCTCCAGCTGGAAAAGGACCCTTCCACAACTACTCTCTGTCTCCTGTTGCCTAGTAAAAAGTCTGACAACTACAGGTTTTAGTCCAACTTATTTATTTGATAATATACTCGCAAGCTTTCGGGTTAGCCCCTTCGTCAGGTGAATGGAGAGTTCTGGCCTCAGACAGAGCATATAAAGCACAGACAGTTTAGAGATTACTGATTAGAATGCGAATCCTTACACCTAACCTGCTGTTCAAGACCTGAAGTGGCTGATAATGTGAGTGGAAGGAGCACTGATCACAGTTTAAAGAGATGTGTATTGTCTCCAGACAGTACAGTAAGTGAGGTTTTGCAAACCCAGGCAAGTCACGGGGGTTACAGATAGTGCGACATGAACCCAAGATCCCTGTTGAGACCATCCTCATGTGTGCGGAACTTGGCTATCAGTCTCTGTTCAGCAACTCTGCGCTGTCGTGTGTCGTGAAGGCCGCCTTGGAGAATGCTTACCCGAAGGTCAGAGGCTGAATGCCCGTGACCACTGAAGTGTTCGCCAACAGGAAGGGAACAGTCTTGCCTGGTGACTGTCGAGCGATGTTCATTCATCCGTTGTCGTAGCGTCTGCATGGTCTCCCCAATGTACCATGCTTCGGGACATCCTTTTTTGCAACGTATCAGGTAGACAATGTTGGCCGAGTTGCAAGAGTATTTACCATGTACCTGGTGGACGGTATTCTCACGTGTGATGATGGTATCCATGTCGATGATCCGGCATGTCTTGCAGAGGTTGCTGTGGCAGGGTTGTGTGGTATTGTGGTCACTGTTCTCCTGAAGGCTGGGTAGTTTGCTGCGAACAATGGTCTGTTTGAGGTTGTGTGGTTGTCTGAAAGCAAGAAGTGGGGGTGTGGGGATAGCCCTGGCGAGATGTTCGTTAACTGTAAACTGTCTGTGCTTTATATGCTCTGTCTGAGGCCAGAACTCTCCATTCACCTGACGAAGGGGCTAACCCGAAAGCTTGCGAGTATATTATCAAATAAATAGGTTGGACTAAAACCTGGTGTTGTCAGACTTTTTACTGTGTTTACGCCAGTCCAACGCCGGCATACCCATATCCTGTTGCCCAGCCAGTTTTCAATCCATCTAGATACGTGTCTCTGTATCCCATGTGCCTTAACCTTTTCTACCAGCCTACCGTGAGGGACTTTGTCAAACGGCTTACTGAAATCCATATAGATGACATCAATGGCTCACCCATCGTCAACCGTTTTTGTCACCTCCTCAAAAAATTCTACGAGATTCGTAAGGCAAGACCTCCCCTGAACAAAGCCATGTTGCATATCCCTAATCAGATCGCAACACTCCAAATGCTTATACATCCTATCCCTAACAATTTTCTCCAACAATTTTCCTACCACCAATGTCAAACTCACTGGCCTATAATTACCAGGGTTATCCCTACTGCCCTTTTTAAACAGCAGTACCACATTAGCTATCCTCCAGTCCTCTGGGACCTCACCTGTGTCCAAAGAAGAGACAAAGATTTGCGTCAGAGGCCCAGCAATTTCATCTTTCACCTCCCTAAGCAGCCTGGGATAAATGCCATCAGGCCCCGGAGCTTTATCAGTTTTTATGCTACCTAAAAACCCTAACACTTCCTCCCTCGTAATGGATATTTCCTTCAACTGATCTACAGCTCCCTCCAGGACATTACAAGACACCAAGCCCCTCTCCTTCGTGAATACCGACGCAAAGTATTCATTCAGGATCTCCCCCATTCCCTCAGACTCAATGCACAATTTCCCTCCCTTGTCCCTAAGATGACCTATTTTCCCTCTAACCACCCTCTTGTTCCAATATAAGAGTAAAATGCCTTTGGATTTTCCTTAATCCTATCAGCCAAAGCAATTTCATGCCCCCTTTTTGCCCTTCTAACTCCCCTTTTAAGCTCCCTCCTGCTCTCTCTATATTCCTCCAGCACTCTCTCTGTTCCCAGTTGTTTAGACCTAACATATGCCTCTCTCTTCTTCCTGACCACGTCCTAAATATCCCCTGTAATCCATGGCTCTCTTATCCTGCCTTTCCCATCCTTCCTCTTTACCGGCACGTTTTTCCTGCAACATCATCAGTTTGCCCTTGAAACCCTCCCACTTGCCAACCATGGACTTGCCCACTAACAACCTCTCCCAATCAGTGTCCTTCAGCTCCTTCCTAATCCGGCTGTAACTTGCCTTCCCCCAGTTCAGCACCCTCCCATTTGGATGGCACTCATCCTTTTCCATTTTTATCCTAAAGTAGACAGACTTGTGGTCACTGTTAGCCACGTGTTCGCCTACTGCTACCTCAACCACCTGCCCCAGCTCATTACCCAAAACTAAATCCAGTATAGCCCCCTCCCTAGTTGGGCTAGTTACGTACTGCTCCAAGGACCCTTCCAGCACAAATTTTACAAATTCCTCCCCACCCGTACCCCCGGCTCTAGGCACCTTCCAATCCACTCCAGGAAGATTAAAGTCACCCACTACAACCACCCTATTCTTTCTGCACCTGTCTAAAATGTCTTTACAAATGTCTTCCTCCACTGCCCTTGGGCTGTTGGATGGCCCATAGTAAACCCCTAGCATAGTAGTCGCTCCCTTCCTATTCCTCAACTCCACCCACAGCGACTCAATCCCTAACTCCTCCATTTTGTTCTCCCTCTGCACTGTTGTGATGCGCTCCTTAACTAACAACGCCACCCCTCCACTTCTCTTCAACCTTCCTCTGTCACACCTAAAACACTTATACCCAGGAATATTCAGCTGCCAGTCCTGCCCTTCCTTTAACCACGTCTCCGTCACCGCCACCACATCTAAATTCCTCACGATCATCAAGGCCCTAAGCTCATCCATTTTACCCATTACACTCCTCACATTAAAACAGACGCAATCCAATCGTCCAGGCCCACTCGGATCCTCCTTTCCCCGGATAATTTTCCTTTCAATCAAACCTACCCTGTCACCCAACTCACTCCTGATCCCAGTGCCTAATGAGCTATCAGTCTCATCCCCACCCCCCCCCCCCCATTAATTTAAACCCTGCCGAAACACTCCAGCTAAGATATTTGTCCCCCTCCCATTCAAATGTTCCCCATCCCTCCTGTAAATGTGCCCTTCTCTTACAAATACTTCCCAGTGATCGACAAAAGTAAAGGCCTCTACCTTGCACCAATCCCTCAGCCATGCATTCAGCTGCATGGTCTCATTATTCCTAGCCCTGCTGTTACTAGGCAGCAGCCCAGAGAATGCCACCCTGGAGGCCCTGCTCTTCAGCTTGGCCCCCACCTCCCTAAATTGCCTGTGTACATCCCCCCTACTCTGCCTTCCTACGTCCTTCTTTCTTATGTGTATAATTACTTCAGCCTGGGTCCCTTCACCCTTCAAAATTCCCCCTATCCTCTCTGATATGTCCTGTACCCCTGCTCCAGGGAGGCAAACTACCATCCTGGAGTCACGCTTTTGCCCACAGAACCGCCTATCAATTCCTTTCACCCTCCCATCCCCCACCACTATCTCATTGCCAGCCCCCTTCCTTCCGTCTGAGTCACTCTTGCCTTCCTGACATACCTTTTGTACCCCTGTCGATGCCTTTTGGGGGGCCACTGGGGTGGTCTTTGGACCAGGACTATTCATCTTCTTCTTCCCCCTCCTAACAGTTACCCACCCATCCTGTTCCCCCAGCCCCTGGGACCTCCACTTGTCCATGGTTCATAGCCATTATCTCCTCATTCTCCCTAATCAGAAATGCATCCTCTAAACGCAGCTCTAGTTGCCTGACCCGGGCCCTCAAACGCTGCAGCTCTAAACACTTGACGCAGATGTGGGCCTTCGGGAGATGTGATGCCTCCAAGAACTCCCACATGTGGCACCTAACACAGCTAAAGCACCTCCCCATAGCCCCTGCCATGCCCTGACCTCCCTTGGAATTATATATACACCGAAATGGAACACAGGAAAGATGGAACCAGCAACTCACCTTGCCTAAGCCTGCTCTCGCCTAAGCCCAGTTAGCCAAAGCCCTTTAGCTCTCAACCTGCTCCCACTCACTCCGCTGCCTGCTGTCTATTATTGCCTTCTTTTTATACCCTCTGCTCTCCCTTCCCAACTAACCCCTCGCCTGACTTCCGCTACGGAAATAAAAAGTACTCACAAAAACCCCGCGAACTGGAAATGCAGGTCAAAAGCTTCCAAAGTAAAATCAAACACTCACCACAGCCACCAGGTACACTGCTCCGGAGAACAATTGGAGAAGATTGAGGGAAGACTAATTTAGGGACAATTTGTTACACCAATCAGCCTAAGACCACGTTTTTGGGATGTGGGAGGAAACCGGAGCACCCGAAGAAAACCCATGCAATCACGGGGAGAATGTGCAGACTGCCGCAGACACCGGCCCAAATCCATTACTTCAGGCGTGGCCTTACTGACGCCCTATACAGTTGCAGCAAAACCTCTCGCTATGAAGTTCAACATACCATTTTCCTTCTTTACTGCCTGCTGTACCTACGTTCTTAATTTCAGTGAATGATGCATAAGGACTTCAAGGCTTCGCTCACTGTCCATCTCTTTGAATTTACACCTATTCAACTAATAATCAGTCTTCCTATTATTGTTATCAAAGTGGAAAACTTAACATTTGTCCAAATGAATATAAAAGTAGGGAGGTCTTGCTGCAGCTGTATAGGGCATTGGTGAGGCCGCAGCTGGAGTACTGTGTGCAGTTTTGGGCGCCGCACCTGCGCAAGGATATTTTGGCCCTGGAGGGAGTGCAGAGGAGGTTTACTAGGCTGATACCGGAGTTGAGGGGATTGAGCTATGAGGAGAGGCTGAATAAACTAGGCTTGTACTCGTTAGAGTTTAGAAGAATGAGGGGAGATCTCATTGAGACGTATAAGATGATGAATAGGATGGATAGGATAGAGGTGGAGAGACTCTTCCCGCTCAAAAAAGACAGTAGGGCTAGGGGGCACAGCCTCAAGATAAAGGGGAGGCGGTTTAGAACGGAGTTGAGGAGGAACTTCTTCACTCAAAGGGTGGTGAATCTCTGGAATTCTCTGCCCATTGAAGTGGTGGAGGCTGCCTCGCTAAATATTTTTAAGAAGCGGGTTGATGGGTTCTTGATAAGAGAGGGGATTAAGGGTTATGGGGAGAGGGCGGGAAAGTGGAACTGAGCCACAACAGATCAGCCATGATCTTATTGAATGGCGGGGCAGGCTCGAAGGGCTAGATGGCCTACTCCTGCTCCTATTTCTTATGTTCTTATGTTCAAATTATATTGCATCTGCCATATGCATGCCCACACATTCAGCCTGTCCAAACCATACTGAAGCATCTCTGCATCTTCCTCACAGCTCAGCCTCCCACACATCTGCAAATTTTTGAGGAATACATTCAGATCTCTCTTCCAGATCATTAATATATAATGTGAACAGTTGTACTCCTAGCACAGATCCCTGCAGAATCACGAGTCACTGACTGTGAATCAGAGAAAGGACCCAATTATTCAACTCTTTGCTTCCTATCTGCTAATAAGCTTTCTAATCGCCTCAAGACGTTACCTGCAATTTCATGTGCTTTAAGTTTACACAGTAATCTGCTATACCAACCCACCTATGTTTTTTGGTCCCTTTTTGTTTCTTAACTCGATCCATACAGATTGGAAATCGTCAATGCTAATGTCTTTCCTCAATATCATATCACTATCATTGTTAATCAACAATGCAACTCCACCAACTAATCCCTTTTGTCTGTCCTTCCTAAACACTGAATAGCCCCTAATGCTTAGTTCCCATTCTTGCTCACCTTGGAGCCACGCCTCCGTACTTCCAACTATATGATACCACTTTACATCCACCTGTGCAATTAATTTATCCGTTTTGTTTCAAATACTCGGAATATTCAGGTACAAAACTTTAATCTGGGCACTTTTAACATTTCTTTTCCCTTTCCTATTATTTTTTACTTGGCCCTTATCTGACTCTGGCTCTTGATTTCTCTGCCTATCTCTTTCCTCACTCTCCTTACAGTCTTCTCCTCTTGTTGATTCTCCCCGCTTGAATCCTTGCAAAGGTTCTCATCCCGGCAGTTTTCCGTTCCCAACCCTCGATCAAGTCACCCTCTCCCTCCACAATCTTTTCAGCCACGGATTCATACTGTGTATCCTGCTGTTTCTATTCTGACCCGCACGTGACACGCGTGGTGATTCTCTAATCACTATCTTTGCCGTCCTACTTTCCAGTTTGTTTCCTCGCTCCCGAGATCCTGCTTTTCGAACCTCATCCTTTTTTCCCACCTATATCGCTTGTATGAACGTTTCGAACCCTGGCTGTTCGCCTTCCTCCTTCAGAAGGTGCTACAGCCGCTCCGAGACATCCACGACCCTACCAACAGGGAGGCAACACACCATCCTCGAGTCTGTTTTTCAGCCAGAGAAATGCCTATCTATTGCCCTTGCAATTGAATTCCTGAAACTATTGCATTTCCACATGTTTTACGGCTCCCCTCTGCAGCAAAACCAACCGTGGTGCCAGGAATTTCGCTGTTGCTGTTTTTCCCTGAAAGGCCATTCTCCTTAGCAATATCCAAAACGGTATATGTGTTTTGCAGGGGAATAGCCATAGGAGATTCCTGCACTGTCTGCCTAGCTCTTGTTCTGTTTGGTAGATAAAACAGATACGTCAGCTTAAAACACTCACAAATGTTAATAGTAGCAAAAGATTATTAGGAAATTGCATCAATCTGACAAAGTATATACATATTTTTTTCTTCCCAACAGCCAGGATGGGTCTTTCTACTAGACGTTTAAAGTTTACTTACTAGTGTCACAAGTACACTTGTATTAACACTGCACAAAGGTAACTGAAACGCCTCTCAGCCCCACACTTCGGGGCCTGCTCGGGTACACTGAGCGAGAAATTAGCATTAACAAATCATCTGAACAACACATCTTTTGAACTGTGTAAGGAAACCCGAACATCTGGGGGAAACCCAAACAATCATGTAGAGAACGTGCAAACGCAGCACTGATAGTGACCTAAAGGCTAACATAAGAATAGATCTGTCTAAAATTATCAACATAGATTCCGCGATTCTATATTAAGGTCAGTGCTCTCAATGTGAAGATGAGGGTGGCTCTGAAAAGAGCCTTTGGGTTTTGTGAGAATTGGGTGGATTTGTTTAGCCGCCGAATCCATAGAGAGTGCGGCCCTGGCGTTTCAGAGCGTACACCACATCCATAGCGGTGACCGTCTTGCGCTTGGCGTGCTCGGTGTAGGTGACCGCATCCCTGATCACATTCTCCAGGAAAACCTTCAGCACCCCGCGGGTCTCCTCGTAGATCAAGCCCGAGATCCGCTTGACGCCGCCACGGCGAGCCAGGCGGCGGATGGCTGGCTTGGTGATGCCCTGGATGTTATCACGAAGCACTTTGCGGTGCCGCTTTGCTCCGCCTTTCCCCAGTCCTTTGCCTCCTTTCCCTCTGCCAGACATGATTCTTCTTTAGTCAAATCGCTGCTGAATGAGAGAGGGGCTGCTGCAGCTTCCTTTATTATACAGCTCGCCCCGACCTGACTGAGAAAGAGAGAGAGAGGCGGGACGGGGAGGAGACTGAGAGACAGACAGAGCAGTGAAATGTCTTTCACCATCCAGCTCCTCCTCCTCCTGCCCGAACCGATATTTTAGATTCAAATTCAAACAGAAATGAAAACAGCGCGCTGAACAAAACGTACAAACTGGAATATCAGATACGAGCGAGTTAAAAACCCGGGTCTACTCAATCCAGACTTGTGGCGACTAGGGGAAATTCACAGTAACTTCTTTGCTGTGTTAATGTCTTAAGAAATAAGAACATAAGAAATAGGAGCAGGAGTAGGCCATCTGGCCCTTCGAGCCTGCCCCGCCATTCAATAAGATCATGGCTGATCTGTCGTGGCTCAGTTCCACTTTCCCGCCCTCTCCCCATAACCCTTAATCCCCTCTTATCAAAAACCCATCAACCCGCTTCTTAAAAATATTTAGCGAGGCAGCCTCCACCACTTCAACGGGCAGAGAATTCCAGAGATTCACCACCCTTTGAGTGAAGAAGTTCCTCCTCAACTCCGTTCTGAACCGCCCCCCCTTTATCTTGAGGCTGTGCCCCCTAGTCCTACTGTCTTTTTTGAGCGGGAAGAGTCTTTCCACCTCTATCCTATCCATCCCATTCATCATCTTATACGTCTCAATGAGATCTCCCCTCATTCTTCTAAACTCTAACGAGTACAAGCCTAGTTTATTCAGCCTCTCCTCATAGCTCAACCCCAAGTCTTACTTGCGACCAATAAATAAAATGTACTTTAATATTCCCGCCTCAGTGCAATCCTTTCTATAACGAGTTACACTGCCTTTCTATTTCAATCCCAGCTCCTACTCCATTCCCGACAACTTCTCTGAGAATTTTATTTACACCTCTCCCAGCTGATAAAATGTGTTTGGGGTTTGAGTTGTGAAGTGGGTTTTCTCCCCCAGGATTCCTTTACACCCGCATTCTGAATTTGCGAGTAAATAAACACTGTGAGTGATTCCCGGAGCCATTCCCGGGTTAGGGAGAGGCAGCAATGTCCCCGTGTGTGAGTGCAGAGAGTGAGGGGGGTCCGGGTCTAGAACATGTCAGCGAGTGAGCGGGAATACTGGATTAACATTTCTCTCTGAAATCTGCTCCCAGCGCCGGGACAGCGATTCATTGACCGCGGGGGGGTTCAGCTCTTTCCTGAGAGAGGTGGGTGGCTCTGAGAAGAGCCTTTGGGTTCACAGGTTTGGGATTTGCTCGGCGAATTTCACTTCTTTCCTGCCTTCTTAGACTTTGCTGCAGCTGCTTTGGGTTTGGCCTTCGATGTCTTTACCTTCGTGACCTTCTTCACAGCAATCTTTTTCTTGGGGGATGCTTTCTTCACGCTCTTTTTTGGAGCTGTCGTTTTCTTGACTGTTTTCTTCACTGTGGCTTTCTTGGCTGCTGGTTTCTTTGTTGCCGATTTCTTTGTTGCTGGTTTCTTTGTTACTTTCTTGGCCACCGCTTTCTTCACTGGGGTTTTCTTGGCCGCTCCTGCCTTTACCTTCTTGACAGTTTTCCGCTCCGCTGTTTTCTGAGCGAGTTTGTAGGAGCCGGAGGCGCCAATACCACTCAGCTGAATCAGCTTTCCATTTTCCACATTCCTCTTTAAACTTTGCCTGATCTGGCTCCCCCGCTTGCCCACATCCACCCCTTTGCCCCGCAGCACCTTCTTGATGGCGGCAGTGGACATCCCCTTGCGATCCTTGCATTCCGCCACTATCTGGAGGATCAGATCGCCCACACTGGGACCTGTTGCTTTCTTCCGGGGAGCCGCTGCCTTCTTCTTCTTGGCTGCCTTGCCTGTGGCGGCGGCTGCAGGAGCCGTTTCGGCGGCTGCACTGTCGCTCATGTTCGGAACTCTGCACCAAATCTCTCCGTCAATGTGAACTGGATGAGAAATGAAGCGTTTGGTGGCGGCACTGAGCAACTTAAAGGCAGCGAGCGGACGGGGCGGAGACAAGCTGCTGTCAGCTCCAGGCTGCTGCTGCCTTCTCTGTGTTTCTCTCTCGTCCCAAACTCTCAATTTCCACTCAAATCCCGGCTCCACACTGGCCCAGGTTCAATCCTCGTTGTGTCTGACACCTTAATGCCTGTTGTGGAAAAAATTTCACCCGGATTGAAGGCTGCATTTGGGATTAAATCCCGTTTCTCTGCTGTACTGTTCACGCTCTCTCACCCCAACGCTGTCATCTCACTTACTTTTCGGCTGAAATTTGGAAACCGACGTGGAAATTACATTGAAGTTTAACTTTGAGAAGTAGGAGGGACACAGGGGGACAATTTGATTGAAAAATATTTTTGTTTTACACAAGAATAATGTGGAGATCTCACAATCTTAACGGACACAGAAACACAGTGATATTCTCCTGTTTCCCCCGCCCCTATCACACACTCTCTCC
The DNA here is from genome assembly GCF_965287045.1 of Carcharhinus amblyrhynchos. Lineage (NCBI taxonomy): Eukaryota > Metazoa > Chordata > Chondrichthyes > Carcharhiniformes > Carcharhinidae > Carcharhinus > Carcharhinus amblyrhynchos. Next base: position 4,376,473 of record NC_137330.1, read on the forward strand.
TGCACAATATTCCCATCTACACAATCCCAGGCTAAAATGATTTTGAATTTTAAACTTCCCAGGGCATATTATTCTTCTCTTCTATGCTTCTCTCTCATTATGTTGGTTAATTGTAAATTCTCCCTTCACTTTGTTAATCTCTCTGTATTTCCTGTCCCACATACTCTGTGTTAACCTCACTTCCCAGCAGCAGCAAATCGGGTGTGTTTTCATGAAACTACATTTCTTCGTGCATCTTTCTTCAAGTTGAAAATACAACTTCACTAAAACTCGAGATTTCCCAGGTTATCCTCTTGTACTGCTCAGTAACACTAAACCCTGAAGTCAAACAGCAGCGACATCCAGTTGAGGAATATTCCCACAGCAGCTGATAGTGGAGGTGTCGATATTCACAGACAGGCTGTGACCATTCTGAGTCAAACTAAAGATTAAAAAACTAAAGGTGAAGTCCTGGATATTTCGCGGTTACAGGACAGGGAACCTCTTACTCACATCACGGCAGCAGTTTTCATAGTGATTGTTAACCGTTTTCTACAACACGTGCAGTGACATACTGGAACAGATAGAGAGAAACGTGGAGACACATAGCCACGCAAAAAGAGGAAGAGATAGAGAACAAAGAAAATTTCAGCACAGGAACAGACCCTTCGGCCCTCCAAGCCTGCACCGACCGTGCTGTCCGGCATAAGTAAAACCCCCTACGCTTCCGGGGACCATATCCCTCTACTCCCATCTCATTCATGCGCTTGTCAAGACGCCGCTTAAAAGTTACCGCCGTATCCGCTTCCACTGCCTTCCCTGGCAACGAGTTCCAGGCACCCACCACTCTCTGTGTAAAAGATCTGCCTCGTTCATCTCCTTTAAAACTTGCTCCTTGTGCCTTAAACCCAAGTCCTGTAGTAATTGAAGAGGCGATGAAATTACTACACAGCGAGAGTGAGATGGAGAAAAGAGAGTCAGTGCGACGGAGGAACAGAGACAGAGTTAGGGAAAGAATGAGAAAGACTGGGAGAAAGACAAAGGGATAAAGATAGACAGGGTTAGAGGGATTGAATGGGAGTACATATCGGTAGAGAGAGAGAGATAATTCACACAGCAAAAGACAGAGATAGAGAGAGTGAGGCGGAGGGAGAAACATAGTGAGACAGAGACGAAGACAGAGAGAGATTGTCATGGGGAAATGCATACAGCCACACACACAGAGACACAGAGTGCCGCACTGGGATGCGAGGTACAGTGATAGGGAAAGAGAGATAGACTGAGAGATAGAGAAGGGCAGTCTGATACAGAGTGTCTTGAAAATGAACGACAGAGAATCAGAGAAAGAGAGAAAATGGGAGGCTGAAAATTGAATACTAAGTAGAAGTTAAGCTTATTGTTAGAGTCACAAGTCGGCTTACATAACACTGCAATGAAGCTTCTGTGGAAATCCCTAGTCGCCACACTCTGGTGCTTGTTCGGGTACACTGTTGGAGTGCTTAGCATGGCCAATGCGTTTAAAAATACGTCTTTCTGACTGTATGAGGAAAACAGAATACCTGGAGTGAAAGCTCATCAACACAAGGAGAACGTTAAAACCCCCACAGAGTGACCCGAGTTGAGAATCAGTACGCAGTGAGGCAGTAGTGTATTCCATTACTGAATTTCATATCAATGAGAACCATGAATACTATAAGACAAACTGGATGGCATGGACAATTTGGGCTGAAGGGCCTGTTTCTGTGCTGTAACATTCTATCATAGGATTCCTACAGTACAGAAGAAGGACCATTCGGCCCATCGACTCTACACTGAGCACAATCCCACACAGTCCATATTCCTGTAACACCGCATATTTACCCCACTAACTCCCTTGACACTAAGGTCAATTTAGAATGGCCAAGCAACCTAATCTGCACATCTTTGGAATGTGAGAGGAAATCAGAACACCTGGAGGAAACCCATGTAGACACAACGAGAGTGTGCAAACCCCAAACAAACTGTACGAATCTACATTAGCACCGGATGTCAGTTACAATGCATACATATAGAAACATAGAATCATAGAAATACTACAGTGCAGAAAGAGGCCCATCGAGTCTGCACAGACCACAATCCCACCCAAACACTACTCCCATATCCCTACATATTTATCCGCTAATTCCACTAACCTACGCATTTCAGGACACTAAGGGGCAATTTTTAGCATGGCCTATCAACCTAACCCGCACATCTTTGGACTTTGGATATCACAATCTATAACCGCACCCCAGAATATATATCTCTTCAAGGGAGAAATAATTGCTTTGGGAGCATATTAGAAGAGGGGACTTTGTAAATCAGGAGGCTGTGTATAACAGGGGAGAATTTAAACCCAGGGGAGTGTTTAAAAGCCAGAAGGGGGCAAAGCAGGTGAGTGCGTTACTCAAGGGAATGTGCAAACCAGGGGAGTGCACAGACCAGCAGAGTTTGCAAACCAGGGGAGAAAGCAATCTAGGAGTGTGTGCAAACTAGTGGAGTGTGCAAACCAGGAAAGTGTACAAACTAGGTGAGTGTGCAAACAAGCAAGTGCGCAAATCAGGGAAGTGTGTTAATGGTTGGGAGGAGGGGCGGGCTGCGCAAATCAGAAGAGTGCACAACCAGCAATGTGTGCAAACCAGGAGAAAGAGCAATCTAGGAGTGTGTGTAAACTAGTGGAGTGCACAAACCAGGGTTGGGAAAACCAGCGGGTGTGCAAATCTGGGGAGTGCGTAAAACAGGGGAGTGTATCTACAAGTGCTGAGTGTTAGCCAGGAGCGTGTGCAAGCCCGGGGAATGCACAAACCAGATGAATGTGCAAACAGGCAAGTGCGCAAACCAGGAGAATGTGTAAACTAGGGGAGTGTGTAAACTAGCGGAATCTGTAATCCTGAGGAGTGTGCAAACCATGGGACTGTGCATTCCAGGGGAGTGTGCAAATCAGGGGAGTGTGTTTACCAGTGGAATGTTAACCAGGCGAGTGTGCAAACCAGGGGAGTGTGCAAACCAGGGCAGTATGTAAATCAAGGAAGTACGTAAACCAGGGGAGTGCATATACCAGGGGACTGCATATACCAGGGGAGTGAGTAAAGCAGTGGAATGTGTAAAGCAGGGGAGTGTGTAAACAACGACAGTGAGTAAACCAAGGAAATGTGCAAACGAGGAGAGTGCGCAAACAAAAGAAGTGTGCAAACCAGGGGAGTGAGTAAACCAGGGGAGCGTTTATACCTGTAGTGATTGCTAATGAGTGGAGTGTGTGAACCTGTGGAATGTGCAAACCAGGGGAGTGTTTAAATCAGGAGAGTGTGTAATGCAAGGAAGTGTGAAAAACAGTGGAGTGAATAAATCAGGGGGATGGGTATAACATTGGAGTGTCTAAACGCAGGGAATGTGCATATCAGGGGTATGTTTATACCAGGGGAGTTTGTAAAGCTCGGAAATTTGCCTATTGGATTAACTTAAAATTGGAAATGGGTGGAAAAAGAAAAGTCCCAGTTTTTGACAAAGTTTCACATGGCAAACTATTGTGTAAAGTTAAAGCACATGGGATTGAAAGTTATGGCATGAGATGGATTGTAAACTGGTTAGCAGATAGGAAGCGAAGAGTTGGCATAAATGGGTTGTTTCCTGATTGGTAGTCAGTGACGAGGGTAGGGGGGTGGCAGATAATCATAGATGTGATAGTAATAGAATTATAGAGAGTGATTAGCACTGCTGCCTCACAGCACTAGGGATGGGGGTTCCATTCCTGCCTGTGTGGAGTGTGCATGTTCTCCCTGGGTCTGCATGGGATTCCTCCTGTTGTTGTAGTTTCCTGCCAGAGTCCAAAGATACGTAGGTTAGGTGGATTGACATAAATACAATTGTCCTTTAATGTCAGGGGAACTAGCTAGGGCAAATGCTTGTCTCCTTCTGCACTGTAGGATTCTATGATTCTATGATTATATGGTAGAATAATAGAATCCCAACAGTACAGTGGGAGCACATTCAGCTCATCAAATCTGCACCGTCCATAATCCTTCCCATGCCTTATTCCTATAACTTCATATATTTAACCCCCGGACACTATGGTCAATTTAAAATGGCCAATCAACCTAATGCGCAAATCCTTGGACTACTGGAAGAAACTGTAGCACCCGGAGGAAACCCACGTAGGCACGAGGAGAATGTGCAAACTCTGTACAGAATATGACCCAAGGCCAGAATTGAACCCGTGCCCCTGGAGCTGTGGGTCAGCAGTGCTAAACATTGTCCACTGTGCTGGATCTCCAGGGATCTGTGCTGGGGCTCCAATTGTTCACAATATATATTAAGGACTTGGAAGAGGGAATTGAATGTGTATGTATATTTGCAGATGATACAAAGTTGAGTGGGAGTGTGAGCTGCGAGAACGATGCAGTGAAGCTTCAATGTGATACCTACAGGCTGAATGTTTAGATATGTGCATGGCAGATGAAATGTATTGTGGAAAAAAATGTGAGTTTTTCCATTTTGGTAGCAATAATAGGAAGACTGATTATTAGTTAAATGGACGTAAATTGAGAGAGGTGGATACTCAGCAAGACCTTGGTTTCCTTGTGCATCAGACACTGAAAGTAAGCACACAGATACAGCAGGTAGAAAAGAAGCCAAATGGCACAGGGCACAGGTAAGGCCAAACCTGGGGTATTGTGTGCAGTTTTGTTGTCCTTATCTGAGGAAGGATACCCTTGCTATAGAGAGGCTACTGCAAATGTTTACCAGGCTGATTCTGGCGATGGTATGCCTGTCATATGAGGAGAGTTTAAGTCGGTTAGCATTATATTGTAGGAGCTTACAAGAGTGAGAGGGGATCTCATAGCAATTATAAAATTCTAAAAGTGTTAGACAGCATAGATTCAGAAAGAATGTTTCCAATGGTTGGGAAAAAAAGGTCATATTTTGAGGATAAGTGGTAAACCTTTAAGAAGTGAGATGAGGAGAAACTTCTTCATCCAGTGGTCAGTGAATATATAGAATTCACTACCAGTTATTGAGGCTAAAACATTGTCTGATTTCAAGAATAAATTAGACATACAGCTCGGGGCTTGATACGGGCAGAAGGAGAGATCAAAATATTGAACTTGATGATCAGCCCTGATCCAAATTAATAGCAGAGAATAGTCAAAGGACCGAATAGCCTCCTCCTGCTTCTAGTTTCTATTTGATTGCAACAGAGAGGGTGCTGAGCAGAATCACCAGCCTGGGCTGAGCGTTTTAGCATTGAAGAGAGGCTAATTATGCTTAGAGAAGAGATGAATGAACTCTTTTCTTTAGTGGAAGGGCCATTAAGCAGGGGGTCTGGATTGAAGGTAAGGGGCGAGAACATTTAGATGAGCAGTTGGAATGCCATAGCACACAAGGCAACCCTGTCATGGTGATCATCCAGCTCCTCCTCCTGGCCCTGCTTAAACCAACCAACAAACTGGAATACCAGAGATACGCCAGTTAGAAACCCAAGTCTTTTCAACCCAGGTCAGTAGTATTCCCACCTCAGAACAATCCTTTCTGTAAGTAGTTGAACTGTTTGCCATCATTGCTTCCCCAGCTCTTATTCCAGTCCCACACAAATCTCCCAGATGAGTTGAGCAATTTATTATTGACCAATAAGTCTGGTCAAAACAGGATCACTTCACCCCGGGCTCTTCCAGGCAGTGAGAGAACTTGTGACTCAACTCTCACTGATCCTGTACATGAGGGAGACACAGATTAATCTCAAGCTCCTGGAACATGTCAGAGAATCAGGTCAATAATGTCTGAAATGTATGGTTTATATTCTCTGGAATGATCTGGAATATTTCAATCAAATTGTTCGATTGGTACTTAGTGACCAATATTAACAACCTGAGTAAATTATTCTGGGACTGTTCTGATCAGATATTAAGTCCTGTGATATCATAGCAAACACACCGATTCAGCATGAGGATGTATTGGTGAGGATGTGCTGACAAACAGCAAATACCCTGCAGGGAATGATTTCAGCTTGAACTTCAGACAGGGGTTATCCACCAGCTTGAACCATAAGAACAGTAGAACATAAGAACATAAGAAATAGAAGCAGGAGTAGGCCATCCAGCCCTTCGAGCCTGCCCCGCCATTCAATAAGATCATGGCTGATCTGTCGCTGCTCAGTTCCACTTTCCCGCCCTCTCCCCATAACCCTTAATCCCCTCTCCTATCAAAAACCCATCAACCCGCGTCTTAAAAATATTTCGCGAGGCAGCCTCCACCACTTCAACGGGCAGAGAATTCCAGAGATTCACCACCCTTTGAGTGAAGAAGTTCCTCCTCAACTCCGTTCTAAACCGCCCCCCTTTTATCTTGAGGCTGTGCCCCCTAGTCCTATTGTCTTTTTTGAGCGGGAAGAGTCTTTCCACCTCTATCCTATCCATCCCATTCATCATCTTATACGTCTCAATGAGATCTCCTCTCATTCTTCTAAACTCTAACGAGTACAAGCCCAGTTTATTCAGCCTCTTCTCATAGCTCAACCTCCTCAACTCCGGTATCAGCCTAGTAAACCTCCTCTGCACTCCCTCCAAGGCCAAAATATCTTTGCGCAGGTGCGGCGCCCAAAAATGCACACAGTACTCCAGTTGCGGCCTCACCAATGCCCTATACAGCTGCAGCAAGACCTCCCTACTTTTATATTCAATCCCCCTCGCTATGAAGGCCAGCATCCCATTCGCCTTCCTGACCACCTGCTGCACCTGCAAGCTGGGTTTTTGCGACTCATGCACAAGGACCCCGAGGTCCCTCTGCACCGTCGCCTGCTGCAGTTTTTCGCCTCGTAAGTAATAGTCCTTCCTACCATTTTTCCTACCAAAGTGGACCACCTCACACTTGCCAACATTAAATTCCATTTGCCATTTCCTGGCCCATTCGCCCAGCCTATCTAGATCCTTCTGCAGACTCTCCACACCCTCCGCACAATTTGCCGTTCCCCCAATCTTGGTGTCATCAGCAAATTTCGACACTCTACACTCGGTTCCCTCCTCCAGATCATCTATATAAATGGTAAAAAGCTGAGGCCCCAGCACCGACCCCTGGGGCACTCCACTAGTCACCATCCGCCAATCCGAATAGCACCCGTTGACCCCCACTCTCTGCCTCCTATTTGACAACCAATCCTCTATCCACGCTAACACCCTACCCCCAACTCCATGTCCCTCGACCTTCTGCAATAACCTCTTGTGAGGCACTTTGTCAAACGCCTTCTGAAAATCTAGAAAGACCACATCCACTGGCTCTCCTCTATCCACCGCCCTAGACACATCCTCATAGAACTCCAGTAAATTTGTCAGACACGACTTCCCTTTAATGAAACCGTGCTGCGTCTGCTCTATCAAGCAATTCCCTTCAAGATGCCTCGCAATTTCCTCCTTAATGACAGATTCTAACATTTTACCTACCACAGACGTTAAACTAACCGGCCTATAATTCCCCGCCTTTTGCCTGGCACCCTTCTTAAACAATGGCGTAACATTAGCCATTTTCCAATCATCCGGCACTTCCCCGGAATCCAGCGACGTCTGGAAAATAACCACCAAGGCATCCACTATCACCTCCGCCATTTCTTTCAGAACCCTTGGATGCATTCCATCCGTTCCTGGGGACTTGTCCACAATCAGCCCCTCCAGCCTGTCGAGCACCGCCTTTCTAGAAACAGTAATGTCATTAAGACCCTCCATTCCTACCACCTTTCTATCGCTAACACCCGGCAAATTATTCACGTCCTCCTCCGTGAAGACAGAAACAAAAAAGTTATTCAATACCTTAGCCATATCCCCATCCCCTACCACTAGGTCCCCTTTCTCATCCTCTAAAGGACCAACATTCACCCTAGCCAGCCTCTTCCTTTTTATATATTTATAAAAACTCTTGCTATCCTTTTTTATATTAAGCGCTAGCCCAGCTTCATAGTTTCTCCTACCCTTCTTTATCAACTTCTTTGTCAATCTTTGTTGACATTTAAACCTCTCCCAATCCTCTTCTCGCCCACTACTCTTAGCTACTCTAAATTCCTCCGCTTTTAGTTTAACACTTTCCTTCACCTCCTTCGTTATCCACGGCTTATTACCTCTCCTCCTACTATCCTTTTTGACCATCGGAATAAATTTCCGTTGAGCACCAAGAAAGATCTCCTTAAAGATCCTCCACTGCTCCTCAACAGACCCTCCCTCAAACGCGCTCCCCCAGTCCACATTCGCCAATTCTTCTCTCATCCTACCGTATTTCCCTCTATTCAAACAAAGGACGCGTGTCCGGGAACCCACTTTCTCCTCCTCCATCTGCACCAGAAACTCCACCATACAATGATCACTCTCCCAAGAGGATCCTTCACCACAAGGTCCCTAATTCTACCCGCTTCATTACATAGCACCAGATCCAAGATAGCTCGCTCCCTCGTCGGCTCCAACACACACTGTTCGAGGAAACTATCCCGGCAGCATTCCAAGAACTCTTCCTCGAGCCCCCCACGTCCAACATGGGTCGACCAATCAATATGCAGATTGAAATCCCCCATAACTACGGCCGTCCCATTCCTGCACGCCGCACTTATTTGCGCGTTAACAGCCCACCCCATCTCCAGATCATTATTCGGGGGCCTATAGACGACACCCACCAGCGTCTTCCTCCCTTTGCTGTTCCTAATCTCCACCCACAACGATTCCACCCTCTGCTCCTTGGCTCCAATATCATCCCTTGCTACCACCGTGATGCTATCCTTAATCAGTAGAGCTACGCCCCCCCCTTTTCCCTCCTGCCTATCCTTCCTAAACACTTGATAGCCCTGTACATTCAGCTCCCAGTCCCTGTCACCCTGCAGCCACGTCTCTGTAATGGCCACCAGATCGTATCCATTTGTGTCGATCTGTGCCATCAGCTCATCCACTTTATTCCGAATGCTTCGTGCATTCAGATAAAGTGCTTTCATCCCAGCCTTCACCTGGACCCTATTTGCCGCAACGCCACCAACTATACTCACGCCCCCTTCTCCCTCTATTATTGGGACATCCTCGGCCTCTTCCCTTACATGTACACTCTCCTTAAATTTAGACCTCGTAAGGTCACCTACCCTCACACCCTCCCCCCCCCTAATTAGTTTAAAGCCCTGTCTACAGTCCTCTTTACTCGATTCGCCAGCACTCTGGTCCCAGCACGGTTCAGACCAACACCATCCCTCCCGAACAGGTCCCACCTACCCCAGTACTGGTGCCAATGCCCCTTAAATTCAAACCCATTCCTTCCACACCTATCCCTGAGCCACCCATTCACTTCCTTAATCCTGTCAACCCTACGCCCATCTGCACACGGTTCAGGCAGTAGCCCAGAGATAACCACCTTGTCGGTTCTACTTTTTAATTCCATTCCAAGCTTTTCATACTCCCTCCCCAGATCCTCAGTCTGCATTTTGCTTACGTCGCCAGCACCCACATGTACCACAACGACCGGTTTCTCACCCTCCCACTCCAGGTTACTCTGCAGCCCAGCTGCGACATCCCGTACCCGAGCACCAGGCAGACAACACACCCTTCTGTGCACTTTGTCATTGTGACAAAGGTCAGTGTCAATACCCTTCACCCCACTATCCCCAATAACTACTACGTTCCATTCTTTGCCTTTTCTCCACAGATGGGGAGATGCCGGCGTTGGACTGGAGTAAACACAGTAAGAAGCCTCACAACACCAGGTTAAAGTCCAACAGGTTTATTTGGCAGCAAACACCACTACCAAACCCCACCACCCTCCTCAGAATACAAACACAAGACACGGTGGACAGAGCACCCTTCATTGTCCCATACCTCCCTGGAGTGGAGAAGCTTATCCAGAGCCTTCAACCTGACACTGATGAAGATGAACATCTCGCCAAGACCATCCCCACACCCCCACTTCTTGCCTTCAATCAACCACACAACCTCAAACAGACCATTGTTTGCAGCAAACTACCCAGCCTTCAGGAGAACAGTGACCATGACACCACACAACCTTTGCCACAGCGACCTCTGTAAGGCGTGTTGGATCATCGACACGGATGCCATTATCTCACATGAGAACACCATCCACCAGGTACACGGTACATACTCTTGCAACTCGGCCAACATTGTCTACCTGATAGGCTGCAGGAAAGGATGTCCTGAGGCATGGTACCTTGGGGAGACCATGCAGATGCTACAACAATGGATGAATAAACACGGCTTGACAATTACCAAGCAAGACTGTTCCCTTCCTGTTGGGGGACATTCAGCCTCTGATCTTTGGGTAAGCATTCACCAAGGCAGCCTTCACAACGGTGCAGAGCCGCCTAGCAGAGACTGATAGCCAAGTTCCGCACACATGAGGACGGCCTCAACTGGGATCTTGGGTTCATGTCACACTATCTGAAAGCCCCACAACTTGCCTGGACTTGCAAAATCTCACCAACTGTCCTGTTTGGAGACAGTACACATTTATTTAACCTGGGCTTGACGCATTCTCCGTTCACATTGTCTGTACCTGTAAGACTTGATTAGCTGTAAAGACTCACATTCCAATCATTATCCTGTAACTTAAGTTTGTGTCTTTATATGCCCTGTTAGTGAACAGAACTCCCAGTCCGCTGACGAAGTAGCATCGCCCCAAAAGCTAGTGGCATTTGCTACCAAATAAACCTGTTGGATTTTAAACTGGCGTTGTGAGTCTTCTTACTGTTTTCCCCACAATCCAGCTTCCTTTGCTCAAACTGCGAGCAAATCGAAAAGGGAAACTGAACAAATTGGAACAGAATCAGAATATGTTGGAAATTCTCAGCAGGATTGAAGCATCAGCGGAGAGAGAATAGAAAGAATGTTTCGAGCCTCCCTCTTCCTAACTGGAAACGTTGGCTCTATTCTCTCTCCACAGATGCTGTCAGAGCTGCTGAGATTTTGCAGCATTTTCTGTTGTGGTTTCAGATTGCAGCATCCGCTGTATTTTGCCCTTTATTATAACTCAGCAAATTGCATTTGTTCTCGGAATGATTGTGGAGAGGGGCGCATGCGCCATGCTGCCCTGCTGGCAGCCCTGATGCCCTGACGCATGCGCGCTGCCCTCCCCTGGCCCCGCCCATTTCCTCAGTCAGCGGAAATCCTTTGTTTGAAACTGACTGAAATGGAAATGTCAGCGCCCAGGTCAGCGAGGGAACAGCGTTCACATCCCAGCAGCACATCCATTGGGGAGTGTGGACACAGAGGGGCTCAGAGATCCTCACTGACTCGGGGGAAGTTCAGGGAGATTCGGGAGCTGTTTGTAAGAGGCAGAGCGGAGCAGGAACCTGTTCCGGGATTGGAGTGAGCCGGGGGGAATGGAGAGGAGTTCCTGGGACTGTGTGAGACACTGCTGAGGGAGTCACAAGGTGAATAAGCTGCTAGTGAAAATGACCGGGCTTTTCTCTGCTCAAACCTGTGAGGTATAATCCCGGTTCAGCTCCCATTTCAGCTTGTTTGTTGGCATTGTCCAGTGAATGTGGGAAACAGGCGGGACAGTGAGGATGGGAACAATCCTGTAACTGTCACGGATCGGAGGCACCAGCTCATCCAGCTGAGAAAGGAGAAAGAAATGTGTTAGCAGCGGCTGTTGGTTTCAGTAAATGGTGAGTTCAGTGGGAAATTGTAACCTGATGTGTGAAAATCTCACTGTATCCCCGGGTAGTGACATCCTCTGAGCGGTACTGGTGTGGAGATTCTAAACCTTGTCAAGTGTTATCAAAGCTAGAACCGACAAGGTGGTCGTCTCTGGGCTACTGCCTGAACTGAGTGCAGACGGGCGTAGGGTTGACAGGATAAAGGAAGTGAATGGGTGGCTCAGGGATTGGTGTGGGAGGAATGGGTTCGAATTTATGGGGCATTGGCACCAGTATTGGGGTAGGTGGGACTTGTTCGGGCGGGATGGGGTTGGTCTGAATCGTGCTGGGACCAGAGTGTTGGCGAATCGAGTAAAGAGGACTGTAGACAGGGCTTTAAACTAATTAGGGGGGGGAGGGTGCGAGGGTAGGTGACGCTACGAGGTCTAAAGTTAAGGATAGGGTACAGGTAAGGGAAGAGGCCGAGGATGTCCCAATTGGTGGCGTTACGGCAAATAGGGTCCAGGTGAAGGCTGGGATGAAAGCGCTTTATCTGAATGCACGAAGCATTCGGAATAAAGTGGATGAGCTGGTGGCGCAGATCGACACAAATGGATATGATCTGGTGGCCATTACAGAGACGTGGCTGCAAGGTGACAGGGACTGGGAGATGAATGTACAGGGCTATCAAGTGTTTAGGAAGGATAGGCAGGAGGAAAGAGGGGGTGGCGTAGCTCTGCTGATTAAGGATAGTATCAAGGTGGTAGCAAGGGATGATATCGGAGCCAAAGAGCAGAACGTGGAATCGTTGTGGGTGGAGATTAGGAACAGCAAAGGGAGGAAGACGCTGGTGGGTGTCGTCTATAGGCCCCCGAATAATGATCTGGAGGTGGGGCGGGCTGTTAACACGCAAATAAGTGCGGCGTGCAGGAATGGGACGGCAGTAGTTATGGGAGATTTCAATCTGCATATTGATTGGTCGACCCATGTTGGACGAGGTGGGCTCGAGGAGGAGTTCTTGGAATGCTGCCGGGATAATTTCCTTGAACAGTGTGTGTTGGAGCCGACGAGGGAGCAAGCTATCTTGGATCTGGTGCTATGTAATGAGGCGGGTAGAATTAGGGACCTTGCGGTGAAGGATCCTCTTGGAGAGAGTGATCATTGTATGGTGGAGTTTCTGGTGCAGATGGAGGAGGAGAAAGTGGGTTCCCGGACGCGCGTCCTTTTGTTTGAATAGAGGGGAGTATGGTAGGATGAGAGAAGAATTGGCGAATGTGGACTGGGGGAATGTGTTGGAAGGTAGGTCTGCTGAGGAGCAGTGGAGGATCTTTAAGGAGATCTTTCTTGGTGCTCAGCAGAAATTTATTCCGATGGTTAAAAAGGACAGTAGGAAGAGAGGTAATAAGCCGTGGATAACGAAGGAGGTGAAGGAAAGTGTTAAATTAAAAGCGGAGGAATTTAGAGTAGCTAAGAGCAGTGGGCGAGAAGAGGATTGGGAAAGGTTTAAATGTCAACAAAGATTGACAAAGAAGTTGATAAAGGAGGGTAGGAGAAGCTATGAGGCTGGGCTAGCACTTAATATAAAAAAGGATAGCAAGAGTTTTTATAAATATATAAAAAGGAAGAGGCTGGCTAGGGTGAACGTTGGTCCTTTAGAGGATGAGAAAGGGGAGCTAGTGGTAGGGGATGGGGATATGGCGAAGGTCTTGAATAACTTTTTTGTTTCTGTCTTCACGGAGGAGGACGTGAATAATTTGCCGGGTGTTAGCGATGGAAAGGTGGTAGGAATGGAGGGTCTTAATGACATTACTGTTACTAGAGAGGTGGTGCTCGACAGACTGGAGGGGCTGATTGTGGACAAGTCCCCAGGACCGGATGGAATGCATCCGAGGGTTCTGAAAGAAATGGCGGAGGTGATAGTGGATGCCTTGGTGGTTATTTTCCAGACGTCGCTGGATTCTGGGGAAGTGCCGGAAGATTGGAAAACGGCTAATGTTACACCGTTGTTTAAGAAGGGTGCCAGGCAAAAGGCGGGGAATTATAGGCCGGTTAGTTTAACGTCTGTGGTAGGTAAAATGTTAGAATCCATCATTAAGCAGGAAATTGCGAGGCATCTTGAAGGGAATTGCTTGATAGGGCGGACGCAACACGGTTTCATTAAAGGGAAGTCGTGTCTGACAAATTTACTGGAGTTCTATGAGGATGTGTCTAGGGCAGTGGATAGAGGAGAGCCGGTGGATGTGGTCTTTCTGGATTTTCAGAAGGCGTTTGACAAGGTACCTCACAAGAGGTTATTGCAGAAGGTCAGGGGACATGGAGTTGGGGGTAGGGTGTTAGCGTGGATAGAGGATTGGTTGTCAAATAGGAGGCAGAGAGTGGGGGTCAATGGGTGCTATTCGGATTGGCGGATGGTGACTAGTGGGGTGCCCCAGGGGTCGGTGCTGGGGCCTCAGCTATTTACCATTTATATAGATGATCTGGAGGAGGGAACCGAGTGCAGGGTGTCGAAATTTGCTGATGACACCAAGATTGGGGGAACGGCAAATTGTGCGGAGGGTGTGGAGAGTCTGCAGAAGGATCTAGATAGGCTGGGCGAATGGGCCAGGAAATGGCAAATGGAATTTAATGTTGGCAAGTGTGAGGTGGTCCACTTTGGTAGGAAGAATGGTAGGAAGGACTATTACTTACGTGGCGAAAAACTGCAGCAGGCGACGGTGCAGAGGGACCTCGGGGTCCTTGTGCATGAGTCGCAAAAACCCAGCTTGCAGGTGCAGCAGGTGGTCAGGAAGGCGAATGGGATGCTGGCCTTCATAGCGAGGGGGATTGAATATAAAAGTAGGGAGGTCTTGCTGCAGCTGTATAGGGCATTGGTGAGGCCGCAGCTGGAGTACTGTGTGCAGTTTTGGGCGCCGCACCTGCGCAAGGATATTTTGGCCCTGGAGGGAGTGCAGAGGAGGTTTACTAGGCTGATACCGGAGTTGAGGGGATTGAGCTATGAGGAGAGGCTGAATAAACTAGGCTTGTACTCGTTAGAGTTTAGAAGAATGAGGGGAGATCTCATTGAGACGTATAAGATGATGAATGGGATGGATAGGATAGAGGTGGAGAGACTCTTCCCGCTCAAAAAAGACAGTAGGACTAGGGGGCACAGCCTCAAGATAAAGGGGAGGCGGTTTAGAACGGAGTTGAGGAGGAACTTCTTCACTCAAAGGGTGGTGAATCTCTGGAATTCTCTGCCCGTTGAAGTGGTGGAGGCTGCCTCGCTAAATATTTTTAAGAAGCGGGTTGATGGGTTTTTGATAAGAGAAGGGATTAAGGGTTATGGGGAGAGGGCGGGAAAGTGGAACTGAGCCACGACAGATCAGCCATGATCTTATTGAATGGCGGGGCAGGCTCGAAGGGCTAGATGGCCTACTCCTGCTCCTATTTCTTATGTTCTTATGTTCTTAAAGCACCAAAATACCGGATGGATCGAGGTTGCGTGTGGGGAAGTGGTGTCAGGAACCTTTTTTATTGTTGGTTATGATCTGTAGACTATGTTTTTCTAACTGGTTACCAATTGTAAAATATCTTTGATGCTTTCATTGACACCGACTGGGCTTAACTTACAAGGTATTTGTTTCCTTTCTCTAGGTAAACAAAGGAAGAAATAATTTCCCAGGTGCAAATTCATCGCAGATCAATATGTTCCCCTGTCTCCTTCTAACAGCCAGTAGGTATAATAGTAATCCTAGAGTGCTGACACACAGTCAGAGCATTAGTTCCATCATTACAGAGATCAGAAATAGTCAGAATTTCATTGATATCAAGTTCTAGGTAAACATGTTCAATCCAACAGTCAGGCACTGAAGGACAAGTAGAAAACACTTTTCCCAATCACTCCTGCTCAATATCATTGGACAGGTCAGTCAGTCTCAGTCCAAAATCCTAACCATTATCACATAGAGAATACAGATGTGACCCTTTGTCTCATGACTGCAGACCAACAAAACTAAATCTCCAATAATCCCACTTTCCACCCCTTGATCCATATTCTTGACAGTTATGACATTCAAGAGTTCATTTTAATTGTCAACTTTTTTTATGTCTCTACTACCCTCCCAGGCAGTGCATTCAAGACTCCCCCCACCTCTGGGTGAAAGAATCTCTCCTCAAATCACATTGAGAATTGGACCTAACATCATGAAAGTGTAGATCTTCAACTGCCAAGGAAATATCGAATGCTGCATCTGATTGAAATGTACAGAATTAATTTGAACATTCTACCTAGTCACCACAAAAAGCAACACAATAAATTCCACTGCAAGGATCTCAAACTTTATCTTCAATTTTCATTACTTTCATTGTCAGTCATACATCATATTCTACATTACTATTCTCACTAATGGACATAATACCAAATCACAGCAAATATGTTATACTGGAACCAGCTCAACAGATTTTAACGTGCAAAGTGAATAAAATAACATCACTCACATAGGAGAGATAATCTGATGGAAAATAAACTGTGTTCCCATTATAAAGTCAGAAAGTTACAATTTAATACCCACACACGTATTAGAGCAGACACTCATAGCTATGGTAAAAAAAAGTGTTGAAAACTTTCTAGTGGACATTAAAATGGAGAACACTTACATACTAGAATCTGTTAGTTGCATTTTTATGCCAAGGCTCTTGTGTGAAATGTTAAACAGAAAAAAAATGATTGCAAGTGTCATAGGTACAGCATAAAACCACACTACCATGAAATAATTTGACAATTGCAGATAAGTATGAACATTCACAGATTGAATACTGAGTTAAAGCCAAATGTCCACACAACAATAATCGTTCACAGAAGGCAATGGGGCACTCACATTCACACATGTGTGCACCAAAGATTCAGACAACATCTTACATTTACTGTTAGATGCAGAATTAACTTGACACTCATTAAAAAAAATGAAACAATGTTAAAACATACATACACTTGCAACACTGAGAAAGCCAGTGATTCATTTCTATCCACCAGCTGCACACATAATTAAAACTGACAATTGCTGACTAAAATCAAATCCATATATCAGCTATTGACAGATGCAGGATAAATCACCTGCCAAAATTGACAGGTGGAGAGAGAAAGCAAAAAGAAACAACACTCATGTAGAAACAAGGGTGCTATGTCAAAACAAAACAGATACTCAAAACTAGAAATGCATATGGACAATGAAACACCAGCTACCAATTACCAGAAACTGACAGGAAATGTGCAAAAGTCTTACTTGAACATCAGAAAGGAATCACTTTCACATAACTGTAAATTCTCATGACAGTTCAGAACTTACATCCAATGTTATAAAGTCTTATTCCAAATGTATTTTAGTGTTACGACAAATGTAAATAGCAATGTTATAGATAAACAAAGGCATTCTCTTCAAACGAGCTTTGACATGTAGCCCATGTTTTAGGAAAGTCAGACATTGCAATAACTGTTGCATGCAGTGTAATAAGATCAAAGCAGGAGTTATGAAGCAACATCACTCTTCCTTCCCACAAAACAAGAGGTACAGAATAAAATACATAAATGCAATACAGTGACTGTGAGCTAGAGAGCTGAATAAGCAGGGTGTCGGTCAGAATGATGGAGAGAGAAAACAAGCTCTAATGGCAGAAAATGATTGACATAAAGTGAGTAAAAATCTAAAATAGAAACTGAAAATGGTGTTGTAATCAGAATGAAATAACAACACAACAGAAGAGACTGATATATACAGACTGAACTCAGAATCCAATAACACAGACAGATAGTCACAATGCTAAAACCGCAATACAGATGAAGAATGAAACCACTTATCCAAAACATATGTGTAAGTTCAGGGATAGCCCACTTCTCAAAATAAGAAGAAGAATGTTAGTCCAAAAGCACACATTGATAGCTATGTAATATAACAAATAAACATGGACTTACAACTGTAATGTGTACAATGAATTGGGAGGCACTATTAAGACAGCTGAACGCTCACATAATAAATGAAAGGTACAAAGCAAACTTCCAACTCAAATATCAAAGTTTCACAATAAAACAATACATGACAGACATTAAGTAAAAACAATACTCACAGACTAAAATCCAATCAGCAAAAAATAAACATCTACAATCTCATCCCAGAGATTGAGAGGAAATGATGAAATCCTTATTCATTACCCAAGGGACACAGGATAGATTCATTGACACATATGTGACCCTGGCATTTACAGAGAAAATATACAATTGTAATTACATATCACAGAGTTAAAAATGCTAAATGATACCCTCACATAAACATATCAGAAACATTGTATGTTACAGAGACATACAGTGAATTAAAACATAATGAAGGACATTATTTGCAGAATATCAGCCATATTCATCTTAGGGAATGCTAAATTCAGAATAAAACTCACAGTCAATGACACATGTATCAAATATATTGAATTATTAAACAGCAGCAACTAACAATGTGCAGAGTGAAATTCCCATACAAAATCACAATGTACAAAAACCACAGTAAGATAAATGACATTGAGAGACACAGAGGGATCTCACATTCGTTTGGCTTCATTTACAAAAATGTAGAAGATAAAACGTTCTTCCAAACCGGAAAACAACAGGTGCAGAAACTTCAACCCCACTGTACATACATGCATGCACCAGCTCCAAGTGCAGAATCAGGCCCATTTCTTTCTAGTTTGTATACACAGACAGCAAGACCCAACCTATTGTGTATTGTTGTTGCTCTCTGCTGGACGAAAATGAATCATACAAGAAGGTAAACATTGGAGTGAGTGAGATAACAGGACAGTGGTAACATAAGATTCAACAGTTCACAAATCTTTATATTCATCAAATTGAAGGTTCTAACGATCATGGGTATGAAGCACTTCTATCAATATCGAGTGTGTAATGAAGTGTAACGTACAATGATCAGATAGCTTCCTTCTGAGCCACTGCCCATAACTTAAGTCCCGGCTTTTGTAGTGTTCCTTTTTAAATATATTTTTAATATATTTAATGATATATTTCCAGCACTGAATTAGGTCACTTAAAATAAGAACATCAAAGCAGACTTATCATAAACACACTTTCAAAGTAAAATTCTACTTGTTTCTTGGATGGAAACTTTGTTGTAACAAAAGAATGGGCCAGTAAATCAATCAATGAATTTGAAGTCAAAAATAATTGTTTAAATAGTGCTTTGTTGAAACATACATGAAGAATGCAAGCATACCAGGACAATGGATTCTTCTGATGCCATCTAAAGTCAGTAATTGAGGTAGATACATAATAGTGTCAATTAAAATAAAACAAAAATTAAACAGCTGAAATGCTGAGTTAATTCCGAGACAATGTAACTAAAGTGTAACTCACCAAGCACACAAATACTGCCAGATCATCAGGCCCAATATAACAAAGAAAATAATTATTCAGTCCCACACTGTGCCCAAAGTCAGAGGTCACTTTACAAACCAAGAGTAAAACAGAGTACCATTGGGTGCCTTTTTAAAATTTCCCTCTAACACAGGTGAATGGTGGAGACAGCATTTATCACATTTTAAAATGCCAGATTTAAATATTATGTGTGACATTGGTCAGACATCAAATAGCTGTTCTTAATGAGAATGGACAAAATATAACCTATGGACAGAAGTTGTAAAAATTTCAATAAAGTATCCAAGATTTCAGCCAAGGTCACATGTTGCATGTCAGTCCAACATAATCATTCACAGCACATTATAGAAAATTGAAAGAGAAATGACAATTCGTTCACTGCACATTGCAGGAGTTACATGCAAGGCCATCGTCCTGATTGATGCATCAACATTCTATTATGCACATAGTTTCAAATAACAAAAAACAAAGTATAGTACAGAGAAGGCCTTTTGGCCCAACAATTGTGTGCTGAAACAGATGCCTCTCTAATATTTTCTTGCTTCATATCAGAAACATTTTATGTTACAGATAAATACATCCGTATCCCTCTATTCACTGCCTATTTATATATCTATCCAAATGTCTGCTGAACATTTTGAGAGAATCTGGTTCCACCACCAGCTCCAGCAGCACGATCCAGACATTCACCACCCTCTGTGTGAATAACTTGCCCCTTACATCTCTTTTAAACGTTTCCCCTCTCACTTTCAGCCTTTTCTCCCAAGTAATTGATCCTTCAAACCTAGGGAAAAGGCTTTGAATATCCACTCCATACAAGCCTGTAATAATCTTTCAAACTTCTATCAGGTCCCTCCTCACCCTCAGATGCTCCAATGAAAACAATCCAAGTTTCTTCAAACTTTCTCAATAGTGCATATCCTCCAAACCAGGCAACATCCTGGTAAATCTCTCCTGCACCCTTTGCAATGCATCAAAATGCTTCTGGTAGTGTGACAACCAGAATTGTACATAATACTCCAAAATGCTGCCTAACCAAAGTCCTTTACAGTGGCAACATGATTTTCTAATTTCTATACTTAAAGTCCGAACTGATGAAGGCCAGCATGCCATATGCTTACTTGACCACATTGTCCAACTGAGTTGCTACGTTCAGGGAACTTAACTTTCAAAATGAATATCATTTCACAACTCATATACATTTGGAGGGATTAATCTATTACTATAAATACATCAAAGCCATATCATAATTTATAACAAACAAATATCAATATGTTACAATGTTAAACAAATAATGTCCAACACAATGCATGATATGAAAATAAAGTTCAGACACATAATCTCCTTCACTTATATACAACAAAAACAGATACAGATTGAAAACTACACTTATGTAGGTAGGTAGAGAATCAAAGCTACAAAATGAATCTGCCATTCACATTCTTGCCTCAGACAGACACAAGAACAATACCTTCCAAAACATATCAGAGAGAAAAAAACAACAACAGGATGATTACTACATATACATACCGTATTGGAGACTGACAGATTGAGACTGCAGCCCTTAGTTATAGAAACTGCCAAGACTGAAATCCACATAAGAAATCCCAGAGTGACATTCACTCTCTGAAACTGAAGAATGGGGAAAATAATCTGGTTCATGTAAAGTCTGCAAGAATGTAGAATCTAGCCTACAATCAAATACCTGATGTGATCCAAATATGTGCAATATGTCAGGCACTGAGAGGCTCAGATAGTACACCTTAACACCCAATGACAGAAACAGAGGATATTTAAATGAATCAAACACTCAATGTCAGCTGGAGCTTGATGAGAACTGAATTAATCCACACTCATATCTGTTTTCAAAGAGTGAAAGATAGAGAATCATGTCCACACTCTCAGAATCAAATCACTCTCATAAACCAAAAAAAAATGCAATAATTCCATCTCAGTAAGATGGCAAGAAAAAAACAGAGTAAGAAGTCTCACAACACCAGGTTAAAGTCCAACAGGTTTATTTGGTAGCAAAATCCACTGGCTTTCGGAGTACTGCTCCTTTGTCAGGTAAGTCAGAGCTCTGTTCACAAAAAGGTCATCTCAAGACACAAATTCAGTTTACAAAATAATGGTTGGAATGTGAAGCTATATAGGTAACCAAGTCTTAAAGATACAGACAATGTGACTGGAGAGAGTGTTAAGCACAGGTTAAAGAGATCTGTATTGTCTCCAGACAGGATAGTTCGTAAGATTTTGAAAGCCCAGGCACGTCGTGGGGGTTACAGATAATCTAACATGAACCCAAGATCCAAGTTGTGGCCATCCTCATGTTTGTGGAACTTGGCTATCAGTCTCTGCTCAGCGACTGCGTCCAGTTCTGGTCGCCTTACTACCGGAAGGACATGGAGACTCTGGAGAGAGTGCAGAGGAGGTTTACCAGGATGTTGCCTGGTTTGGAAGGACTGGGGTATGAGGACAGATTGAATAAACTGAGGCTCTTTTCCCTTGAAAGACGGCGACTGAGGGGGTATCTAATAGAGGTATATAAGATTATGAAGGGTATAGATAGAGTAAACAGAGGTAAGCTATTTCCAATGATAGAGACACACAGGACAAGGGGCCATGGGCTTAAGGTGAGGGGGGAGAGGTATAACACAGATATTAGAGGGAGGTTTTTCACACAGAGGGTAGTGGGGGTATGGAATGCTCTGCCAAGTAAGGTGGTGGAGGCAAACACGCTAGAGTTGTTTAACTTAGACAGGCACATGAGTGGGTTGGAGATGGGTGGATATAGGAGATTGTTTAAATAAGGGTCATTAGCATTGGGGCGTCCCTGGTAAGGTAAATAGATATGGTACAATAATGTTTTTTTTTCTCTTTTTCATTCACAGGTTTTAAGTCGGTCCACCTTGTGTTCAATGAGGAGCATACACGCGATGGGTCGTACTTGGGCTGCTCTTGGTTGTTCGAGATTGGCCTGGTGCTTCATGTCGTTAGTGTGTGCTTAAACTGGACCAGATTCTGGGCAAGACGACAGATCAGTGACTATCACTGATTGCTGTGCAGACACATGGATTTGGGCCAGTGTCTGTGGGAGTTTGCGCATTCTCCCCGTGCTTGTGTGGGTTTTCTCCGGGTGCTCTGGTTTCCTCCCACACCCCAAAGATGTGCTGTTAGGCTGATTGGCAGTAATAAATTGTCCCTAAATTAGTTTCCCTCAATGTGGATGGCCATAAAACATTAGATCAGGGTCATGGGTGGAGGGAGGGGGGGACTGGTGGTGTTAAGATGGCGGCATGGACTCGTTGGGCCGAAGGGCCTGTTTCCCGTGCTATTTTTGTTCTTTGTTCTTTGTTTCTTTGACTCTGCATTGTGTGTCATGAAGGCCGCTTTGGAGAATGCTTACCTGAAGATCAGATAACAAATTCCTGTGACTGCTGAAGTGTTCCCCAACACTCCTGCCTGGTGATTGCCGAGCAATGTTCATTCATCCATTGTCATAATGTCTGCATGGTCTCCCCAATGTACCACGCCTCGGGACATCCTTTCCTGCAGAGTATCAGATAGACAACATTGGCCCAGTTGCAAGAATACATATACCATGTGCCTGGTGGATGGTGTTCTTGTGTGAGGTGATGGCATCTGCGTCAATGATCCACCACGTCTCAAAGAAGTTGCTGTAGCACCACGCTGTGTATGGTGTTGTGGCCACTGTTCTCCTGAAGGCTGGGCAGTTTGCTGCGGACAATGGTCTGTTTGAAGTTATGCAGTTTGAAGGCAAGAAATGGGGGTGTGGGGGTGGCCTTGGCAAGATGTTTGTCTTCATCAATGACATGTTGAGTAGCGGGGAATATTTGGGAGGGGGGCGGATGGGGGGGAGTGGGACAGAGTTAAGGTTTAGATAAGGAGAAGCAAAGGGGGAGAAAAGGTAAGGCAGGTAATTGGGGGAAGTAGTGGGGCGGGGATACGAAATTGAAATGACTGCTGGTCAATGTGAAAGAAAAATTTTTTGATGATTGCAGTCTGGAATGCCCCGCTTGAGAGTATTATGGAGGCTGGTTCAAATAAAGAGTTCACATTTAGAATTCTATGAAGGGAAAGATTGTGCAATGTTCCTAAAGGAAGACAGGAGAACAGGGACTGGGTGAATTGCAGATCTGGAGACAGTATAGACAGGATGAGTCGAATGGTCCACTGCACTGCCAAACCTCTGTCATACTGACATCGTGGCTGTGACGAGCAGTGAATCTGATTGGCTATCGAAAGTAACCATTCAGTGACAGATAGAACATTACGATTTGACATCATCGTGAATCAGCCAATGAGAAAATGGTCATCCCTGATCCTTCATTTGCATTGGGCCTTGTCTGAGTCTATAAATAGTGAGGTCCGGGGCCAGGCTCAGTTATTGCTTTTCTCAAATTGAAGGCGAGAATGGCTGAGGATAAGAAGCAGCAAATTTCTAAGAAGGGCGGCAAGAAAGCCCTGAAGAAACCGACAACCAAGACCGGCAAGAAGAAGAGGCGAAGCAGGAAGGAGAGTTATGCCATCTACATCTACAAAGTGATGAAGCAGGTTCACCCCGACACCGGCATCTCTTCCAAGGCCATGAGCATTATGAACTCCTTCGTTAGTGACATCTTCGAGCGCATCGCGGGTGAGGCTTCACGCCTGGCCCATTACAACAAGCGTAGCACCATCAGCTCCCGGGAGATCCAGACCGCCGTGCGCCTGCTGTTGCCCGGGGAACTGGCGAAACACGCCGTGTCGGAGGGAACAAAGGCCGTGACCAAATACACCAGCTCCAAGTAAAACTGACTAGCGCACTGAAAAAACACAAAGGCTCTTTTAAGAGCCACCCACAACTTCCGTGAAGTAGCTAAACCCACTTTTAATAGTGTTTTTTTCCCTAAATAATGATGCACTTTGAAACTGATTTTTATTACATTGTACACAGAATGAGATTTCGGTGGATCTTTGTGTCCTGGTTGTAAAGTCTCGGCATTTAGTGGTTGCTCGGTGACTGGCTGCGTTCTGATATCCGCCCTTGTCTCTGGCTTTGCACAGACAGCGGATAGATCGCAAAAGAGTCCATTTGAGTCCATTTCTGTTAGAAAATGTTCTCAATAGTTGATCAGTTTAGTTACCATCAACTCTCCTGATGTAACCTCAGCCCCCAGGCTGGCACGAAAAGTGAAAACTCCGTTTTTAACAATTGTAGTCTATTACAAAATAGATGCAATATTTAGACTGTTTGCAGGAGGAGGTGAATGAGACATTCTGTCGCCTGGTCAGAGAGATTTAAACAGCTGTCCGGTTAATCTTGATAAGACTCCGGATTGTAAAAATGTATTTGAATTTTGTGATAAAATGTCGACCAATAAAATGAGGGAGGGCTACATTATAAAACGTGTTAGTTCAAGATTTTAACCTAGGGCTACTTTCCACTTTAACTTGTTCCTTAATTTGCAATTGTATCGGCGGTTTACTTTAGAAGTTTAGATTCTGCCTGTTTGGCGCCTTTAGTTTAGGCTTAAATAAAAATTAAGAATACTGGATAAACTCAGCAAATCTGGTAGCATCTGGGGAGAAACAGAATTAAGGGTCCAGATTGGAATGGCCCTTGTAAAGATCCCAAACATTAATTTTGTTTCTCCACCAGAGCTGCTGTGTTTATCCAGCATTTTCTGATTTTAATGCAGATTTCCCGGAGGATGTTATTTCAATTAATTTTCGGCTTCTTACCAGTTGGAGAGAAGTCGCACACATAAAATCAGAAACTTCCTGAAAAAGGAATCTTTTGATGAAGGAGAGGAAAGGTGTATATCTAATCTTGAATTTAAATTTAAATTACCTATCAACACTTTTTTAAAATTCGTAATCGACTTTTCCTGAGTATTTTGGCGCTCATTTGAAATTTGAAATAAAGAATCGGTTGGAATTTGAGAATTTGGCGCCCTTACTTTCCGCCCTCAGCACCGGGACCTTTCCCGATTGGTGCTTTAAACAGATATCTGATTGGACATTGTGGAGAAGGTCTCATTAGGGTTTCCCAATAGCCAATCAGCAATGTGTGCACCGCCATCCCTCCCCAAGCTATAAGAGAAGTGAATCTGGGCGGCTTTTCTCATTCTCTGTTAAAGTCTTTGTGATATTGTGGTAATGTCTGGAAGAGGGAAGACCGGCGGGAAAGCTCGCACCAAGCCCAAGTCTCGCTCCTCCCGGGCCGGACTTCAGTTCCCGGTGGGCCGTGTTCACAGGCTCCTGAGAAAAGGCAACTATGCGGAGCGTGTGGGTGCCGGAGCCCCGGTCTACCTGGCTGCTGTGCTCGAGTATCTGACGGCTGAAATCCTGGAGTTGGCCGGCAACGCGGCCCGGGACAACAAGAAAACCCGCATCATCCCCAGACACCTCCAGCTGGCCGTGCGCAACGACGAGGAGCTCAACAAGCTGCTGGGAGGAGTGACCATCGCTCAGGGTGGGGTGCTGCCTAATATCCAGGCTGTGCTGCTGCCCAAGAAAACCGCTGCGGCGTCGAAGACCAAGTAAAGCGACAACTCTGAAATCTAACAACCCAAAGGCTCTTTTCAGAGCCACTCACTTTCTCTCTGAAAGGGCGACCCCATTCTCCATCCGATTAGGGGTAAATCTGAGAATTCCTTTAACTTTCCACGAATATGAACAGGATAGAGAAGCTATCACTAAATCTGTGGGGTGAGGTTACTGTAAGGGACTTGATGTTTGTATAATGAATCACCGCGTGCGCAGCATTGAATTTAAGCTCATCAGTTTAAATGTAATACACACTGCCGCACAACCGTTAACATACCATGCACGGAGATGACATTAAAAAAAAACTAATTAGAAACAAAAAAAACGAGTGAGGCCTTTTCTACAATGAGGCCTTTTCCAGCTGGCCGTGCGCAACGACGAGGAGCTCAACAAGCTGCTGGGAGGAGTGACCATCGCTCAGGGCGGGGTGCTGCCCAAGAAAACCGCTGCGGCATCCGAGACCAAGTAAAGCGACCATTTTGAAATATAACAACCCCAAAGGCTCTTTTCAGAGCCACCCACTTTCTCTGTGAAAGGGCGACCCATTCTCCACCCGATTGGAGGCGAATTTGTGAGAATTCCCCACTTAAAGGGGCTTGTTGTTTGTACAAGGAATCACTGCGTGTGAATGAAATGAATGCAGACATCTTTCTGTATTCTCTCCTCAAACTTAACATGTATATTTTAATTCAGATATCCATAAATGTCTTGCAGCCACTGAGCGTGTGATTCATCCAATATGTCTTAGGCGAAGCATTATTGTTCTGTTTTGGAAGCGAATGGGGAATTAATTAATACATGCAATAACTCAATGTTGCCTTTTTGAGACCAATCCTGTATTTCCCCTTCTCTAGCGCGATGCTTTTAGCCAACAGTCACAGGGATATGTTCTCTTATCTCTCTCTCTCTCTCTCTCGCTGAACTGCTGGTGAAGGCAGGTTGAAATCTTCATAAATCATTCTCTGGACCCTCGGCTGATATATAAGTAATAGATAAAGGACCTTAGAATTGCTCACAGTACGCATTCAAAGTCAACGTCCTTTGAAGTACCCTAATTTGAAGTTCCCGGCGTTGGACTGGGGTGAAAAAATATACAGCGCAGGAACAGGCCCTTCGGCCCTCCAAGCCTGTACTGACCATGCTGCCCGACTGAACTAAAGCCTTCTGGTAGTGTGGCAACCAGAATTGAACACTCTACTCTAAGTACAGCCTAACTAAAGTTCTATAAAGCTGCAAAATCACTTGCCAATCTTTTTAAAATCCGTGCCCCGGTTGATGAAGGGTAGCATGACGTATGCCTTCTTGACTACCTTCTCCACTAGTGTTGCCACTTTGTGACCTGTGTACCTGTACACCCAGAACCCTCTGCCTATCGATACTCTTAAGAGTTCTGCCATTTACTGTATATTTCCTGTCTGTATTAGACCTTCCAAAATGCACTACCTCCTAATTGTCCGGATTAAACGCCATCTGCCATCTCTCTGCCCAAACCTTCAACTGATCTATACCCTGCTGTATCCTCTTATGGTCCTCATCACCATCTGCAAATCCACCAAGCTTTGTATCATCCACAAACTTACCAAATCAAACGAGTTACATTTTTCTCCAACTCATTTAGCTATGTCACAAACAGCAAAGGTCCCAGCACTGATTGCTGAGGAAGACCACTTGTCACAGGCCTCCATTCAAAAACACACCCTTTCACTGCTACCCTCTACCATCTATGACCGAGTGAGGTCTGTATCCACCTTGCCAGCTCACCTCTGATCCCATGTGACTTCACCGTCTGCAGCAGTCTGCAATGACAGACCTTGTCAATGGCTTTATTGAAGTCCATGTAGACAACATCTACTGTCCTCTCATCAATCATCTTCATCACTTCCTCGAAAAACTCAATCAAGTTGGTGAGTAGTGACCTTACCTTCACAAAACTATTTTGCCTCTCGCTAATATGTCCACTTATTTCCGAGTGGGAGTAAATCCTGCCTTGAAGGGTCCTCTTCAATAATTTGCCTACCACGGATGTTAGGCTCACCAGCCTGTAATTACCTGGATTAGTTTTGCTACCATTCTTAAACAAAGTAACAACATTGGCTATTCTCCAATTCCCTGGGATCTCCCCTGTAGCCAGTGAGGATACAAAGATTTCTCTCAAGGCGCCAGCAATTTCCTCCTTCGCCTCTCTCAGTACTTTCATCTATCCCAACCAGCACTGGGAACTTGTCCGCCTTAATATTCCTCAAGAACCCCAATCCCTACTCATTTTTGATCTCAACATGACTCAACTTATCTACCTTTCCCACGTTCATCATCTACCAAGTCCTTTACTTTGGTGAATACTCACGCACAGTGAGCACAGCAAAAAAGTCTCAAAGCACCAGGTTAAAGTCCAACAGGTTTATTTGAACTTTATCACGAACGTTTAGAGCACTACTCCTTCATCAGGTGAATGGAGGTAGGTTCACAAACACAGTATATATATTTGAAGACACAACTATAAGGTGATTACAGATTGGAATGTGAAGAATGGTTCGAATGTGAGTCTTTACAAGTAATCACGTCTTTACAGGTATAGACAGTGTTTGTGGAGAGAGAGATAGTCACAGGTTAAAGTGGCGTGAATTTTCTCAGGCCAGGACAGTTATTAAGATTTTGCATACCCAGGCATTATGGTGAGGGTTACAAATAGTGCGACATGAACCCAAGATCCTGGTTGAGGTCGTCTTGTGCATGTAAAACTTGTCCATCAGTTTCAACAGACAGCACAGCTCTCAGTCTTTCCTGTCGTCCATCACACAAGTGGGAGAACCTGGACAGATGTTATCTCTGGATGAACTGATAAAGGTCTTTCAGACAGGTAAAACTCCTGGAAGTGATGGCTTACCAGCTGAGTTTTACTCAGTGCTGTGAGACTTGACGGGCCCTGACCTGCTGGAAGTATATGAAGGTATGCTTCTGGAAGGCAGCATGTCAGAACCTATGAGGAAAAACATCATTACCCTCTTCTACAAGCAGAAGGGGGAAAGGAAAAAAAAAGAAATTGGCGACTCATTACAGTATTGAATGTGGACTATAAAATTCTAGCCAAGGTCATCACCAACAGGGTCAAGCCTGCCCTGGGTTCAGTGATCCATCCTGATCAAATCTGTGCTGTAATCGCCAGAAAATCCCTAATAGCCATGCACTACTCAGGGATACGATCATTTATGTGCAAGACAGACAGGTGGATACCTGCCTTATCAGCTGGGATGTGGACATGCCGGCATTGGGCTGGGGTAAACAGAGTAAGAAGCCTTACAACAACAGGCTAAAGTCCAACAGGTTTATTTGGTAGCAAACACCATTAGCTTTCCAAGCGTTTGCTGCTCCTTCATGAACCTAGACTAGGAGAAGGCTTTTGACAGAATATTGCAGTGCTACAAAATGGGTGTGCTTTCCAAAATGGGCTTTGGGAAGGGAATCCCCAATTGGATTCAACTGCTCTACTCAGGTATCAGTAGCACAGTTTCAATCAATGGCTGGGAATCAGACAGGTTTCAGATCAGGTCTGGAGTCAGGCAGGGCTGCCCTCTCCCTTCCGTTCCTTTTGTGTGTTGCATTGAACCCTTTGCCGAACCCCTCAGAAGCACTCAGGCATCAAAGGGATTACAATCCCAGGCCATGGAGGCACGCAGATCAGAGCCTCCCTGTACATGG
Source organism: Carcharhinus amblyrhynchos (assembly GCF_965287045.1). Lineage (NCBI taxonomy): Eukaryota > Metazoa > Chordata > Chondrichthyes > Carcharhiniformes > Carcharhinidae > Carcharhinus > Carcharhinus amblyrhynchos. The sequence goes on from NC_137330.1 coordinate 4,405,725, forward strand.
ATGACATGGCTGCCTTCTGCTCAGACCCCTCATCTGTTCGCAGGTTCCTCCAAGTCTGTGAGCAGTTGAAGCTGGCCTGGGGAGCCAAATTTAATGGGGGCAAGAGCGAGGCCATGTTCTTTGGGAACTGGGCTGACAGATCCTTTGTCCCCTTCACTCTGAGGGCAGACTACCTTAAAGTGCTGGGGATATAGTTTGGAGCGCAGGAGCGTGCACCAAAAACTGGGAAGAGTGCATTGCCAAAGGAAGGCAAAAAATGGCTTGTGAGAGCAATGCTCCCTCTCTATTACCTGTAAAAAAACTGGTCATCTGGTGCAAGGTACTGTTCGCGTTCTTGCGTGTGGCGCAGGTCTGATCTATCCACAAATCCTGCGCAGCAGCAGTGACCCAGGCCATCTTCAAACTTATCTGGAGATCACAGATGGATCGTGTCTGGGGGGAAGCGATGCACAAATGCCTAGAGAACGGAGGAAAGCTTCTCAACGGCGCCCTCATCCTGATGGCCACCTTTGCGTGCAGCTGCATCAAGCTGTGTGTAGATCTTCCATACGCTAAACAAGTGACACTGCCTTTTGAACTTCTACCTGTCCCAAGAGTTGTGGAGGATGGGTCTGGCCACACTGCCAGGGAACGCTCCAAGTTGTTGGACCGTACCACAGCACCTGTCCTCCATGGAGAATTTTTTTCCAAAAACAGAACTTTGACCACATGACAACCAAGCAGTTGTGAGCATGTAATGTCCTAGAGGCACTGAGAGAAAAGGAGAGCATGGATCCTGTTGGATGGTTTCCTGAGCAGACTGTCAGTGCCATCTGGCAGAACGCCTCATCACCAGAACTCACAAACAAGCACCAAGACCTGCCTTGTCTGGTGGTGAGAAGGGCACCTCCCTGTCAGATCCTTTATGCACGCTTGAGGTCTCAACACCACCGCACGCTGCTCTGGAAGTGGCTGAGGGGGTGATGAGATGGTCGTACACCTCCTTGTGGAATGTGCCTTTGCAAAGAAGGTCTGGAGTGAGATGCAGCGGTATTTGTCGAGGTTCATCCCCAGCAGTTGGGTGACGCAGGACTCTGCGCTGCAAGGGTTGTTTCCAGACACTGAGACAAATATCAACTGCTGCTGGAGGGTCATCAACTCATTGATGACACTTTTTGGTCAGCCCGGAACTTGCTGATCTTCCAGTTGTAAGATTTGTCCTCGACCGAGTGTCGCAGACTGGCGCATTCCAAGGTCCAGGACTACGTGTTGAGGGCATGCTCAAGCTTGGGACAGCCGCCGCAAAGGCACAATGGGGAAAGGCCACACTGTAAGGCCTTTTAACGGAGGCAGACCGAGAGCTCGGAAACTGTAGAACACCCTCAGCCTGCGTAACTGTGCGCCAATCTGAAAAAAAAGCACACAGTGAAATCTGAAGAATGTATATATACATGTAGTTTAAACATTGAAATATAAGGAACTTAAGGACCTGTAAATAATCATTATAAAGTATTATAAAGATAACTGTTTTTGTTTGCATTGTTCATAATTCTCCGATATGTCATTTTGGAATGGCTTATGTGAGGTTTTTTTTAGTGAATAACGTATATTTTTGAAATTAAAAACAATCAGTTTCTGCTCGGTGATTCTCAATTTTTCTGTGTCTTGAAGGCCGCCTTGGAGAGTGCTTGCCCGAAGTTCGAAGGCTGAATGCCCTTGACTGCTGCAGTGATCCCGATTGGAAGGAGACACTTCTGCTTGGCAATTGTTGATTGGTGTCCATTCATCTGTTGTTGTAGCGTCTGCATGTTCTCGCTGTTGTACCATACCTCGGGACAATGTTTCCTGCAGTGTGTGAGATAGACAATGTTGGCTGGTCGGCATGAGTGTCCACCGCGTACCTCGTTAATGGTGTTCCTACGTGAGATTGTGGTATCTATGTTGATGATCTGGCACATCTTGGAGATGCTGCCGTGGCAGGGTTGTGTGGTGTTGTGGCTTGTGTTCTCCTGAAGGCTGGGTGGTTTGCTGCAAACAATCATCTGTTTAAGTTTGAACGGTTTTTTGAAGGCACATAGTAGGGGTATGGCAATGGCCCTGGTGAGATGTTTGTATTCATATGATTTGTTGAAGACTCCAAAGAAGATGTTGCAGCTTCTCCGCTCTAGGGAAGTACTGGACGATGAAGGGTACTCTGTTGTTCATGTCCCATGTTTGTCTTCTGAGGAGGTCGATGTGGTTTTGCACTATGCCCCATTGGAACTGTCAATAAGCGGAGTGCCATATCCCCTTGTTAAGAGGACGTCTTTCAGCATCTGTAGGTGTCTGTTGCATTTCTAATTGTCAGAGCCAATCCTGTGCAAACAGTGGGCTTGTGCATAGGGGATGACATATTTAAAATGTTCAGGATGGAAGCAGGAGAAGTGCACTTGTGGCAGGGTGACATGCTGAAGTGACAGTCCTTGACGGAGATGCGTGTCCAAGAATGCATACTAGGAAAATAGTCCATGGTGAGTCTTGATATTGGAATGGAACTTGTTGATGTCATTGTGTCTTCTTTTCAGCAATTCTTCACCATGGGCTCAAAAGAAGAAAATATCATCGATGTATCTGGTGTATCACATTGGTTGAAGGTCCTGTGTGGTGAAGAATTATTTCTTGAACTTGTGCATGGAAGTATTGGCCTATTGAGGTGCACATTTGCTCCCCGTGTCTGTTCCTTGTGTCTGGATGAAGAACTGGTTGTCGAAGGTGAAGTTGTTGTGGTCCAGGATGAAGCGGACGAGTTTAAAATTGCACCTGGAGATTGGTCGGTGTTCAGTACTGAGGCTGCAGCAGCAATGCTGTTCCTTGTACGATGTGTTTCAAGACACCCTCAGCTTAGCCAGAGAGAATCAAATTGCCTCATATGATGGGATGGCCTTGTGGATCTTTGGGAGGTAGTAGAGAGCTCCAACGCAGGGAATACATGAAATGAGAACACAGAGGGTGCTCTGACACTCTGGATCAAAAGTCTCAATCAGCCTGTTTAGTTGGCGTGTGTGTTCCTGGGTCAGATCTGCAGTCTGCAGTGTTCCTGGTTGTTGGTACACTTCTTTGTAGTAATGTGTTCTGTTAAACATGACGATGACTCCTTCTTTGCTGGTTTGATGTTGTGGTTGGAATTGAGAGCGTGGGTGGCGTTGTGTTCTGCTTGGGTGATATTCGGGGCTATGTTGTGAGATCTAATCAGTCTAGGGGGTTTGAGTTTAAGAGCCGTGGGGCTATGCTGCAACTATACCGAGCGTTGGTGAGACCACATTTGGAATAGTGTGTTCAGTTCTGGTCACCTCACTGTAGGAAGGACGTGGAAACATTGGAGAAAATGCAGAGAGGATGCTGTCTGGTTTAGAGGGTAGGTCTTATGAGAAAAGTTTGAGGGAGCTGGGTTTTTTTCTCTTTAGAGCAGAGGAGGATGAGCGGCGACTTAGAGGTTCATAAGATGAGGGGGATAGAGTGGACTTGTAGAGACTATTTCCTTGGGTGGATATAGCTGTTACTAGGAGACACAACTACAAGATTCATGGCGGGATATCCAGGAGGGATGTCCGAGGTAGATTCTTCACTCAGTGGTTGCGGTGTGGAATGCATTGTCTGCTCTCATAGTGGAGTCGGACACTTTAGGAACTTTCAAGCGGTTATTGAATGGGACGTGGAGAACACCAGAATTATAGAGAGTGGGATAGCTTGTTCTTGGGTTTGGACATAGCTCGGCATCATATTGAGGGCCGAAGGGCCTGTACTGTGTTATAGTGTTCTACATGCAAGAAAGCACAGAGTAACCCACAACCAATGATCGGAACAATATTACAGCGAAAAAAAACATGCAATTTGGAATAATTTTTTTGCAGATTGCTAGGCGTGCAACTGAACGAGCCGCTAACGTGTTGTATTCGGAATATAAAAATGGATTAACGATTCAACACCTGCAAAATTGGATTGGGAGTGAATGAGCATCAGGTACGCTGGGTACAACACGCCGATTACCGCTCCTTTTAATGGATTTGGTGGCTCTGAAAAGAGCCTTTTGTGTTTCTTTCTGGATTTCAAAGGCCAACAGTGGGTCCGGTCAGTTTAAGCGCGCTCCCCGCGGATGCGGCGGGCCAGCTGGATGTCTTTGGGCATGATGGTGACTCGCTTGGCATGAATGGCGCACAGATTGGTGTCCTCAAAGAGCCCCACCAGGTAAGCCTCGCTGGCCTCCTGCAGGGCCATGACGGCCGAGCTCTGGAAGCGCAGGTCGGTCTTGAAGTCCTGAGCGATCTCCCGCACCAGGCGCTGGAAGGGCAGCTTGCGGATCAGCAGCTCGGTGGATTTCTGGTAGCGGCGGATCTCCCGCAGAGCCACAGTGCCGGGCCGGTAGCGGTGAGGCTTCTTCACTCCGCCCGTGGCTGGAGCGCTCTTGCGGGCAGCTTTGGTAGCCAGCTGCTTGCGGGGAGCTTTCCCGCCGGTTGACTTGCGCGCTGTCTGCTTGGTTCGGGCCATCTCTTCAAACGCAGTAACTCGGAATGTCAGAGCGGCTTCCAGCCTCCCTTTTTCAACCGGCTGAAGCACCGCCCGCCGCCACTGATTGGCTTCCGCCACAGCCCCTATCCAATCACCCTCATAGCAACCACAGTCTGCCGGCTCTGATTGGCTGAGCTCGGATGGCCGCTGATTTTCAAAATTCACCGCCAAAAAAGACCGCCAATTTCACTGCAAACTTTTCCTCACTGCCTCAGCACCAAAAACACATTCAGATTCATTCCGTGATAGACCCAGAACAGGCTGGGAGCAAACTCCCAGTGAGAGGCGCAAAACACAGTGTCAAACACACACTTTACCATGAAGGATGACCTCTTTCTGCACTGCAGGGATCCTGTGGATTCAAAAAATGATTTAAAAAAAACAAGGTTTAAACGTTCGAAGGGAGGGAAATTACTGCAGACCGATTGAAAGAATGGAATCGAAAAATACACCAGCTTAAAATATCCACAAATGTGAATGGTAATATATGATTAATAGGAAATTGCAGCAAGTTTTGCAATCTGACACATTCTGTTCACTATGTTTCTATCTCAAAGCCAGTGCGTCTTTCCATTAGATACTCACAGAATCACACATATTTTGGAACCGAGGGCAATTATTGTGACATTGCTGTTTAATGGGACACACGCGGTTTTTGCGGAATCCACCCATTCGTTACGGCTGAAATAAAATCGGAAGAAAAAGCTGTGCCGCGGAATTTTTCAATACCCGCTCCTGCATCAATGGCAGCGGCTGGGAACCAGGTGGCAATAATGTTCTTAGGTTTAAGGTGCGAGGGAAAGGCTCAAAATGTACGAGGCAAGTTTTTATTTATATATACAGAGGTTGGTGGGTGCTTGGAACTCAGTCAGGGGAGATAGTGGAAGCAAACGCGATAATGAGTTTTAAGAGGCGTCTGGATAAAGATATGAATAGGATGGGAATAGTTGGGTATGGTCCCCGGAAGGGTGGGTGGTTTTAGTTAAGTCGGGCAGCAAGGTTGTTGCAGGCATGGAGGGCCGAAGGGCCTGTGCTGTAATTTTCTTTGTTCAGATACGTTAAGATATCCTCAACCACAATGCGGAATGGTCCGATTCCTAAAAAGATGGTAAAGCTGCATGAAATTCAACACATAGATAGAGCCCGGTGCTGTACGGTGGTCAGTGCTCTCAATGTGAAGATGTGGGCGGCTCTGATAAGAGCCTTTGGATTTTTTAGAAAATTGGATAATTTTTTTCAGCCGCCGAATCCATAGAGAGTGCGGCCCTGGCGTTTCAGAGCGTACACCACATCCATGGCGGTGACCGTCTTGCGCTTGGCGTGCTCGGTGTAGGTGACCGCATCCCTGATCACATTCTCCAGGAAAACCTTCAGCACCCCGCGGGTCTCCTCGTAGATCAAGCCCGAGATCCGCTTGACGCCGCCACGGCGAGCCAGGCGACGGATAGCTGGCTTGGTGATGCCCTGGATGTTATCACGAAGCACTTTGCGGTGTCGCTTTGCTCCGCCTTTCCCCAGCCCTTTGCCTCCTTTCCCTCTGCCAGACATGATTCTTCTTCAGTCAAATCGCTGCTAAATGACAGAGGAGCTGCTGCAGCTTCCTTTATTATACAGCTCGCCCCGACCTGACTGAGAAAGAGAGAGAGAGGCGGGACGGGGAGGAGACTGACAGACAGACAGAGCAGTGAAATGTCTTTCACCATCCAGCTGCTCCTCCTCCTGCCCGAACCGATATTTTAGATTCAAATTCAAACAGAAATGAAAAGAGCGCGAGGAACAAAACGTACAAACTGGAATATTAGATACAAGCGAGTTAGAAACCCGGGACTACTCAATCCTAGTGGCGACTAGGCGAAGTTCACAGTAACTTCATTGCAGTGTTAATGTAAGTGTTACTTGTGAACAATTAACAAAATGTACTTTAATATTCCCGCCTCAGTGCAGCCCTTTCTGTAACCTGTGAACTGTTTGACCCATTTCAATCCAGCTCTTATTTCATTGCCGACAACGCCTCCCCCAGACAGGTTGAGAATTTTACTCATTTCGCCCTCGGGATAAAATGTGTTGGGGGTTTGATTTGTGACGTGGGTTTTCTCCGCCAGGATTCCTTTTACACCCTCACTCTGAATCTGTGAATAAATAAACTAACACAAAGTGTTGAGTGTTCCCCCGGAGCCATTCCCGGGTTAGGGAGAAGCAGCAACATCCTTGTGTGTGAGTGCAGAGAGTGAAGGGGGGAGAGGGGTTTCGGGTCTCGAACGTGTCAGCGAGAATACTGGATTAACATTTCTCTCTGAAATCTGCTCCCAGCGCCGGGACAGCGATTCATTGACCGCGGGGGGGTTCAGCTCTTTCCTGAGAGAGGTGGGTGGCTCTGAGAAGAGCCTTTGGGTTCACAGGTTTGGGATTTGCTCGGCGAATTTCACTTCTTTCCTGCTTTCTTAGACTTTGCTGCAGCCGCTTTGGGTTTGGCCTTCGATGTCTTTACCTTCGTGACCTTCTTCACAGCAATCTTTTTCTTGGGGGATGCTTTCTTCACGCTCTTTTTTGGAGCTGTCGTTTTCTTGACTGCTTTCTTCACTGTGGCTTTCTTGGCTGCTGGTTTCTTTGTTGCCGATTTCTTTGTTGCTGGTTTCTTTGTTACTTTCTTGGCCACCGCTTTCTTCACTGGGGTTTTCTTGGCCGCTCCTGCCTTTACCTTCTTGACAGTTTTCCGCTCCGCTGTTTTCTGAGCGAGTTTGTAGGAGCCGGAGGCGCCAATACCACTCAGCTGAATCAGCTTTCCATTTTCCACATTCCTCTTTAAACTTTGCCGGATCTGGCTCCCCCGTTTGCCCACATCCACCCCTTTGCCCCGCAGCTCCTTCTTGATGGCGGCAGTGGACATCCCCTTGCGATCCTTGCATTCCGCCACTATCTGGAGGATCAGATCGCCCACACTGGGACCTGTTGCTTTCTTCCGGGGAGCCGCTGCCTTCTTCTTCTTGGCTGCCTTGCCTGTGGCGGCGGCTGCAGGAGCCGTTTCGGCGGCTGCACTGTCGCTCATGTCCAGAACTCTTCACCAAATCTCTCCGTCAATGTGAACTGGATGAGAAATGAAGCGTTTGGTGGCGGCACTGAGCAACTTAAAGGCAGCGAGCGGACGGGGCGGAGACAAGCTGCTGTCAGCTCCAGGCTGCTGCTGCCTTCTCTGTGTTTCTCTCTCGACCCAAACTCTCAATTTCCACTCAAATTCCGGCTCCACACTGGCCCGGGTTGAATCCTCATTGTGTCTGACACCTTAATGCCTGTTGTAGTAAAGATTTCACCCGGATTGAAGGCTGCATTTGGGATTAAACTCTGTTTCTCTACTGTACTGTTCGCGCTCTCTCACCCCATCGCTGTCATCTCCCTTACTTTTCGACTGAAATCTGAAAAGCGTCATGGAAATTGCGTTGAAATCTAACTTTGAAAAGTAGGAGGGATACAGGGGGAAAACTTGATTCAAAAATATTTTTGTTTTAAACAAGAATGATGCGGAGATCTAATGATCTTAACGGACACAGAAACACAGTGATGTTCTCCTGTTCCCCCGCCCCTATCACACACTCTCTTCTGCACAATATTCACATCTACACAATCGCAGGCAATTCACACGTCTCTGTACATATTGTCCCTCTCTTCCACACTTTCCCCCGTTATGTTGGCTAATTGTAAATTCTCCCTTAACTTTGTTAACCTCTCTGTATTTCCTGCACCACATACTGTGTGTTAACCTCATTCCTCAGAGCAACCAGTCAAATGTGTTTTCACGAAATTACACTGATTGTCCATCTTTCTTCAAAGTGAAAATACAAATGATCTCTTCACTAAAACTGGACACTCTCCAGTTTGAGGTTATCCTCCTGCACTGCTCAGTTACACTAAACCCTGAACTCAAACAACAGGGACATCCACTTAAAGACTCGTCCCACAGCCGCTGACAGTGGAGTTGTTGACAGTCACAGGTAAACTCTTGACCATTCTGAACCGAACTGGAGATTTAAAAACGAATGATAAAATTATGGACCAGGAGATTCTGAGGAAACGAGACAGGGACCATCTCAGTCACAACACGGCACAGTGTTCACAGGAGTGTCAGTGATACACATGTTAGCATTTTGTTCACAACACACACAATAACATACTGGAAATGACCGAGAGAGAAGCAGAGTCATGGAGTCAGAGTCATACATAGAGAGAAGGAGATGGTGAGGCTCAGAGAGTGGGAGATGGAGGAAAAGAAAGAATCAGGGAGATAGAGGAGCAGAGAAATAGACACTTGGAGAAATAATGAGAAAGGCTTAGAGAAGCACACAAGGACAGAGATAGAGGGAGAGGTAAGGAGTGAGAGAGAAGGAAAGAGAGATGAACATACATAGCAAAATACTGAGACAGACGAAATGACACAGAGGGAAAGATAAGGGACAAGAAGACAGAAACTGAGAATGGAAAACATGGAGGGGCAAACAGAGAGAGAGAGAGAGGGGAAGACAGGGAATGCGAAATGATGAGATACATAGACAGACGCAAAGAGAGTCACACAGAGATGGAAGGCATAGTGACAGATAAATGGAGAGAGACTGAAAGATAGATAGATAGATAGATAGATAGATAGATAGATAGATAGATAGATAGATAGAGAAACATATGAGGAGAACAAAATGAATGAGAAAGTGAAATAATTAGAGACGGGGGATGGGGTAGGGATGGGAGAATAAAAATTCGATATTAACTTGAAGTTAAGCTTATTTATTCGTGTCACAAGTGAGCTTCCATAAGCATTGCAATGAAGTTTCTGTGAAAAAAAAACCTAATTGGCACACTCTAATACCTGTTTGCATATACTGAGGGAAAATTTAGCACAGCTAATGCATCTAATCAGCATGCCTTTCAGAGCAGCCAGGGGAAAACAATGCCATCATGAGGAGAACATTCAAACTCCGCACAGTGACACAACCTGGGGATCGACCCCAGATGTCTGGCACTGTGAGGCAGTGTTGTACTGCACTCTGTGTCAATACCAGAATGAAGAACAATATTACAATTACAATGCATTAGCAGAGATCATCACATGAGGTCTGAGTACAGCATTAGAATACATACATATCACAATCTATAACTGTGCCGCAAGCATACTCAATGGGGATAGAATTGCTTTGGAAACAGATCAGTGTAGGCAACATTGTAAGCCAGGGGACTGTGCCAAAAAAAGGAATGTGCAAAGAAGGGGAGTGGACCAACCAGGGAGTGTTTACAAGCGTGGGAAAATACAAACAAGGGATATGTATGGTAAATGCAGGGGTATGTATGAATGCACAGAAATGTGCAAAACCAGTGCCAAGCAAACAAATAGGGAATGGGCAAACGAGGGGAGTGTGCAAACCAGGGAGTGTGTATAGAGTGTAAACCACGGTAGTGTGCGGGGTAAATAAACCAGCAGATTGTGCAAAACAGAGGTGTGTGTAACCGAGGGGAATATACAAACCAGAGGAATGAGTATAATAATGAAGAGCTGGGGAATGCGTATATCAGGGGAGTGTTTATACCAAAGGAGTGTGTAAAGCCAGGGAGATGTGTTTGTCAGGGATGTGTTTATATCGGGGAATTGTGTGATCCTCGGATATTTACCTACTGAATACAAATTAAAATTGGAAAAAAGAAGTTTGACAATTCAGTCAAAGAGTAAAGTCATAAAATTAAAACACACGGGATTGTAGGTAATGTCCTCAGATGAATAGAAAGCTGATTAGCACACAGGGAGCAAAGAGTACATAAGTATTCTTATTTTTTTTCTGATTGGCAGTAACTAGTGGGGCTCCACAAGGATGGTTTCCAATGGGGGTACCATAAGCATAGACATGGGTCAAGGGTGGAGTAGGAAAAACACATTGTTAAGATGGCGGTGCGGGCTTGTTGGGCCGAAGGGCCTATTTCCTGCGCTGTGTTGTTCTTTGTTCTTTGATCTGTGCTAGGATTCAAACTGTTTATACTATATATTAATGATTTGGATGCCGGAATTGAATCTATTTGTTCTAGTGTACAGAATCAGGGACTGACAGATGCAGAAAGAAGCCTACGTTCACATACAAAGAAAGAGACTGATCAAGTCAAGCCTAATGTATTTCATTTCAGAGAAAAGTTAAGGAAAGCACAGAATGAAACACAAGGTGTTTCAGAGGATGACACTATCTTTATTTTAGGCCATCAGAAGGTTTTCGACAAGGACTCACAAGCAGATTAGTATGTCATGTTAAATTGCACCGATTGTGGATGTCTTGAGATGGAAAGAAAACTTGTTCGCAGATGCGTAGCATAGACTTGGCATAACTGGATCTTACTCCAGTTGGCAGGCAGTGACTAATGGGGTATCAACAGGATCCCTGCCAGCACCCCAACAATTCACATTATGTAGTAATGATTTGGAGAGGGAACTAAATGCATTATCTCCAAATTTGCTGGTGATACAAAACTGCATGGGAGGGTGATCTGGAAGCAGGATGCAGAGATGCTTAAGCATGATATGGACAGGCTGATTGTGCAGGCATGTGTATGTCAGTTGCAGTATAATGTGGATTAATGTGAGTTTATTATTACTTGAATGGGTGTATATTGTTAGAGGTGGATACTCAGTGAGACCTGAGTGTCCTTGTGCACCAGTCACTACAATTAAGTGTGCCAGGACAGCAGACATTAAAGAATGCAAATTGCATGTTTGCCAGGACAGCAGATAGTAAAGAATGTAAATTGCATGTTTGCCTTCATAGCAAGACAATTTGAGTATAAGTATTGCAATGTTTTGCTGCAATTGTAAAAGACGTTGGTGAGACCAAATCTGGAATATTGTCTGCAATTTTGGTGTCCTTGTCTGAGCAAGGATGTCTTTGCTACATAGTGAGTACAACAAAGGTTTACCAGGCAGATTCCTAGGATGGTTAGTATGCCATATCAGGAGACAATAATTTGGTTTGGATTATATTCATATCTGGAGTTTAGAAGAGTAAGAGGGGTTTAGACAGGGTAGATTCAGACAGAATGTTGCCAACGTTGGGGCAGCTCAGAACTAGAGGTCATTGTTTGAGGGATAAGGACTTTTAGAACTGCGGTAAGGAGACATTTGTTCACCCAGAGAATGGTAAATATATGAAATTCACTACCACAGGAAGTAGATAAGGCTGGAACGTTGTCTGGTTTCAAGACAAAATTAGATGTAGCTCTTTGGGCTAAAGGGCTGAAGAGATATGGGGAGAAGATGGGATCAGGATATTGAATTTGATGAACAGGTGTGTCAAAATGAAAGGCTGAGCAGGCTCCAAAGGCCTGTTTCTAGTTTCTATGTGTTTGCACAAGATAGAGTGCAGTGGAAGTTCACTAGGATGTTGCCTGGGCTGGAATGTTTCAGCTCTGAAGAGAGGTTCATGTTGCTGGCATTATTTCCCTGAGGGAAGAGATAATTGATAGGAATGAACTGTTTCTCTTAGTGGAAGGGTCAATAATCAGGGAGCATAAATTTAAGGTAAGGGGCAGAACAATTAGAGAGGATTTGATGATTTTTTTTTCACCTAGAGAATGGTGGGAACCTGGAACTCACTGCCTGAAAGGATGGTAGAGGCAGGAACCCTTAACTTAGACAAATCATTTAGATGAGCAGCTGGAATGGCATAGCACACATGACTATGGACCCAGAGCTGGAATATGGGATCAGGATAGATGGATATTCAATAAATTACGCAGACACGATGGGCTAAATGGATGCAGGTGACCACATCCCTGAAAATATTGTTCAGGGAAACCTTCAGTGAATCTCTTCAAAGAACAAGGGCGAGATCAACTTGTTCTTTCAACTGTGGTCACCCAGATCCTCCTCCTGCCTGCTCGAATTGACATTTTAGAATCAAGTTCTAAACAGAACGGCAAAGCGTACAGTCAACAACGTACAAACTGGAATATGACAGACAAACCAGTTAGAAACCTGGATCCATTCAATCCAGACTTGTCAGTAATATTGCCGCCTAAGTATAATATATTGTAAAATGAGTCAAACTGTCTTCTCCTAGTTCAATTCTGCTCCTATTCCATTCCCACAAAACTCTCCCAGATGAGTTGAGAGTTTTACTATTTAAAAATACATCTGATCTAAATGGGCTTGCTTCACTCTGGACACCTCTGAAGCGGTGAGAGACATTGAGACTCAACTCTCAGCGATCCTGTACCAGTTTAATCCAGGCACCAGATTAATCCCAAATTCTGAAGATGAGGTCAATAATGTCTGAAATATATGGTCAATATGTGCTGCAATTATCTGGAATGTTTTGATCAAATTGTTCGATAAATGCTCAGGTTCCAACATTATCAATCCAACTAAATTAATCTGAGACTATTCTGATCAGATATCAACTCCTGCAATATCACAGCAAACACACAAATTCCTGGTGAGGATGCATTGGTGAGGACGTGCAGATGAACAGTGAAGACATTGCAGGGAATGATCTCAGTTTGAACTTCAGACAGGGATTATGCAGCAGCTTGAACCGTTCTCTGCATTTCCCCACAGTAAGAAGTGTCACAACATCAGGTTAAAGTCCAACCGGTTTATTTGGTAGCACAAACATTCAAAGTGTCATGCCTTCTTCAGGTGAATGAGGAGCTGTGTTCACAAAGAGGGCATATGTAGACACAAACTCAATTTACAAGATAATGGTTGTAATGTGAGCCTTTACAGGTAATCAAGTCTTAAAGGTGCAGACAATGTGAGTGGAGAGAGAGTTAAACACATGATAAAGAGGTGCGTACTGTCTCCAGACAGGACAGTTAATGGGCTTTTGCAAGCCCAGCCAAGTCGTGAGGCTAACAGACAGTGTGACATGTACCCAAGATCCCGGTTGAGGCGTCCTCATGTGTGCGGAACTTGGCTATTAGTTTCTGCTCAGCGATTCTGCCTTGCCATGTGTCATGAAGGCCACCCTGGAGAACATTTACCCGAAGATCAGAGGCTGAATTCCCGTGATCGATGAAATGTTCCCCACAGTTCCAACTTCCTTTCTGGAACTGTGAGGAAATTGAACAGGGGAACTGAGGAAATTGGAACAGAAACAGAAAATGCTGCAAATTCTCAGCAGGTTTGACAGCATCTGTGGAGAGAGAATGGGGCGAATATTTGGAGCCTTCCTCTTCCTAACTGGAAACGTTGGCTCTATTCTCTCTCCACAGATGCTGTCAGAGCTGCTGAGATTTTGCAGCATTTTCTGGTGTAGTTTCAGATTGCAGCATCCGCTGTATTTTGCCCTTTATATTGACTCAGCAAATTGCATTTGTTCTCGGAATGATTGTGGAGAGAGAGGCGCATGCGCCATGGTGCACGGCCCTCAGCCCGGATGCCCTGACGCATGCGCGCTGCCCTCCCCTGGCCCCGCCCATTTCCTCAGTCAGCGGAAATCCTTTGTTTGAAACTGACTGAAATGGAAATGTCAGCGCCCAGGTCAGCGAGGGAACAGCGTTCACATCCCAGCAGCACATCCATTGGGGAGTGTGGACACAGAGGGGCTCAGAGATCCTCACTGACTCGGGGGAAGTTCAGGGAGATTCGGGAGCTGTTTGTAAGAGGCAGAGCGGAGCAGGAACCTGTTCCGGGATTGGAGTGAGCCGGGGGGAATGGAGAGGAGTTCTTGGGACTGTGTGAGACACTGCTGAGGGAGTCACAAGGTGAATAAGCTGCTAGTGAAAATGACCGGGCTTTTCTCTGCTCAAACCTGTGATGTATAATCCCGGTTCAGCTCCTGTTTCAGCTTGTTTGTTGGCATTGTCCAGTGAATGGGGGAAAACAGGCGGGACAGTGAGGATGGGAATAATTGCGGTAGACAGAGGGGAACCGGTGGATGTGGTGTTTCTCGATTTTCAGAAGGCGTTTGATAAGAACATAAGAAATAGGAGTAGGAGTAGGCCATCTAGCCCTTCGAGCCTGACCCGCCATTCAATAAAATCATGGCTGATCTGTCGTGGCTCAGTTCCACATTCCCGCCCTCTCCCCATAACCCTTAATCCCCTCTCTTATCAAAAACCCATCAACCCGCTTCTTAGAAATATTTAGCGAGGTAGCCTCCACCACTTCAACGGGCAGAGAATTCCAGAGTGCATCATCATGTATTATCTACTTGGAACCACAAAGCAGGACAATATGTTGTATATACAACATGCAACCACATCCTAATATCAGCATTCCACATTTAGGCAGGTCTTACAACAAGATTGCATTATAAAAATTTAAAGATATACTAAAATATCAATTACTACTTGTGGTAACATGCCTTTTAAGGGGCAATCCTTTGCAGGCCAGGTGATCGGGTCCTATGGAGAGGCTGTATGGGAAGTCAGTCCAACCTGGGCGCACATCCTGGGAGGAGGAAGACCTTCAGTTGGAGCTAGGGAGGAGAAGAGAGTATTCTTTGTCAGACACCTATATTGTATACGTAAGTTATTATTAGCTAATGAACCCTTCGTTGTTGGAGCGACATCGAGTCGCCTCCCTCTATTACACTGGCAACGAGAAAAACTCAGCCGTTGGGAGATCGCAGTGTGCATTTAGAGGGGGAGACAGGTCCAAATGCCCTTCAAATGACTAATTGGAAGATAGAGTCTTTTGACCCAGAAGTTGAAAACTGAGGACATTATATATCGAAAGGGTGCATTATTTCTTCAGGATCACTACAGGTGATACTACTGTCTATGGCCTACAAACCTACAGATTGGCAAGGAGCATATACTCTGATGCCCTGGAAATAAACGTGGCATTTTCCCCTCCCACCCACCACAAGAATTGTAGTGTGTGGGACTTGGATGATCCAAAGTTCTGTTGACCTAAGAACATAAGAAATAGGAGCAGGAGTAGGCCATCTTGCCCTTCGAGCCTGCCCCGCCATTCAATAAGATCATGGCTGATCTGAAGTGGATCAGTTCCACTTTCCCGCACTCTCCCCATAACCCTTAATTCCCTTGTCTACCAAAAACCTATCTACCCGTGACTTAAATATATTAAGTGAGGTAGCCTCCACCACTTCAACAGGCAGAGAATTCCAGAGTTTAACCACTCTTTAAGTGAAGAAGTTCCTCCTCAACTCCGATCTAAACTGCGCCCCCCCCCCTTATCTTGAGGCTGTGCCCTCTAATTCTGCTATCCTTTCTAAGCAGGAAGAATCTCTCTACCTCTACCTTATCCATCCCCTTCATTATCTTGTACGTCTCTATAAGATCTCTCCTCATCCTTCTAAACTGCAATGAGTACAGACCCAGTCTATTTAGTCTCTCTTCATAGACCAACCCCCTCATCTCCGGTATCAGCCCAGTGAGCCTCCTCTGCACTCCCTCCAAGGCCAAAATATCCTTGCGTAAGTGCGGCGACCAAAACTGCACACAGTGTTCCAGCTGCGGCCTCAGCAGTACTCTACAGTTGCAGCAAGACCTCCCTACTTTTATATTCTATCCCCCTCGCTATAAAGACTAGCATCCCATTCGCCTTCTTGATCACCTCCTGCACCTGCAGACTGGGTTTTTGCGACTCATGCACAAGGACCCCCAGGTCTACCCGCACCACAGCATGCTGCAGCTTTTCTCCCTTTAAATAGGAATCCCTCCTACTATTATTCCTGCCAAAGTGGATAACCTCACACTTGCTAACATTGTACTCCATCTGCCAGGTCCTCACCCACTCGCTCAGCCTATCCAGGTCCCTCTGCAGACTTTCCACACCCTCCGTACAATTTGCTTTTCCACTCATCTTTGTGTCATCAGCAAATTTCGTCACCCCACACTCAGCCCCCTCCTCCATATCATCTATATAAATGGTAAATAGCTGAGGCCCCAGCACCGATCCCTGCGGCATTCCACTGGTCACCATCCGCCAATCAGAACAGCACCCACTGACACCAACTCTCTGCTTCCTATTAGACAGTCAATCCTCTATCCACGCTAACACCTTACCCCCAACTCCATGCACCTTAGCCTTCTGTAGCAACCTTTTATGAAGCACCTTATCAAACACCTTTTGGAAATCTAAAAACACCACATCCACCAGTTCCCCTCTGTCTACCGCACTAGTCACATCCTCATAGAAATCCAATAAATTCGTCAAACACGACTTCCCCTTAACGAATCCGTGCTGTGTCTGCTCTATCAAACCATTCTTTTCTAGGTGCCTCGCTATTTCTTCTTCGATGACGGATTCAAGCATTTTTCCAACTACAGATGTTAAACTAACCGGCCTACACAAAAGGTTGCTTCAGAAGGTTAGGGGGCATGGAGTTGGGGGTAAGGTGTTAGCGTGGATAGAGGATTGGTTGTCTAATAAGAACATAAGAAATAGGAGCAGGAGTAGGCCATCTAGCCCTTCGAGCCTGCCCCGCCATTCAATAAGATCATGGCTGATCTGTCGTGGCTCAGTTCCACTTTCCCGCCCTCTCCCCATAACCCTTAATCCCCTCTCTTATGAAAAACCCATCAACCCGCGTCTTAAAAATATTTAGCGAGGCAGCCTCCACCACTTCAACGGGCAGAGAATTCCAGAGATTCACCACCCTTTGAGTGAAGAAGTTCCTCCTCAACTCCGTTCTGAACCGCCCCCCCTTTATCTTGAGGCTGTGCCCCCTAGTCCTACTGTCTTTTTTGAGCGGGAAGAGTCTCTCCACCTCTATCCTATCCATCCCATTCATCATCTTATACGTCTCAATGAGATCTCCCCTCATTCTTCTAAACTCTAACGAGTACAAGCCTAGTTTATTCAGCCTCTCCTCATAGCTCAACCCTCTCAACTCCGGTATCAGCCTAGTAAACCTCCTCTGCACTCCCTCCAAGGCCAAAATATCTTTGCGCTGCTGCGGCACCCAAAACTGCACACAGTACTCCAGCTGCGGCCTCACCAATGCCCTATACAGCTGCAGCAAGACCTCCCTACTTTTATATTCAATCCCCCTCGCTATGAAGGCCAGCATCCCATTCGCCTTCCTGACCACATGCTGCACCTGCAAGCTGGGTTTTTGCGACTCATGCACAAGGACCCCGAGGTCCCTCTGCACCGTCGCCTGCTGCAGTTTTTCACCACGTAAGTAATAGTCCTTCCTACCATTCTTCCTACCAAAGTGGACCACCTCACACTTGCCAACATTAAATTCCATTTGCCATTTCCTGGCCCATTCGCCCAGCCTATCTAGATCCTTCTGCAGACTCTCCACACCCTCCACACAATTTGCCGGTAACTAATGGAGTGCCGCAGGGATCGGTGCTGGGGCCTCAGCTATTTACCATTTATATAGATGATCTAGAGGAAGGGGCTGAGTGTAGGGTGACGAAATTTGCTGATGACACAAAGATAAGTGGAAAAGCAAATTGTACGGAGGGTGTGGAAAGTCTGCAGAGGGATCTGGATAGGCTGAGCGAGTGGGTGAGGACCTGGCAGATGGAGTACAAGTGTGAGGTTATCCACTTTGGCAGGAATAATAGTAGGAGGGATTCCTATTTAAAGGGAGAAAAGCTGCAGCATGCTATGGTGCAGGTAGACCTGGGGGTCCTTGTGCAAAAACCCTGTCTGCAGGTGCATGAGGTGATCAAGAAGGCGAATGGGATGCTGGTCTTTATAGCGAGGGAGATAGAATATAAAAGCAGGGAGGTCTTGCTGCAACTGTACAGGGCATTGGTGAGGCCGCAGCTGGAGTACTGTGTGCAGTTTTGGTCGCCGCACTTGCGCAAGGATATTTTGGCCTTGGAGGGAGTGCAGAGGAGGTTCACTGGGCTGATACCGGAGATGAGGGGGTTAGACTATGAAGAGAGACTAAATAGACTGGGTCTGTACTCGTTGGAGTTTAGGAGGATGAGGGGGGATCTTCTAGAGACGTATAAGATAATGAAAGGGATGGATAGGATAGAAGTAGAGAGATTCTTCCCGCTTAGAAAGGACAGCAGGACTAGAGGGCACAGCCTCAAGATAAGGGGGGGTGGTGGTGGTGGGGGGGGGGGGCAGTTTAGAACGGAGTTGAGGAGGAGCTTCTTCACTCAAAGGGTGGTGAATCTCTGGAATTCTCTGCCCGTTGAAGTGGTGGAGGCTACCTCGCTAAATATATTTAAAACACGGGTAGATGGGTTTTTGACAGACAAGGGAACTAAGGGTTATGCGGAGAAAGCAGGAAAGTGGAACTGAGCCACTTCAGATCAGCCATGATCTTATTGAATGGCGGGGCAGGCTCCAAGGGCTAGATGGCCTACTCCTGCTCCTATTTCTTATGTTCTTGTGTTCTTAATCGTGTAACTGACACGGATCGGAGGCATCAGCTCATTCAACTGAGAAAGGAGAAAAAAATGTGTTAGCAGTGGCTGTTTGTTTCACTAAATGGTGAGTGCAATGGGAAATGGAGTGCAATGGGTCCACTTTGGTAGGAATAATGGTAGGAAGGATTATTACTTACGTGGAGAAAAACTGCAGCAGGCGATGGTGCAGAGGGACCTCGGGGTCCTTGTGCATGAGTCGCAAAAACCCCGCCTGCAGGTGCAGCAGGTGGTCAGGAAGACGAATGGGATGCTGGCCTTCATAGCGAGGGGGATTGAATATAAAAGTAGGGAGGTCTTGCTGCAGCTGTATAGGGCATTGGTGAGGCTGCAGCTGGAGTACTGTGTGCAGTTTTGGGTGCCGCACCTGCGCAAAGATATTTTGGCCTTGGAGGGAGTGCAGAGGAGGTTTACTAGGCTGATACCGGAGTTGAGGGGGTTGAGCTATGAGGAGAGGCTGAATAGATTAGGCTTGTACTCGTTTGAGTTTAGAAGAATGAGGGGAGATCTCATTGAGACGTATAAGATGATGAATGGGATGGATAGGATAGAGGTGGAGAGACTCTTCCCGCTCAGAAAGGATAGTAGGACTAGGGGGCATAGCCTCAAGATAAAAGGGGGGCGGTTTAGAACAGAGTTGAGGAGGAACTTCTTCATTCAAAGGGTGGTGAATCTCTGGAATTCTCTGCCCGTTGAGGTGGTGGAGGCTGCCTTGCTCAATATTTTTAAGACGCGGGTTGATGGGTTTTTGATAAGCGAGGGGATTAAGGGTTATGGGGAGGGGGCGGGAATGTGGAACTGAGCCACGACAGATCAGCCATGATCTTATTGAATGGCGGGGCAGGCTCGAAGGGCTAGTTGGCCTACTCCTGCTCCTATTTCTTATGTTGTTATGAAATCGTAACTAGATCTGAGGGAACCTCACTCTCCACCCGGGTAGTGACATCCTCTGAACGGTACTAGTGTGGAGATTCTAAATGTTGTCAAGTGTTATCAAAACACCAAAACTAACGGATGGATTGAGGTTGTGTGTGGGGAAGTAGAATCAGAAACCTTTCTTATTGCTGGTTATGATTCGTAGAACAGTTTTTTTCATAACTGATTACCAATTGTAAAATGTTCTTGTACCTTTCATTGGCATCGACTGAGCTTGACTTAAAAGATATATATTTTCTTTCTCTAGGTGAACGTATGAAGAAACAATTTCCAAGTTGTGGATTCATCACAGAAAAAAGTAAGTTGCCCTGTCTCCTTCTAACTGCCAGTAGGTACAATATTCATCTTAAAGTGCGGAGATACAGACAGAGCATCAGTTCCATTGTAACAGAGAATATAAAAGGTCAGAATTTCATTGCTGTCAGGTTCTAGGTAAACATATTCAATCCTACAATCATGTACTAAAGTACAGGTGGAATATTTTTCCACAGTTCACTACTGGTTAGTATTACTGAGGGCAGGTCAGTCAGTGTCAATCCAAAATCATAAGCATTATCACATAATCATAGTATGCAGAAGTGGCCCTTTGTCCCTTTGACTGTGGACCAACAAAACTAAACCTTCAATAATCCCACTTTCCACCCTTAGCCCATAAGCTTGACAGTTATGACATTCAAGAGTTCATTTTAATTGTTGGCTTTTTCCCCACCTCTACTACCCTCCCAGGCAGTGCATTTGAGACTCTCAACTCCCTCTGGGTAAACAAATCTTTCCTCGAGTCACATTGAAAGGTGGATCTATCGTCCCACAAGTGTAGACCTTCAGCTGGCAATAAAATACCAGATTGATTGAAATGTACAGAATTAATCCAAGCATTCTACCTAGTCACCACAAAAAGCAACACATTAAATTCCATTGCACGGATCTCAAATTTTGTCTTCAAGTTTCATATTGTTTCACCTGCAGTAATACAGCATAAGCCAGCTCACAGTTCTCACTCATGGTCATAATACCGGAATACAGCAAATTAAAAGGAATGTTATATTAGAATTAGCTCAACAGATTTAGACTGGTACAGAAATTAAAATAACATCAGTCACATAGGAGAGATAATCTGATGGAAAATAAACCCCATTTCCCATAATAAACACAGACAGTTACAATGCAAAACCAATATACACATACTAGAACAGAGAGATAGAACAGACATTGATGGCTGCAGTGAAAAATAAAATGTATTGAAAAGTTTCTAGTGCACATCATGATGGAGAGCAGTCACTTGCATACCAGAAGCTGAGGTTGCATTCTTATACCAAGGCTCCTGTGTGAAATGTTCAACAGAAGCAATTGATTCAAATGTCATAGGTAAAGAGCAAGGCCACACACACACCACTATGAAATATTTTTATGTTTGCTGATAAGCATGAGCATTCACAGATTGAATACTGAGTTGAAGATAAATGTCTGCACACCAATAATAGTTCACAGATATTAATGGAACACACAAATTGACAAGAACAAGACATAAACATGTGTGCATAACGGCACAGAAAACATCAAACATTTAATATTAAATGCAGAATTAACTTGGCACTCATGCAAATTGTATGAAAGGATGTAAAAAAAAATGCCCAGAATTCAGACATTGAGAAAGGGGGTGATTCATTGATATTCAAAAGCTACACAACATCTAAAACTGACAATTGCTGACTAAAATCAAATCTACATATCAGTGATTGACAGATGCAGAATGTACAAACAAGGCTCTGATTCAAAACAGAACAGCTCCTGAAAACCAGAAATGCCCAGGGACAATGAAACACCAGCCTTCAATTACCAGGAACTGACAGGGAATTTGAAAAGTCACATTTGGACGTCAGAAACTGAGATGTGATAAATGCAGAAATATATCAATTTCACAAAACTGAATATTCTCATGACAGTTCTGAACTTACATCCAATGTTATAAAGTGTTATGCCAGGTGTTATGTACTGTTATGACAGATCTAGATCACAATGCTATAGACAAACAAAGGTATTTATTCTCTTCTGTCAAACAAGATTGGACATTTTCATATTTTAGGATAGTCAGACATTGCAAAAACCATCACATGCACTGTAATAAGACCAAAGACAAGGGCATTGAAGCAAAATCACTCTTCCTTCCCACAAAACAAGAGATACAGAGTAAAATACATAAATGTAACACAACGACTGAGAGGTAGAGAACTAAGGAAGGCATCTGTCAGAATGATGAAGAGAGAAAGCAAGCCCTCATGGCAGAAAATGATCGACACAAAATGAGTAAAAATCAGAACTGAAAACTGATAGTGATGTTGCAACAAGTACACAACATGAAATAAGACCAGAAACATGGCTGATGAGGCTGACGTACACAGACTGAACGCAGATTCCAATGACATCGACAGACAGCCACAATATTACACCCACAACACAGACAAAGAGGTGCAGAATGAAACCACTCGTCCACAACATAAATATGAATACAGAAAGAAAACACTTCTCAAGATAAGAAGGATAAAGTTAGTCCAAAAGCACACATTGATGGCCCTGATACAACAACTATTAAACATGTACATACAACTGTAATGTGCACAGTGAATGGGAAGCACAGTTGAGAAAGGTGAATATGCACAGTATAAATGGAACTCGAATATCAGATGTTGACAATAAAACTGAAAATGATAGTTATGAAGTAAAGGCAATACCCACATACCAGAATCCAACAAGCAAAGATCAAACACCTACAATCTCAAACCAGAGATTGACAGTAAATGATGAATTCATTGACACATAGAAGAAAGGATCAGGAGGAGGCCATTTGACCTTTCAAAACTGCTCCCCCATTCATTATGATCATGGCTGATCATCCAACTCAATAGCCTCATCCTGATTTCTCCCCATAGCCTTTGATCCCATTGCCCCAAAGTGCTATAACTGGCTACCTCTTGAATACATTCAATATTTTGGCATCAACTACTTCCTGTGGTAATGAATTTCACAGGCTCATCACTCTTTCGGTGAAGAGACGCCTCCTCACCTCTGTTCTAATTGGTGTACCCTGAATCCTCAAACTGTGACCTCTGGCTTTGGACTCCTCCCCCACCGGGAACTACTCCTTACATCTACCCTATCTAGTCCTGTTAGCATTTTATAAGTCTCTATAAGATTCTCTCTTATTCTCTGAACTCCAGCAAAAACAATCCTAACCTCATCAACCTATCCTCACACATCAGTACTGCCATCCCCGGAATCAGCCTACTAATCCTACTTCGCTGCATTCCCTCAAGAGCAAGAACATCCTTCCACAGAAAAGGAGACCAAAACTGCACACAATACTCTAAGTGTGACCTGAAACTGCACACAATTCTCTAGGTGTGGCCCAAAACTTCAGTACTATAAGTGTAGCCTCACAAAGGCTCTGTACAATTACAACAACACAATCCTGCTCCTGCAGGCGAAAGCCCTGCAATGAAGGCCAACATACCATTTGCCTTCTTTATCGCCTGCTGCACATGCATGCTTACCTTTAATGACTGGTGCACAAGGACACCAGGTCCCACTGCACATTCCCCTCTCCCACTTTACAGCCATTCAGGTAGTAATCTGCCATCTTGTTTTTGCTTCCAAAGTGAATAAACTCACATTCATCCTTCTTCATTATCCAAGAGACACAGGATAAATTCATGGATACATATTGACCCTGGCATTTACAGCGTATGTGCAATTGTAGTACAAAACATAATGTCAATTAAGCACATAACTCTTAATTAGCACATTATTTGCAGAATATCTGCCACATTTATCTTGCAGAGAGTGGTAAATGCAGAATAATACTCACATTCAATGACACATATATCAAATTGTTGCATAGGAGTAATTAACAATATGCAAGGTAAAATTCCTGTACAAAAACATAATGTTCAAAATCCACAGTAAGATAATGGAACTTGACAGACACAGAGGGATCCCCCATTCACTTGGCCTCATTTTAAAAGATGTAGAAGAGAAAACATTCTCCAAAACCAGAAAACAACACGTACAGAAATTTCAACCCCGCTGTACACACATGCACACGCTAGCTCCAAGTGCAGCATCAGGCCGACTGTTTACCAGTTTGTGTTCACGGATGACAAGATTCAACTTTTTGTGGATTGTTGTTGCCATCTGCTGGTTGAAAATGAGCACTAGGTACATATTCATTCAGCAAGAAAGGACTTGGAATAATGTAACAGGAAACCGGTACTATTAGATTAACCTGTTCGCAAACCCTTATATTAATCAAATTTAGAGTCCTAAAGATCGAGGGTATGAAGCATTTCTATAAATGTAGAGCATGTAGTTTAGTGTGAAGTCAATGATCAGATAGCTGTGAGAAGGGTTGCCTTCCAAGCCACTGACCATAGTTTGATTTCCAGCTTTTGCAGTGATCCCATTTTTTCTATAGTTTTAATGCATT
This sequence comes from Carcharhinus amblyrhynchos, assembly GCF_965287045.1. Taxonomy (NCBI): domain Eukaryota; kingdom Metazoa; phylum Chordata; class Chondrichthyes; order Carcharhiniformes; family Carcharhinidae; genus Carcharhinus; species Carcharhinus amblyrhynchos. The sequence continues at coordinate 4,429,990 of NC_137330.1, forward strand.
CAATTAAAATATTTCCAGCATTGAAATAGGTCGCTTTTAAAATAAGAACAACAGAATAATCTTATCATGAATATGTTTTCAATGTAAAAGTATGTTTGTTTCTTGAATAGAAATGTTTTTATAACAAAAATATTGGCCTGCAAATTAATAAATGAATTTGAAGAAAACATAATTGTTTAAATAGTAAGTTATTGAAACAGACAAGAAAAATTCAAGCAAACCTGTACAATGAATTCTTCTGATGTCTTCTGAAGTTTGTAATTGACTTATTTTTAAGACGCGGGTTGATGGGTTTTTGATAAGAGAGGGGATTAAGGGTTATGGGGAGAGGGCGGGAATGTGGAACTGAGCCACGACAGATCAGCCATGATCTTATTGAATGGCGGGGCAGGCTCGAAGGGCCAGATGGCCTACTTCTGCTCCTATTTCTTATGTTCTTATTATGTTCTTATAATAGTATCAATTTAAAAGACAGAACACCTGAAATGGTGAGTTAATTCTGATACAATGTGGATAAACTGACACTGACAAATTACACAGATACTGCCAGATTATCAGGCCCAATGTAACAAAGAAAATAATTATTCAGTCCCACACTGTGCCCAAGGTCAGAGATCACTTTTCAAACCAAGAGTAAACTAGAATGCCATTGGGTGACTTATTAAAATTTCCCTGTAACGCAGGTAAGAGGTGGAGACATCAATCATAGAATTTAAAAACACCAGATTGAAATATCCTGTGTGATATTGGTTAGAAAACAAATAGCTGTTCTAGAGTGGACAAAATAGAACCTATAGACAGGAGCTGTAAAAATTTCAATGAAGTACCCAAGAATTCAGCCAAGGCCACACGTTGCATACCAGTCCAATGTAAAAAAAAACACATAATAGAGAATTGAAAGGGAAATGCCAGTTCCTTTCCTGCAGAATTACATGTGGGATCAAGGTTCTGATTGACACATCCACATTCTATTATGCACATAGTTTCAAAGAACAGTACAGCACAGGAACAGGGCCTTTGGCCCATTAAGTCTGTGCGGATGCAGATGCCTCTCTGACCTAGTATTTTCTTGCCTCTATGTGGTCCATCTCCATCTATTCCCATCTATTCATGTATCTATCCAGATGTTTGTTGAACATTTTGAGAGAATCTGTTTCCACCACCGTCTCTGGCAGCACGTCTCAGGCATTCACCACCCTCTGTGTGAATAACTTGCCCTTTACATGTCTTTTAGATTTTTTCCCTCTCAGTTTCAAACTATTCCCCCAAGCAACTGGCCCTTCAGCTCTGGGAGAAAGGCTCTGAATGTCCACTCTATCCAAGCCTGTCATAATTTTGCAAACTTAGATGCTCCAATGAAAATAATCCAATGTATCTCCAGAGTCCATATCCTCCAAACCAGGCAATTTCCTGGTAATTCTCTTCTGCACCCTTTCCAATACATGAACGTCCTTCCAGTAGTGTGGCAAGCAGATTTGTACACAATACTCCAAAATGTAGCCTAACCAAAGTCTTTTGCAGTTGCAACAATATTTTCTAATTCCCATGCTTAAAGCCTGGACTGGTGAAGTCCAGCATGCCATATGCTTACTTGACCACATTGTCTGGCTGAGTTTATATCTTTAGAGAACTGAACTTTCAAAATGAATACCATTCCACAACTCAAATACAGCTAGTGAGATTAATCTCTTACTATAACACACACCAAATCCATAATATAATTTATAACAAACATATATTGATATGTTGCAATGTTAAACAAATAGTTTCCAGTAGAATGCATGATATAAAAATAAAATTCAGATACAGAATATCCTACACTCATATACAACAAAAACAGATACAGATTGAAAACTACACTTATATAGATAGGCAGAGAATCAAATCTGTAAAATGAATCTGCCATTCACATTTTTGCCTCAGACAGACACAAGAACAACACCTTCCAAAACATACCAGAGAGAGAGAGAAAAAAAGCAATATAATGATTCCTACGCATGCTCACGGTACTAGTGGCTGACAGATTGAGGATGCAGCCCTTAGTTATAGAAACTGCCAAGACTGAAATCTACATAAGAAATCCCAGGGTCACATATACTCTCTGAAACTGAAGAATGGGGGAAATGATTTTGTTCATAAAATCTGCATGCATACAGAATCTATCCTCCAATCAAATACAGTGTGGTCCAAATATGATGGAATATGTCAGGCACTGAAAGATATAGACGGTAGCACGTTAACACCCAACGGCAGAAACATAAGATGTTTAAATGAATCATACACTCACTGTCAGCTGGAACTTGATGAGAACTGAATTAATCCACACTCATATTTATGTTGAGAGAAATAGAACCAAGCCCATGCTTTCAGAAGACCCCAAAACTGGCAAGTCATGCAATAATCTCACCTCATTGAGATTACGAGAAAAACACGCACAGAGCTGTAGCCACAGTAATATTCACAGTCAATATTTTTCAAAGTCCAATAGACACAGGTCGGAATCCGTAGTGAGTGAAATAGCATGCCACAGATTGAATGACACTTAATAAATCGAACACAAATGTTTTGACTGAATCACAATCAACTTCAGCTTTACAAATTCAAATGTGCAGGTTAAGTGGACTGTCCATGTTAAATTGTCCCTTAGTGTCCCAGGATGTGTATGTTAGAGGAAGTGATGGGGTAAATATATGGGGCTTTGGGAATAAGGCCTGGATGGGACTGTTTTTGGTGCAGACTCAATAGGCTAGATGGCCCCTTTCTGCACTGCAGGGATTCTAAGATTCTATGGTTCTATTTGTCCCAGACAGATTCTACTGGAACCCACTCTCACAGGTTCTACCAAGTAAAGGGTGGTTTAATCCCAGTTTTGCTTCATTACAAGTACTGAGTTATACACAAAGAGGTACAATACACAACTTCACAAATGCTAAGTGAAAATGGTCTGTACAAAGTTGTGCAAATTGTTCAGCATTCAGAGGGAGGAGAAAAAATTGAACAAACACATATGATGCAATTCTTGAGAGCAACCATGGAACAAAAAGATTTCTACTCTCGAGAATGGAAAACAACATGCAGAGTACCATAGACTGATGGATATAGAAGGAAACTATTATTCTGACACTGAGACAAATAATATCACTGCCCACTTGCAGAATGATAAATTCTAAAACTGAGAATCCCATAAAAAGGTCTGAGAGCCACTTTGCTCTAGCCACTTTTCTCTAGCAACTAGTTTCATCACCCAAGTTTCCAACTGATATAGATCAGTTGGAGACTTGGGCAGAGAGATGGCAGATGGAGTTTAATTTGGACAAATATGAGTTAATGCATTTTGGAAGGTCTAATACAGATAGGGAATACACAGTAAATGGCAGAACGCTTAAGAGTATTGATAGACAAAGGGATTTGGGTGTACAGGTACACAGGTCACTGAAAGAGGCAGTGCAGATGGAGAAGGTAGTCAAGAAGGCATACGGCATGCTTGTCTTCATCGGCCGGAGTATTGAGTTTAAAAATTGGCAAGTCGTGTTGCAGCTTTATAGAACCTTAGTTAGGCTGCACTTAGAATATGGTGTCCAATTCTGGTCACCACACTACCAGAAAGATGCGGAGCCTTTGAAGAGTGTACAGAAAGATTTACCAGGATGTTACCCGGTATGGAGGGCATTAGCTACGAGGAGAGGTTGGAGAAACTTGGTTTGTTCTCTCTGGAGCAACGGAGGTTGAGGGCAGACCTGATAGAAGTCAACAAGATTATGAGAGACATGGACAGAGTGGATAATCAAAAGCTTTCTTCCAAAGCGGAAGAGTCAGTTACTAGGGGGCATTGGTTTAAAGTGAAAGGGGCAAGATTTAAAGGAGACATAGGAGGCAGATTTTTTACACAGAGAGTAGTGGGTGCATGGAACTCGTTGCCTGGGGAGGCAGGGGAAGTGGATAAGGTAGTGATTTTTAAGGGGTGTCTTGTCAAGTACATGTATAGGATGGGAATAGAGGGTTATAATCCCTGGGAGGGTAGAGTGTTTTAGTTAAGTTGGACAGTATGGTTCATGTAGGCTTGGAGGCTCGTAGGGCCTGTTCCTGCACTGTAATTTTCTTTGTACTTTGTTCTTAACAATACTCACATTTGAAACTGTCAGCAAATGTTTACTAAATTTGTACTGGGTTCAGAGTGTCCTCTGATGAGTGACTGAATTAATTAGGATCATTTTCCCTAGAGTTTGCTCTGTTAAGAAGCTGAACGACATGGGACAACAGTTTGATAAATCAGTATCAAATCCAACATCATTCATCTTTAACTTTCAACAGCCCTCTCCAGCAACTGAATTCAGACAACTATTTTTCTCAACTCCTTTTTCTTGTATCACATATGACTATATGGCCCTGTATACCTCACCCAGGTTTCTATTACATTAATCAAGAAAATACCACAAGATCCTCTTCTTCAAGGCACTCAAATACATGAATAGGATGGGAATAGATGGATACAGTCCCCAGAAGGGTAGGGGGTTTTAGTTCAGTCAGGCAGCATGGTCTGTGCAGGCTTGGTGGGGCGAAGGGCCTGCTCCTGTGCTGTAATCTTCTTTGTTCTTTGGGAAACAAAAGCTTATTCAATCTTCTGCTAAATAAGGATTTGCATGATTAAAAAGGAGTAATTGTTCTGCTTTCCAGCATCTGCTGTATTCCTTTCAAACAAGCCGAATATTCATAACGAACCCTTGAATTTTGAAGCAGTTCCACTTAAACATAAAATATAGTAATAGCGTAGTATCATCACACCAAGGAATGGATATGATTCTATCCTCTCCATTCTGAGTATTGGCTTTGGAAGTTTAAGAATGGAGCAAAAAACATCATTTTTGTGAACTTCAGTCCTGCAGTAAAATTGGACAAGTCCAAACTTCCTTGGAAAAGTGACGCCTAAGAGGAGGTCTAGTAGAGGCTTTCAAAACCTGAGGGGCATGGGCAGAGTTACTTCTGAGAAATTACACCCCCTCGTCCCCCCACAATGCCAAAATCAGGAGAGTGGGGACACAGAACTGAAATGACTGCTTGTCAATGTGAATGAAAAATATTTTGATGCAGGGCATGGTTACAGACTGCAATGCACTGCCTGAAAGCATGATAGAGACTGGCTCAAATAAAGAGTTTGTATTCAGAATAAGCTCTGATATGAAAAGAAAGATTGTGCAATGTTTCTAAGGGAAGGCAGGAGATTGGGGACTGGGTGAGTTGCAGACCTGGAGACAGTATAGACAGGATGAGTCAAGTGGCCCACTACACTGCCAAACTTCTGTCATTCTGACGTTGCAAGAAGTCTCACAACACCAGATTCGAGTCAAACCAGTTTATTTGATAGTAATCCCACAAGCTTTCGGAAACGGTGTTCCTTCGTCAGGTGTGTGGAAGGTTCTGAACAAAGAACAAAGAAAAACACAGCACGGGAAATAGGCCCTTCGGCCCAACGAGCTCGCACTGCTATCTTAAAAATGTTTTTCCTCCTCCACCCTTGACCCATGTCTATGCTTATGGTACCCCCATTGGAAACCAGATTAAGGGGAGAATAATTTAGGGATAATTTGTTACACCAGTCAGCCTAAGAGCACAGCTTTGGGGTGTGGGAGGAAACCGGAGCACCCGGAGGAAACCCACACAACCACCGGGAGAACGCGCAAACTCCTACAGACACTGGCCCAAATCCATGTATCTGCACAGCTAACGGTGATAGTCACTGAGCTGTTGTGCCCACCTGCTGGTCCAGTTTATTTGATAGTAATCCCGCAAGCTTTCGGAAACGGTGTTCCTTCGTCAGGTGTGTGGAATGTTCTGATCAGAGAAACACAAATGCCGCAAAGTACTAGGCTACTCTCGATACATCCAACAGTAGCCCATGCACAACCCATCATGTGCATGCCCCTCATTAGACAACACGGTGGACCGACACACCTGTGGAGTAAAAGAGAAAAACATCAACACGTAACGGTTGATTTCCAGGAACGTCCTGAGGCTCTGATCCTTATTTAAAACTGTCTCCTATAACCCTCCATCCCTGTTTCACTCATGTGTCTATCTAAGTAAACCTTAAACAAGTCCAGCATGCCTGCCTCCACCACCTTACTTGGCAGTGCATTCCATACCCCCACGACCCTCAGTGTGAAAAACCTTCCTCTAGTATCCAAATTATACTTCTCTCCCCTCTCACCTTAAGCCCGTGGCCCTTCGTGATATTTGTCTCCAATCTAGGAAAAAGCCTGCCACTGTTTACTCTACCTATACCCTTCATTATTTTATACACCTCTATCAGATCCCCCCTTAATCTCCGTCTTTCTAAGGAGAAGAGCCCTAGTTTACCCAATCTTTCCTCATAACCCAGTCCTTTCATACCAGGCAGCATCCTGGTAAACCTCCTCTGCACTGTCTCCAGGGTCTCCACATCCTTCCGGTAGTAAGGTGACCAGAACTGGACGCAGTACTCCAAATGCGGTCTAACCAACGTTCTGTACAACTGTAGCATTAGACACCAGCTCTTGTACTCTATACCTCTTCCTATAAAGGCTAGTATGCCATAAGCTTTCTTTGCAACCTTCTCCACCTGTGTTGCCACCTTCATAGACTTGTGCATTTGCACTCCCAGGTTCTTCTGCATTCCTACACTCTTAATTGGTCTACCCTTTATCATGTAACTCCCCTCTACATTATTCCTTCCAAAATGCATCACCTCGCATTTATCAGGATTAAATTCCATCTGCCATCTATCTGCCCAATATACCAGCCTATCTATATCCTGCTGTGTCACCTGACAGTCCTCCTCATTATCCGCCAATCCTGCCATCTTGGTGTCATCTGCAAACTAGCTGATCACACCACGTACGCCCTCTTCCAAGTCATTTATATGTATTATGAATAGAAGAGGTCAGTCACCTGTGGCACACCACTGGTGACTGACCTCCAGCTAGGAAAGGACCCTTCCACTACTACTCTCTGTCTCCTGTTACCAAGATGTGGATGTGCCGGCATTGGACTATTACCCAGCCAGTTTTCAATCCATCTAGATACCTGTCCCTGTATCCCATGAGCCTTAACCTATAATAATAGAGGGAGTAGGGGGCGTGAGTATGGTTGGTGGCGTTGCGGCAAATAGGGTCCAGGTGAAGGCTGGGATGAAAGCGCTTTATCTGAATGCACGAAGCATTCGGAATAAAGTGGATGAGCTGGTGGCGCAGATCGACACAAATGGATACGATCTGGTGGCCATTACAGAGACGTGGCTGCAGGGTGACAGGGACTGGGAGCTGAATGTACAGGGCTATCAAGTGTTTAGGAAGGATAGGCAGGAGGGAAAAGGGGGGGGCGTAGCTCTGCTGATTAAGGACAGCATCACGGTGGTAGCAAGGGATGATATTGGAGCCAAGGAGCAGAGGGTGGAATCGTTGTGGGTGGAGATTAGGAACAGCAAAGGGAGGAAGACGCTGGTGGGTGTCGTCTATAGGCCCCCAAATAATGATCTGGAGGTGGGGCGGGCTGTTAACGCGCAAATAAGTGCGGCGTGCAGGAATGGGACGGCCGTAGTTATGGGGGATTTCAATCTGCATATTGATTGGTCGACCCATGTTGGACGCGGGGGGCTCGAGGAAGAGTTCTTGGAATGCTGCCGGGATAGTTTCCTCGAACAGTGTGTGTTGGAGCCGACGAGGGAGTGAGCTATCTTGGATCTGGTGCTATGTAATGAGGCGGGTAGAATTAGGGACCTTGTAGTGAAGGATCCTCTTGGGGAGAGTGATCATTGTATGGTGGAGTTTCTGGTGCAGATGGAGGAGGAGAAAGTGGGTTCCCGGACACGCGTCCTTTGTTTGAATAGAGGGGAGTACAGTAGGATGAGAGAAGAATTGGTGAATGTGGACTGGGGGAGCGCGTTGGAGGGAGGGTCTGTTAAGGAGCAGTGGAGGATCTTTAAGGAGATCTTTCTTGGTGCTCAGTGGAAATTTATTCTGATGGTCAAGAAGGATAGTAGGAGGAGAGGTAATAAGCCGTGGATAACGAAGGAGGTGAAGGAAAGTGTTAAACTAAAAGCGGAGGAATTTAGAGTAGCAAAGAGTAGTGGGCGAGAAGAGGATTGGGAGAGGTTTAAATGTCAACAAAGATTGACAAAGAAGTTGATAAAGAAGGGTAGGAGAAACTATGAAGCTGGGCTAGCGCTTAATATAAAAAAGGATAGCAAGAGTTTTTATAAATATATAAAAAGGAAGAGGCTGGCTAGGGTGAATGTTGGTCCTTTAGAGGATGAGAAAGGGGACCTAGTGGTAGGGGATGGGGATATGGCTAAGGTATTGAATAACTTTTTTGTTTCTGTCTTCACGGAGGAGGACGTGAATAATTTGCCGGGTGTTAGCGATGGAAAGGTGGTAGTACTGGAGAGTCTTAATGACATTACTGTTACTAGAGAGGCGGTGCTCGACAGACTGGAGGGGCTGATTGTGGACAAGTCCCCAGGACTGGATGAAATGCATCCGAGGGTTCTGAAAGAAATGGCGGAGGTGATAGTGGATGCCTTGGTGGTTATTTTCCAGATGTCGCTGGATTCCGGGGAAGTGCCGGATGATTGGAAAACGGCTAATGTTACGCCGTTGTTTAAGAAGGGTGCCAGGCAAAAGGCGGGGAATTATAGGCCGGTTAGTTTAACGTCTGTGGTAGGTAAAATGTTAGAATCTGTCATTAAGGAGGAAATTGCGAGGCATCTTGAAGGGAATTGCTTGATAGAGCAGACGCAGCACGGTTTCGTTAAAGGGAAGTCGTGTCTGACAAGTTTACTGGAGTTCTATGAGGATGTGTCTAGGGCGGTGGATAGAGGAGAGCCGGTGGATGTGGTCTTTCTAGATTTTCAGAAGGCGTTTGACAAAGTACCTCCCAAGAGGTTATTGCAGAAGGTCGAGGGACGTGGGGTTGGGGGTAGGGTGTTAGCGTGGATAGAGGATTGGTTGTCAAATAGGAGGCAGAGAGTGGGGGTCAACGGGTGCTATTCGGATTGGCGGATGGTGACTAGTGGAGTGCCCCAGGGGTCAGTGCTGGGGCCTCAGCTTTTTACCATTTATATAGATGATCTGGAGGAGGGAACCGACTGTAGGGTGTCGAAATTTGCTGATGACACCAAGATTGGGGGAACGGCAAATTGTGCGGAGGGTGTGGAGAGTCTACAGAAGGATCTAGATAGGCTGGGCGAATGGGCCAGGAAATGGCAAATGGAATTTAATGTTGGCAAGTGTGAGGTGGTCCACTTTGGTAGGAAGAATGGTAGGAAGGACTATTACTTACGTGGCGAAAAACTGCAGCAGGCGACGGTGCAGAGGGACCTCGGGGTCCTTGTGTATGAGTCGCAAAAACCCAGCTTGCAGGTGCAGCAGGTGGTCAGGAAGGCGAATGGGATGCTGGCCTTCATAGCGAGGGGGATTGAATATAAAAGTAGGGAGGTCTTGCTGCAGCTGTATAGGGCATTGGTGAGGCTGCAGCTGGAGTACTGTGTGCAGTTTTGGGCGCCGCACCTGCGCAAAGATATTTTGGCCTTGGAGGGAGTGCAGAGGAGGTTTACTAGGCTGATACCGGAGTTGAGGGGGTTGAGCTATGAGGAGAGGCTGAATAAACTGGGCTTGTACTCGTTAGAGTTTAGAAGAATGAGGGGAGATCTCATTGAGACGTATAAGATGATGAATGGGATGGATAGGATAGAGGTGGAAAGACTCTTCCCGCTCAGAAAAGACAGTAGGACTAGGGGGCACAGCCTCAAGATAAAAGGGGGGCGGTTTAGAATGGAGTTGAGGAGGAACTTCTTCACTCAAAGGGTGGTGAATCTCTGGAATTCTCTGCCCGTTGAAGTGGTAGAGGCTGCCTCGCTAAATATTTTTAAGACGCGGGTTGATGGGTTTTTGATAGGAGAGGGGATTAAGGGTTATAGGGAGAGGGCGGGAAAGTGGAACTGAGCAGCGACAGATCAGCCATGACCTTATTGAATGGCGGGGCAGGCTCGAAGGGCTGGATGGCCTACTCCTGCTCCTATTTCTTATGTTCTTATGTTATGTTCTTATAACCTTTTCAACCAACCTACCATGAGGGACTTTGTCAAACGCCTTACTGAAATCCATATAGACGACATCAACAGCTCGTCCTTCGTCAACCGTTTTTGTCACCTCCTCAAAAAATTCTACCAGATTCGTAGGGTAAGACCTCCCCTTAAAGCCATGCTGCGTATCCCTAATCAGGTCGCAATGCTCCAAATGCGTATACATCCTATCCCTAAGAATCTTTTCCAACAACTTTCCTACCACTGACATCAAACTCACCTGCCTATAATTACCAGGGTTATCCCTACTGCCCTTTTTAAACAGCGGTACCACATTAGCTATCCTGCAGTCCTCTAGGACTTCACCTGTGTCCAGAGACAAAAAGTCACACACAGTTTACAGAATACTGAGTAGAATGCAAGTCTTTACAGCTAATCTGTTATTCAAGTCTTAAAGATGCAGACAATGTGAGTGAAGATAGCATTAGCATAGGTTAAAGAGATGTGTATTGTCTCCAGACAGGACAGTGACTGGGATTTTACAAGCCCAGGCAAGTCATGGGGGTTACAGATAGTGCGACATGAACCCAGATCCCGGTTGAGGTCGTCCTCATCTGTGCGGAACTTGGCTATGAGACTCTGCTCAGCGACTCTGCGCTGTCGTGTGTCGTGAAGGCCGCCTTGGCGAATGCTAACCTGACATTCTGACAGTGTGGCTGTGACAAGCAGTGAATCTGATTGGTTACTTTCCATAGCCAATCAGTGACAGATAGCACATTACGATTTGACATCAGCGTGAATCAGCCAATGGGAAAATTGTCCTCCCCGATCCTTTATTTGCATTGAGCCTTGTCTGAGTCTATGAATAGTGAGGTCCGGGGCTTTTCCTGGCTGTTGCGTTTCTGAAATCGAAGCTGAGAATGGCAGAAGATAAGAAGCAGCAAATTTCCAAGAAGGGCGGCAAGAAAGCCCTGAAGAAACCGACAACTAAGACTGGCAAGAAGAAGAGGCGAAGCAGGAGGGAGAGTTATGGCATCTACATCTACAAAGTGATGAAGCAGGTTCACCCCGACACCGGCATCTCGTCCAGGGCCATGAGCATCATGAACTCCTTCGTCAACGACATTTTCGAGCGCATCGCGGGCGAGGCTTCTCGACTGGCCCATTACAACAAGCGCAGCACCATCAGCTCCCGGGAGATCCAGACCGCCGTGCGCCTGCTGCTGCCCGGGGAACTGGCCAAGCACGCCGTGTCGGAGGGAACAAAGGCCGTGACCAAGTACACCAGCTCCAAGTAAAACTACACAATGCACTGAAAAATAATAAAGGCTCTTTTAAGAGCCACCCACAACTTCCATTAAGAAGCTAAGCCTTTTTAGTAATTCGATGTTAATTTTTCAATTAAACACTTTGAAATTGATTTTCTATAATGAGGAATGCAGAATGAGAATTCGGTGCATCTTTGTATCCTGTTTGTAAACTGTCAGCATTTAGTGGCTGCTCGGTGACTCTGGCTGCGTTCTGATATCTGCTCTTGACGCTGGCTTTGACAGACAGCGAATAGATCGCGAAAGAGTCCATTTCTGTGTTCGACTACGCTCACGATAGTCGATCAGTTTATTAAACTTCAACCTTACTGGTGTCGAAACTTCAATCTCCATACTGACAACAAAACGAAAACTCCGCTTTTGACACTGAATTTGTAACCGATTTCAAACTGGATACAATATTGGCCTGTTACCAGAATGAGACATTCTGCCGCACGACCAGAGTGTTTTAAATAACTGCCAGATTAATATTGATTAAACTGCGGATTGTAAAAATGAATTTGGAATTTGTGATTAAAATTTAGACCATTAGAAAGAGGGAGGAATACATTATAAAACTTGTTGATTCAATATTTAAACTTAGGGCTAAATCCGCTTGCAACTTATTCCTTAATTTACAATTATATCGACGGCTGACTTTTAAATGTTTAGGTTCTGCCAGTTTGGCGCCTTTATTTTGGGTTTGAATTAAAACTCAGAATGCCGGATAAACTCAGCAAGTCTGGCAGAATCTGGGGAGAAACAGAATTAAGGATCCGGATTGGAATAACCCTTGTGAAGATCTCAAACATTAATACAGTTTCTCCATCGACGCTGCTGGGTTTATCCAACATTATCTGATGTTATTCAGATTTCCCGCAGTATTTTACTGCAATTAATTTTCGGCTTCTTGTCAGTTGCAGAGAAATTCCACTCAAGATCAGAAACTTCCTGATAAAGGAAAATTTTAGATGAGGAAGAGAAATGGAATGTATCTAATCTTGAACTGAAATTTAAACTACTTATCAACGTTTTTTTTAAAAAAATCTTGATCCAGTTCGCCTGTGTATTTTGGCGCTCATTTAAAATTTGAAATAAAGAATCGGTTGGAATTTGAGAATTTGGCGCCCTTACTTTCCGCCCTCAGCACCGTGGCCTTTCCCGATTGGTGCTTTAAACAGATATCTGATTGGACATTGTGGAGAAGGTCTCATTAGGGTTTTCCCCATAGCCAATCAGGAATGTGTGCACCGCCATCCCTCCCCAAGCTATAAGAGAAGTGAATCTGGGCGGCTTTTCTCATTCTCTGTTAAAGTCTTTGTGAGATTGTGATAATGTCTGGAAGAGGAAAGACCGGTGGCAAAGTTCGAACCAAGGCTAAGTCTCGCTCCTCCCGGGCTGGACTGCAGTTCCCGGTGGGCCGTGTTCACAGGCTCCTGAGAAAGGGCAACTATGCGGAGCGTGTGGGTGCCGGAGCCCCGGTCTACCTGGCTGCTGTGCTCGAGTATCTGACGGCTGAAATTCTGGAGTTGGCCGGCAACGCGGCCCGGGACAACAAGAAAACCCGCATCATCCCCAGACACCTCCAGCTGGCCGTGCGCAACGACGAGGAGCTCAACAAGCTGCTGGGAGGAGTGACCATCGCTCAGGGCGGAGTGTTGCCTAATATCCAGGCCGTACTGCTGCCCAAGAAAACCGCCGCGGCATCGAAGACCAAGTAAAGCGACAACTCTGAAATTTAACAATCCCAAAGGCTCTTTTCAGAGCCACCCACTTTCTCTGAAAGGGCGACCCATTTTCCATCCGACTCTGACTAGAATGAGCTGCACTGATAAGCTATCACTTTGTCCGTGAAAGAGCGGGGAAAATCACTGCTTTTGAAAGTAACAAAATGTTTGAAAATAAGCGCGGACGTGCTTCTGTGTCAGCCACTCAAATTGAACGTATGTGTTAAACTTAAGTCTCCATCAACACTTTGCAGCTATGTATGTATAAATCAATATTGTGAACCACCCTCCATTCATTTATTATGTCTTGTTTCTCTTACTGGAAATAACATAGGGATCATTCTGCATTTCTCAGGCGGTATTAAGGAAGGGATGATGAATTCTGCATTGCCTAGTCTCTGGACCGGATTCTTAAATCGTTATTCATATATCTGACCCCAGGAGTCCTGGGTTTAGGAAATCTTACAGCCGACAATTTTCTGTATTAGGAACACAACTCGAGCTGCGTGTAAAATATTTTCCATCGGTATAAAATATCCAGGCTACATAAGCGCGGGAAAAGCAATTTGCATCGATCAGTTTCAAATGTGTATTTAGTAATCAGATATCTGACCATGGGTGAATGTGGGACCCAGTGAATGTTTATATCTCTGGTGCTCGATGTGAATAGGGGGGGGGGGAAGGGTGTCATTTTATTAGGAATTATGTTTTAAACATCAACCTCTCAGCAGATAACAAACCTATGACATAGTGAGATAAACACAACTTCCGTAACGATATACAATCCGTGCTGCAGCTCTTTTTCTGAAGGACTTGGTGGCTCTGAAAAGAGCCTTTGTTTGATTGGGGTTGAACTGAGGCTTTAAGCTCGCTCCCCGCGGATGCGGCGGGCCAGCTGGATGTCTTTGGGCATGATGGTGACTCGCTTGGCGTGGATGGCGCACAGGTTGGTGTCCTCAAAGAGCCCCACCAGGTAAGCCTCGCTGGCCTCCTGCAAGGCCATGACGGCCGAGCTCTGGAAGCGCAGGTCGGTCTTGAAGTCCTGAGCGATCTCCCGCACCAGGCGCTGGAAGGGCAGCTTGCGGATCAGCAGCTCGGTGGATTTCTGGTAGCGGCGGATCTCCCGCAGAGCCACAGTACCGGGCCGGTAGCGGTGAGGCTTCTTCACTCCGCCCGTGGCTGGAGCGCTCTTGCGGGCAGCTTTGGTAGCCAGCTGCTTGCGGGGAGCTTTCCCGCCGGTTGACTTGCGCGCTGTCTGCTTGGTTCGGGCCATCTGTTCAAACGCAGTAACTCGGAATGTCAGAGCGGCTTCCAGCCTCCCTTTTTCAACCGGCTGAAGCACCGCCCGCCGCCACTGATTGGCTCCCGCCACAGCCCCTATCCAATCACCCTCATAGCAACCACAGGCTGCCAGCTCTGATTGGCTGAGCTCGGATGGCGCCTGATTTTCAAAATTCACCGCCAATTTCACTGCAAACTTTTCCTCACTGCCTCAGCACCAAAAATACATTCAGATTCATTCCGTGATAGACCCAGAACAGGCTGGGAGCAAACTCCCAGAGAGAGGCGCAAAACAGTGTCTCACACACACACTTCACCGTGAAGGATGGCTTCTGTGTATGGGGGTGGGGGGTGGGGGGTGGGGGGGGGGGATCCTGTGGATTCAAAAAGTGGTTAAACAAGCTTTAGACGGTCGAAGGGAGGAAAATTGCTGCAGGCCGATTGAAGGAATGGAATAAAAGATACATCAGCTTAAAATATTCACAAGTGTGAATGGTAATGAATGATTAATCGAAAAGTGCAACAAATTTTGCAATCTGACACATTGTGTTCACTATTTTTCTATCCCAAAGTCACTGTACCTTTCCATCCTCACACACATTTTGAACCCGGCAGCAATAATTGTCATGATGTGGGTCTGCCGGCGTTGGACTGGCGTAAACACAGTAAAAAGTCTGACAACACCAGGTTTTAGTCACTAAAACCTGGTGTTGTCAGACTTTTTACAGCAATAATTGTCACATTGTTGTTTAATGGGACACACAAACGGTGAATGCGCAATGTACCGATTCAGAACAGTTGAAATATAATCGAAAAAGGCGATGCTGCGAAACATTTAAATACTCGCCCCTGCTTCTAAATGTGAGCGGTCTGGAACAAGCGGCAATGATGTTGATTGCTGTGTAACGGGATTGTCACAGGGACAATGCAGAATAACCCGATTCCTAGACATGAGAAAACTGCATGAAATTCTATGTATAGAAAGAGCCCGCTGCTGTACGGAGGTCAGTGCTCTGAATGTGAGGATGTACGCGGCTCTGAAAAGAGCCTTTCGGTTTTGTGAGAAGTGGGTGGATTTGTTCAGCCGCCGAATCTATTGAGAACGTTTTAATATTAAATGATCAACAGGAAATTACAGCAATAATATTCTATCCATTATTATTCTACCCCGCAGCCAAAATATGTTTTCTATCAGATACACATGCGAGAATCCGACATACTCATTTTAACAGGCGCCAATAACATTCAGAATAAAAAAGGGCTGCGCATGCTGGGGTATGAAACAAAAACCGCTAAGTGCTGGAAAATTCCGGGTCTGACACTATCTGTTGGGATAGAACACAGCGCTGGCGAAGTCACGGGTGGTCCAACGCTTAAATGGTTAGATAACGGAACAGGAGACAGCTTCACTCAAAATGCTCCGATTCCTTAACAGCTAACACATGACCAGAAAATTGATTATGACAAATGTGTCGAATTACTACTGTACCAAGGTCAGTACTCTCAATGTGAGAATGTGGGTGGCCCTGAAAAGAGCCTTTGGGTTTTGTGAGAAGTGAGTGGATTTGTTTAACCGCCGAATCCATAGAGAGTGCGGCCCTGGCGTTTCAGAGCGTACACCACATCCATGGCGGTGACCGTCTTGCGCTTGGCGTGCTCGGTGTAGGTGACCGCATCCCTGATCACATTCTCCAGGAAAACCTTCAGCACCCCGCGGGTCTCCTCGTAGATCAAGCCCGAGATCCGCTTGACGCCGCCACGGCGAGCCAGGCGGCGGATGGCTGGCTTGGTGATGCCCTGGATGTTATCACGAAGCACTTTGCGGTGCCGCTTTGCTCCGCCTTTCCCCAGTCCTTTGCCTCCTTTCCCTCTGCCAGACATGATTCCTCTTCAGTCAAATCGTTGCTGAATGAAAGAGGAGGTGCTGCAGCTCCCTTTATTATACAGCTCACCCCGACCTGACTGAGAAAGAGAGAGAAAGGCGGGACGGGGAGGAGACTGAGAGACAGACAGAGCAGTGAAATGTCTTTCACCATCCAGCTGCTCCTCCTCCTGCCCGAACCGATATTTTAGATTCAAATTCAAACAGAAGTGAAAAGAGCGCGAGGAACAAAACGTACAAACTGGAATATCAGATACAAGCGAGTTAGAAACCCGGGTCTACTCAATCCAGACAAGTAACAAGTCGAACTTCCTGACCCCATTTCAATCCCAGCTCCTATTCTATTCCCGACAACTCCTCTCACAAAAAAAAATCACTGCGGATGCTGGGATCTGAAACAAAAAGAAAATTCTGGAAAATCGCAGATCTGGCAGCATCTGTAATGAGAAAAAATGACGAACTTTCCAGTCCTGATGACCCTTTGTTAAAACTGCGCTCCCAAACAGGTTGAGAATTTTATTCAGATCTCTCCCAGCGGATAAAATGTGTTTGGGGTTTGATTTGTGAGGTGGACTTTCTCGCCAGGATTCCTTTGACACCCTCACCCTGAATCTGTGAATAAATAACACAAAGTGTTGAGTGTTCCCCCGGAGCCATTCCTGGGTTAGGGAGAAGCAGCAACATCCCTGTGTGTGAGTGCAGATTGAGGGGGGAGGGGGGGGCGGGCCTAGAACATGTCAGCGAGTGAGCGGGAGTACTGGATTAACATTTCTATCTGAAATCTGCTCCCAGCGCGGGGGCAGCGATTCATTGGCCGCGGGGGGGGGGGGGGGGGGGGGGGTTCAGCTCTTCCCTGAGAGAGGTGGGTGGCTCTGAGAAGAGCCTTTGGGTTCACAGGTTTGGGATTTGCTCGGCGAATTTCACTTCTTTCCTGCTTTCTTAGACTTTGCTGCAGCCGCTTTGGGTTTGGCCTTCGATGTCTTTACCTTCGTGACCTTCTTCACAGCAATCTTTTTCTTGGGGGATGCTTTCTTCACGCTCTTTTTTGGAGTTGTCGTTTTCTTGACTGTTTTCTTGACTATGGCTTTCTTGGCTGCTGGTTTCTTTGTTGCCGATTTCTTTGTTGCTGGTTTCTTTGTTGCTTTCTTGGCCACCGCTTTCTTCACTGGGGTTTTCTTGGCCGCTCCTGCCTTTACCTTCTTGACAGTTTTCCGCTCCGCTGTTTTCTGAGCGAGTTTGTAGGAGCCGGAGGCGCCAATACCACTCAGCTGAGTCAGCTTTCCATTTTCCACATTCCTCTTTAAACTTTGCCTGATCTGGCTCCCCCGCTTGCCCACGTCCACCCCTTTGCCCCGCAGCGCCTTCTTGATGGCGGCAGTGGACATCCCCTTGCGATCCTTGCATTCCGCCACTATCTGGAGGATCAGATCGCCCACACTGGGACCTGTTGCTTTCTTCCGGGAAGCCGCTGCCTTCTTCTTCTTGGCTGCCTTGCCTGTGGCGGCTGCTGCAGGAGCCGTTTCGGCGGCTGCACTGTCGCTCATGTCCGGAACTCTTCACCAAATCTCTCCGTCAATGTGAACTGGATGAGAAATGAAGCGTTTGGTGGCGGCACTGAGCAACTTAAAGGCAGCGAGCGGACGGGGCGGAGACAAGCTGCTGTCAGCTCCAGGCTGCTGCTGCCTTCTCTGTGTTTCTCTCTCGTCCCAAACTCTCAATTTCCACTCAAATTCCGGCTCCACACTGGCCCAGGTTCAATCCTCATTGTGTCTGACACCTTAATGCCTGTTGTGGAAAAGATTCCACCCGGATTGAAGGCTGCATTTGGGAGTAAATCCCGTTTCTCTGCTGTACTGTTCGCCTCTCTCACGCCATCGCCGTCATCTCCCTTACTTTTGGACTGAAATCTAAAAATCAACATGGAAATTACACTGAAATCTAACTTTGAGAAGTATTAGGGATACAGGGGGACAATTTGATTCAAAAATATGTTTGTTTCACATGGGAATTTTGCGGAGATCTCACAATCTGAACGGACACACAAACACAGTGATATTCTCCTGTTTCCCCCGCCCCTATCACACACTCTCTCCTGCACAATATTCACATCTACACAATCCCAGGCTAAAGTATTTTTGTAATTTAAACTTCCCAGGGCATACTGTCCCTCCTTTCCACACTTTCCGTGTTATGTTGATTAATTGTAAATTCTCCCTTCACTTTGTTAGTCTCTCTGTATTTCCTGCCCCACATACTGTGTGTTAATCTCACTCCCCAGAGCAGCCAATCAGATGTGTTTTCATGAATTTACACTGATCACGCATCTTTCTTCAAGGTGAAAATACAAATGATTTCTTCACTAAAACTCGAGGTTTTCCAGTTTGAGTTTATCCTCCTGCACTGCTCAGTATCACTAAACCCTATACTCAAACAATAGAGAAGACCAGTTAAAGATCAATCCCAAAGCCGCTGATAGTGGAGTTGTTGACAGTCACAGGTAAACACGAACCATTCCGATTCGAACTGAAGATTTAAGAACTAATGATTAAATCTGGGACATTCTGAGAACATGTGACAGAGACCATCTCACTCCAAACACTGCAGCAATGTTCACGGTATGTGCTAGTGTTACACATGTTAGCATTTTGTCCACAACCCATGCAGTGACATACTGGAAATGACAGAGAGAGAAGAAGGGGCACGAAGAAAGAGGCAAGAAGAGAGAAGGGGAGATGGAGAAAAAAGAAATAGGGAGATAGAGGAACAATGAGGCAGACAGTTGGAGAAAGAATGAGAAAGACATCAAGAAACACCAAGGGATAGAGATAGAGGGAGTGATAGGGAGACAATAAGAGATACTTACAGTCAGAGAGAGAGAGAGTGGGAGGGAGAGGCAAACACACGCAGCAAAAGATTAAGACAGAGAAAAACGAAACAGAGAGATAGGGGGCAGGAAGGCAAAGACAGAGAATGGGAAACAGAGAGAGACAAACAGAGGCAGGGAGAGACAGAGTGTGAGAGATAGTGAGACAGTAGAAACGCACATAGAAAGACGTTGAGAGCCACACAGAGATGGCAGGTACAGTGATAGAGAAATGGAGATAAATTGAGAGAGGTCGAGCAGAAGAGAGACATATGGGGATAAAGAAATGATCAAGAAACTTAAAGAATTAGAGACAAGGGGGGGGGGCGGAGAATAAAACTTCAATATTAATTTGAAGTTAAACGTGTCACAAGTGAACTTAAGAAAAACACTGTAATGAGCTTTCTGTGAAGGTCCCCGAATTGCCAAACTCTGGTGCCTGTTTGAGTACACTGAGTGATAATTAAGCATAGCCAATTCATGTAACCACCACGCCTTTCAGACTGTGGGTGGAAACCGAAACACTCGGAGGAAACCAGTGCCAACCTGAGGAGAACGTGCAAATTCCTCACAGTGACCCAAGGTGGGGATCGATCCCAGATCCCTGGCACTGTGAGGTGGTACTGTATTCCTGTACCGGGCCCTGTATCAATATCAGAATGAAAAACCATATTACAATCACAAATGCATTACTAGAGGATGTTACTTGAGGTATGAATAGAACACTAGAATACATACATATCACAGTCCATAACTGCATCACAAGCATACTCAAAGGGGGATAAATTGTTTTGGGAACAGATCAGAGTCGGGAACTTTGTAAGCCAGGGGACTGTATATACCAGGAGAACATTTAAAACCAGGGGACTGTGTCAAAAAAATGAGTGTGCAAACGAGGGGACTGTCTACAAATGGGGGAAATACAAACAAGGGGACAGTTAAATACAGGGGTATGTATCAATGCATGGAAATATGCAAAATCAGCACAGTGCACAAATTAGGGGAGTTTGCATCCCTGGGAGTGTGCACACCAGGGAGGAGCATAAACCACAGTAGTGTGCAATACAGGGGAGTGTATAAACTGGCAGGTTGTGTAACACAGAGGAGAATGTAACCTAGGGATTGTGCAAACCAGAGGAATGTGTGAAACAGTGGAGTGTCTGAAGTCAGGGAATGTGAGTCTCAGGGGAGTGATTGTACCAAGGAAACGTGTAAAGCCAAGGGAATGTATTTCTCAGGGATTATTTATCCCGAAGAGTGTGTGACCCTCGGAGATTTACCTATTGAATTCAAATTAAAATTGGAAAAGGGTGGGAATTCAAATAATAGTCCTAGTTTTTGACAAGGTTGCATATGGCAGACTACTCTGTAAAGTTAAAGCACATGGGATTGCAGGTAATGTCTTGAGATGGAAAGACACTAGTTAGCAGATAGGAAGGAAAGGGTTGGTATAAATGTTTCTTTTTCTGATTGGCAGCGACTATTCGTGTTCCACAGGGATCCGTGCTAGGACCCAAACTGTTCACGATGATTTGGAAACTGGAATTGAATGTATTCAGTCTAATGTACAGAATCAGGGACTGAGAGACACAGAAATAATCCTGCATTCACACACAAAGAAAGAGACTGATTGAGTCAAGGCTAACGTATTTCACTTCAGACAGAAGTTAAAGAAAGCACAGAATGAAACAAAAGGTGTTTCAGAGAATGACATTGTGTCTCTACTTTAGACTTCCGGAAGACTTTTGACAAGGTCTCACATACCAGATTATTATGTGAAGTTAAATTGCAAGGGTTGTGGGTAGTATCTTGAGATGGAGAGAAAGTCTTTTCACAGGTGGGAAGCATAAAGTTGGCAAAACTGGATCTTACTCCAATTGACAAGCAGTAACTAGTGGGGTATCAATGGGATCTCTGTCAGCGCCCCAATTGTTCAGATTATATGTTAATAATTTGGAAGATAATAAATATATAATATCCAAATTTGCAGCTGATACAAAGTTGTGTAGGAGAGTGTTCAGTGTGACTTGGACAGGCTGAGTGTGTGGTCATGTGAATGTCAGTTGCAGTGTAATGTGTATAAATGTGAGGTTTTTGATTTGATTTATTATTGTCACATGCATTACCGCAGTGAAAAATATTGTTTCTTGCAGGCTATACAAAGCTTACCGTTTATAAAGAGGGAAACAACAGAGTGCGAAATGTAGTGTTACGGTCAGAGCTAGGGTGTAGAGAAAGATCAGTTTAATGCAAGGTAAGTCCATTTAAAAGTCTGACAGCATCAGGGAAGAAGCTGTTCTTGAGTCAGTTGGTATATGACTCAGACTTTTATATCTTTTTTCCTTAAGGAAGAAACTGGAAGAGAGAATATCCGAGGTGTGTGGGGTCCCTAATTATGCTGGCTGCTTTGCCGAGGCAGCAGGAAGCGTAGACAGAGTGAACGGATGGGAGGGGGGGTGTGGGGGGAGGGGTGGCTGATTTGCTGGATGGATTGGGCTACATTCACATCCTTTTGGAGTTTCTTGTGGTCTTGGGCAGAGCAGGAGCCACAAAAGCTTTGATACAACCAGAAAGAATACTTCCTATGGTGCAACTGTAAAAGATCATAGAATCATAGAAACCCTACAGTGCAGAAAAAGACCATCTGGCCTATCGAGTTTGCACCAACCACAATCCCACCGAGGCCCTACCCCCATATCCCTACACATTTACCCACTAATCCCTCTAACCTACGCACCTCAGGACACTAAGGGACAATTTTAGCATAGCCAATGAAACTAATCCGCACATCTTTGGACTGTGGGAGGAAACCAGAGCATCCAGAGGAAACCCACACAGACACGAGGAGAATGTGTAAATTCCACACTGACAGTGACCCAAGCTGAGAATCGAACCCAGGTCCCTGGAACTGTGAAGCAGCAGTGCTACGGTGCCCAGGAGACACCAGATTAATCCCAAACTACTGCAATGTGTCAGAGGATGAGGTCAATAATGTTTGAAATGTATGACTAATATTCTCCGCAATTATCTAGAATATTTTGATCAAATTTTTTGATAGATGCTCAGGGATCAACATTATCAATCTGACTAAATTAATCTAAGCTATTCTGATCAGATATTAACTTCTGTGATATCACAGCAAACACACCAATTCGGACTGAGGATGTATTGGTGAGGATGCACTGATGAACAGTAAAGACAATGCAGAGAATGATCTCCGTTTGAATTTCAGTCAGGGATTATCCAGCAGTTTGAACCGTTCTGTGCATTCCCCTCACCGCCCAGCTTCCTTTGCTCAAACTGCGAGCAAATCAAACCGGGGAACCGATTAAATTGGAACAAAAACAGCAAATGTTGGAAATTCTGGGCAGGTTTGACAGCATCTGTGGAGGGAGAATAGAGCGAATGTTTGACGCCTTTCTCTTCCTAACTCGAAACATTGGCTCTATTCTCTCTCCACAGACCTCATCCTCTGACACATTACAGGAGTTTGGGATTAATCTGGTGTCTGCCTGAAGTACAGGATCGGTAAGAGTTGTCACAATTTCTCTCACCGCTTCAGAAGCATCCAGAGTGAAGTGAGCCTGTTTAAAGCAGACTTATTTTTCAATCACAAAATTCTCAACTGATCCGGGAGAGTTTTGCAGGAATAGAGTAGGAGCCGGGATTGAAATAGGAGAAGACCTTTTAATTTGTTTTAGAATCCATTGTACTTAGGCGGGAATGTTACTGACAAGTCTGGATTGAAAGGATCCTGGCTTCTAACTAGCTTGTCTGATATTCCAATTTGCACGTTTCGATCAACACACTTTTTTACCTTCTGTTTAGAATTTGATGCTGTCAGAGCTGCTGAGATTTTGCAGCATTTTCTGGTGTGGTTTCAGATTGCAGCATCCGCTGTATTTTGCCCTTTATTATAACTCAGCAAATTGCATTTGTTCTCTGAATGAGCGAGGAGAGAGGCGCATGCGCGATGCTGCCCTGCTCGCAGCTGTGATGCCCTGACGCATGCGCGCTGCCCTCCCCTGGCCCCGCCCATTTCCTCAGTCAGCGGAAATCCTTTGTTTGAAACTGACTGAAATGGAAATGTCAGCGCCCAGGTCAGCGAGGGAACAGCGTTCACATCCCAGCAGCACATCCATTGGGGAGTGTGGACACAGAGGGGCTCAGAGATCCTCACTGACTCGGGGGAAGTTCAGGGAGATTCGGGAGCTGTTTGTAAGAGGCAGAGCGGAGCAGGAACCTGTTCCGGGATTGGAGTGAGCCGGGGGGAATGGAGAGGAGTTCCTGGGACTGTGTGAGACACTGCTGAGGGAGTCACAAGGTGAATAAGCTGCTAGTGAAAATGACCAGGCTTTTCTCTGCTCACTGGCAAATGGAATTTAATGTTGGCAAGTGCGAGGTGGTCCACTTTGGTAGGAAGGACTATTACTTACGTGGCGAAAAACTGCAGCAGGCGACGGTGCAGAGGGACCTCGGGGTCCTTGTGCATGAGTCGCAAAAACCCAGCTTGCAGGTGCAGCAGGTGGTCAGGAAGGCGAATGGGGTGCTGGCCTTCATAGCGAGGGGGATTGAATATAAAAGTAGGGAGGTCTTGCTGCAGCTGTATAGGGCATTGGTGAGGCCGCAGCTGGAGTACTGTGTGCAGTTTTAGTCGCCGCACTTACGCAAGGATATTTTGGCCTTGGAGGGAGTGCAGAGGAGGTTTACTAGGCTGATACCGGAGTTGAGGGGGTTGAGCTATGAGGAGAGGCTGAATAAACTAGGCTTGTACTCGTTAGAGTTTAGAAGAATGAGGGGAGATCTCATTGAGATGTATAAGATGATGAATGGGATGGATAGGATAGAGGTGGAGAGACTCTTCCCACTCAGAAAGGACAATAGGACGGGGGGGGGGGGCGGTTTAGAATGGAGTTGAGGAGGAACTTCTTCACTCAAAGGGTGGTGAATCTCTGGAATTCTCTGCCCGTTGAAGTGGTGGAGGCTGCCTCGCTAAATAATTTTAAGACGCGGGTTGATGGGTTTTTGATAAGCGAGGGGATTAAGGGTTATGGGGAGAGGGCGGGAATGTGGAACTGAGCCACGACAGATCAGCCATGATCTTATTGAATGGTGGGGCAGGCTCGAAGGGCTGGATGGCCTACTCCTGCTCCTATTTCTTATGTTCTTATGTTCTAAACCTGTGATGTATAATCCCGGTTCAGCTCCTGTTTCAGCTTGTTTGTTGGCATTGTCCAGTGAATGGTGGAAACAGGCGGGACAGTGAGGTTGGGAACAACCCTGTAACTGACCCGGATCGGCGGCACCAGCTCATCCAGCTGAGAAAGGAGAATGAAATGTGTTAGCAGCGGCTGTTGGTTTCAGTAAATGGTGAGTTCAGTGGGAAATTGTAACCTGATCTGTGAAAATCTCACTGTATCCCCGGTAGTGACATCCTCTGAGCGGTACTGGTATGGACAGATTCTAATTCTTGTCAAGTGTTATCAAAGCACCAAAAATAACAGTTGGATAGAGGCTATGTGTGGGGTAGTGGAATCAGGAACCTTTTTTATTGTTGGTTATGATCTGTAGAACACATATTTCTTACTGATTATCAATTGAAAATTGAATTTGACTCTTTCATCGACGTTGTTTGAGCTTGAGTTACAAGATATATTTTCTTCCTGTAAATGAATATATAAACAACTAATTTCAAATGTGCAGATTCATCGTAGAAGAATAAAGTCCCCTGTCTCCTTCTAATTGCCTGTAAGTACAATGTTAATCCTAGAGTGCAGACACAGACAGAACATCAGTTCCAATATTGCAGAGAACACAAAGAGTTAGAATTTCATTGATCTCAAGTGCTAGGTAAACATATTCAATCCAACAATTGTACCCTATTGTTTTCCCTATTCACTCCAGCTCACTATCAGTGAGCGCAGGTAAGTCGCTCTAAGTCCAAAGTCCGAAGAATTATCACATAGTCAGAGTGCACAGAAGTGGCCCTTTGGCCCACTGAGTCTAGTCCAGTAAAACTTTGACAAAGGGTCATGTGGATTAGAAACATCAGCTCTTTTCTCTCCATACATATGCTTCCAGACCTGTTTAAATTTTCCAGCATTTTCTCTTTTTGTTGCTAACAAAAACTAAACCTACAGTAATCCCTGTTTCCAATCCTTTACCATAACATTGACTGTTATGACATTTAAATGTTCATCCAGGTACATTTTAAAAGATTCAGTTTTACCTGCCTGTACTACCCTCACAGATACTGCATTCCAGACTCATCACCATCTGGGTAAAAGAATCTTTCCACAAATCACATTGAAAGCTGTTCCTGTCATCTCACAAGAATAGATCTTCAGCTGCCAACAAAATATTAGATATTTCAGCTAATTGAAATGTACAGAATTAATCCAAGCATTCTACCCAGTCATCACATAAAGCAACACATTAAATTCCATTATAAGGATCTCAAACTTTATTTTGATATTGTTTCACCTTCAGTAAATGTGCCACATCACTATTCTCATTAATGGTCATAATATCAGATTACACCAAATAAATATGTTATATTGGAACTTGCTGAGCAGATTCTTGATTAATAAGGGGATCAAGGGTTATGGGGAAAAGGCAGGAGAATGGGGATGAGTAAAATATCAGCCATGATTGAATGGTGGAGGAGACTCGACGGACTGAGTGGCCTAATTCTGCTTCCATGTCTTATGGACATGTACAGAAAGATAAAATAACATCAGTCACATAGGAGAGATAAACTGATGGAAAATAAATTGTGGTGTTTGGGGTAGTGGAATTAGAAACCTTTTGTTTTATTGTTGATTGTAATCTATAGAACATGTTTTTTTAACTGGTTGTAAAATAATCTTGTACCTTTCATTGACATCAACTGAGCTTGACTTAAAAGATATATTTTTTTTCCTCTAGGTGAATATATGAAGAAATAATTTCCAAGTTGTGGATTCATCACAGAAAAATAAGTTCCCCTGTCTTCTTCTAACTGCCAGTAGGTACAATATTATTCTTAAAGTGCAGAAACACAGAAAGGCATCAGTTCCACTGTAACAGAGAACATAAAGAGTCAGAATTTCATTGATCTCAGGTTCTAGGTAAACATATTCAATCCTACAATCATGCAGTAAACTACAGGTGGAATATTTTTCCCCAATTCACTCGTGGGTAGTATCACTAAGGGCAGGTTAGTCAGTTTCAGTCCAGAATCCGAAGCATTATCACATAAACACAGTATACAGAAGTGGCCCTTTTTCCCATTGACTGCGGACCAACAAAACTAAATCTACAATAATCCCACTTGCCACTCCTTGGCCCATAAGCTTGACAGTTATGACATTCAAGAATTCATTTTAATTGTTAGCTTTTTTCCCCGTCTCTACTACCCTCCCAGGCCGTGCATTTGAGACTCTTCCCATCTTCTGGGTGAAAGAATCTTTCCTCAAATTACATTGCAAGGTGGACATATTGTCTCAAGGGTAGATCTTCAGCTGCCAATGAAAAATCAGATTCTGCAGCTGATTGAAATGTATAGAATTAATCTGAGCATTTTACCCAGTCATCACATAAAGCAACACATCAAATTCCATTACAAGGATCTCAAACTTTATCTTCAATTCCCATATTGTTTCACCTTAAGTAACACACTATGTGCCAGATCACTATTCTTACTAATAGTCATAATACCACATCACAGCAAGTAAACACATGTTATACTGGAGCTTGCTCGACTGGTTCTTGATTAATAAGGGGATCAGGGTAATGGGGAAAAGTCAGGAGAATGGGGATGAGAAAAAATATCAGCCATGATTGAATGGTGGATGAGGTATGATGGTCTGAGTGGCCTAATTCTGCTTCTATGTCTTATGGACATGGTCTTATGTCTTATGGAATAAAATAACATCACTCACTTAGGAGAGATAATCTAATGGAAAATAAACGTGGTTTCTGATAATAATGACCAACAGTTACAATGTGAAACCCATACACACATGAGAGAGACAGAGAGATAGAGCAGTCACTGATTGCTGTAGTTTTAAAAAAAAACTTATTGAATAAGTATTGAAAACTTTCTCAGGCAAACTAAAATGGAGAACAATCACACTTGCACACTAGAAGCTGATTGTTACGTTCTTATCCCAAGGCTCTTGTGTGAAATGTTAAACAGAAATGTTTGATTCACAATGTCACAAATACAGAATAAAAACACACCACCATGAAATAATTTGATGATAGCTGAGAAACATGAACACTTACAGTTTGAATGCTGATTTGAAGACAATTGTCCATACACCAATAATAGTTAACAGATATTAATGGAGCACACACATTCACAAGCACAAGACACACAAGTGTGTGTGCACAAGGAAACAGAAAACATCTTGCATTTACTATTAGATGC
This sequence comes from Carcharhinus amblyrhynchos, assembly GCF_965287045.1. Lineage (NCBI taxonomy): Eukaryota > Metazoa > Chordata > Chondrichthyes > Carcharhiniformes > Carcharhinidae > Carcharhinus > Carcharhinus amblyrhynchos. Next base: position 4,457,517 of record NC_137330.1, read on the forward strand.
AGAATTAACTTGACAATCGTACAAATTAAATTAAAGAATGCGAAAACATGCTTTTACTTCAGACACTGAGAAAGCCAGTGATTCATTGATATATGAAATAAATGCCGAATGAAACCAATTTCACACAACTGAAAATTCCCATGACAATTCTGAACTTACATCCAACGTTTTAAAATGTTATGTCAAATGTAACATAGTGTTATGACAAATGTAAATCATAATGCTATGGACAAACAAAGGCATTCTCTTCTGCCAAACATGCTTTGACATGTACGTCTTTTTAGGAAAGTCAGACATTGCAAAAACCATCACATGCAGTATAATAAAGTCAAAACAAAATCAATCATTCTTCCTTCCCACAAAACAAGAGGTACAGAATAAAATACATAAATGCAACACTGACTGTGAGCTAGAGAGCTGAATAAGCAGGGCATCGTTCAAAATGATGGAGAGAGAGAAAACACACTGTCATGACAGAAAATGATTGTCTCAAAATGAGTAAAGATCTATAATGGAAACAGACAGTGATGTTACAATGAGAAAAGTACGCAGCATGAAATAACACCACAAACACAACAGATACAACTATCAGCTACAGCCCGAACCCAGATTCCAATGACATAGACAGACATTCACAATGTGAAACCCACAACACAGACAAAGAGGTGCAGAATGAAAACACTTATCTACAACATAAATATAAATACAGGAATAGCACACTTCTCAAGATAAGAAGGATAAAGTTAGTCCGAAAGCATTTATTGATAACTATGGCAAAATAACAAGTAAACATGTACATACGATGTAATACATAGAGTGAACTGGGAGGCACAAGTGAGAAAGCTGAAATTTTTTTTTTAAATAGTTTTCAAAAAATTGGCAAGTGATGTTGTAGCTTTAAACAACCTTAGTAAAGCTGCACATGGTATTTTCATTCAGTTCTGGTCACCACATTACCAGAAAGGATATGGAGGATTTGGAGGGAGTACAGAAAAAATTTACCAGGACATTGCTGAGTATGGAGGGCATTGGCTATGAGGAGAAGCTGGAGAAACTTTGTTAGTTCTCACTGAAACAATGGAGGTTGAAGGGAGACCTGATAGATGTCTACAAGATTATGAGAGGCATGGACAAAGTAGATAGTCAAAAGCTTTTTCCCAGGGTGGAAGAGTCAACTACAAGGGGACATGGCAATTTTTTTTGTTAGAGAGAGAGGTTGGTGCCTGGAACTCACTGCCAGGGGAGGTAGTGGAAGCAGATATGATAGTCTTTTAAGGGGCATCTTGACAAATACGTGAATAGGATGAGAATGGAGGAATATGGTCGCCAGAAGGATAGGGGGGTTTACTTCAGTTAGGCAGCTTGGTCAGTGCAGACTTGGAGGGCCAATTGGCCTCTTCCTGTGCTGTAATTTTCGTTGTTCCTTGTTCTTTGAATGCTCACACAGTAAATTGGAAAGTTGAACTCAAATATCAGAGGAAATGACAGACATGAAGTAAAAGCAATACCCACATACCAGAATCCAATAGGCAAAGATTAAACCCCTACAGTTTCGTACCAAAGATTCACAGGAAATGATGAAATCCTCGTTCATTCACTATTACCCAAAGGATACAAAATAAATTCATGGACACATGTGACTCTGACATTTATAAAGAGAATGTACACTTTCAGTTATATATCAGAGAGTTAAAAATGCTAAATGAAACCCACACATATACATATCAGAAACAGTGAATTAAAGCATGTTAGCTCCTAATGAGGCACATTATTTGCAGATTAACAACCATATTTATGTTACAGAGAATGGTAAATTCAGAATAAAACTCCCAGTCATTGACACATATATCAAATAAGTAATTGTTGCACAACAGCAACCAACAATGTGCAGAGCAAAATTTCCATACAAAAACATGTTGTTTAAAAGCCGATAAAGGAAATTGACAGACACAGAGAGATCCCACATTTACTTGGCTTCATTTAGAAATGTAGAAGAGAAGATGTTCTCCCAAACCAGGAAATAACAGGTGCAGAAACTCCAACCCCCAATGTACACACATGCACGCTCCAAGTGCAGCATCCGGTCAATTGCTTTCACAGATGGACAGATCAACTTACTGTAGACTCTTGTTACTATCTGATGGTTGAAAATGAGCGATAAAACAATGTACCTATTCATTCAGAAATATTTTAACCTGGAGTGAAGTAACAGGAAACTGATACTGTCAGATTCAACTGCTCACTAAACATTATGTTCATCAAATTTAAAGTTCTAAAAATCGAGGGAATGAAACAATTCTATAAATGTAGTGTGAGGTACAATGATCAGATAGCTGTGAGAAGGGCTGCCTTCCAAGCCACTGAGCATAGTTTGATTTCCCCATATTTTCGTTACTTCTAATTTATTTAATTAACTATTTGCAGCATTGAAGTAGATCACTTTTAAAATAAGAACATCAAAGTGGTCTTATCATAAGCATGTTTTCAATATAAAATTGTGTTTGTTTATTGAATAAAAGTTTTATTGTAACAAAGGTACAGGCTTGTAAATTAATAAATGAATTTAAAGTAAAAAAAACTGTAATTGATTGAAACATGCAAGAAAAATGCAAGCAAACTCAGGCAATAGATACTCCTGATGCCTGCTGAAGGCAGTAATTGAGAGAGATACATAACAGTATCAATTTAAAAAGACAGAACTTAAACACCGGAAATGCCGAGATAACTCTGACACAATGTAGATAAAGTATCACTCGCAAAGTACACAGATACTGCCTGATCATCAGGCCAATGGAACAAAGAATATAATTATATGGTCTGATGCTGTTCCCATGGTAAAGAACAATTTACAATCAAAGAGTAAAACAGAGCACCAATGGGTGACTTTTGAAAATTTCCCTCTAACCCAGATGAGGGGAGAAAACTTAAATCATTGAATTTAAAAAGCTAGATTTAAATATTCTGTGTGATATTGGTCAGAAGTATAGTAATCTGTAGCTAAAATAGATAAAGTATAATTTACAGACAGAAACTGTATAAATTACTCAAGAATTCGGCCAAGGCCTTGTGTTCCATACAAGTGCAAGATTAAAAAAAAATTGCAGTACGTTATTGAAAACTGAAGGAGAAATGACAATTCCTTCGCTGCACATTGTGGGAATTACGTGAGGCCATGGATCTGATTGACATATCCACATTTTATTATTCACATAGTTTCAAAATGAATACCATTCCACAACTCAAATACAGCTAGTGAGATTAATCTATTACTATAACATACATCAAATCCATGTTATGAATTATCACAAACAGATATCAATGTGTTAAGATGTTGAACAAATAAATTCCAACATAATGGCAGGTATAAAAACGAAGTTCAGATACATGGTCCAAAGATGATGCAATGTATCAGGCACTAGAAGACATAGATGGCAGCATATTATCACCCAATGGCAGAAACACAATATATTTAAATGAATCATACATCTAATGTCAGCCTGAACTTGATGAGTACTGAATTAATCCACATTAATATTTGTTTTGAGAGAGTGACAGAAACAGATTCATGTCCACGCTCTCAGAATCTCCAAGAAACGGACAAGCCATGCAATAATCCACCTCATTGAGATTATGAGAAAAATGCACACAGAGCTATAACCACAGTAATATTCGATACATTTCAAAGTTGAATATACACAGAGCTGAATCCACAGTCAAATAACATGCCACAGACTGAATGACACAAAAGAAACCCACCTCAATGGCTTTGACTGAATCATAATCAACATTTGTTCCGGACAGATTCTATTGGAATCCACTCTCATAGGATGAGCAAAGAAAATTACAGCACAGGAATAGGCCCTTTGGCCTCCAAGCCTGCACTGACCATACTGCTCAACTGAACTAAAACCCTTCTGGGGCCCATATCCCTCTATTCCCCTCCTATTCATATATTTGTCAAGACACCCCTTAAAAGCCGCTACCACATCCATTTCCACTACCTTCTCTGGCAATGAGTTCCAGGCACCCACTACTCTGTGTAAAAACTGTCTCACATATTCCCTTTAAACATTGTCCCTCGCACCTTAAGCCTGTGCCCCTTCGTAATTGGCTCTTCCACCTTGGGGAAAAAAAGCTTCTGACTATTCACTCTGTCCATCCCTCTTATAATCTTGTAGACTTCCATCAGGTCACCCCTCAACCTCCATCGTTCCAGTGAGAAGAAAACAAGTTTCTCCAACTTCTCCTCATAGCTAATACTCTCCATACCAGACAACATCCTGGTAAATCTTTTCTGTATCCTCTTCAAAGCTGCTATCCTTCTGGTAGTGTGGCGACCAAAATTGAATTCTATATTCCAAGTGCGTCCAAGCTACAGTTCTATAAAGCTGCAACGTGACTTGCCAATTTTTAAACTCAGTGCCCCAGCTGATGAAGTTAAGCATGCCGTATGCCTTCTCGATTACCTCCTCCACCTGCATTGCTATTTTCAGTGACCTGTGTACCTGTACACCCAGATCCCTTTGCCTATCAATACTCTTAAAGGTTCAGCCATTTACTGTATATTTCCTATCTGTATTAGAACTTCCAAAATGCATTACCTCATTTTTGTCTGAATGAAACTCCATTTGCCATCTCTCTGCCCAAGTCTCCAACTGATCTATATTGTGCTGTATCCTCTGATAGTCCTCATTGCTATCCACAAATCCACCAACCTTGCTGTTGTCTGCAAACTAATCAAACTAGTTACATTTTCCTCCATATCATATATATAGCTCTGATCTCTGAGGAATGCCACTTGTCACAGCTCTCCATTCAGAAATGCATCCTTCCACTGCTGGCCTCTGTCTTCTTTGGCCGAGCCAGTTTTGTATCCACCTTGCCAGCTCACCTCTGATCCCATGCGACTTCACCTTCTGCACCATTCTGCCATGAGGGACTTTGTCAAAGACCTTACTGAAGTCCATGTAGATACCATTCACTGCCCTACCCTCATCAATCATCTTCATCACTTCCTCAAAAAAAAAATCATGTTTGTGAGACACGACCTCCCCTTCACAAAACCATGTAGTCTCTCGCTAATACGTCACTTATTTCCAAGTGGGAATAAATCCTGTCTCAAAGAATCCTCTCCAATAATTTCCCTACCACTGATGTAAAGCTCACCAGCCTGTAATTACCTGGATTATTCTTGCTACCCTTCTTAAACAAAGAAACAACATTGGCTGTTCTCCAGTCCTTTGGGACCTCCCCTATAGTCAGTGAGGATACAAAGATTTCTCTCAAGGCCCCAGCAATTTCCTCACTTGCCTCTCTCAGTATTCTGGGGTATATCCCATCAGGCCCTGGGGACTTGTCTATTTTAATGTTTCTCAAGAATCCCAATACCACCTCCTTTTTGATTTCAACATCCTTTCCCAGACTCATCATCCAGCAAATCCTTCTCTTTGGTGAATACTGACACAAAGTACTCATTTAATACCCCACCCATTTCCTCTGGCTCCACGCATAGATCATGGAAGTGTCAGTTACTAGGGGGCACAGGTTTAAGGTGTGAAGGGCAAGGTTTAAAGGAGATATGAGGCATATCCAGGTTATACTGGATAATTTTAGAGACTGATTTAATTCCAGTTTTGATACATTACAAATAATGAGTGATACACAGAGAGATAAAATACACAACTTCACGTATAAAATGTGAAAATAGTGTGTGCAGAGTAATGCAAACCATTCAGCATCCACAGGGAGGAGAAACCAGAAAATGAACGCCCTATTATACAATCCTTAAGAACAATTATCAATCAAAAGAATTTCTACTCTCAAGAATAAAAACAAAACATGCAGAGTACCACAGAATGACTGATATAGAAGTAAAACTTTATTCTGGCAGTGAGACAAACAAAAGCAACATCCACTTGCAGAATGATAAATTCTAAAACCCAGAATCCCATAAAGATATTTGAGAACCAGATTACTATTGTTAACAATACTCACAAGGTGTTGATTAAATTAATACTTGGGTTTAGGGTGCCCTATGATGAGAGACTGAGTTAATTAGTATTTTGTTCCCTAGAGTTTAGTCTCTTGAGAAGATGAAGGATATGGGGCAGTGAGAAATCCAACATCATTCATGATCACATTGAATGGTGGGGCAGAACTGGTGGGCCACGTGCTCTAATCCTATGCAATTTATTGTTTTCCTGTAACAGGTACACTGTACAACCCACTTTAAAAGGCAAGAAGAAAAATCCATTCACAATTGAGGGAAGGACAGTGAATAATGGGCATATCCACATTCCAGAGAGAGAGTGATAGAGTTTGAAAAGCCTCAGTCAATTATAGAATAAATGCTTGCAAAATTATGACAATTATGATGAAGTAGCTAATAGGTAGAGAATAAAATCCAGACACAGGCAATCACATACAAGTGAAATTTTACTCTCTCATGCCAGAAAATCACAGATATTGAGTACAATCACAATCAGTGAACCAAACTGATTAGGGAAACTCAGCATGGCTTTAAGTGAAAAATCATGTCTCAAGTTTAACTGAGTTTTCTGAAGGGGTAACCAAGAAGGTAGATGAAGGCAGTGCAGTTGATGTTGTCTACATGGACTTTAGCAAGGCCTCTGACAAAGTACCACACAGTAGGTTGTTGCATAAAGTTAAATCTCATAGGATCCGGGGGTGGGGGGGGGATGTGGGGGAGGGGGTTGTGGGGTTGGGTATCTAAATGGATATAAAATTGGCTTCTTCACGGAAGCCAGAGAGTGGTTGTAGAGAGTTGCTTTTCAAACTGGAGGCCTGAGACCAGCGGTGTGCCTCAGGGATCAGTGCTGGGTCCACTGTTATTTGTCATTTATATTAATGATTTGGATGAGAATATAGGTGGCATGGTTAGTATTTTGCAGATGATACAAGATTAGTGGCATAGTGAACAGTGAAAAAAGTTATCTCCGATTGCAACATGATTTTGAACAATTGGGCTAGTGGGCTGACAAATGGCAGAGGGTGTTTAATTTAGATAAATGCAAGGTGGTGCTTTTTGGTAGATTGAACCAGGGCAGGACTTATTCAGTTAGTGGTAGGGCACTGGGGAGGGTTACAGAACAAAGAGTTCTAGGGGGTACGTGATCATAGCTCCTTGAAAATGGAGTCACAGGTGGACAGAGTGCTGAAGAAGGCATGCCTGGTTTCATCGATCAGAACATTGAATACAGGAGTTGGGACATCTTGTTGAAGTCGTACAAGACATTGGTAAGGCCATGCTTGGAACACGGTGTATGGTTCTGGTCACCCTACTATAGAAAGGATGTCATTAAACTAGAAAGAGTGCAGAAAACATTTACTCGGATGTGACCCAGACTTGGTGTTTTGAGTTATAAGGAGATGCTGGATAGACTTTTTTTTGGAGCGTAGAAGGATGAGGAGTGATCTTATAGAGATCTATAAAATAATAAGGGGCATAGATCAGCTTTAAAATCAATATATTTTCCCAAAAGTAGGGGAGTCTAAAACTAGAGGGCATAGGTTTAAGATGAGAGGGGAGAATTACAAAAGTGTCCTGAGGGGCAACTTTTTCACAGAGGATGGTAAGTGTCTGGAACAGAGGTAGTAGTCGAGGCTGATACGATTTTGTCTTTTAAAATGCATTTAAAAGTTACATGGGTATGATGGGTATAGAGTGAAATGGGCTAAATGCGAGCAATTGGGATTAGCTTAGGGTTAAAAAACAAGGTGGCATGGACAAGCTGGGCCAAAGGGCCGGTTTCTATGCTATAAACCTCTCTGACTCTCTAAAAGATGACAAGGTTTGGAACCATTACAATTACTATTAGAAACCAAAATGAAATAACATACTCTCACACACGTGGATAACTGTATCAGGTTGGCTCACACTGCCATAATTATCAAAGTCTGACAGTGACAGAGAACATCCCACGTCTTCTGTGCACTGGCATGAACAGAGTTTAAAAAAAAACATGATTTGCAGCGACTGGTAGATTCATTTCAAAACACCCAGACACAGAACCATAGAATCCCAACTGTGCAAAAAGAGGCGGCACCAATCCTCCAAGCATCCTGACCAAACACTACCCTCGACCCTATTCCCATAAACCCATTTACAATGTTTAAGTTATTTAATTTGGAAAATGGGAGGAATCCAGAGCTCCTGGATGAAACCTGTGGAGAAAGAGAGTTAATAATGAAACGTGCCTGTTAGAGATTGTAAATTGTGGAATAGTATCGGTGGTAATAATGAAACATAGAAAACTAATGCAAAATAAAAAGACATATATGCTCGAAGGTCGGATAGATGGCAGATTTTTTTTCAGTCAGATTTTTGTCAATGACCCCATACCCGTGTCAGCTTGTGTCCAATATGCACATGAGCCGCAGTTTCATTATGTAAATGCTGCAGTACAGAAGCAGGCCATTCGGCCCATCGAGGCTCTAACTACTCAGAAAAAATATTTTACCCACATTCCTTTCTCCGTAATGTATTTACTCAGTCAATCCTCTATCAAACCTACACATGTTGGGACACTAAGGCAATTTAACATGGCCAATAAATCTAACCTGTGCATTTTTGGATTGTAGGTATAAACCGGAGCGCCCGGGGGAAACCCATGCAGACACAGTGAGAACGTACAAACTCCACGCAGGCAATTACCCGAGGGCGGATTTGATCCCGGATCTCTAGCGCTATGAGGGCGCAGTGATAACCAGCTTTTGGGATTGAACCCAAATATTCTGGACTGCGACGTCCAGGCGACATAATGAAAAAAGGAGCAGTTTTTGCTGGTGAGGAAGGGAAGAGAGATGAACGGTGTCAGCAGTATTTTATAGAGCGATGTGGTTTTACCAGCAGAGAGAATGCGCTGGTATCGCCAGAGAAATTGAGAAAGTTTGGGAATTGTTTGAATAAGGAGGCGGCAGGGGGAGTGAAGGATGGGACTGCAGAGTGAATATGTGGATGTGAGGAGCAGTAACTGTGATTGGTTAATTCGTATAACCAATCAAGTAAGCAGAAAACCCCGCATCATTACAGATTAGCCAATGGTGAACAAGTCTATCGTCCATCCCTCATTTGCATACTTGTCTGGGTTAGCCGATAAATGAGAAGTTGAAGCTGGTATTTTGCTTATTCTGTGTCTGCAGTCTGAGAGCACCATGCCTGAAGAAAAGAAACTTCAAGCTTCCAAGAAGGGCGCCAAAAAAGCCCAGAAGAAGCCGGTAACAAAAAGCGGTAAGAAGAGGAGGAAGTCCAGGAAGGAGAGTTACGGCATCTACATCTACAAAGTGATGAAGCAGGTTCACCCCGACACCGGCATCTCCTCCAGGGCCATGAGCATCATGAACTCCTTCGTCAACGACATCTTCGAGCGCATCGCGGGCGAGGCTTCCCGCCTGGCCCATTACAACAAGCGCAGCACCATCAGCTCCCGGGAGATCCAGACCGCCGTGCGCCTGCTGCTTCCTGGGGAACTGGCCAAGCACGCCGTGTCGGAGGGAACAAAGGCCGTGACCAAATACACCAGCTCCAAGTAAAACTGTACAATGCGCTGAAAAAAAAAATCCACAACCAAACGGCTCTTTTAAGAGCCACCCACAAGTTCTGTGAGAAAGCTATCCTATTTTCGTTTTTGAAATCACTTAAAATACTTTTTGCATTTGCGTTTCAATCAAAGTCCAGGATAGAGAACTCACCTGTTTGGTTATGAGTCTGTTAACTGTTTCTCATGAATAATGTGGTTGCTGACTCCCTGAGCACTTCTCAGAGCAGCCGATATTTGCATATGGAATATTCGGTAGGAAGCTGACAAAGTGGCCCTTGACTTTACGCCCTCCGATTTTCAATTCGGATTTCCCGCAGTCTGTTATTTCAATTCGGCTTCTTGCCAGTTCGAGAAATCCCACACACAGATGTACAGCATGATGGTACATTAGTACTGCCTCACAGGGACGCGGGTTCAATTCCAGCCTCGGGTCACTGTCTGTGTAGTTTGCACAATTTCCCTGTGAATACGTGGGTTTTCTCCTACAGTCCAAAAATCTTATGGCGGGTTAAGTGGATTGGTTATGCTAAATTACCCCTGAAGGTCGGGGGATTAACGTGGGGTTACAAAGGTATAGCCTGGGTCGCATTGTTGTCGCTGCAGGTTCACTGGGCCGAATGGCCTCCTTCGCACTGTAGGGTTTCTATGATAAATTCAGAAACTGACGAATAAAGGCAAACTTTTAAATTAGGGACAGAAATTGAGTGTATTATAATCTTGAACTGAAATCTGAATTACGCCTTTTTAACAATTCCGAATCGACCTTTCCTGAGTATTTTGGCGCTCATTTGAAATTTGAAATAAAGAATCGGTTGGAATTTGAGAATTTGGCGCCCTTACTTTCCGCCCTCAGCACCGGGGCCTTTCCCGATTGGTGCTTTAAACAGATATCTGATTGGACATTGTGGAGAAGGTCTCATTTGGTTTTCCCCATAGCCAATCAGCGATGTGTGCACCGCCATCCCTCCCCAAGCTATAAGAGAAGTGAATCTGTGCGGATTTTCTCATTCTCTGTTAAAGTCTTTGTGAGATTGTGATAATGTCTGGAAGAGGAAAGACCGGCGGGAAAGCTCGCACCAAGCCCAAGTCTCGCTCCTCCCGGGCTGGACTGCAGTTCCCGGTGGGCCGTGTTCACAGGCTCCTGAGAAAGGGCAACTATGCGGAGCGTGTGGGTGCCGGAGCCCCGGTCTACCTGGCTGCTGTGCTCGAGTATCTGACGGCTGAAATCCTGGAGTTGGCCGGCAACGCGGCCCGGGACAACAAGAAAACCCGCATCATCCCCAGACACCTCCAGCTGGCCGTGCGCAACGATGAGGAGCTCAACAAGCTGCTGGGAGGAGTGACCATCGCTCAGGGCGGGGTGCTGCCTAATATCCAGGCTGTGCTGCTGCCCAAGAAAACCGCTGCGGCACCGAAGACCAAGTGAAACGACCATTGTGAAATCTTAACAACCCCAAAGGCTCTTTTCAGAGTCACCCACTTTCTCTGTGAAAGGGCGATCCATTCTCCGTTAGATTGGTGGCGATTATTTGAGAATTCCTCACAAAAGAGAAACGAGCAGGATTGAGAAGCTACCAGTTTATGTGACATGGCGGGTTAAACGTGTGGAACTTGATGTTTGTACAAGAAATTACCGCGTGTGAAAGAAACAAAAAATGTTTGAAACTTTGTATTGATACGTTTCTGTACTAACCCCTCAAACTAAATGGGTTGTGAGTCAATTTTCCCACAACTCCTTGCAGCCACTGAATGTCAGAGATATTGGATAAAACCCAATATGCACCATTATCCTGTTATATTGAGATCCACTCTAACGTCCATTCAGTCCTGTCATGTTCTTGAGTCAATAATCTCAGCAATATGTTTAATGTTTCGTCCCTGTCACTGGAAATAACATTGAGTTAATTCTGCATTTCCGAGGCAGTGTACATCGAATCCTGCAAGGGACCAACTTCCAGAATGAATGTGCACTGTAAATGGTGATTCATATATCTGACTTAAGGCGTGTGTGAGAATTACGGAATCCTTATATTCCTGATTCGCGTAGTAATCGAGTGTTTCTCCGCATAACATATTAACAATTGCAATTGAATTACTTTCCTCTTCATACATAACAAATGCACGTCACAACAATCTAAGAATGAGAAAATAAACCACCGAAATATAATTCAAGTCTTTACCTGACAGACACACTGGCTCTGAAAAGGGCCTTTGTTGGACTGGGGGCTGCTCTCAATGTGAGGATATGGGTGGCCCTGAAAAGGGCCTTTGGGTTTTTTGAGAATTGGGTGGATTTGTTTAGCCGCCGAATCCATAGAGAGTGCGGCCCTGGCGTTTCAGAGCGTATACCACATCCATAGCGGTGACCGTCTTGCGCTTGGCGTGCTCGGTGTAGGTGACCGCATCCCTGATCACATTCTCCAGGAAAACCTTCAGCACCCCGCGGGTCTCCTCGTAGATCAAGCCCGAGATCCGCTTGACCCCGCCACGGCGAGCCAGGCGGCGGATGGCTGGCTTGGTGATGCCCTGGATGTTATCACGAAGCACTTTGCGGTGTCGCTTTGCTCCGCCTTTCCCTAGTCCTTTGCCTCCTTTCCCTCTGCCAGACATGATTCTTCTTCAGTCAAATCGCTGCTGAATGAGAGAGGAGCTGCCGCAGTTTCCTTTATTATACAGCTCGCCCCGACCTGACTGAGAAAGAGAGAGAGAGGCGGGACGGGGAGGAGACTGAGCAGTCTGTGAATTTTGAATAGTTACTGAGAGCAAAAATTCATTGGTTTACGTTACTGCATGTTTTGTCGGACAGAGTAGGGTAAGAAGAAAGGTGAAGCTTTTACATGAAGATACCTCTGCGGCATTGTGACACAATGGTTAACACTACTGCCTCACAGTGCCAGGTTCGATTCCTAGCTTGGATCACTGTCTGAAGTTTGTACATTCTTCCCGTGTTTGCGTGGGTTTCTTTCGGGTGCTCCGGCTTTCTCACTAACTGGTGAAATCGACTAGTTACATCCTCAAAAAATTCCAGTAGATTCGTCATGCGTGATTTCCTTTTGTAAATTCACGCTGACTTTGATTATATTTTATTGACTTCTGCTCCTAATTAAGTTTCGCCAGTTAGAGAAACGCGGCAGTGCAGATGAGCTTCCAAGGCTACCTTTGCCTGGAGAATAGGCTGAAATGTAAAGATATAAATGTACTTAATAGAAATAGCCTGAACCTCTGTTTCTCCCTCTCTCTTGTCCCTGAACCATTCTTTCTGTTTCAGTCTCTCTGAACCATTCTCTCTGCTTCACTCTCGCTTCACTCTCGATAGGTTTTTTCAAGAGACTTCTGGATGAGTACATGGAGCTTAATGCAATTGAGGGTTATAGGTAAGCCTAGTAGGTATGGATATCATCGGCGCAACTTGTGGGCTGAAGGGCCTGTTTGTGCTGTAGTTTTTCTATGTCCACTCTCTCTGAGCCACTCTCCTGGTCCACTCTGTCTCGTCCCTGAACCATTCTCTCCATTTCACTCTCTCCCCCTCTCTCACTCTGTTGGGTTTGAATGGTTGATTGACATCTTGATTCGCCAATCAGCTGGGAAAGTGGTGATTCCGCCCATCGACCCGTTCGTCCGCGGCAGTGACGTCACCAGAACTGCGCATGAGCAGAATCTCACCAGAAACAGGTAAGGAGCGGCGTCGATTCGCGCGCATGTTCAGCACTGCTGTTTGAGGGTGAGGGCGAGCGGTTTGAAATTCAGGGTGAGAGTTTGAATTAATTTAATCTGAATACAGAGAATTAACCGGGTTTTCACACCGGGTATATCTGGGGTTACTGATGATGTTTGAAAACATAGACTATTTCTGGAAATTAATCTTCAGCCTGGAGAGAAAATGGCGAATTTCCGCTTTTTACAAGAAATGAAACAAAATCTGAGACAGAAAAACAGTAAATCATCCGACAGCCGGTAACCCGGGGAGGAGCCGGCGTGTGAGCCGAGAGTATTTGATTTGATTTATTATTGCCACATGTATTCTATACAGTGGAAAATATTGTTTCTTGCGCCGTATAAAAAAGCATACTGTTCAACGAGAAGGAGAGAGTGCAAAATGTAGTGTTATGGTCATAACTAGGCAGGAGAGGACTATCAACTTAGTGCGAGGTAAGTCCATTCAAAAGTCTGACCAGCAGGGGAAAAGCTGTGCTTGAGTCGGTCGGTATGTGACCTCAGAGTTTTGTACGTTTTTCTGAGGGAAGGAGGTGGAAGAGGGTATGTTTGGTGTTGCGTGCAGGCCTTGATTATGCTGGCTGCCTTTCCGAGGCAGTGGAAAGTGTAAACTGAGTCAATGGATGGAAGGCTGATTTGTGTGATGGATTGGGCTACATTCACAACTAGTTGTAGTTTCTTGGGCAGAGCAGGAGCCATATCAAGCTGTGGACAACCGAAAAGAGTGTTTTCTATGGTGCATCTGTAAAATCTAATGAGAGTTGTAGCTGACATGCCAAATTTCCTTCATCTTCTGAAAAAGTAGAGGCATTGATAGGCTTTATGAACTAGTGTGCTGTCGTCAGGGGACAAGGGCAGGTTGTTGGTGATCTGGACACCTAAAAACCTGAAGGTCTCAAGCATTTCTATTTCATCCTGATTGATGTAGCCAGGGGCACGTTCTCAGTACGCTTCTTGAAGTTGACTATCTCGTTTGTTTTGTTGACATCGAGGAAAAGATTCTTGTTGTCACACCAGTTCACCATATTCTCTTTTTCCTGTCTTGTCATTATTTTAGTTCCGACCCACAACTGTGGTGTCATCAGCGAACTTGAAAATTGAGTTGGATGGGAATTTGGCCACACAGTCGTAGGTGTATAAGAAGGGGGTTGAGGACATAACTTTGTGTGGCACTGGTGCTGAGGATAATTGTGAAGGAAGTGTCGTTGCTGATCGTGGTCTGTGTGTTAGGAAGTTCAGGATCCATTTGCAGAAGGAGGAGCAGAGCCCCAGGCCACATAGTTTGAATCCAAAAGAGAAAATGCTGAAAAATGTCGGCAGGTCTGGTAGTGTCTGTGAGGAGAGAAATTGGCTGATGTGGAGTCTAGATGACCCTTTCTCAAAGATAGCTCTCTAGCTTTGACAAAGGGTCATCCAGACTCAACATCAGTTATTTGCTCTCCTTACAGATGCTATCAGACCTAAGATTTTCCATCATTTTCTCTCTTGGTTTCAGATTCCAACATTGCTGACATTTGCTTTTGTTCACTGAGTTTGGAGATGAGTTCCATAGGAAGAATGGTGTGTAACCCGGAGACAATGAAGTCAATGAGATCAAATTGTGTGTGGGAACGTCGGAATTAGGAGCGCAAGCAGTCAATTCAGCCCTTCGAGCTGAATCAGTTGTTTCAACAATCAAACATTGGGACAATGTTGGGCATTGGATTTGCCTGTGTAAACCTCTTGCGGTCCTATCCCTCACTTAGGACCTTCCCAAACTAGTTGATGAACATATCTTAAGTCACTCTTCCTCTTGTTTTTTTTTCTGAACACGCTAATGCTTTTATTTTTATTGAAAGCATCTCAGGTACTGCTGGGATCTAGCCAAGAGTGGACAACGGCGCTCTGATAAATATGTTTTTATCCAAACTAGCTACTGGAGAGATCCTGGGGGTCTGGCGTCTAGCTAATGTTAATCTCCTGGGGTGACACAGTGGTCAACACTGCTGCCACACAATGCCAGGGACCCAGGTCCAATTCCGGCCTTGGGTCTGTGTGGAGTTTGCATGTTATCCTCAGGTCTGCATGGTCCAGTTTCTCCCCACACTCCAAAAATGTGTGATTTGGCCATGGTAAATTGCTCCATAAGGTTAGGGAGACTAGCAGTTCAAATACGTGGGGGTTAAGGAGATAGGGTCTGGGTGGTATTGTGATTGATGCATCCTTGATGGGCTGAAGGGCCTTCTGCACTGGAGAGATTGCATGATTCTGTTGAAGAAAAGAAAAAGAGATAATCCAAAAAATTATAGATTGGTGAGTCTCATATTGGTGGTTAAGAAGCTTTTGGGTAGGTTTCTTAAGGATAGGATTTCTGCACATTTGGAAAAGCAAGGCTTAATTGGGAAGGTTGGGGATAAGACCTGGGTGGGATTGGGAAAGGCTCTGTGCAGTGTTGGTCACATCTTACTAACTTGATTGATGTTTTTGAAGATGTGTTGAATACTGGATGTTGTGTACATGGATTTTAGCAAGGTTTTCGGCAACACAGGCTCATCCAGAATGTTAAGATGCACGGGATCCTCGGTGACTGGCCACTTGGATTCAGAATTGGCTTGCCCATTGAAGCCAGAGAGTATTGATGAAAGGGTATTTTTCTGGCTGGATGTCTGCAGCTAAAATTGTTCTGCAGGTAAATGTACTGGGACCTCTGCTGATTGTGATATATTTAAATGACTTGGATGAAAATGTAGATGGCTGGGTTAGTAATTTTGCAGATGACACAAAGAGAGGTGGAATTGTGGGTAGTGTAGAAGGTTACCAAATGATGGGATATAGATCAGCTGCAGATATGGGTCAAGAAAGGGCAGATGGAGTTTAACCTGGGCAAGTGTGGAGTGTTGAACTCTGGGAGATCAAATATTAAAGGTAAGTATACAGTTGATGGCAGGGACCTGAACAGCGTTGATGTCGGGAGAGAAATTGCCCCCTGTAAGTGGCCACAGAAGTAGATAGGTTGGTAAAGAACATGTGTATCATGCTTGCCTTTATTGGGCAATAAGTACAAGAGTCAGAATGCCATTTTGCAGTTTAATAAAACTTTTGTTGGGCTGCATTTAGAGTGTTGTGTTCAATTCTGGTTGTCACATTACAGGAAGAACATAGAGGCTTTGGAGACAGTGCATAGGAGTATCACCAGGTTGCTGTCTGGCTTATAGGATATGAGCTGTAAGGAGAGGCTGGACAAGAGTCATTTTCTCTGGAGAGTCAGAGGCTGAGGGGTGACCTGATGGAGTTCTATACAAGTATGAGAGGCATAGATAGGGTTGATAGAATCTTTTTCCCAGAGTTGAAATGTCTAATATTCGGGGGCATGCACTTGAGATGAGAGGGGGAAAGTTCAAAGAAAATGTGATTGGCAAGTTTAGAGTGGAAGGTTTCTGGAACACACTACCAGGGATGTGTGTGCAGGCAGATACAATACCTAAGGTGGTGGTGTAGTGATATTACCCTGGACTAGCAATCCATAGACCCAGGGTAATGCTCTAGGATGCAGTTTCAAATCTGACTACCACAGGTGGTGAAATAAATAAATGTAGAAGTCTAACAATGACCATGAAACCATTGTTGTAAAAAAAACAGTTTGGCTGACTAATATCGTTAGGGTGGCACAGTGGTTAACACTGCTGCCTCTCTGCCCCAGAGACCCGGATTCTCAGTGTAGAGTTTGCACGTGCTCTCCTTAAATACGTTATGGGGATAAGACCTGTAAGGGATTGTTGTCAGTAATGGCTTGATGGACAAATGGCCTCCTGCTCTGTCAGAATTTTATGACTATATGATTATGTCAGTATCAATGTGAGTAAAATATCAGATAATTGAATGTTACATGATCTGAAACTTGAATATAACTTCATGCTAGGGAACAGTTTCAACTAAACTTGCAGAATTTACTGATTTGAGACTAAATAACATTTGCACATTTGATAAATGAAAGGACTGATTGAGAGCTTAGTTGGAGACAAGGAGATGTGCAACGGCATGGTATGACACGTGAAATTTCACATCAGCCCCACACCTGGCCTGTGCCTCTGAAGCCAATGCCCACAATCTGAGTTGTCTTGTGGAAATACAACCTCTCTCTATGCCGTTCATTCCACGGCAGGCAGAGGTTGCTTGCATGGTCTTCTGCATACCTGTCATTTCCTTTCTGTGAGCTTCACTCCCTCCCCCCTCACATTACTGTTTAGGTCCCTGTTGGAGGGCTGTCAGTGTAGGAATCATCCTCACCATTGGAGACTTTGGTTGGAGGCATGTTGCATGCAACAATCTTTTCAAACTGCAGATTCAGTCAGTTTACAGACATCCACAATGCTTGCTGCTTTTGCAGCCTTTCAAATTCTGTGGATAACCATTAGAGTAAATTCTCCTAATCTGCACCCATTTTCTGGTTTTCTGAAAAATCCATAACTTTGTTTATGGTTGCAGTTCTGCCCCGTGTTTCTAATCTTGGTGCACCCAGTATAAAAAAGGTTGAGGGGCAGGGGGGAGCTCCTTGTGGGCCTGCTCCCAGGCTGGGCTAGATGGGCTAGGTAGAGGAGATTTGATGGAGTTGTCCTTCAGATAATTTATGCCTTTTCTGTGGTCGTGTTAGTTGCTGGTTTCCCATGGAAAAGGAACTCGACGTATCTACTGACGTGATCAAGGAATTCCTTACCTGGTGGGCATTGCAGGGACTGTGATGCAAGGATGCGCAGGAGCAGGTGGAGGATAGCTTGTTTGCATCGTGAAAAGAGAGAAAAAAACAACAAATAATGTCATGCTGGTCTTTATATCCAGAGGATAAGAGCAGATAGGGGGAGAAGTTGCGAGACAAGTTCTAAATAGATTACTCCTGGGCTGTGTTGCTTTCAGTGAAAATAAGGCATGACCTTTCCGAAGTGAAATTTGAAAATGATTTTAAGCATAGACATTTCTTGCACAAAAGCAATTGATACTGGAAATTTGAGATGGATCGCTTCTCATTAACCAGGGGTATTAAGTGATTTGGAGCCAAATTGGGTATACGGGCTTTTGTCACCAATTATAACAAAATATTACTGAATGTTTTTCGAAAGATGATTGATAATGTGGCTCACAGGACGTTTTAGTGTGTTGTTATAAGTTTTACAAAGAATTAAAACAGCCTAAATAACTCAATCATGTGTTTCTTTTTTTTTCCCATTTGTGTTCACAGATCCAAACTCTAAATCACTGAGTTTTTAACAAACTGTGATGATGACCAACTTTTGAAGTTGACAAAATTCTACCGGAACAGACTAGAACAAGCAATTGATGAATTGGCGAGACCCTGTCTGACTTTAACAAAACAAGTCACGTAAGTGCAGGATATAGTGGGTTTAGTGATTTTCTTTTGTCCATTTTAGCATCACAGCTCTGATAGAATTAGTGAAAAATAAGTTGCTGGACCACAGGAAAATAAAATCTCTCTTGCTGCTCTAAGACATTCTGCTCCAGTTTAGCTGTGACACTGGCATCTACCCAACCACATGGAAAGAAAAAGTTAAAGTTTGTCCCCTCAGAATAGGACAAATCCACCTGGAAAACTGGCATTCCATCAGCCTACTCTCACTGAGTAGCAAAGAGATTGATATGATTGACAGTGCTTTAAAGTGGCACATACTCTGTAATAACATGTTCATTTTAAGTACTGCTGGGGCACTTGGCTCCTGATCTCAGCCTTGATCCATTCATGGAGCAACACGATTATTTTCCACCAGATGTTACAACATTTTTTAACCAAACAGCACCAGGAAATGCCAGTACAATGGAGTCGGTGTGAACTGTGTAAAGCTCTGCGATAGCTGCAATCACGCCTAGCACAAAGATGGCCATGATAGTCTGAGGCCGATAATAGTAGACTCATGACAGATGCTGGAGTTCATCAACATTATGCATTCTCCACAAACATCTCCAGCTGCTTCATGATCTTTCCGCCATCAAATGGTCAGAAGTCGATGTTTGCTGATGATTTTAAAATGTGCAACTCAATTTGTAACTCCTTCGACAGAGAAAGCTGGATAAGTGGTCGGTGATAGTCCTGCCACACAACTCCATCTTTGCTTGCTATTCAGGCACATGAGCGTTGTTGAATCCCCCACCGTCACGAGGGTTACTATTGATGAGAGTCACCAGAAACGTAGCTAGAAGGATCAGATAAAAACAGCAAGTACACGAGGAGGCTGGAAATTTTGATGCAATTTGCTCACTTCCTGATTTCCCAAAGCCTCTGAGTCATCCACAAGCCACAAATGGGGAATGTGATGGAATATTCCCCACTCTCATGGTTTGGTGCAAATCCAACATTCTCCAAGAAGCTAGACATCATTCAGGATAAAGCTACCCACCTGATTTGCATGCGATCTGTTCTTGTAAACATTCTCTCCACCCAAGACAGACACTGCTGTAGCATGTGTACCATATGATGCACTTGAGCAACTTGCTAAGTCTCCCCTAACAGAACCTCCAAAACCCAGGAATAGAAAAAGCTGCAGAATATTCCAAAGTACCCAGTAATTCCTAATCTAATTCCTTCATCCAATTGCTTTCTTCAATAAGTATTTTGAACTGAGACATCTTGGTCTACACGATCACATCAGGAAGAAAAAAAATACTTTGATTTACGTGTTTTTTTGTGTCTACCAGCCATCTCAAATCTACTTATAATCAATGAACTACTTTTGAATTGTAGTCATTGTAATGTACGAAACATAGCAGCCAATTCTCATACATGAAATTCCCACAAGCAATAATGTGACAATGAATCGATGATGTATATTTTTACAATGTTAATTGAGGAATAAATCTCCGACATGTTTCTGAAATAGTCCAATGCGATCTTGTACATACACTAGAATGGGCAGATTGTATCTTATGTTGATGTTTCATCTAAAAGACAGCACTTCCAATAATTTGTTTTTGAGTGTCTCTGTTATTAATAATATGTCCATGTTATTAATAGTATTCTTTAAAACACTGGCAATTTACCCTCATTTGTTATTTTTCTCTCTGATTTCCAGTGTGAACAGTAATACCCTCACAGATTCTTGTGCTGAGGATCTCGCCTTCACTCTCATTACAAACCAGTTACTGAGGATTTTGAACCTGGATACAAATTCCTTCACAGACCAATCTGTCCCCGCTCTCTGCAGCCTCTACAGACCTGCTTGAATCTGGAGCTGATTGCGTGAGTGTTTGTGTTAATTTTCAGTGTAATTGTTAAAATATAAATGGGATTTTAAAATATGTTAGCCTGAATCTTACAGACAGTGGCAATGATAAGTGGATTGCCACTGTGCGTGAAAGTTCTCCCATCCTGAAACTGCTATATATTTCTCCCAGAACCTTCAGGACAGTGACCAGGGAGCTCTATCAGAGCAGAGTAGAGCCGGGGAAGAGACCAAATACACTCCTATTTAGAGCATAGTGACCCCGGGGAGCTCTATCAGAGCAGAGAAGAATGGGAAGAGAGAGAGAGTACATGCCCATTTACAGCAAAGTGACTCCAGGGAGCTCCATCGGGGCATCATGGAGTCGGGGGAGAGAGCACACGCTCCCTATATATAGAAGTAGATGCTGTATAGTAAGGATAAAGGTCCAGATATTTCATTAATGTTAGTTGTAGGTGGAGTGAATGGTTTGGTTTGTAGGTGGATGAATGGCTAGTAACGGGGCCTGGAGAGAGGTTGGCAGTATATTCAGCATGTCAGATGAGTGGTTGGGTGATAGTCCTGTTGGCTTTTGAGTTTAGTCATGGGTTTTGCTGATGGTTGGGGTTTGTAGAATAATGGAATCGCTAAAGTGTGGACGAAGGCATTTTGGCCCATTAAGTCTGGCCTGACTCCCTGAAAGGTTATCTTATATAGGTCATTTGCCTGTTGATCCCCCTAACCTGCACTAAGGGGCCAGTCCACACAAGCTGGTTATGCAGTTGGAGTGTAGTCAGACCTGTTGAGTGATTGGGGGTTGGAGAAGGTAGAGGTGATAGGTTGGATCAGGAGTAATGAGGATAACTCTGAGGCGCAGTCAGGTCAGGGTAGTGTGTAGTGAAGTTTGGAGGTTTATCTGATTAACTAAATGGGAGTAGGGAAGTAGTTGGGGAAGGTAATTGGTTGGTGTGTTGGTTGGGGGTAGTTGAGGTGAATCAACAGGCTAATTTGATTGTGGGAGGTGTATTATGTGATCAATGGGGTTGGGGTTAGTGATTGAGAAAGACGGTTGGGGATTTATTCAGTTATTAGGCCAGTGTGCTGTCTAACATTACCTGAGCAACTATCTGGGTAAGTTGCGTGGACCTGTCCCAATTCTGTGGCTCTATCTCAGAGTCAGAAACATGCACACAGGGTCCTGGGCAGCAGGGGAATTCATCAATAGCTATTTAAACCATTAAGGACAATTCTCACCTAGATTCACATGCCAGGACATCCACAGGACCCTGATGCTCGTCATCAGCTGTATGTCTGGCCTCTGATCCAGCGACCTGTAGATTAGTCCCATTAACTCCAGTCTCCTATTATTTAAATTATTTTTCAATCTGTTTATTTCCTGTTTCATTTCTAATCTGTTTCAACCTGGAGGAGAATCAGTTCAGTTCAAATGGGAAAAAAAACACCTGGAGTCACTGCAGGAATCCAGACGGAGATTGCGCGTGACAGTGTGAACATTTCAACTGCTAAACATTGCTGCTCCACCGGTTACAGTGAATTCCTGAATTGTGAAGATCTTCAATAGCCCCTTCCAAACCCTTCATTCCTGCCCGCTTCCCTCCCTATTTCATCAGCCCCTCCAGCTAGGCTGTGAATTTTCTGCTTAACTGGTTTGGTTGAGATTCCCAGCTGGAAAACTCTGTGCAGTTTTAGTCTCCACGTTGGTTTCCAGCAATCTTTCATTCATTGTTAAAACAGCAATGTGTTGTTAGTGTTCCCAGCACCGAAGTCTTCACCCTCCTTTCAAAAGGGAGCTGCAAAAGTAATTCTGCTCAGAAAGAAATGAGTGTGTGTGATTCTGACTGTATCCAGCAGGGGATGGATTGGTAAAGGCCTTGTCAGAGATTTCTCTCTTATCGAATGGCTCCACAAGTCTCGCCTCACTCACTTATGATTAAAGTAATACAATACCCCCATCTGCTGGTAGCTCACAGCTACTGCATGTGTATTCGTAAGCCTCAAACGAGTTCAATAACTCCCATGACTGCATCCGGTTGTTGAGCAAATACCGAAGAATATTGTCAGGGATTGGAGTTTGCAGCATGAACCTCAGCTGGTGCATTTATCCTTTATCACCAGACACTGTACATGAACTCTGTTCCCTCATTCCCCATGGGAGATATTGTCTGCAGTTTCTTGTAGGGGATTAAAGAGAGACAAAATAGATGGGGGTGGGGAGGTTGCAATACTGATTAGAGAGCACAGCAGGAGGGGTCTTATAGTGAAGAATAATGGGTGGAGCTCAGGGATAGGAAGAGTGTCATCACAACATTGGGAGTGTATGATAAACCTCCCAACAGTCTGCTGGAGTTAAAGGAGCAGTTAGAGGTATAGAGGTTTACAGCATGGAAATAGGGTCTTTGGCCCAACTTGTTCATGGCACCCTTTTTTAAGAAAAAACCCTAAGCTCATCCCAATTGCCCACATTTGGCCCTTATCCCTCTATATCCATTATACCCATGTAAATATCTAAATGCTTTTTAAAAGACAAAATTGTACCCGCCTCTACTGCTGTCCCTGGCAGCTTGTTCCAGACACTCACTCGTGTGGAAAAATTGCCCCTCTGGACATTTCTGTACCTCTCCCCTCTCACCTTAAACCTATGCCCTCTAGTTTTAAATTTCCCTACCTTTGGGAAAAGATATTGACTATCTAGCTGATCTGTGCTCCTCATTATTTTATAAACCTCTATAAAATCACCCCTTAGCTTCCTATGCTGCAGAGGATAAAGTCCCAGTTTATCTAGCCTCCCCTTATAACTCAAGCTGCCAAGTATCAGTAGCATCCTACTAAATCTTTTCTGCACCCTTTCTAGTTGAATAATATCCTTTCTACATTAAAATGACCAGAATTGCACACAGTATTCCAAGCGTGTCCTTACAAATGTTTTGTACAACTTCAACAAGATGTCCCAACTCCTGTATTCAATGTTCTGACCAATGAAACCACACACGCCAAATGCCTTCTTCACCACTCTGTCCATCTGTGACTGCACTTTTAAAGAGCTATGAACATGTACCCCTAGGTCTCTTTGTAACTACAGGCTGGTTAGCTTAATGTCTGTAGTTGGGAAAATGCTGGAATCCATCATTAAAGAAGAAATAACAGGACACCTGGAAAAGTATAGTTCATAGAAGCAGACATGGCATGGATTCATGAAGGAAAAGTCGTGTTTGGTGAATTTACTGGATTTTTATGAAGTTGTAACCAGTGCCGTTGACAGAGGGGAACCAGTGAATGTGGTGTTTTTAGATTTCCAGAAGGCGTTCGATAACGTGCCTCACAAAAGGTTGCTGCAGAAGATTAAGGTACATGGAGTTTGGAGTAAAATGTTAGCGTGGATTGAGGATTGGCTATCTAACAGGAAGCAGAGAGTTGGAATAAATGAGTGCTTTTCTGGTTGGCAGTTGGTGACTAGTGGTGTGCCGCAGGGATCGGTGCTGGGGCCTCAACTGTTTACCGTATACATAGATGATCTGGAGGAGGGGACTGAGTGTAGGGTAACAAAGTTTGAGGATGATACAAAGATGAGTGGGAAAGTGAATTGTGTGGAGGACGCAGGAAGCCTGCAGAGGGATTTGGATAGGCTAAGTGAATGTGTGAGGATCTGGCAGATGGAGTATAATGTTGGCAAGTGTGAGGTTATCCACTTTGGAAGGAATAATAGTAAAATGGACTATTATTTAAATGGTGAAAAGTTACAACATGCGACTGTGCAGAGGAACCTGGGGGTCCTTGTGCACGAATCACAAAAACTCAGTTTGCAAGTGCAGCAGATGATCAAGAAGGCAAATGGAATGTTGGCCTTTATAGCGAGGGGGATAGAATATAAAAGCAGAGAGGTCTTGCTGCAATTGTACAAGGTACTGGTGAGGCCGCAACTGGAGTACTGTGTGCGATTTTGGTCCTCTTATTTGCGAAAGGATACATTGGCCTTGGAGGGAGTACAGAGAAGGTTCACCAGGTTGATTCCGGATATGAGGGGGTTAGCTTATGAGGAGAGATTGAGTAGGTTGGGCCTGTACTCATTGGAGTTTAGAAGGCTGAGGGGAGATCTGATAGAGACATATAAGATAATGAAGGGGCTAGACAGGTAGAAGCAGAGAGATTATTTCTACTTAGAAAGGAAAGGAAACAAGAACTAGAGGGCACAGCCTCAAAATAAGGGGGAGTCAGTTTAGAACAGAGTTGAGGAGGAACTTCTTCTCCCAGAGGGTAGTGAATCTTTAGAATTCTCTGCCCATTGAAGCAGTGGAGGCTACCTCGTTAAATGTGTTTAAATCACAGGTAGATAGATTTCTGACCAATAAGGGATTTAAGGGTTATGGAGAGCAGGCACGTAAGTGGAACTGATCCACTTCAGATCAGCCATGATCTTATTGAATGGCAGGGCAGGCTCGAGGGGCTAGATGACCTACTCCTGCTCCTATTTGCTATGTTGTTCTTACTTTGGTCCCCATATCCAAATCATTGACATACATTGTGAAAGCTGGGGTTCTAAGTACTGATCCATGTGGTAGCTTGCTAGGCACAGCCTGTCAACGTGAGATTTTCTGTTCTCTGCCCAATACCAATGCTTAATCCATGGCGCAATTTTTCCTCCTATCCGATATGCTTTAATTTTCCTCACAACCTCCTGTGAGTGACTTTGTCAAAAGCCATTGGTCGAAGTGTCCATTTTTCATGTTCTTTGGAATAGATTCTAGCATTTTTCTTACCATTGTTGTATGTTTAAATGTCAGTAATTCAAAGTTTTGTTTCTCCCTCCCACCTTAAATAGTAGGGTGACATTTGTTAACTCCCAATTCACATGAACCGCTCTGCCATCTTTAACATTTTGGAGAAGGATCACCAATGCATTCACTAGCTCCACCACTACCAACTACTTTCAACATAGAATGTCTGCAGTAAACCAGAGAGTCTGCTCTGCAGACTGATGGCTGGCTAATCAATGCAGCTTTTGTGGGTTTGGGGATTGAACGCATGTGCAATCCCTCGGGGATCGTTCCGTGGCCAGGGGGAATGCGTGCAAGTCAGTGGCAACTCCTAACCCAAGGACACCCAACTGTAAGGCCTTGAATTAAATACAATCAACGTCCTTTCATGTTAAAAGTAATCATTCCAGTAATTTCATTTTTAAATTTTCTATCTCTTTGAACAACATGCTAAAATGTTAATACTGCTCGATTACTTATACAAACAGCTGTTCTATCTGTTATTAAGTCAATTCCTATATCTAATTCCACCTATACCCAGTCCCATCTACTGTAAAATTCTATCTACACAGCGGTGCCTGTTATTTGACAGAAATTTGTAGTGAACCTGTTTGCTACATTCTGATGAAATGTGATATTTGCACGCTTATCTTGATTTTATTTTCTCTCTTCTCCTTCCCTACGTCTCCTTGTAAGTGTCAGTTGATCACGCTCTCTTATTCTGTCTCTATTTGCTCCCCCTCTCTTGTACCATTTGTTAGGTTCTTAAAATTATTTTATTTCAGAATTTAGCTTCAAAATGTTGCAAGGTTTTGATCTGTAGCTCACGAATGCAACAGTTGAAACAAAAATGGGTGATGTTTTAGTGTTTTCCCTTTGCATCGCCATTCCCTCTTTTTCTAATGTGCTTACTTTGGAGCTCTAGGCTCTTGCCCGATCACATGCCCCCTCATGTCATCTATCCACCTCCCTCAAACTATTCTCAAAAGTGGGGAAAAGGCTGAGTGGTGGGGGCCTGACTGTTTGTAGAAGAGGTGTCGCAGCCATCGCCCTTTCAAAGATGTGCGTTTGAAATGCTGGATTCAAACTCAGTAACTAATATTGTGCCACACATTGAAACATGTCTACAAGGAGTATTCGACTGAAGATCCAACGGGGCCACATTGGAGCATCCTCAGCTTCGGAATCATTGAGACATAGAATCCGGACGGTGCATAAGGAGGCCATGCAGCTCATTAGGTCTGCAACAACCACAGACCTGTCCTCAGAACTTTCTTCCAGTTTTACTATGTGCAAGACAGGATGGAAGCTGGAGATAGAGGAAGGTAAATCTAAAACCTGAACATCGTGAAACTGAGTCAAAATTTAGGTGTAGACAATGTCTTAGTGATATTGTCGCTAAATTATTAATCCAGAAACTCAGCTCATGTTCTGGGGACCTGGCTTTGAGTTCCACAACAGATGGTGGAATTTGAATTTGATGAAAAACATTTGGAATTAAGAATGTACTATTGTCAATTGTCAGAAAAAAGATATCTGATTCGCTAATTTCCTTAAGGAAGGAAATCTGCTGTCCTTACCTGGTCTGGCCAGAATGTGACTCCCGAGCCACAGCAATGTGATTGACTGTCAACTGTCCTTGTGAACTAGGCAGGGCAACTGCCCTTGTGAAACAATGAATGCTAACCAGCTAGCCATGCCTCTGCAAAAAATAACCTCTTTAAATCAACTGTCAGATTCATGACCCTGTATCCTATTTTTGAATTCTAACAAGCTTTCAGAGTGCTACTTATTACAGGTATTAATACCCTGTTTATTAGCTTGCCAATGATTATTGCTGCCATGATTAATTGCAAGACTGGGCTATATAAACTCAGGACATAAGAAACAAAAGGAACTGGTCCATGTGAGGACCAAAACTCTAGTAACTGTTAGCGATTGAAACTAAACACCGATCATGGTAATGAAGAAATACAACTTGCAAGGATCCAGCCTATGGAACAGGAAAAAGAGGATCCATTCTCTGGACAACACACAATATCCAAGCTATCATATAGCTATCGTCACAATTAAAAGTCTGAGGACAATGAGCAGCAGAAAATAATTGATGAAAATAGGAGAAACAAGTTCTAAGAAAAACAGCACAGCAAGATCCTATGCCCCGCTTCTCAATTACACACTGTCACTGAAATTAAAATAGAAAAAAGTCACAATTATGAACCAGAGGTTATTAGTATTTAGTAACTGTTTCTGCCGCCTGTTTTTCTCTCTGCAGCTTTTCTACTATCTTGTTCATGTCTCAATCCCCCTTTCTCACTATTTCTATGTCCCTCAGAAATTAAAAGTCAACTTCAGTCGGTGTAATAAACACACACAACTCACCTGGCTGAAGCCTGTGGACCAGGATACGTAGCCTTCCCCTTCTGAAAGATACTCCTGTAAATCTCTCCCATCTCAATCCCCATCACAAACTTTCTCTCTTTGAATCCAAATATTTCAGTTTCATAAATCGAATGTTTCAGGGGGAGAAAAAAACAAAACAGTGAATTAATAAGGTGAACAAAATAGCGCAGCAAGGTTTAGATTTCACACTCCAAACTCAATATCTTTGTAACAATCCAATACCAAGTCTAATCAGAGGTGGAGACCACATTCAGAAACGAGGAACATAATGCACACAGAAGCTGAATGGAGAATATCATGGTTTGGGACTGGAATCCCATGTCACATTCATCCTGAGTCAGCAGTTTGCACATTCCACCACAAAAGTTTCTGGATCTTTTGCAATATATCTGCTCTTCACCTGTCCATTGATGTGTAATTCCTAGGGCCAGAAACCTTCCACCAGTGTGATAATTCCAGCAGATTCCACTATGCTCCTATTGATACCTTGATGCCAGGAATGTAATTGGTTCAGAACTGGCTCATCATTAATGTCTGTTTAATGTTGAAAGGATGTTTCTTGCCACTGTTGGTGATCTCACTCCATTTCCAAGACATGATTACTCAAAAGCTGCACACACACTCATGGGAGTGGGAGAATGGGACAGGGAATGGAGATTTTTTTTCCCTGAGATTATGGCTGGATTTTTATTTCTGCCAATTTCACTGTAAATTGTGCAGTGGTGTTTGTGTCTGTATGTGTATGTGTCTAAAGTATTCCCGACAGTCCTATTTATCACTCCACACTGTGAAGGTGCATGCAGAATGTGAGTTATAAACGAACAAAGAACAAAGAAAATGACAGCATGGGAACAGGCTGTTTGGCCCTCCAAGCCTGCTCCAAACATGCTGCCCGACTGAACTAAAACTCACTACCCTTCCAGAGATCAAATCCATCTATTTCCATCCTAGTCATGTATTTGTCAAGATGCCCCTAAAGAACCACTATCATATTTGCTTCCCCCAGCAGCCAGTTCCAGGCATCCGCCATCCTCTGCGTAAAAAGAAAATGCTTCATACATTTCTTTTAAACATTGCTACTTGCACCTTAAACCAACTCCCCCTAATAATAGACCCTTCCAACCTTGGAAAAAGTTTCCGACTATTCACCCTGTTCATGCCCCTCATAATCTTGTAGACTTCCATTAGGTCGCCCCTCAACCTCCGTTGACCAAGTTTCTCCGATCTCTCCTCATAGCTAATGCCCTCCAAACCAGGCAACAATCTGGTAAATCTTTTTTTATACCCTCTCCAAAGCCTCCACACCCTTTTGGAATTGAACACCATAATCCAAGTGCAGCCTAACTCAGGTTCCATAAAGCTACAATATGACTTGCCAATTTTTAAACTGAATGCCCCAGCAGATGAAGGCAAGCATGCTTTGTGCCTCTTGACTATCTTCTCCACCTGCGTTGCCATTTTCAATGATCTGTGTGCATGTACACTGAGATCCCACTGTGTATCAGTACTCTTAAGGATTCTGCCATTCCCTGTATATTTCCCATCTGTATTAAGCCTTCCAAAATGCATTACCTCACATTTTTCCAAATTAAACTCCATTTGCCATCTCTCTACCCAAGCCTCCAACCAATCTATAGCCTCCTATATCCTCTGACTGTCCGTATTACTATCTGCAATTCTATCCACCTTTATGTTGTCCACAAACTGACTGATTGAACCAGTGACATTTTCATCCAAATCATCTATATGTATTACAAATATTATTATAATTATATCATATATATATATATATATATGATAATCACAATTTTGTTTTCCTCCTCCTCCTCCATTTTAAAGTGATAAACATTTTCTTAGAACTCAAACAAAATTTTCAGACAAATAAAGCCCAATTTTAACAATCACGTATTAACGTGTTTGCTCACAAACTGCTTTATTCAATGAGCAGCCCATGCAAATTTGAATTTTGTTTAACATTTACCTGTAAAGTATTTAATAAATAAGGATGTTGCTGCACTGTTATTATTTGTTTCCTCCAGGGAATGAATTGTCTCTTGGAGCAGTCCTTCGATACCCTTTCACTGAACGTCCTCTCATTTCACCTGTGGATTGCACCGTGTGTGTGTGTGTGTGTGTGTGTGTGTGTGTGTGTGTGTGTGTGTGCGCCTGTATCTTTTGTGTGTGTATGTGTAAGTATATTGTGTATGGTGCATGTGTTTGCATGTATGTGTGTTGTACGTGTTGTATGTGTGCTGTGTGTTTGTGGTGTGTGTGTGTGATTTGTGTGTGTGCTTGTAGTGTGTACATATTTGTGTTTTGTGTATGTTGCATGTGTATGTCAGACTATTTGAGTTTCTTTGTGTACATGTGTGAATGTGAGTATGCATGCATGTGTGCTGTATGTGTTTGCTTCTGTGTGTGACCCTTCTGCACTGATTCTGGTGGCTTCTTTTCTAAATATCCATTGGGACATCCTGTGATTGTGTGTCTTACTTGTGTGCTTCTGCTCCTGTGTATGTGTCTGCGTATTTGTGTATGAAAGTGTACATGTGTACGTTTATGTGTGTGTGTGTGAATGTGTGCATGCATGTTTCTTTTGGGGTGAGAGAAAGTTTGCATGGTGTGATTGAAGGTGTGTGTGTGTGTGTGTGTGTGTGTGTGTGTGTGTGTGTGTGTGTGTGTGTGTGTGTATGTGTATGTATTTCTTATTCTCTATTCTATCTGGGTGTGTATGTGAACGAGCCTCTGTGTGTATGTATGAATGAGTCTGCCTCTCTGTGTGCTTGTGAGCTACTCTGTCTTTCTGTGTGTGTATGTGAGCGAGCCTATCTTTCTGTATATATTTGTGAGCAAATGTGTATTTCTGTTGTACACGTGAGTGACACAGCCATCCTTTCTTTCTTTGTCAGCAAGTATGTCATTGTGTGTGTGTGTGTGTGAGCGAACCTGCCATCCTCTGTGTTTCAATCATTGTGATAGATTTTCATTTCAACCATTGTGATGAAAGTGAGTGTCTCTTACTGTGAATATGTTTGAGCCAATGTGAGTTCGATTGATGGATTTGTCAGCATTTACAGAACAGATATAGGCCAATCACCCATTGAGTCAATGTCAATCAATAATGATCTGAAGACACTAATCTCATTTTCCAACACTTTGAGGTGATGGCAGTGCAAGTTAATAGCCAAATACCATTCAACAATTTGCGACTCAACTACCCTTTCATACAATGGGTTCTTTTACCTTATCATACTCTAAGTGAAAAGGTGTTTCTTCAGCTCCCTTTGTAGTGTTCCAACTCTTAACTTAAAACTATAGCCTTTGGTTATCCACCTCTCCAAAAATGCAACAAGTGTCCTCCTATCCAACGTAGGTATTTCCTTGTTGTCTTATGTATCTCTATCAGGGCCCCAATCAACCTTCACTGCTTCAAAGAAATACCCCCAGACTATCCAATCTTTCATCATAGCTAGGACCCTGCAAACTCAGGCAACATCCTAATAAATCCCCTCTATCCCTTCTCTACAATAACATTCTTCCTACAACGTGATCATGAGAAGTATGAACAGTACTCGTGTTGTGGCCTAACCAATGTTTTATACAGTTCCTGACCTCCCTGTTTTTTTTATTCTTCACCTTGACAAATAAAGGCAAATATCCCATATTCCCTTTTCACTGCCACACCTACCTGTCCTGCCACCTTCAGAATCTGTACACAGCATCCCAATGTATGCTTGCCTTCAGTATTTTCAGGAGCCTACCATTCATTGTTTCTTTGATCTTTGTTAGACTCCACAAGTGCATTATCTCTCACTTTTCCAGGTTGAATTCTGTTTGCCACATTTCTGCCTACCTGAAGAGTCAATTTAAATCCTTCTGAAGCTGGTGGCTACCCCTCTCAATGATTGCCTCCTTACCAATTTTCACGTTGTCCACAGAAATTTTGATCATATCGTTTTACATTTAAGCCCAGATCATTAATCTAGTCAATGTTGTAAGGATGTATTAGCCCTGAGCCCTGTTACAACCCATTAGAAATAGACTTTTAGTCACAAAAGTATTCCTCTACCATTACCCTACACTTCCTGTCTCTCAGTCAATTTTGGACCTAATATCGCACTTTGTCTTAGATCCTAACTGCCCTTGTTATCGTTAAACATCTATCATGAGGAATTTTATCAAAAGCCTTTATAAAGTCCATAACGACCATTCCAGATTTATTACCCATCAAGACTCCTGGTTATCTCCTCAAACTTCCAAACACAACCTTCCCTTAATAATTCCATGCAGACTATTCATGATTAATATCTATCAATCCAAATGCAGGTGAATGCTATCCCTCAGAATTCTTTCTAGTAAATTCCTGACTACCAAGTCTAATCTGACTGGCATCTAACATCTTGGTCAACCTCTAATTCAATGTTCTTAATAATGGGACAATATCAGCAATCCTCCAGTGCCCTGGCACCACACCTCTAGCCAGAGAGGATTTGTAAATATTTGCCAATGTCTCTGATATCTCCTGGGTTGTGTCCTTCAGCAGCAGGGGATAGAACTAATCCAGGTCCCAAGTTTTATCCACTTATTTGGTTGCTAAGCCTACTTGTACCTTCACTTCATATGTTGTTTTGTTTAATATTTCATACTCTTTCACCCTGATGTCCACACGTGTGTGGTCTATTTGCATTTTGAAGATCGATGGAAAGTATTTATTGAGCGCTTTCCCCATGTGTGTCAAACTCACACGCACACACACAAGTTACGTGGCCCATAATTGACCCTAAAATTTCCCTGTTATTCTCTTGTTCTTCACATCTTAAAGCAACTGTATTCTACCTGCCGAAGTTTAGTGCATGCATTCTCTTTCGCTTTCTGAATTTGCAGCTCAGATTAAAACAGCTCAAATTGTACATACCCCACGTCACCCAGAAAGAGTCCCAGTGCCCCAAGAATCTAAAGTTTTCCACCCTACCCCCAGCATCTCTCCAGTCGCACAATCATCTATTCTGTTCTTCTGTTCGTATCCTCACTATGGTGTGATACATAGAGACCTTGGGGATTACTACCTTTGAAGGTATGCATTACAATTTACACACTCATTCCCTAAAGTCTGCTTGCAACACTTCAACATCTCTTTCTTCTAATATCATTATTCCTGCCATTGACCATGATCTCTGATTGTTCACATTCCAACTTCAGAATGTCCTGCAACAGTTCTGTGGCATACTGGACCCTAGCACGTGGAGTCTGTCTGCGGCTGCTCAAGCGTCTATTGACTCCTCTCACAAGTGTATATTCTAACACTATTGCTGTTCTCCACAACTCTGACCACATCACCACCCTCAATGGAGCTGCTGGAACGCCTGCAGTGCCATATCCTTGGCTCTGGCTTGTCTCCGAGGAGGAACCATCGCTCTCACTATTCCCTAAGGCTGAATAACGGCTTGCAAGCAGTATGTAATCGGGATATTCCCTCAGTTCCTTCCTGGATCATTTCCCCTGCCTGGCAGTTACCCATCCTTTCTTTGCCTCAGCTCCCTTAAGCATAGCTGCAGGTGGTGACATCCTGCAATGTGCTGTCAATACACTTCTGAGACTTATGAATGCACTGTTGTTCCACCAACTGTTACTCAAACAGAAAGAAAACAGATTTCATGTAGTTCCAGCTGGAGGCACAAATGCTCATGCAAACACACAGAGCATCAGGGGTTTCCCATCTAGTGCGATATGTGCAAATCACTGGACTGAGTTTCCTACACATAGCTAGGGTGGCAAGGTGGCAGATTGGTTAGTACTGTTGCCACGTATTGTCAGGGACTGAGGTTTGATTCTGGCCTCGGGCTGACTGCATGGAGTGTGCATGTCCTCTTTATGCCTGCATGTTTTTTTTCCCTTGATCTCCAGTGTTCTCTTACAGTCGAAAGATATGAGGGTTAGTTGGATTGGACATGTTAAATTTCTCATTACAGCGATGGGGTTTGGTAAGTGTGTAGGGTAAGAGGGTAGGCCTGAGTGGCATTGTTGCTGGTGCAGCTCGAAGGACTGAATGACCTCCTTCCACTCTGCAGAGATTCTATGATTCTACATGGAATGCATACATTTTCTTATTTATATCATTTGAAACCTGTGAGTGTGTGTTCTTCTTTCTGTGTATGTGTCTGTATGCATGTTTATGTTTGCAAGTCCATGCGTGTGTGCGCGAGCGGTGTCTGTCTATATTCATTTTTATGTTTGCATTGGTACACACGTGTATTCACTTTACTTATTTATTAGTATCACAAGTAGGCTAACATTATCACTGCAATTACGTTACTGTGAAAATTCCCTAGTCCCCACACTCTGGCACATGTCTGGGTATACTGAGGGAGAATTTGAAACGGCCAATGCAACTAATCAGCACATTGATCGGACTGTGGCAGGAAACCAGAACAGTAAACCAAAGAGGAAATCCACACAGACGTGGGGAGAAAGCGTGGACTCCACATAGACAGTGACCAACATCAGGAATCGAGCCCAAGTCCCTGGCGCTGTAACACATCAGTGCTAACCACTGTGCCACTGTCTATGTGTGTCAGCGTGTGTGTGTGTGTTTAAAGGAAGGTGCATGTCCATTGTGCTTTCAGTGTATGAATGTGTTTGAGCCAATGTGAGTTTTTGTGTGTGTCTTCATGTTTTTTGTGTCACGTTCTTGTGATGGAAGTGGTGTATTTGACTGATTCTGATATTTGTAATGTTTGTGGGTGCATATGAGTTTGTGTTGTTAGGGTAATAGACCAGTAACCCAAGTTACGTTCAGACGCCAGACTGGACCCCCTCCCCGCCCCGGT
This sequence comes from Carcharhinus amblyrhynchos, assembly GCF_965287045.1. Classification (NCBI taxonomy): domain Eukaryota; kingdom Metazoa; phylum Chordata; class Chondrichthyes; order Carcharhiniformes; family Carcharhinidae; genus Carcharhinus; species Carcharhinus amblyrhynchos. The sequence goes on from NC_137330.1 coordinate 4,491,977, forward strand.
ATGTTTCTTTTTTTGTCATTTTGACATAAATGTAAGGCAAGATGCTTCACTCCAGGAATAATTCCAATGACAAATTAGGGAGCTTTTCTAGTAAAAACAAACTTAATTTAATAATAGTTTAAATATAACTCTATCAAATGAAGCGGCTTAACCATTAACATTTGAAAACAAAGAAAAAAAAACGTTCCAACTGCTTCAGTTCCAGATTAATACAAAAAATTCCTCTCAAGCCTTTAATGCCACTTTAAATATAGTTAGCAACTACAAATATATGTTCTATAATGAGGGCAGGAAGTCTTGAAGTTTCCAGAGAGAATTTTCTTTCAGAGCTCCATGTAGAAACCTCTGTCTTCAACCAATTGCCAACTAGAACTACAGCAATAAACAGCAAAGTGCTCTCCCCTCTGCTGGAGATCCAGCTCTGCTCATTAAACACGCCATCACAAAACTCTGTCAATCAACTTCCAACACAAGCTTTCGCATAAACAAAAGTTCATTTGCTTAATGAAAGTAAAAAAAAAAATCCTAGCTTAAACGAGTATCCTCCTTTTGCAACACCTGAGCTATTTTTGTTCTAGGCATACTGACTTCTTGTAGAATACAGCTGACTGTTAATCACTCCCCTTCAGCGTTAAGGCAACTATAAATGTGTATTACACAGATCAGAGATATTGTGCTAATATAAACAATTTGAGAGCATGTGTACGTATGTTTTTGTGTGTGTTCATGTGCCTGCTTTCCTCACACTGGGGAAGGAGTCCTCCTTCATGTCCCTCAGCTGGGAAAGAGCGTGACTGTGAGCTTTTCATGGTGGCGTGAGTGTTTGTTTGGATGTGCATATCCGTCTTCCATGTGTCCTCTATGCATTTATCTCTGGGCCTGTTTCTATATTAAAAAAACCCCACTAAAATGCAGGATGAATCCCTGCATCCCTTCGAGTCTTCAACAACTTTTTGGCAGAACACCTCAGCCAGCCCATCCATCTGCTTTACCCCCAAGCAAGGAGCAATTTAGCAAGACTAACCCAGCTATCCTGCACATATTTAAACTGTGGGAGGACACTGGAGCATATAGGGAAAATTCACACAGATACAGGGAGTACAGGCAAACAGACAGCCTGTCAAGGTGAAAATGTTACCTGGGTGCCTAGTGCTGTGTGGCAGCAATGCTAACCATTGTGCCAAAATGCCACCTGGTGTGTGTGTGCATATGCGTGTGCGTGAATGATCATGTATTTCGTTGTGCTATTGTGTTAGGAAATGTCTGAAACTCTGTCTTTAAATGTTAGTGTCTCTATGTCCATGTATGTGTGTTTGCATGGTAGGGTGACATTGAGACCAAGGAGAGCCTAAAGAGTTGAGGTGACGTCAAAGAGGCGGAGATGACTGGCGTTTTATTGTCAAAAATGTTGGATCATTTCTGCTGTTTTGCCTTCTCAAATGACAGAGAAAAATAACTTTTCATTTAAATGTAATAGGAGAGAAAAATATTTATCACCGTTTTACTGCATGAGGTAAATTCTGAACAGGGCTATTCAATTTCCCAGCAAAAACGTCTTCCATCAGGATTTTCCTCATTTATAAAATTAACCAGCTTTCAGATTTTCAAAAATATTCTAGTCGTTCAATGTTTCAAGCATTTCCACTGAACAATGTCAGTTATCTTTTGTTTATCTCACACTGTGTCCCTGCTCTGTGATCGTGATGTTGGGTTTCCATTTTCAGCCATTAAACATTCCCTTTATAAACAACTTGTAAATTATTTTCCATCCCTCCGACAAGTATCATGGGAAAAACACGAGTACAGAGGAGAGGTGAAAGGACAGGGAGTTTTGACTGATGGGGAAACCAAGAGTGAAAGTGAAAAGTTATGTTGTCACCTCGCCTTGAAACACAAGCTGAAACACAAACGCTCAATCTGAGAGAACGCCAACCCAGCAGCCATACAGAAAGATGGTGGCTCCACTAAAATGATGCTGGTACTCAAACACAAACAAATACACACACACACATGTCTGTGCAAATCTTATTTGCCTTCCATAATAAAAGCCTATATAATGTTTATAATTTATTTTGTTTAGTATAATAAGTAGGCTTACCTGAACACTACACTGAAATTACTGTGAGAATCCCCGAGTCACCACAATCCGGCACCTGTTTGGGTACACTCAGGGAGAATTTGCATGGTCAGTGCATCTAATTAACACATCTTTTGGAATGTAGGAGGAGCGAAAGCAACCGGAGGAATCCCAGGCTCAACAAATTTCAGCTGCTTCATCAATAACATTCTGTCCATTCCTATGTTCAGGACTTGGAGCATTTACTGATGATTGCACAGTTTGCAATGCCACCAGCCAGTCATCAGATACACTGGGTACACTCAAGGAGAATTTGCATGGTCAATGATTCTAACTAACACATCTTTTGGAATGTAGGATGAGCCAAAGCAGCCGGAGGAAACCCATGCAAACACGGGGAGAAAGCGTGGACTCCACACAGTCATCCAAGCTGGGAATCAAACCTAGCAACAGTGCTAAGAATTGTGCCAATGTGCCACCCAACGTTGTCCAATTCTTGCTGCATTTGAATATGAGCAACTGAAATTTGTTGGGCCTGGGATTCACAGTATTGACGATTTTATGCGATGCTCCTAAATTTATTGTAGATGTTGTAAATGAAATAAAGCATAAAACAAGAGATAACCATGATATTGTTAATGGTGGCAGGTAATTCGAGGGAAACTACTTATATTCGTTAGGACCTTAAAATTTGGTCCATTCTGGGTCACTGGATAAATCATAATACAAACAAATGTGTTTCCCTATGTGATTGAGGTCTAAAGGAGAAGACTAAGGAAACATGTAGGCTGAATTAAAGAAAAACAAAATGAGACATGATAGGTACGGGGACCCATAATGCAAGTCAAAATCCATCACATTTGTTCGATAGTGGCAAGTTCAGTGAGGTTGTTTATTTCAGAGAGAAAAAACCCTGATGTTATTGCCATGCGAACTGGAAGTCTGCACAAGTGCACCTCCTGAAATTATAAAATATGCAACTGCTATTCAAGATATTGCTGCTTCAACTGAGACAGAACAAACCACAAAGCTGAGACGTTCTCAGCGAATTCAGAAATCTCCTATTGGACTAAAAGATGACTATTACTGAAACATTATTCAAATAACTTCATCATCTATTTTTGAAAATAAAAAGTTTTCTGTTCATAAATTCAGTTATGAAGAACTAAAAGGGAGAGGATGACCTACGATGTAGATAACGCGGATCGGTGGTGGAGCGAAGGGCCAAGAGCACCCAGAAGTAGTTGAACTTGTCTAAAATTGCATACACAAACACAGAAAAAATGTCCACAAACACATTCATAAATTCACATGCACACAGGTGCACCCTCTCTCTCCACCTCACATGCACACACTCACACCAGCAACAGACACATATTTGCATACACAAACCCAGACTGTGCACAAACACAGTCACAAAGTCACACACACAATGTGTGTGCACAATGTCTCGCCACCTCTCACATGCACAAACACACATGCATGTGCATCCATTAGCTCACCTTGGAACAAACACACATGCTCACACAGTCTGTCACAAGGATGAGCTGAAAGATGGAAAACTGACCAAAAGATGCACATGCCTATAAGAATGCACTCACTCTCGCACAGATAGACCCAGAAGGCTCACAGACAGACATAAAAAAAAAGACATTGATGTAAAATATAAATAAACACAAACCCAGAAGAGGTGGGAGCACAGTGTGATATAGGTGGGAGGGAATTATCAAAGGAGTTCTTAACATCAACTCTGGACTCCATGAAATTTCATGGCTTCAGGTTAAACATGGGCAAGGAAGCCTCTTACTGGTTACCATGTACCATCCTCCCGTGGCTGATGACTTAGTACTCCTGCATGTTGAGCAACGCTTGGAGGAAGCTCTGAGGGTGCCAAGGCTGAAAATGTACTCTGGTTGGGGTATTTCAATGTCGGACACCATGAGTGGCTCGGCAGCAGCACTACTGATCGAGCTTATCAGGCCCTACATGATATAATTGCTAGACTGGCTCTGCAGTAGGCAGTAAAGCAACCAACGTGAGGGGGAAAACATACCTAACCTTATCCTTACCTTTTTCAAGGCTGCAGATGCAACTGTCCATGAAAGTGTTGTTAATAGTGACCACTGCATAGTCCTTGTAGAGAGAATGCCCACCATCACATTGAGAACAACCTCCATCATGTTGTGTACCACCATCACCGGACTGAATGGGATTGATTTCAAACAGATCTAGCAACACAAGATTGGGCATCCATGAAGCACTGTGGGCATCAAAGGCAGCAGAACTGTGCTCCAGCACAATCTGCAACCTCATGGCTCTGCATAGCCCCCACTCAACCATTACCATGAAGACAGGGGTCAACTCTGGTTGAATGGTGGTGCAGGACAGCATGTCAGGAGCAGCACCAGGCATTCCTGAAACTGAAGTGTCAACCTGGTGAAGCTACCAAAGAGGACTACTTGCATGTCAAATGGCAAAAAAAACAAGTGATAGAGCTAAGTGGTCCCACAACCAAATGATCAGATCTTATTTCTGCAGTCCTGCCACATTCAGTCGTGAATGGTAGTATACAATTGAATAGTTTGCTGGAGGAGAAAGCTTCACAAATATCCACATCCCCAATTATATAGGAGTCCAGCACATTAATGCAAAAGATAAGGCTGAAGGATTCACAACAATCTTCAGTGAGAGGCGTTGAGTGGATGATCTATCTTGGTCTCCTCCAGTGGTCCCACACATTTCAGTTACCAGTCTCCAGCCAATTCGATTCACTCCCTGTGAGATCAAGGAATGGTTGGAAGCATTGGATACTGCAAAGGCAATGGGCTCTGATAACATTCTGGCAATACTACTGAAGATGTGTGCTCCAGAACTTTCTGCTCCCCTAGGATCTCCCCTTCCAGTACAGTTACAACTGGGATCTACCCAACAATGTGGAAGATTGTGCAGGTATGTCCTGCACACAAAGCAGGACAGATCCAACGCAAGCAATTACCACCCAATCAGTCTACTCTTGATCATCAACAGAGTGATAGAAGGGGTTATCAACAGTACTATCAAGCAGCACCTGCTCAGCAATAACCTGCTTATTGATATCAAGAAACAGTTGGAGACACTGGATACCGCTAAGGCAATTGGCCCTGATAACATTCCGGCAATAGGACTGAAGACTTGCACTCCAGAACTTGTTGATCTCCATGTCAAGCTCTTCCAGTACAGTTACAACATTGACAAATACCACACAATGTGTAAACTCGCCCACGTATGTCCTGCGCACAGAATGCAGAAAAAATCTAACCCAGCAAATTACCGCCCAATCAGTCTACTCTTGATAATCAGTAAAGTGATGGAAGGCATCATTAACAGTGCTGTGACTCAGCACCTATTCAGCAATACTCTGCTCAGTGACATCCAGTTTGTACTCACCAGGCTAACTCAGCTACTGACCTTATTACAGCCTTTGATCAAACATCAACAATAAAGCCCAATTCCATTGGTGAGGTGAGAGTGAGAGCCATTGACATCAAGGACACATTCGGCCAAGCGAGGCATCAAGGGGCCTAGCAAAACTGGAATCAATGGGTATCAGGGGCATACTCTCTGCTTGGAGTCATACTGGCACATAGGAAAATGGGTTAGTCATCTCAGCTCCAGTACATCTCTGCCAGAGGCCCTATATGTAGTATCCTGGGCCGAACCATCTTCAGCTGTTTCATCAATAACCTTAATAAAATGTTCATGCCACACAGGATAGGCAGGAGGAAAAAGAGGGGGGCGTAGCTCTGCTGATTAAGGATAGCATCAGGGTGGTAGCAAGGGATGATATAGGAACCAAAGAGCAGAAAGTGGAATCGTTGTGGGTGGAGATTAGGAACAGCAATGGGAGGAAGACGCTGGTGGGTGTCGTCTATAGGCCCCCGAATAATGATCTGGAGGTGGGGCAGGCTGTTAACGCGCAAATAAGTGCGGCATGCAGGAATGGAACGGCGATAATTATGGGGGATTTCAATCTACATATTGATTGGTCGACCCATGTTGGACGCGGTGGGCTCGAGGAGGAGTTCTTGGAATGCTGCCGGGATAGGTTCCTTGAACAGTGTGTGTTGGAGCCGACGAGGGAGCGAGCTATCTTGGATCTGGTGTTATGTAATGAGGCGGGTAGAATTAGGGACCTTGTGGTGAAGGATCCTCTTGGGGAGAGTGATCATTGTATGGTGGAGTTTCTGGTGCAGATGGAGGAGGAGAAAGTGGGTTCCCGGACACACGTCCTTTGTTTGAACAGAGGGGAGTACGGTAGGATGAGAGAAGAATTGGCGAATGTTGACTGGGGGAGCGCATTGGAAGGTAGATCTGCTGAGGAGCAGTGGAGGATCTTTAAGGAGATCTTTTTTGGTGCTCAGCAGAAATTTATTCCGATGGTTAAAAAGGACCGTAGGAGGAAAGGTAATAAGCCATGGATAACAAAGGAGGTGAAGGAAAGTGTTAAATTAAAAGCGGAGGCGTTTAGAGTAGCTAAGAGTAGTGGGCGAGAAGAGGATTGGGAGAGGTTTAAATGTCAACAAAGATTGACAAAGAAGTTGATAAAGAAGGGTAGGAGAAACTATGAAACTGGGCTAGCGCTTAATATAAAAAAGGATAGCAAGAGTTTTTATAAATATATAAAAAGGAAGAGGCTGGCTAGGGTGAACGTTGGACCCATAGAGGATGAAAGGGGGGACTTAGTGGTAGGGGTTGGGGAAATGGCTGAGGTCTTGAATAACTTTTTTGTTTCGGTCTTCACGGAGGAGGACGTGAATAATTTGCCGGGTGTTAGCGATGGAAAGGTGGTAGGACTGGAGGGTCTCAATGACATTATTGTTACTAGAGAGGCGGTGCTTGGCAGACTGGAGGGACTGATTGTGGACAAGTCCCCAGGACCAGATGGAATGCATCCGAGGGTTCTGAAAGAAATGGCAGAGGTGATAGTGGATGCCTTGGTGGTTATTTTCCAAACGTCGCTGGATTCCGGGGAAGTGCCGGAAGATTGGAAAACGGCTAATGTTACGCCGTTGTTTAAGAAGGGTGGCAGGCAAAAGGCAGGGAATTATAGGCCGGTTAGTTCAACGTCTGTTGTAGGTAAAATGTTAGAATCCGTCATCAAGGAGGAAATAGCGAGGCATCTTGAGGGGAATAGCTTGATAGAGCAGACGCAGCACGGTTTCGTTAAGGGGAAGTCGTGTCTGACAATTTTATTGGAGTTCTATGAGGATGTGTCTAGGGCGGTGGATGGAGGAGAGCCGGTGGATGTGGTCTTTCTTGATTTTCAGAAGGCATTGACAAGGTACCTCACAAGAGGTTATTGCAGAACATCAGGGGACATGGAGTTTGGGGCAGGGTGTTAGCGTGGATAGAGGATTGGTTGTCAAATAGGAGGCAGAGAGTGGGGGTGAACGGGTGCTATTCGGATTGGCGGTTGGTGACTAGTGGACTGTCCCGGGGTCGGTGCTGGGGCCTCAGCTATTTACCATTTATATAGATGCTCTGGAGGAGGGAACCGAGTGTATGGTGTCGAAATTTGCTGATGACACCAAGATTGGTGGAACGGCAAATTGCGCGGAGGGTGTGGAGAGTCTGCAGAAGGATCTAGATAGGCTGGGCGAATGGGCCAGGAACTGGCAAATGGAATTTAATGTTGGCAAGTGCGAGGTGGTCCACTTTGGTAGGAATAATGGTAGGAAGGACTATTACTTACGTGGTGAAAAACTGCAGCAGGCGCCGGTGCAGAGGGACCTCGGGGTCCTTGTGCATGAGTCGCAAAAACCCAGCCTGCAGGTGCAGCAGGTGGTCTGGAAGGCTAATGGGATGCTGGCCTTCATAGCGAGGGGGATTGAATATAAAAGTAGGGAGGTCTTGCTGCAGCTGTATAGGGCATTGGTGAGGCCGCAGCTGGAGTACTGTGTGCAGTTTTGGTTGCCGCACTTACGCAAGGATATTTTGGCCTTGGAGAGAGTGCAGAGGAGGTTTACTAGGCTGATACCGGAGTTGAGGGGGTTGAGCTATGAGGAGAGGCTGAATAAACTAGGCTTGTACTCGTTAGAGTTTAGAAGAATGAGGGGAGATCTCATTGAGATGTATAAGATGATGAATGGGATGGATAGGATAGAGGTGGAGAGACTCTTCCCGCTCAGAAAGGACAGTAGGACTAGGGGGCACAGCCTCAAGATAAAGGGGGGGCGGTTTAGAACAGAGTTGAGGAGGAACTTCTTCACTCAAAGGGCGGTGAATCTCTGGAATTCTCTGCCCGTTGAAGTGGTTCAGGCTGCCTCGCTAAATATTTTTAAGACGCGGGTTGATGGGTTTCTGATAAGAGAGGGGATTAAGGGTTATGGGGAGAGGGCGGGAATGTGGAACTGAGCCACGACAGATCAGCTATGATCTTATTGAATGGCAGGGCAGGCTCGAAGGGCTAGATGGCCTACTCCTGCTCCTATTTCTTGTGTTCTTATGTTATGTAGATACTAGGCAAAGATCATCACCAATAAGGGAGACTGGACCTTGGCATTCAATTGTGTTACCATCACTGAATCCATCATTGTCAACATCCTTGGAGTTGCCATTGACCAGAAACACAACTGGACTCGCCATGTAAACATAGTGACTACAAGAGCAGATCGGAGGCTAGGAATACTGCAGTGAGTAACTCAGCTCCTGAGACTGGAAAGCTTGTCCACGATCTTCACGGCACAAGTCAGTAGTGAGATAAAATACTCCCCACTTTCCTTGATGGGTGCGGTTCCAACAACACTCAAGAATTTTGACACCATCCCAGACAAAGCAGCCTGCTTGATTAGCACTACATATACAAACAGGCACTCCCTCCACCACCAACGCTCAGTAGCATTAGTGTGTTCTTTTGCATGATACACTGTAACAAATCAGTAAATATCCTTCGCCAGCACCTTCCAAGTCCGTGACCACTTTCATCTAGAATGACAAGGACAGCATATACAAGGGATCATCTCCACCTGTAAGTTCCCCTCCAACCTAATCACCATTTTGATTTGGAAGTATGCAACAGTTGCTGGTTCAAAATCCTGTAATTCACTCCCGAATGACATTGTGGGTCAACCCACAGCGCGGGGACTGCAGTGAGTCAAGGTGTTGGGCCACAACCACGATAAGGGCAACAAAAATGGGCAATAAATGCTGGCCAGCCAGTAACATCCATGTCAAACAAATGATTAAAAAATAAACACAACCGGTTACCCAACGCTGGAATCAAACACCAGTCCTTGATGTTGTGACTCAGAAGTGCTAATCGTTGTTCGACGGTGCCGCACAGAATAACATACTTGTGCAAAGACTAATAGGTGCATAAAACATCACACACACACAGAGATACAAAGCTTGCAAATAGACACACATGTGCACGTAATCACAAACACATGAATAATCACACACATACACAAACATTCATAGAGGTACAATGCACTGATACAAACACAAACATTGGCAAATATGGAATCACACATGCACATATTCAGCCTTAATAACACACACTAATTAATGTCCAAAATCCTTCGCTCTGTTTCAATCTTAGGCAAGCTTTCAGAATTACATCAAGCATCGCACAGACATGATTCCTCATTTCCAAACACAGAGTCAGATACCGCCATGTGCATTCTGTCATTTTCGCTCTGCCTCTCTCCCTCTCTCTTTCTCACACACACATGCACACACACACGTGCGCACACACAATCAAACACACCGAAGTATACATGCAGAAACAAACAGAAATACAGACACGCACATGCAAAGAAATAATTCATATTCACGAACAAACATGCATAAAGAAACAGAAAAACATGCAAATGTGCATGCACATTAGCACAGTACAATGGAAATAGAAGCAAATAAAACTCACGTTTCATTGAAAGGACATAGAATTGTCCAGTGCAGAAAGATGCCATTTGGTCCATTGAATTTGAACCAAACACAATCTCACCCTTGCCCAGTCCTGCAAACCCAAGCTCCACCCTAGCTAGTACCCCTGATACTAAGGAGCAATTTAGCATGACCAATCCACCTAAAGTGGACATTTTCTGACTGTGGGAGGAAACCAGAGCACCTGGAGGAAACCCACGCAGATGTGGAATATGCAAACTCCACATCGACAGTGAGCTAAGAACCTGAGTCCCTGATGCTGAGGTAACAGTGATAACTATTGTGTCACTGTGCCAATATGCATATAGCCTCTCACACACAGGTATGAAGGCATACACACATATACACAGACACAAAAAACACAGAAGAATAAAAAAAGCATGCACAGGCACATGATCATACAGGCAAACACACACACACACAAACACACACATTCTGGATCAGAGACAGGCAAGCGCACACTCGTGCAAACAATCAAAAACATGCAGATTGAGATGTGCAGAATCATCCTCGAAAATATACAGAAAAAAGATAGAGACACGCATGCAAGATAACACACGCACTGCTTACAGGAAATTAGGCACATAAGCAAGAACTTGGACATCCTTGACTGAAGGTGAGTTTGGAGAGGAAGCAGTTTGTCACAAATGTGATAAGAAGGTCTGTTCGTTGGTGTAAGGCAGGAACTGACATACACTCTATTACCGTTATATTTGCATAAATTGATTTTTGAAAAAAATACATAGTTATTACAGACCATTCATAGTGTGAACCTGAAAGGGCTTGAACGATGAAACTATCTTTGAATGTTGATGGTTCATTTTCTTTTCTTGAGAGGGAGATATGATTTTAGTTTTTTTTTCAGAAAGTTTATTTTCTAATCACGATTTCAGCAGCTCTTACAGCATGAGTGGTTTCTTAGATCATAGCTTCAGTGACGTCATTGTTGCTGACTTGACTGGAATTGTCCTTTTGTTGCATTTTATGTGGCGTAAATGGGATTGTTTGTGTTTACTCTGGGATTAGATCTACAATCCAGTATTGTTAGGAGCAAAGGTCATGTGTTTTTGGATTTTTTTTGTTTCCAATGAGTTAAGATTCAGTTTTGAGAGTTCTGAAGCTGACGTTTTTGTTTTAGTTTCAGCAAAGGCATTAAGCAAGAAAAATACTGAAGTCTCTGTCTCTCTGCCTCCCTGTTTGAGTTGGAAATTCTGCTGGTTATCTCAAGGCAACGATTTGCCTTCCGGAAGGGAAGACCAGCCTTTGAAATGACTCAATTCCACATAAGCTATTGATTATGGTGTCTGACTTTCAAATATATGGTAATGTTATGTGTCCATCTGGGATCATTTTGCAACTGAATGATCACAAACCTCTTCCACGCTCATTACCTGAATGTCTGCCTAATCACTCCACCTATTAGTAATCTGTCAGACACATTGCCAACCCGATTATCTGTGCTTACTTACTGCTTATTTTTAGATTGTGTCTAGTTTAAAACAAAACATTACCTACATCTTTGTGTTTCCAAACATGGAGTCAATGAAATAAATGTATAAAAAAAAATAAATTTTCCAGACACGGAGCTGATGGACCTAGAAAATCATGTCACTCTTAAGATTGCGAGCAGTGTTTGAACATTAACACCAAACACAATGTACAACATTCATGTACAACACCCAAACATTCTATCACCAGAGCTGGACGAATGTAGCCTTGTTACATGGATTCTGTGATCGGCAATTCATTGCCCAAGATCATTATTCATCACCTTAACATGAAAGCTGTTTGCTGATCTCCACTCGATGTAGAAATGTAATGTGTGAATCGCCGCACCGAACCCTTCTGAAGGAGACCTGTCCTCTCATCAGCAAAAAAAATAAAGAAAACAGTAGGAGATATTACAATGTCAGTTACTCTGCCATGTTAGTTTGTGCTTGCAGGATGCGCTTTACCGTGAGATTATTAATGAATGCTGGTTCATTAGTTATTCCTAAATGGAGTGTTGTCTGTTTCTCTCAGTTGTAAGGTATCTTGTCTCAATAAATGATTCTGGATTCAGAGCTACCAATTCATTGATTGTACAAAAATTCTAATTGACCCCAGTAGCCGTGAGGCTTGGAATATATTGCTAATTCTTCTGTTAGTGGTTATTGTTTGTGTGTATTACAGAAAAGGAACATTATGTGTCTTAATAACATAAGAACATGATCGGCCATCTGGTACAGCCACTGCTCTTCTGGTGATCGAGGCACATCCACTGTGATGGCGAGAAGGATTTGCAAGATATTGACCAGGCGGAAGTGATGAAATGGCGACATAGTTCCCCAAGTCAATATTGTATGTGGCTTGAGGGAGAAATGCAGCAGCTGCATTTTCTGTGTGTTACCTATTATTTCATTCTAGATGGTACTGATGATATATTTGTAACGCTTTGTCGATGGGTTGCAAGGAACAAAGTAAAAAGAACAAAGAAAAGTACAACAGAGGAACAGTTCCTTCATGTGCTGATCATGAAGACTACTTGAACTAAAAAAAACCCTACTGCCCTTATATGGTCCATATTCTGCTATTCCCTCCCTATCCAATCAGAAACCTTGTAAATGTTGCTCATGTGCCTGTTTTCATCACATTCTCTGGTAGTGTGTTCCAGGCACAGATCACACTCTGCGTGAAAAAAAAAATTCCTCTGCATATCTCCATTAAATGTTCCCCTTCTCACCTTGAAGATGTGCCCCCTTACAATTCACACTTCCACCCCAGGAATAAAGCCTCTGATTATCCACCACTGTGTGTCTAATAATCTTGTGGACGACTATCAAGTCACTTGTCAGTTTCCATTTTTCCAGTGAAAACAGTTCTAGTTTATTCAAACTTTTCTTATAGTCAACAACATCGAGACCATGCAGCATCCTGGTGAACCTTCTTTGCACTTTTTCCAAGACTTCCATGTCCTTCTGGTTGTGTGGTGATCAGAATTGCACACCATACCCCAAATGTGGCCTAAGCAAGATTTCATACATCTTCAACATGATTTTCCAGCTCTTGTACTTAAAGCCCCAGCAGATGAAGGCAAGCATGGACCCTATTCATTCTTATTTACCTTGGCTACCTATATTGCCACTTCTTGGGACCTATAGGCCTGTGCACCCAGATCCCTCTGTATGTAAATATTAGGGTTGATGCAGTATGTCTTGTAAATGAGATATACTGTTGTCATTGTGCACCACTGGTTTCGGGAGTGAATGTTCAAAGTACTGGTAGCTCTTGCTTATCAAACAGCATTTAATGTATTATTTTTCAGCCAGTGAAAATGAAGGGATCACAAAACAGTGCCAACTTAGTTAAATATGACTTGGCAAGGAATCAGCAGCTGTCTGTTTTTCAGTGCCTTTCTTGCTGTTGTCATTCACTGTTTTGTGGAATTTATTGAAGGCGCCTTGGCAAGTTGTAGATGTCAATGAGGTGGGCAGAGTGGATGGTCTATGTCATGAATGGTACAAATCTTTATGTATTTTTGTAATTGCACTCAGCCCCAGTGTGATAAACTGCAAGGACAGAGTGTGTTTTTGCTACTGAAAGTGAACAAGTTTATATGTTTCCAATAAACATTTCTGAAACTGCGCCTGAAATGGTAATTCTGAGAGAGCTCATCGGCCTGAACTTTAAAATAAAATAAAAACATCTTCAGCACTGAAGAAGAATAATAGGGACTCGGGAATTTAACATTGTTTCTTTCTACATTGATATTGCCAGTACCGATGTGTTTTCCAGAATTTTTTTCATACTGATAACCTGAAATTTTATTCTGATGTTTGCTTCTGTCCAGGTATTTCTGGAGCTGCAGGATGTTTCCAGAATTTTCTGAATAGGATGATATCTAACACGAAGTGCAGTTTCTCCTTCATTTGATTTCATTACATTATTGTCTTGGACTGAACAGAATATAAAGAAAAGGTAAGAGTGGGAAAACGCGAACAAAATTCAAATTTGTATGTTAGTGGTTCAGGAGTACCAAATGTAACTGCACTATGAGAGAGCCGGATTGTTTTCCTGTTATTATATTACAACAATCTGTTTCCTAACTGAATGCAAACTTGCTTTCAGATAACCATTTTAACAGGTATATTGTCACATCTCGGGTTTGGTTACATAAGGCTCTGGATGGATGAATAATTATGATTAAACTGTGACCCCCATTACAGAGTGATTTTCTGTGTGTTTGTGTGCTATTTCAGAATAATGTAACGTGCTTAATCATGTTACTTCTCAGTTGATTTGTACGTACCAGCAATGTGTATAAATCAATTTAAGATTGATGAAAAAAAATCAAATTAGTAAATAAATCCTGGTGGTTGTGCTCCTAGGTTTCTGTTCTTGCTGATGGTAACAGTTGTTTGTTACGTGCTGCTGAAGGAATCTTGGTGTGCTCTTGCTGTGCATCTTGTAGATGGTGTACATGGCTGCCACAGTTCATCCGTGGTGGAGGGATTGAGTGTTTATGGAAGTTATGCCAATCAAGCGGGCTGCTTTGCTCTGGATGGTGTTGCGATTCTCAAGTGAAGATGGAAATCCACTCATCCACAGTGGAGAAAATTCCATTTTTATTCTGATCTGTGCCTTGTAGATGATGGACGGGCATTTGTGGCCTGCAAGTGAGTTAATTGCCATAAGATTCCTAGCCTCTTTCCTGCCCTGAAAGGCACAGCATTGAAATGGCTTCTAAAGTTCAGTTGCTGTTCAATGGTTATCCAGGATGTTGATGGTGCGGGTTTCAGTGATGGTATTGTCTTACATGTCAAAGGGATGAGTTAACTTCCTTCTTGTTGGAAAAGATCATTGCCTGGCATTTGTGTGGTGGAAATGTTACTTACCACTGGTCAGTTGAATAATGGCATTGTCCTGGCCTTGCTGTATTTGGACATGGAATGCTTCAGTATCTGAGGAGTTGCAAGTAATGCTGAATATTGTAGTCATCAGGAAACACCCCACTTTGGCCTAATGAAGGGAGAAATGTAATTGATGAAGCAGCTGAATGTGGTTAAGCCGAGGACACTACCCCAAGAAATTCCTGCATTGATGTCCTGGACCTGCAATGATTGACCCCCAACTGCCAAAGTCATCTTCCTTTCTGTTAAGTATGTTTCTAACCAGTGGAAAATTTTACTCACAATTTCCATTGCATTCAGTTTTGCCGGTGCTCATTCTTGCCATACACAGTCAAATGTTACCAACATGTCACTCTCACCTCACTTTTGCCATTTGTCTGTGTTGTCCAGGTTTGAACCAAAGCAGTAATGAAGTGAGGAGCGGAGTAACCCTGGTGAAACACATTGAGAGTCAGTGAACAGGTCATTGTTGACTAAGAGTCACTTGATAGTCCAAATGATGGCTCATTCCATCACTTTAGTGATGATCAACAGTAGAAAACATAACATCAATTGGCCAGGATCAACATATCCAGATTATTGTGTAAAGGACATACCTGGGCAATTTTCGTCATTGCCGAAAAAAATTGAACCAAAAACAGAGCACAAATGCTGTCTGTTACCTGGAGTCTCAGGTTCAAAACTTGATGCACCATTTGCTCAGCCACCCACACTGAATTCAACCGCCTTGCTCCAGCTGTTTCACTGTCTGACAATATGCATCACAGTCCTTTACATTTCCTTCCTTGAGTAAGTCCCCATCTCCAGCAAATTTCCCTCAGAGAGACTGGCAACCTCATTTTGGCTTCATTTCTCAAATCTTCAAACTTGCCCCCATGTCTCTTAAAACTGTAATGTCTTCTCCTACTCCTTCAGATGCATGAGTAAACTTTGCCCAAGCAAGTAAATACTTTAAAGAAAACTAGTGCTGTATTATCAACTAACCCTTGGCTGTGCTTTATATTATATTGCACCACTTTATCATCAGAGGGGCTTTTTGTTAGCACTTTAAAAACTGCACTGACTTATCCTGTTTTGCCACATCTTGATGTGGAGATGCCGCCGTTGGACTGGGGTAAACACAGTGAGAAGTCTCACAACACCAGGTTAAAGTGCAAAAGGTTTATTTGGTAGTAAACACCACTAGCTTTCAGAACACTGTTCCATCGTCAGGTGAGTGGAGAGTTCACCTGTGAAATAATGGTGATGTGTAGATTGAGATGTAAAATCATATTATGGTGTTGTATAAGTTGAGATGTTTAGTCATATTGCGTTGTTATTTTAAATTGAGATGTAGAACCGCACTTTGTTGTTGAATTAGTTGTAGATAATTTATTGTATGAACTCTGTGTAGAGGAGTCACATATTTAGAACTGAATGTTATAGAAAATAACTGCATCACAGAATAGATCGGAATAGTGAAACTCTAGCATTGAGAATTTAACTTTTGGAAAGTTCTGGCCAGGTGAAGAACAACACTGAAGCGAGATAAAATCTAAAACTGTGGTGATAAAGATGACAGCACCGTTAGCCTCTCATTTTATTCAATAATAAATGCAATTATTATTTTCCAGTCTTTGAAACACGGCAATTCAATCTGAGAAATAAACACATTACACACCCTAAATCGGTGTTGTCATATGTTTGTTCATTTTAAGACAAATCTAGCTTGAGTGATGATGCAATGCCAATTCCCCAGATGTGATTCCACACTGCATAAATTCAGGTCTTTATGAATATACCACTTTAGAGTAAATACTGAGAATATCTGCAGACCTAAGGGACACGTCACTTCAAACTCAAAATGACATTTCAAATGGTGAAGGAAATTTTCTACACTATGCTGGGTGTTATTGGTGTACCTGGTAAGTGACTGCAATCAATGAAGTTACCAAAATCTGCTAGTGACCTAATTCTCCCCAGTTTACAGACACCCGAATAATAATATTTACTGTTCCAGGGAATGATCTGCATTTGGTTAGTATCTGATCCCAAAGAGTCTGCATTTGGGTAGAGTCTGATCTGGGAGAGGGACTGAGCATGGTTAGGGTCTAATCCCTGTGGAAATTTCTGAAAGTGATTGATGTCTGATCACAGGAAGTTTTGAATCTATTTAGTGTCTGAAATGGGGAGGGTCCGAACCTGGTTAGTTTAAGAACAGGGGGAGGGTCTGCACCTGGCAAATGTCTGATCTCGGGGATGGTCTGAACATGGTTGTTGATGATCCCTGGCAAGGTCTGGAGCAAGGTCAATGTCCAATGTCAGGAATGTCTGAATTCCGTTAGTGTTTGATCCATGAAATCACCTAAGCCTGGTTAAAGGCTGATGCTGGAGACGGATTGAAACTACATAGTGTCTCATCTGGGGGTTTGTATGAACCCGATTAGAACAAAGAACAACCCAGCACGGGAAACAGGCCCTTCGGCCCAACGAGCCCGCGCCGCCGCATCACCCTACACCTATTCTACCCTGCGTGTCTACAAATGGAACCCCTAACTTAGCCAGATTCAGGGAAGAATAGTGTCAAGAGATTAGTGTCTCATCCCAGAGAGGAGCTGATCTTGTTAATGTAAGGTGGGAGTTGATAGTCTAGTGGTATTATTGATGGAGTATTAATCCAGAAACTCTGCCAATGTACTGGGAAGCCGGGTTCGTATCCTGGAACGGCAGTTAATGGAAGTTGAATTCAATAAACATAAAATGGAATTAGCAATCTACTGACGACCATTCAACCATTGCCAATTGTCGAAAAGTCTCATCTGATTGAAGAATGTACTTTAAAGAAGAAAATCCAGTATCATTATGAGGTCTGACTTAGATGTGACTACAAAGCCGCATCAATGTAGTTGACTCTCAACTGTCCTCTAAGGCGAAGTAAGGCTGGGCAATAAATGTTCGCCAGCCAACAATTGCCACGTCCTAGGAATGAACAACAAAAACATCCTTTTACGTGGCGACGAGGGTTGCAGATGATAATTCAGCTATGCTCAACTACATTCTATAAAAAGTCCAAAATGATCTCCCTTCTTTTGTAATCTATACCTCTATTGGTTATTGCTGGCCTTCATAGCGAGGGGGATTGAATATAAAAGTAGGGAGGTCTTGCTGCAGCTGTATAGGGCATTGGTGAGGCCGCAGCTGGAGTACTGTGTGCAGTTTTGGGCGCCGCACCTGCGCAAGGATATTTTGGCCCTGGAGGGAGTGCAGAGGAGGTTTACTAGGCTGATACCGGAGTTGAGGGGATTGAGCTATGAGGAGAGGCTGAATAAACTAGGCTTGTACTCGTTAGAGTTTAGAAGAATGAGGGGAGATCTCATTGAGACGTATAAGATGATGAATGGGATGGATAGGATAGAGGTGGAGAGACTCTTCCCGCTCAAAAAAGACAGTAGGACTAGGGGGCACAGCCTCAAGATAAAGGGGAGGCGGTTTAGAACGGAGTTGAGGAAGAACTTCTTCACTCAAAGGGTGGTGAATCTCTGGAATTCTCTGCCCGTTGAAGTGGTGGAGGCTGCCTCGCTAAATATTTTTAAGAAGCGGGTTGATGGGTTCTTGATAAGAGAGGGGATTAAGGGTTATGGGGAGAGGGCGGGAAAGTGGAACTGAGCCACAACAGATCAGCCATGATCTTATTGAATGGCGGGGCAGGCTCGAAGGGCTAGATGGCCTACTCCTGCTCCTATTTCTTATGTTCTTATGTTCTTATGAAGTCAAGTGTCGTATATATCTATTCGCCAAAATGCACTTATTTCTTCAGAAACCTATGGACAAACACGCCAAGGTCCTTTTGTTCTTCAGAACTTCCTGGTCTCGTGCTGTTTATTGAATTCTTCGTTGTCTCAAAACCCTTTTCGAAAATGAACCATCTTTCACTTTTTCGGGTTAGAATTGTCTTTTATCTGTCCATTTTCCCACTTGTTTTTAAGTTTCTGTAGCCCAAGATGCTCAACAACAGACTTAACTACCTGGCCAATTCTTGTGTTAACTTCAAACATTAATTCTATGCTCATATCGTCATCTACGTTTACAAATTGTTGTTGAATAGTAGTAATCCCAGCAAAGATCCCTGAGAAATGCCACTGGACACGGGTTTGCTGTCACTAAAGTACCCTTCTGTCATCACCTTCTTTCCAACAACTGAGCCAGTTTTGAATCCACCTTATCAAATTTCCCAGTATTCCATGTGCATTTGTGCTATTTGTAAGTTTTGCATGTAGGATCTTATCAAAGGTTTTGGTGAAATCCCTATAAACTACGTGAACTTTCAATCCTAATCTACACAATTGGTCACCTCCTTGGAAAAAAATAAATCAAATTAGTTAGGCATGACCGCCTTTGACAAAGCCATGCTGACTATCGGTGATCAAGCCTTGTTTCTTCCAGGTGCAGACAAATTCTCTCCTTCAGAATTTTCTCCAATAGTTTCTCAAACACTGCCTTGAGATTCACTGATCTGTAGCTCATGGGATTAGCTCTACAAAACTTCTTAACTACTGGGGCCATATTAACAGTTCTCCAGTCCTTTGGCACCTCTTCTATGACCAGAAAGGATTGAAAGGTTTGGGTCAGAGCAACGACAATTTCTTCCCATGGCTTCTACAGCAGCCTGGGACACAATTCAGTGGACCTAGACATTTGTCCACTTTTACACCTGCTAACACCTCCAATAACTTCTCTTTCTCTGTGCAAATTTGTTCAAGAATCATGCATTCTCTCTCCCTGAGTTCTATAGCTTTATTCTCATTTTCCAGGGCGAAGATGGATGTGAAGTATCGCTCAGCTGTCCACTGATGTGCTTTGGCTCCAACAAAAAATGGCCTCTTTTGTCACAAATTGACCCTAATCTTTTCCACGTTATCCAACTCCAATTGAAATACTTGGAGCACATGTTGAGAGTTTCACTACTTCCACCAGATATAGCCTTCTCACATCCTCTCTTCACTCTCCCAGTTGCCTCCTTATGATCCATCCTGTACTTTCTGTGAACCATTCATTCTTCCACATTTTTGCTCCCATTGTACCGACTAAAAACCTCTCTCTTTTCTGTTCCTTTTCATCTCATCCTAAACATACTGTTCATCCAGGTTCTCTGGGCTTGTTAATCCTTCCTGTCTCCCTAGAGCAAACATGTTGGGCCTGCATATTTCCTTTTGAACACTCCCTAAGCTCTTCTTAGACTTGCATATTGGTTGCTGTCCCCGGTCTACTTAAGCTAGATCCTGCCTTATGTAACTAAAATCCAATCTCCCTCAATCCAAAAGCTTTGTTTTGCATCATGTTATTTATTAGTCCATAATAAGCTAATTTGTATCAGGTTGTGAGTGCTATCATTACAGTGCTCCCTCATCACCAGCACAACCACCTATCAGGTTTCATTCTCCAAAATTAGGTCCAGCATTGTGCTGCCCCTTGTTGGAGCCTTTATATTTCACCTGAATCATCTTCCTTCGTACTTTTCAAGAAATGCATAACATCAAGACTTCAACACTGTGTTTATCCTGATTAATGTTGAGAAAGTCAAAATCAGCAGACATCTGATTATAATATTGTATCTTGAATGTAATACTATGAAATGTGCACATATTTGCTCCTCACTTTCTTGCTGACCATCTGTGGAAACATAATAAACACCTCGCAATGTGGCTGCACCTCTTTTATTCCCAATCTGTACCCATACAGTTTCACTTGAGGCCCGCTCCGAGATAATATCTTTCTTTGCAGCAGTAACTAACTCCTTGCCAAATAATGCAATGTCTCCTCTTCTTTTATGCCCTCCACTCTCTTCTGAAGCTTTTAACATCGAGAAATTTGAACTGCCTATCCTGCAACCACAGCCCCCTCAATACATCTCTGTGTTGACTGCAAGGTCACAATTCCATGCGTCAAGCCTTAATTATCTGTTTTACTTGTAATACCCCTAGCGATAAAGGAGAATTCATCTAGCCTTACCTTCTTCCCTTGAAATTTGATATGGTTTTACTACCTCCAACCTGATTGTTTTACAGTATTATGCTATGGCCCTTTTTTGTTAATGGTTTATGTCCCAGCCCCTTGTTGAATTGGTTTAAACTCCTTCCAACAGCACTAACAAATCCGCTGGCAAATATGTTCTTGCCACTCGGGTTTAGGTATCGATAGTGCTGTTTGTACAGACCCCACCTTCCTCAGAAACTGACCCAGTGATCCAGAAACCTAAAGCACTCCCTGTTGAACCAACTCTTAAGTCAGGGATTCACCTACACTGATCTCCTGTATCTGTGCTCCCTAGCACTTGGCACTGCAAGTAACCTAGAGATTACAATACGAGGCATCCTTTTTTTTATAGTTTATTGCCTTGTCATTCTCTTCTTGATGCAAGTCCTCATTCCTGTTCTAGCGAAGTCATTGGTAACAGCAGATACCATGACTTCTGATTTATCACAGTCACTCTTGAGGGTGTCCTACACCCATTTAGGTGGCACCCTGCACCCTGGCGCAAGAGAGACGATATATCAACCTGGAGTCACTTAGACACAGTGCTGCCTATCTGTACTCCGGACTGCAGAGTCTCTTTTACTATTGCTCTTCCTCTCCTTCTCTCCTCCCCTACAGACCGGCTGTGTGGGTGCCGGAAACTTGGCACTGCCTATACTCTCTGGCGGTACCAACTCTCTAATCAGCCTTCAAAAGGGATACTGATTTGGGAGCAAGTAAGGGGATTTATGGACTGTTGGTTTCTCTTGGACTGCCTGGTGGTCACACATTCTATTCCTTACACAAGTTCTTTCAGCAGTGGTACGAGTACCTCTCCAAATATGCTATTTACAATGCTCTCAGACTCACGGATGCTCAGCAGTGTACTAACCACCATTCCAATTCTAAAATCTGAGCTTGCAGGAGCTATGGCTGGGTACACTTTCTGCACACATTTTTGGTCCCTGGCACTAAAACTGTGCCAGGCTTCGCACACAAAAAGCAGAAAGAGCAAATTATCACTCGCTTTCCATGCTTAAATTAAATCTTGGTAGACTTCTTAAAACAGAATAAACTAAGTTACTTCCTGATGATTGACAATTTAACATGGTTTGAAAATACCCATCAGGACTTATTCACCCATCAGCTGCTCCCTTAGTTCACTTTTACCTCAGAGCATCACTGCCTATGTTACCGATCACTTTCCCTGCAGCTGGCAAAAAGGAAAGTGGATCAGGCCTAACTGTTACACTCATTTGTACTTCCCTGAATTATGCATTCTCCCCCTAGGTCTGAGATCTGTTACCCCACAATTTGTGACAGTATCTTGCAGGAGGAGTTCCTGAAGTGTATACAGGTTGCATTTCTCGACCAATGCATTGAAGAACAAAATATGGAACATTCCACTCTCGATTGGAGGAGGTGTAACGGGAAACTAATGAATTACAGTCAAGTTCTGCGAGACACCTTGGGAATGAGCAAGTAAAATATGATAGAATACTTCATTTAGATGGAGAGTGACACAGTTGATTCTGACATTGCAAGAATGTCAGAATTCTTGTCTTGTCTTTGTGCAAAAGTGAAAAGGGGAAAGTGGCCAAACCATGCCTTACAAGGGAGGATAGAGATATTGTTGAATCTAAGGAAGAAGCATACAAGTTGGCCAGAAAAAAAGAGAAAAACAACAGATCTTAGGATTTAGCAAAGAAATTGATTAAGAAGGGGAAAATTGAATGAGTGTAAGCTTGTGGGGGATATAAAAGCTTTCCGTGCAAGTTTCAACAAGTATGTGAAGATACAAAGATTGTGAAGATAAACGTAGGTCACATACATCCAGAAACAGAGGGATTTATAATTCTAGAACAAGAACATGGCTGCACAACTAAAACATACTTTACTTCTGTCTTCACAAAGGAGGATGCAAATAACAAACTAGAAATCTTGGGGAACAGAATGGTTAATTAGAAAGAGGAACCAAAGCAAATTATTAATAATTGAAATGTCGTGTGAGGAAAATAGATGGGATTGAAGATTGATAGATCACCATAGTGCTGTTGAGGCCTCAACTGCAATGTTGTTTGGTCTCCTTATCCGAAGACCGATTTTCTTGCAAAAGATGGAGTGCAGCAAATGATTATCAGACTGATTACTGGGATTCTTGATGTATGAGAGGTGATTGAGACAGTTAGGATTATAGTCACTCTATTTCATAGCAAAGATGGATAATCTCCTGGTAATGTGCAAAATTCTAACAGGGCAAGGTAAGGGAGATATTGGAAGCATGTTCCCAATGGTGGGGTTTCCAGAGCCAGAAGTCATGGTCTAAGGATATGGGGTGAACTATTTAGAAATGATATAAGAATACATTTCATCTCTGTGAGAGTTTACTACTGCAAGAACCAGTTGAACCAAATTGTTGTAAGTTTTCAAGAAGGAGCTTGATATAGCGAAGGGGATCCAAGCCTACAGGTGGAGAACAGGATCAGAATATCAATTTGGATGATCATCCACAGTCATAATGAAAGGCGGAAAATGTCTGAAAGGCTAATTTACCTACTCTTGAATCAATTATCTATATTGCTATCTTAACCTGATCATTGGCTGAACCTGGTGTGTTTCTGAACCAAGTGTGTGTCACAAGCTGGGATTGGTCTGAACCTGCTGTTGATTTGAGCCTGGTGTGTTTCTGTACTTGGTGAGTTTCGAAGCTGGTGTATGTCTGAACCTGGTGTGAGTCTGAGCCTGGAGTTATTTTATATATATTTGGTATGTTTCTGAACATGTTGTTGGTCTCAACCTGGTGTGTTTCTGCATCTGGTGGTTTCTGAACCTGGCATGAGACTCAACATGCTGTGTGTCTGAAGCTAGTCTGTTTCTTAACCATTTATGGATTTGAATTTGGCTTGGGTCGGAACCTGACGTGTGTTTGATTCTGACCTGTGCCTAAACTTAGTGCGGGTCTGAACCTGGTGTGGGATTGAACCTAGTGTGATTCTGAACCTAGTATAGCTTTGAATCTAGTATGGGTTTGAACCTGGTGTTGTTCTGAACCTACTGTGGGTTTGAATCTGGTGTGGATTTGAAGTGGGTATGGATCTGAACCTGGTGTGGGTCTGAAACTGTTGTTGGTCCGAGCCAGGTGTGGGTTTGAAACTGGTGTTATTCTGCAGCTGTTTCTTGTTTGAACCTGGTGCAGGTTTGAACATGATGTGTTTCTGAACCTGGTGTGGGTTCTGAACCTGTCAATTCTCTGAACCAAGTGTGAATCTGAGTCATGTATGGTTCTGACTCTGGTGTGAGTCAGAAAATGATGCGGGTCTGAGACATGATTCTGAACCGGGTGTTCATCTGAAGAAGGTGTGCATCTCTTCCTGGTGTAGAACTGAAACTCTTGTGAGCTGAGCTTGGCTTAGGATTTAACCTGATGTGATTCTGAACCTGATGTGGGTCTGAACCTGGAGTGGATTTCAACATGGTGTGCATCTGAATCTGTTGATTTGCTGAAGCTGTTGATTGACTGATCTTGAGGCAGATGTGAACTTTGAAATGTTCTGGACCAATGAGTCTGTGAACCTGGTTAAGCATAGGTGTCAGGTGTGGTGTAAACCTGGTTAAGCATATGTGTCGGGTGTGGTGTAAACCTGGGGAGGGCTTTAGACCAGGTAGAGCACTTTGTCTTCCTCCAAACGAACAACTTAACCACTTCCATCACTACCCAAACCTTGTCAAGCACCTCAAAGCACCACCCCTAATTCCACACACGCTTCAATATATCCAAGAGTCCCTACATCCACCCGTATCCCACACCTGCACTCACAGTTGTGTCCCCCCCCCCCGCCCCGAATCATGTCCATTCCAAAACCAAAAAGCCATCTGCCGCTAACTCACTAACCCCACATGGCAACTGCAGGACTTCCCTACACCACTTCCTCATGCCCTTACCTCTTCACAGTCCACCAATCAACATCTAACCTACACTTCCACCTTTCTTTTTTGAACACAATCGAGCCAAATTGATGACTATGTCCTGGCTTTACAATCCGTATCGAGATGTGTAATTGAGTAATTCTCAGTCTTTATTCCCTTTTCTCTTGTACAGTTAACATATTGGCGATTTTTATCTTAACCCGGGGGAAGTGTGGCCTCTCCACTTGCACCACTCGCTACCTGGTGGCCATGGCGATGTCGGACCTGATGGTCATTATCACTCAGGTCATACTGTGGAGGCTCAGTTATTACTATTTTGGATATACTTTCCTGGACATCACCCCTGTGTGCAGTGTTCACACTGTCCTGTTTAGTGCTGCCATAGACTGTTCTGTCTGGTTCACTGTCATGTTTTCCTTTGACCGATGTGTAGCCATCTGTTATCAGAAGCTGAAATCAATATATTGCACTGGGAAAACTGCAACTGTCATTCTAGCAACAACTGGCATCCTGCTCTGTGCAAAAAATATTCCCTGGTACTTTACATTGGAACCTGGAGAGATAATCGACAATGTACCATGGTTCTGTATTGATAAACCAAGTTATTACTCTGATCCCAGATGGATAGGTTATGACTGGTTTGATTTGGTTTTAACCCCATTGCTCCCACTCAGTTTAATCCTGTTGATTAACACAGTGACAATCAGATACATTTTACTGACGAATCGAGTTCGGAAGCGACTGAGGGCTCAGAGGAAGGATGAGAAGCACAGTGACGCAGAAATGGAGAGTAGAAGGAAGTCTGTGATTTTACTGTTCAGCATATCTGTCAGCTTCATTTTCCTATGGTTGTTGTTTATTATAGAATTCTTATATTATAGCATTAGTGGAACAGATCCCAATGATTATAACAATTCTGAACATATATTTCAACAATTCGCATATATGCTGCAGAATTTGAGTTGCTGTACAAACACATTTATTTATGTGGTGACTCAGTCCGACTTCAGGGAACAGATCAAGATCATGGTAATGTCTCCACTCACATCAATTATTCAATTAAAGAATAAACAAATCAATTGACAACAGACTTCCAAATGGCGTAAATTTTCCACTAACTGCATGCATCAAACCTGAGACACAAAATTATTTCAAAACCATTTTGAATGAAATGTCTCAACAAAATGTGCTCTTTAAGCACAACAATGACATTTCAGATACAATTGAGGTGAGAATCTAAAACAATATAAGCGAGGTTTAGCCAAATCCTATCAAAGTAATTTTAGAAATGAGATTCTACCAGATTTCAAATCAGATGTTTTGCAATTTCAGCTGAGATTTGGGGACAATACTTTCATCATTGTGACAAAAGGAGGATATATTACTGCTGAGCATCTTGGTAAAGATAGGAACAGTGGCAAACCCCATGAGTTCCATGGAGAATGAGAAATCGATCTCCTTGTGGGGTTCAAAGAATACAAATTTGCTGGGAACAGTCAATTGCCTATCCAGATGGAAATCACCACCTGAGACCATTATGAGGCAGACCCACCAATGACCTGCAGAAATGACCATACTGTCGGGAGTTGATGTTCTTGATAATTGGAGCTTTCTGGATTGAAATCAGCTGCTAGCATTCAACCACAATCTGCTACTGCTGATGCTCTTGAATTGGATGCTGCTTAGACTGCTACTGAGCCTGGGTGCAACTGAGTCTACTACTCACCCTGTGTACAGCTGAGACTACCACTGACCCTGGGTGCAGCTGAGACTGTTATTGACCTTGGGTACTGCAGCTGCTGCCTGAAGCAGCTCACTTTCTGTTGCAGGAGTCTGGAGGACAGCTGTTGTGTAGAGTGAGAGCGGCTGAGAAAACTGCCTGGAACCTGAGGCCTGGGGATTGAAGGATTCTTCAACCTACCAGAGAACAGAGGAAAGAACTGAGCCAGGATTTGGTGTCCAAAGTATCATCAGAATTCAGTACCTGCTTTTGGAAGGGAGGAGCTGTGTTTTTGTTTTGCTCCACATATGTGCGGGAGGTGAAAAGCAGTTAAGAATTCACTGCTTGGCCTCTCCTGGGCTACAGACCAAAATCATCATGTCCAATCTGTCTCCATTGGGCCTTAATCATCAGTATCATTCTGTCCCTAATATTCTCCTTCCACCTTCTTCATGGTTACTTTTCCTTATTGAAGGATCGTTCCTTGTCCTGAGCTGGCTTCATTGTGAGATGTTTCCAGAACTCCAGATGTTGGAGGATGCTGCAAACTACAATCATATATGATTGCGCGGCAGATGCGAAAATGAGCGACTCCATAACATTCGATGATTGATACAATACCAAGTGCTTAGATTTATTGATTCACTTGTGACTTTGAATGTATCCATCTTTGAAATTCTAAGAATAAAAATGACGTGATTTTAAAATTGTTCTCAGACTCCTGTTTGTGTTAGTAATTCCTTGCATGTTTTTATTATTTAATTTCCCTGACAAAGATTTTTATAAGGCATCCCAACTGGAGACTCAGGTTCCATCTATTCACTAGTAATTTATTTATGATTTGATCCAGATGTATAAACCACTAAAGTCGCAATAAAACCAGGAATCGTTACAAACAATTGCAACAGCCTCAGCCATGTAATAGCAAGATCTATAACATTGAGGGTTCATGTGGAATTGACCTTAGTTTCATCAACACAACACTGAAAGAACGTATATATCTGAGAGCTCGGGACAGTCTGGAGATGGACAGACAAGGGACATTATTGGAATCAGCTCCATAGCGTTACCTTCTACCTCATATGTTCAAATACTTATGAACAATTAATGAAACATTGCTGGTAATAAGACTTTTAAGCCTAAATCTGGATTAGGTGGAGGGGCACAACCTCAGAAGATTCATTTCAGTGGTGACAAGGTAAAACACGGTCACCATGTGTTGGGCCTAAGCTGGGATAAGCCACCCTTATACATCATCTCTTTATTCAGAAGACTTGACTCGTCCAATCCTGTCATCTAAGACTGGCCCAAATCTGTGGAGCGCATGTGTTACTTGTTTATACAGGCAAACTGTATTACTGCAAAAAAAAATACAATGGCTAATTCTCCTGCCTGCTTGTGCATCTTCAGCATTTGCTGTCATTTAGAATGTAATTTTCTCTGAGGCACGAGATGCTAAAAGTTTTCAAAAAATGGCTAAGTTGGTGGACATTAGAACCAAGAACCACCTCTCATTCTGAAACATTTTAGGATTTACTTGGCAGCCGAGAGCCAGTGGAATCTGTTACAGGTTTCCTTACTGATGTAAGACGACGGTGGAAGCATGCAAATTCGTTTTAACCCTTATCGAGATGCTTAGGGATGGTCTGGAATGTGCGATTAATAACGTAACCATTCACAAACGCCTTCCAGTTGAAACTCAGTTGAAGTTCAAATAGGCTTTACAGCTGACCATCTCATTGGGAAATGCTGCAATTGGGGCATATTGTTTGCAAGGTACCCAATGGAGATGGACACACATGCCAGTTCGACTGAGTTCAGAGTCAAGGACTTGAGCACATGTGATTACATTGCCTCACTAAGGAAGCATGCAGATGCATGTGTTATCGGACAAGTTTTATGAAATTGGGCACACAAAATGGAAGCAAACTAAAGCTATCCTCAGAGCCTTCCACTAAAATCACAAAGTAACAGACACTGATCAGTAGGCAAGAGCATGCTTTTAGAATGCAAATGAGGGCTAGCACATAAGGGAAGTTGGACAGGATGGCACCTACAGGAACTAAATTAAAGAACACATCCCCACCCCATCAAAATCAGCACTTCTAAACAGTCAAACAACCCATGGAGACACCTAAAATTAACACAGTTAAGGAAACGTTCCTGGCCCCTCAAGACTCTTGAGATCAATAACATACCTTTGGTTCAAACGATTAACACACACTTAAAACAATTGCTTCCAACACTCGAAAATATCGAGACAGAATGGCTGAAGTCAAATACTGTAAATAAAGGATTAGCATTTGAAACGCGAAATTCAGGTATAACTGTAGCCCGTTGTGGGGGAGTCTTTAGAGCACTTTCGGGACAGTCCGATTGTATGTCCTGACTGCGCTTCTCCGTCGACGTAAAAAGAAAATAAAGCTGTGCCGTTATTGAACTTCACCCTGAGTCCGTAGAGGTCGTTTCGCCCACTCGCGCTAACACATGTAACCCCCGGTGTGCATACAACACAGCCCCAAAGCAAACCCCTTTAGAATCCCGCCTGGTAGCGCATTGCAATTGTTGCCAGTATGCGGAGCCAAAACAGCAGAGGAGCCCAACAAGAGCAAGATTTACAAAACAACCCATAGGTCGGTGTCCAGGAGAATTTACAATCTGGAACGAACACCTATATCAGAGTTAGAACAAGTAAAATATGTAGCAATGTCCAAATCGGCTACATTCAAGGTAAACCTACGGTTAAGTGGACATCCGGTATTGATGGAGATTGATGTGGGAACAGCTGTATCGGTGGTTGGAGAATTAATATTCCACAAAGCTCACTCTGGGCTCCATGCCTTAACTTCCATCAGAACCTAAACAAGACGGGAAACCTAAATGGGGGAAGCTTTGCGAATTGGACATACAAGCTCTGTCCTTGCCTTTCATAAAACAATGCTAGTTTGATTACGAATGATCACAGTTGGAGGTCTGGGGGCCATGCCTGATGAAGCAAAATTCATTGCGAGAGGTCCACCTAGATTGGTTTAACATTTTCAGCTCGAGAATGACCACCTTAGTGAAGTCTTTTTAAATACCCAGATATTCCTGAAAGGAAGAAATAATGATGGCAATGAATCTTTTGTAACTTTCAAAGGGGGAAGCAAATGCTTCTTGGCTGTGGACACCAAAGATCACGTGCTGGTAAAACGGAAGCAGATTGTGGTGGCGGGGAGGGGGGGGCGGGGGGAGACCGTTACAGTCCACATCCCACCTATATAGATGCAGCAGTGAGCATCCTCCTTTGAAGACACCACACTCCTTCCGGGCTCCATAGTTGCCGTGCCGAGCCAGGTCTGCGGTTCAACCGTGGCCCGCCAGGAGTGACAAAAACGGAAATGTTCATTACGAGCTATGTGTGGTTGTCAGGAATCCATACGGACACAACCACACTTGTGATTCAGTATTGACAATGCTAACAAGGGCAGAAACCATCAACAGCAGCTTCCCTGTAACCTTGAACTCTCCATTCACCTGACGAAGAGGCAGTCCCCTCGAAAGTTTGTGAGTATTATCAAATAAATCGGTTGGACTAAAACCTGGTGTTGTCAGACTTTTTACTGTGTTTACCTTGGGAGCAGCCAGGAAGGCCAAGAACGTGGCTCTACATTGACCATCGCTGTCTATTCATGGGTTCAATGTTCATTGTAATGGTAGATGCCCACCCAAAATGGATGAATGCGCACAGAGGGTGAATTCATCAAGCATAAATACAACAGTACAGGCACGTCATGTCTCCCATGACACACGGGATCCTCGAGGTTCTGGTTTCTGTAAATGGTCTATCCATTTACAGCCACGAATTCTCGCTTTTATGAAGTCGAATGGAATTCAACACGTTGGGTCGGTGCCGTATCAGTCATTGTCTAATGGCCTTTTGGAAAGAGTGTTCCAGTGTTAAAACAGGTTTAAAGAAATAGTCCAGTAGCCTCCTTGGACAATAAGTTGTCCCGATTCATTTTCAGTTACAGAATTACAGGACGACGCCCCCCCGCCACACACACACACACACACACACACACACCCTCCATACAGCTACTAGTATAGTCCCAGATGTGTTGATTATAGACAGACAAGCCCGCACAATATTGAGCCTGATATTCCCAAACTTGGGATGGGGGGGAGGGGGTGGGGGGCGCAGAGTGTGGTAATGATCAAGAAGCCTAACACCAGCCGTGACAGACACTTAAATGTGGATGTTAGGGTGCAATTAAAGAATCGCAGGAGTGACCCCATGTGGTTACAAGGCACTGTCGCTCAAGGAGAGGTCATGTTTCTTGTACAGTCCACGTGGGAGATAGCATTCTACGAAAACAGGTAGATCATTCAAAAGCGGTTAACCCTCAGGCTGTGCCTGAAGAACCTATACCCACACGTTGAGAACCACAAAATAAATTTCGGGAGCTGATAGCTCCAGCTCTCCTGTCTGTTCATTAGAACCTCTCAGAGTGAAATGTACCGACGGACTTAGTTGCGTCGACTCCTTTGTCACACGATGAAAATAGCGAACGTATGTTTTGATGCACAAGGCAATATAGGTGAGCGTAATAAGTTTTGCACCTGGGAGCATTTCTATTTCCCATTCTGTCAAATTGGCCTTCTAACTTTCCCAAACGTTAAAATGATTTCATTCACCTATCGCTCTGCTAAGTATCTCCCTGCCACGATTACAATTGTGTGCATCTTTTATCTGCACTCTGCCCTACCTCTGTCTGTGACCCTGATAAAACATCCGCTCAAACGTGAGTCTGTTTCATTTATATGCCAACGCAAACCCAGTGAACCGTAAGTATTGTATGTGTAAAACTTAGCCTGATACACACAAAGATTGCAAAAGCTGCGAATGTCCCACCAATGATGCAGGGCCAGGAGAGGTTTTGCAGCTAATCCAACGCGAAACGCTCAGTTTTAACCTTCGGTACAACTCTGAATTCCCATTTCCAACAACCGGATTCTTGAACTACTTGAATCAATATTATCACTGCGCTAACAGCACACAGGTGTGTGTGTGGGGGGCGGGGAGACGGGGAGACGGGGGTGGCAGGAGGAGGCTGATGGGTTCAGTCAAGAATCATGGGGCACGTTCTTAAGTTAACATTTGGAAATTAAGGCTAGGATGTGGAGAGATTCCTTAAGAAAAATGACAGTTTTTTTTTGAAATTTTCAACTGCCAAGCTGTTACAGTTATAATGATTTGAAATAGATTCTTTATTTTAATAGATTATAAGAAGATACTGTATGAAGGTAGAGATTTGCAATAAATTAGGCAGAATTGCATTCAATGAATGTGAAAAATCGTGCGAAACAACGAATGGTGTGCTGCTACTTCTTTCTCGTATGTTCACACGTTTCCGATATCCTTCCTACTGCCTAAGTCCTGATCAGATAAAATATCCTTATTCTGTCAACAATTCAATGTAACTTAAACACATCCGTGAAATTCAACATTTAAATCAAACTTTGGATATACCGAAGCATGGTTTCCAAACTACTGGTTGTATTTTCATTTTAGATCAGATTATTTCTAGCCAAAGCGTGATGCAGAGCAAATCTATATGGCAGACTGTATCATTGCGGTGCATAGTAGTCACATCCTGCCAATGTGGAAATGACCCAGTTTTTCCTCTTTTTTTTATGCCGATCAATCATACATCCATCAATATCAGGATATCAGTTTCAGTGTCCAGGTTTAATATTTGTAGTGACTGCTTACGTTTAAATTAAGCAATGAGTTTCTGAAATTCTAAATATACAATATCCACGTGTCCACACTCTCTATTTTACCAATTGTATTATCCAATAAAACAACACTTGCAACTGCAGGCATGAACAAAACTTCCCTTTCCACAATTCATGTCCCCGCTACCAAAGCTTACCATTAATTTCCACGTGCCTATATGTGCTCAAGTCCGTCAGTGCGTTCCAGTAATCAAACGTTAAACATATTCTGAAGCAGTGAATTTAAACTTACAGAGAACAAGAAAAATGTTCAGCCAGATTCCTCTAAGTTGTTCCGATTCTCGTTATATGCGGAGTTCCCCAGCCCAGTGAAGAGCAGATGTTGTGTAATTGAGAACATTCCGCAAATATTTGAATTGTTTTTTTGGATATTAGCTGAGATTAAAAATGTTTTTGCATAGTATGATACTTGCAGTTCAGGCAAATTATTAGATTGCACCCCTTTATTGTGGAGTCCACTAGATGTAGACAAAAGTCGTAGGTAGAAGAAGGATTGGAACGAGGCTGAGGGTTAAAATGGGCGGCGCGGGCTTGGAGGGCCGAAGGGCCTGTTTCCTGTGCTATGTTGTTCTTTGTTCTTTGAATGAGGACGACATCTGGTAACACCGAAAGACTGACATTCAGCCTTTAGCAGCAGTTCTGTCAGTACATCATGGTCAGGCAGTGGCAAATGATCTCTCTGAGCTCCTGCAGGTCTTAATGTCTGGTAGGGCGTTGGTTTAAGGCGTCCTGCATTAGTACCCAATATCCAGCAAGAAATTAGCCAAAAGTCTGCTGCTTCATCTTGTATTAAGACGGCCACTCCGCAGCCTCGTGTCTGTGGGGACATTTTTTGTTTACTGCAACATATAAAAACTCAATTCCTGTGACTTCGAACAGCTGCAGCAATTACCTAACGACAGGCACACTTTTAAAGGTGCATGGTATTGGGAACATGAACCAAGCAAATGTGTTGCACCCACTTTCCAGCCTTCAATAAATCAGTAGCAGTCATTCCTCTTCAGTGGAAACTCGCATTCATGGTAAGGAGGCTGTAACAGAAATGTGAACATTTTTATGGCCTCAGTCTCGGTGAAGAGAGTCACTTCCCTTGTTTCTATATGAGTATAAAAATCATAACACATCCGAATTGATATAGAAAGCACGTCCATTCCTATATTCTTCCAGCCAACACTGAAATAATCCAACAAAGATGAAGAAAACACTGTCCGTTGTCTGTCTAGTTATGATGGTAACTAAGCCGCATTCTAAAACTAAAGAGATCAAAAGTAATCATCTGTAAATGTTTCCAATGACTCAGCACTCAGTTTTTAGATAGGTTCATTTTCGAATTACGATACTTCGCTCTTGATGTTTTAACTTAAGATAATAAGAACATAAGAAATAGGAGCAGGAGTAGGCCATCTAGCCCTTCGAGCCTGCCCCGCCATTCAATAAGATCATGGCTGATCTGTCGTGGCTCAGTTCCACTTTCCGGCCCTCTCCCCATAACCCTTAATACCCTCTCGTATCAAAAACCCATCAACCCGCTTCTTGAAAATATTTAGCGAGGCAGCCTCCACCACTTCAACGGGTAGAGAATTCCAGAGATTCACCACCCTTTGAGTGAAGAAGTTCCTCCTCAAATCCGTTCTAAAACGCCCCCCCCTTTATCTTGAGGCTGTGCCCCCTAGTCCTACTGTCTTTTTTGAGCAGGAAGAGTCTCTCCACCTCTATCCTATCCATCCCATTCATCATCTTATACGTCTCAATGAGATCTCCCCTCATTCTTCTAAACTCCAACGAGTACAAGCCTAGTTTATTCAGCCTCTCCTCATAGCTCAACCCCCTCAACTCCGGTATCAGCCTAGTAAACCTCGTCTGCACTCCCTCCAAGGCCAAAATATCTTTGCGCAGGTGCGGCGCCCAAAACTGCGCACAGTACTCCCGCTGCGGCCTCACCAATGCCCTATACAGCTGCAGCAAGACCTCCCTACTTTTATATTCAATCCCCCTCGCTATGAAGGCCAGCATCCCATTCGCCTTCCTGACCACCTGCTGCACCTGCAAGCTGGGTTTTTGCGACTCATACACAAGGACCCCGAGGTCCCTCTGCACCGTCGCCTGCCGCAGTTTTTCGCCACGTAAGTAATATATTGTCCATATAACTGAAAGTTCCCGGAGGTAAAAGTTTTGTTAATTTATCCCCAACCTGAGTAATTAGAGACAATGACAGGTGCTTTAGCATGGACAATCAGATGCGAAACGAAATAGAAACTAGTGGTTGAAATAGAAAATACTTCCATTCCTAATTTCTTCCAGCCAACGCTGAAAAAAAGTCCAGCAAAGATGATGCAAGCATTGTTCGTTTTGCCATCCAGTCGCCACAGCCCTAATGCCACACAGAAGGACAATTTGAAATTGGCTTTATTGCCCATGTCGTACAGAGAGGTACAGTCAGGCGTTGCTCCGGATCAATGTTATCTGCAATGAATGAGGATATGGGGTGGCATTGAGGTCTGGATCACAGATAGGCTCTTCCCCACACTCCCAAGACAGTATCGCAAATAAAGAAGTAAATTTGGGAGTTATACTTTGGGGTTCTGTGGAAAGGACCCTCAAAGAGGAGTCAGTTCTTTTTTTTCATGAAAAGGCAGCCGAAGTGTATTAAATATATATTCAAATTGACAAAATTACTGAACCTGTGCGATAACAGATACAGTCTTAATTCCCAATTTGCTTAACACGGAATGCATTGAGTGTAGATGTCACTCCCGTATAAATCATCCACAACACTTGAAGGTGGCACGGTTGGAGGAAATGTGAAACCGAGACATATCTTTCCATACCTGAGATAATAGATATTGGTGTATTATTAGGGGAGTTGTGATTCCTATTAATCTGTTGGAAAAACATAATTTCGTCAAACACATTCATAAAAATCTCAACCTATTGAGCCTTCTGGATTATTTGTGCAATGTTGTTGTAAGCAGATTAGCTGCAAGGTTTCCTGCAAAGCAAGGTCAGCGCTCCAGAAACAGCTTATTATGTGTGAAACTCAATAGACATTTTTCATGAAGGTATATAATCGGTAAAAAAAAAATCCATATCTTTGGTTTCACGCTATATGGTCTTAATTCCGAGCGTTATGCTGCTCACATTGATGATTTTTCTTCAGAACATTTCTTCAGGACAATTACCTCGTAACTGATTTCACTAAAAGTTGACTGGTCATGTCGGCTGAGCATTGTCTGCCCTGCCGTCCATGCAGTTCTATCCGGCTATCACCAGATTGCAGCCAGCCCGTCAACTACATTAAAATGTCATTGCCCATAACACAGAATCGTTCCTAAGCTGGACATTTCCAATGGAATGGATGCTGGGTCCTAACCCTGGACACGGAATTCCAATGGAAATGTGTCTTTACAATTTGGAGGAAAATATGCCTGAATGAGAGACCCTCAGTGGTTTCATAATAGTCCGGCATCTTTAATCAGAATACGACCAAGGTCATAGGTGGGTTTGACGTGGCGGAGACAGGAGGAGTTTACCGCAACATGTAATTGACACCCTGTTAGCACTAGTGGATGTGAGAACTGATACGAGTCATTGATGGGGCGGGTTAGAGGTTAAATCCGCAGAGGCACAATTAAAACAAACAGTGGTTGCCTATTTGGTAAGCATCTAATAAATCAGGGGAGCGAAATCCGACCTCCTCAGTGAAAAAAAAGTCTATTTTGACCGTCCCAGTTCCGCCAATGGTCCCAGAAGCATAGTGGTTCCTTTGTCTGTTTAATTATTGCCGGAATTTTATGTAAAATTCTGCAGCGATGGCAGACTAATTTAGAACCTGTTCAAAGGCGAACTTTCAGTGAGGTGTTGCAAATCACAGAATGGACCGATGAGTGTGAGGCTGGATTCACCTCTAGCGACAACTCCAGCACTAGAACTGCTAGGCCTGACTTGCCTATTTCACATATGTTGCAACAATAATAGGAATTACTACACTAATGTAGTAACTCAACAGCACGGATACCATACTCAAGCCGTAATGTATTATCCAGACAAGAAACTAGCAGTTGTTGTGGGGTTAGCCAGGTGCACTAAAACCTTGGATTGGGCAGCATGAGCAATCAGGGTAAGCGAACCAATTTCCGTGCACGGTGAAGGAGCATCGTATTCATAAAACTCGTTTGTGCAAATTCTGAATGCGAGAATGCTCAAAACCGAGAGGGATGTGAGGTGAAATCAATGGAGACGCCTGCTCCTGTCAACAAACTCGTGAATTACCGTAGTATGAGACGATGGAAATGACCCAGCAGGCTAAACGAGCATCAATGGAAAAGACCATATATCTGAGGTGTAGGCCAGAGATGAAGAAGTGAATTTAGTGATGGAGGAACCAATGGGACAGGCAGGTGTGACACTGTTTGCAGATGGCTCATGGCGGATAGAGGTCACAGAGCCAAGGGCGGGATAGGCAGTCGTAAAGCAAGGCAGGACAATTAAAATGAATGGCAGACTGTTGGGCAGTAATTCAGCATAGGTAGTGATCCCTGACAGGAATGCTGTATCTCTCCTGTATTAAACAATTTAATGTCTACACTGATGACCAGTATGCTTTTGGAGTAGTACATGATTTTGTGGGTCCACGCAGGAGCCGGGGGTATGTTAGATCTAGTGGGGAGCCGGTCCAACATGAAGAGTTAATTCGATAATGTCAGCTGGACAATTCATGATGCACGGGACATTGCAGTAGTCAGAATCCATTAGAAGATTCATGCTCCAGAATTCCTAGGGAGCGAACAGGCCCATAGGGTGGAAAATGAAGCAGCAGGGCAGGATGAAGAGGACGGTGCAGCCATTTCCAGTGCGAGGAGGAGAGAAAAATATAGTGAACTTACACGCCGAATCGAGCGAAGATCAAAATAATGGGAAGTTTTGATTAACCCCAGAGAATGGAGGAGCGTGGGCAATAAAAGTAGTAGTGGCCACAAGAATATCAGAAAACAGTTCTTGGGGATTCACCATGCGGCACGGAATGGATGGTGCAATATGTTAGATATAATAGGCCATTGCTGGTGGTGGAAAGCCATGTGAAGGGTAAATGCTCAATTTTGCCAGCAATGTACAACGCGTGCCAACTACAACCCGGGGATATAATACAAATAAAACTAAAATACATTCATTTCCCATCCAACCACCCCCACCCCGCCGTACTAACTAGTTTATTATCAATCAGTGAGATGAACATGGTCTCGACTGGGAGGTACCACGGGAAAGTAGATCCAACTGGATCTTTTAGAATATTTGCAGATTCAAATCATTAGGAACAGAAGAATAGCGACATTCACCGCGTGTGAATGATGCATGTCCCACACGGCCGTTTTAAACATTAAGGTTTAAGTTTATTTATTGATATCGCAAGAAGTCTTAAAACATTAAAACTGCAGCAGAAATATTGTGAACGTCCCTTGTCGCCATACTCCGGAGCCTGTTTAGATACATTGAAAGAGAATGTAACATGGCCAATGGACCTAAAAAGCACGTCTTTCAGAACAGATATACCAAACCGGAGCACCTGGAATAAATCAATATAAATACAGGGAGGACATGCAAACACTGCACAGATAGCGACCTAAGCTGATAATCGAACCCAGGCCACAGGCGCTATTAAGCAGTAATGATAACCACTGTGCCACCATTTCGCCCGGCCGGGCTGACATATGTGAGCACGTCAGAATGCAGAATCGTAGCATCGCATATGTGCTTTCTGAACCCTCATACCCCCATGGAACACCAGTAAGACAATCGTTAATATCTTACAATTGAAGGTGGTATTGAAATCATGCAGGTTAGCCCTACACAGTGTTGCATATTCAGCCCAGAGACAAATGACCGCATTTGTTGTTTCATTTTGTATAAATTATCACTTTTTTTTTGCCTGGAAGTGACAGAGTCAATGCCTGTGGGAGGGTTCCAGTTGTCTGGAAGGAAAAACAGTCGGACGTTGCCGAGTGGGATGAAAGTTTGCACGTTGAAGAAACATTGGAAATGTCCATAGGGGCAGGGGTAATGCTATTATGGGCCACCACAATGTGTGATTGTCAAAGATAATGAGCTATGCTGCCTTCTCCGGCAGTACTTTGCGATGCTTGTATGGCTCCCTGTAAGGAAGAAGAATGGGGAAATATGAAAGTTACAGCAGAATAGCCCCTCGACATCTGGGCGACCGGTTAATGTTTCGTTAAGGTGTTTTATTTAGTCACACAACGGCCGAAGGGGAGAAGCTGAGCGGAACAATTATCCATTCTTACGATTATGCAGGGAGATAGCAATGATATGAATAACTCTGCCGCGCGAATATGTTAAAAGAGGGAAACCACATGGAAAAAAAGCTGCATACACTACAACTGCAGAGGCATTCATATCAGCATACTTCGTTCCAGGCTGCTAGTTCCAGTCAAAAATAACTGTGCAAGAAACAGATGTCACCTTCGGATAGTGCAGTGAAGAATGTCCCACAGTGTGGGATTGTTTATCTCTCAGTCCGGGAGAGGCTAAGAAGGCAGACATTTGGTCAAGGAAGGACTGATTTGTGATCTAAAATTCAGTCACTGCTGGTGTATGAAAGATAGATTGAAGAATAACTTATTGGAGTAATTAAATTTCATGCCGATTGAATGTTGTATTTAATCCAGTGTGTGATGCTTGCGATTGGTTCTAATATATACAAAATAAGGTCATACCTTAGTTGGGATACCCTAACTATTTATAATCGAATATAGAAATGTGTTTTCTTGTGTACTTCTGAA
This sequence comes from Carcharhinus amblyrhynchos, assembly GCF_965287045.1. Classification (NCBI taxonomy): domain Eukaryota; kingdom Metazoa; phylum Chordata; class Chondrichthyes; order Carcharhiniformes; family Carcharhinidae; genus Carcharhinus; species Carcharhinus amblyrhynchos. Next base: position 4,531,079 of record NC_137330.1, read on the forward strand.
TTCTGTACTCTGACTGGCCTTCACCACCTTTTCAGAGTCTTGTTGCTATAGAAAAAAATAATTTTGAAACACGCCAAGTCTTTATCAGTGGAACAAAAGTTAAAACGTCATTAACAGGTGGAACATCATTCATTAGGAACCCCACAACAATTGGCCTCGCTTCAGACAACATTCAGTACCATCACCATGGAAGCACAGTAGCCGCCGTGTGTACCATCTACAAGACGCATTGCAGGAAGTCACCAATGTTCCAAACCCATTTCTATTATGCTAAATGGCGCAGGCCAGGAATTACAAAGAAAGGCCACCGATTACAAAATCCTTCTTGGTCGCTGACCATCTTGACCCGGAACACTCGATTCACTATTGCCGATTCGCCATCCTGAAAATGTCTCCATTACATCACGCTGGCTGTACTTATCCCATGGACCACAGTGATTATTGAGGGGAACTCTCTAATACTTTAACAACTTCATTACAAAGGACAATTAATGCAGATATTAATTACCCTTTATTAATTGTATAGAATGGAAATCTGCGTTATTTGGTACAACTTTGCTGAACTTAATTTCCCTGTTTTACTGTGCTAATTTAGCTTTTGCAACTGACTTAAGTCAGCAGCGTTGCCCTTGGTATTTTTAGGACACTGTCACCAGAGTGGACTGCTTTCTGCTGCTCGGGAGAGGAACCTTTGAATTTCCGTGCTGATTATTCTAAAATTTGGTGTCTTGATCATACCGTGCTAATTATATTACATGATTCATTGCCATAACAATATATGTTTTGAAGGTTTTACACTGCATGAAGTCAGACTCGATTGCTTTTGTTTATTTACTAACAGTTTCTGTGTCTGTTTATGATGGGCGTTCATCCAAGTTAATAGTTCATTTGGATGGTCTGTATCAGTTAGAAACATAGAAAAACTACAGCACAATACAGGCCCTTCGACCCACAACTTGGTGCTGAACACGTCCCTACCTTAGAGATTACTAGGTTGACCGAAAATCCTCTATCTTACTAAGTTCCATGTACTTATCCAAAAGTCTCTTAAAAGACCCTATCGAATCCGCCTCCATCACCGTTGCCGACAGCCCATTCCACGCAGCCACCACTCTCTGAGTGAAAAACTTACCCCTGACATCTCCTCTGTATCTGCTCCCCAGCACCTTAAACTTGAGCCCTCTTGTGGCAGCCATTTCAGCACTAGGAAAAAAAACCTCTGACTATCCACTCGATCAATACCTCTGAACGTCTTATACACCCCTATCAGGTCACCACTCAATTGCAGAGTCTGAATAGGTATCATTTCCTATAACTGTTGTAAGAGCTTTGAAGGATTTGTGTCAGTTGGAGTTTCTGAATTTAGTTTGGTTGGGGGGAGGGGCACCTTGGTGTTCAGGCAATTTGTGGGTAAATGCCACTTTCTGTATCTCTTTTGACTGGAATGTTTGTACCAATTGTTGTGCTTGCATGGACCTGTTGAGTTTGTTGGAGAGTCTGTGTCAGTTGGAGTGTACGTAATAGCTCTGGCAGTTTTATCATCTTACAGGTACAGTGGCCTAATTTTGATACTGGTTAAAAGGAGTGATTTGTTTAAAGTGTTATGATACATTGAATACTGTTTGGTTTAGTTTGAAGAGAATTAATGTATTGACACCCAAAAGCTATTTAGATTTGAATTAATGCAGACGATGTATTTGTTTTAATTTCCAATATATGTTCAGAAATATCCTAGTTTAATCACTCGCGCATATGTCCACAGTAAAGACAGAAGTTAGATGTCGGAGTATAATAGTACGTCCCTGAGCAAAATACTTCAACATTTTACATTGAATTAGAGAATGATCACACTCGATGGAAAGGCAAGGCTGAAACGGTATGAGACATAGAGATGACAGTGACTGTGCTTAAGGGACAGCCTACTTGCTTTCAGAATGCAGCATCTATCTTATTTGCTAATTAATGTGCTCAGATTTACCAGTCTCCATCAGTGAACTCGATGTCGTCATATGCTTACTCAATTAAAATCAAATACAGATTAACAATATTGCACCATCAACATCTCAAGGCGATCCACCAGTTATAAATTAAAACCTTTGGGCATCCGGTACCTCAGAGTTTAGTATAGAGAAACTATAAGCGGTAAGAAAGTACTGATCACTTCACCCAGGAAAATGATGGAAACATTTGAAATGATCGCCAAAATATTCTACCTAATTTTGGCTGTAATTGGTGTTCCTGGTAAGTGATTATAGCCATTGCATATGTGTAAATTTGTTTATGCGATTTTTTTTCTGGTTTTACTATGAGTCATATTTTTACATGCTGACCCCTTAGGTTCCTATATCCAGAAATCTAGGTCAATATATTTTGCTTCAGCTCGTTAATCACAGGCTTCCTGAATTTTAATTGCATTTTAGCGGAATATGCTCGAATGTTGAATCAGATCGCAGTGAAAGTAAGCTCTCTGAAGCAATGTATTGACGGGAATCAGATTAAAATCACGGGATGTCCCTGCACAGTGCAACATAACTGGCACCAGAGACGCGATACTACTGAGAACATATGCCAATGTGGAATTGCACTGAGTGTGGGTAACTGACCAGAATCTACAATTTCAATCAGTTGTGCGTCTCCTTCTACAGAAAGTTACTGAGTGTAGGTCACTGATGGAAATAAATAGGCGAGTTCTGCTATGAAATAATACATTTCCTTGTTGCATACATAGTGTATTCCACGGCATGATTTCTAAATTATGCCAAGAGTATCGAGATAAAACCTGAAGTTATATTCTATTACAAAAAAACAGAAAATGCAGTATAATCTCAGTAGGTCTCATGAAATCTATGGAGAGAGAACAGAGCTTAGGTCTTGAGTCTGGACGGTGCTTCATCATAGCTGAAGACAATAGAAAATAGGAGATTTTTATTATTGTGTTGAAGATACGGGGGGTTATGAGTGCTAAAAGAGGACCAGCTGTCGATGGCAGAGATATTGAAAAATCTGCCATGGACAAAAAAAAGGAAAGGGAATGTAAATGCTGATGAGCATGGTTAAGAAAGCTGCTGATAGCGGTCATTAAGAAAACAGAATGTGCCAATGCCAGGACAAATGTAATCCGAGTGGGAAATGTCAATCTTAAGTAGCTAACGGCTGGCCCGATTGGAGTGGTTGGGGGTAGTGGGGGAGAGGGGTGAGGGGGGCGGAGGGTGTAGAGGTTAAATAACTGTGGGGGGAAAATGTGTAAGCGAGGATTAAATAAAAATAATTGTTAAAAAACGGAAGAATGAAAATAAATTCAATAACAAATAAATCAAATGTAACTAAGTATGAGAAATTGATGGAAATGGAATGAAGGTGGAGGATAGAACTAATGGCCTGAAGTTTTTGAACTCAATGTTAAGTCTGCAAGGTTGCAATTCCTAATCCGGAGATCAGATGCTGTTTCACGAGTTGGCAATTTGATTTACTGGATCATTGCAACAGCCCAAGGACGGACATGTTGAGAAGAGAATATGATGGTGCTTTTTTTTATTGGCAAGTGGCACATATATTCTGTTCATTGAGGAAGACAGTTCGTGTGTAACTTGACATGTCTCCATATATTTGTGCATTTTATTCAATTGCTTCAGCAGAAACTGTCATGATCTACTTCCTGACATTTATGCAAATTTAAAGCTGTCTTGAAATCCTTTTTCTTTTGTTTTAAATTTCTCTTCCAATCCTCAGGAAATTAACTCTTGTTCATTGCTTGGAATGTTATGCTCCTTTAGAACAAGTGATTCTGCTTTCAGTATTTTTCGTGTATGTTCTCCAGAACTTTAAAAATCTGTGACCCCAATTGATACTTTGTTTGCAGGAATTATTCCGGGAATATATTGTTCGGGGCAAACTATGGTGCTTAGCTTTGAGTTGTGTTGAGTTTATTGAAGCTTTCCAAATTTCAGTGTGTGTGTGAATTCATCATTCTTAATACGTTGAACTGTGTTGTGACTGACAAGCTTTCGCTCCTGTCACTGTATTTCTTGGCTGCACTCTCAACTTTGTTTCTGTGTTTTTTATTGCCTTCTTTTCTCCTAATTCCCATTTTGTTTATTTAAATGTGAGAAAGAGAGTGATTGCAGGGACTTAAGGAACAGAACTTTGCATCTTATACCGATTTGTATCTGACCTTTTGACCAATTCTCTCTAGTTTAATGCTAATATGAAGGGAACCTTTTATGCTTGTTTTTTTTGCTTCTGTTCTGAGATTAGTAATAATTCTGGCATGTTGTCAGTTGCTGAGTAACTTTTACTAGGTTAAACTGACTAACACCTGTTGTCCTGAGATATCTTGCAATTCAAGAAAGAAAAAGGGAGGTGCGGTGTTGCATTGGTTAGCACTGCTGCTGTGCAGCACAGTGGATCTAGTTTCAATTTCACCCTTGGGTGACTATGTGGAGTCCCTATGTTCTCTCTGTATTTTCCTCTGGCTGCCTCATTATCCTCCTACAGTCCACAAATGTGCGAATTATGCAGATTGCCAATGGTAAGTGCGCTGAGGCAGAAGGGTAGAGCACGGGAGGGCCTCAGAAAGATATAATTTCTGAGAGTGAGTGTTGATTAGATAGCCGAAAGGGTCTCCATTTACTATGCAAGGATTCTAAGTTCTATGGCCAGAGAACTACTTTAATGCTGTTGCTTTTGGAATATCTACTGACTATGTCTCCAGTTTTTGGGTATGTTCTATCCTTAGTTTTAAACAATGTGAGAATGGCTATGGTTCTAAGACAATGTGACCTCAGTGTCATGCTTCCCAATATGTAGTAATACTTTGGCTTCAGTCAGCCCAAGCAGTAGTTATGTTAATCAAGGCGTCACATTCCCATGAAAAGATATCTGATTCTGGTGAGGTATGTCTGTTAGTAAGGATGGAGTCTGATCCTGAGATGAGGTCTGTAGCTCAGGAGTGTCTGATCAATTTGGGAGTTTTAATGTCAGGAAGGGTATTCTACCAAGTGCAGGGCGGGAGTGAGTGAGAACGATATCAAAGGGAACCTTAAATTAGGTCTGGTTTTGATTGATTCTGATCATCAGATTGCTTCTGATTCCGAGAGTTGAGGTTGTTTGTCTGTCAGATCGAAGTGATGTTCTATGATCATGAGTGGAGTCTACTCCTGGAGTGGATTACTGATGTGGAAGGGGTAAAATGCTGATTTTTTAATTATTATTATTCGGGGTGGCACCTGACATTCATGGGCTTTCACAGCCAGGAGTCAGAGTGTTTGTAATCCTCAGGTGAGGTCTTGCAATGTGGTTGGGGGAGGGTTTTCTACTGAGAAATGAATGGACTCAGTGAGACGAGAGGTGACAAATCTTTTCTGCAGTGGGGCTGGTGGAATTCTGTTGCTGGATGGGAGAGAATGTTAGTCTTGAGCAGGACCTGACCATGATTGGCTGATCCTGAGGAGATTCTGAGCACTGAGCTTTGGGTGAAGATCAGGGGAATTTGCTCAATCTAGTGATATTGCAGGACATATCTTGGTGTTGTAATGATTCTCAACGGGAATTGATTATAGGAGGAATAGAATCCTTGCAATTGTGAGATGTTTTCTGAATGTTGGCCTGCCCTTGAGTGGGATCAACTCATCAGAGGATAAGTTTGTACCTAATGAATGAGGTCTAATCCTAAAGAATGTTTGTTAAAGACCGGGAAGAATCGTGTGGCATCTGATCTGAATGTACAGGGGCTCAGGAAGATCTTATCCTGTGTGTTGACCTGATCGCCGGTAGGGCGCTGTGATCCTGATTGGAATCTTAAGTGGAGAGGTTGACTCTGAACCCAAGATGATGGAATAATCCTGAGGGGATATTGAACCTGAGGTTTTTTTTTACTCTGCGGGGTTTCTGTTGGGTGAAGTTTTCTGATGCTGAAGAGGGGATTTTATGACCATGAGGAATTCTTGAACCCAAAGTAGAAAACTTGCAACTGATGGAGTGCAAGCCGCTATGTTGATCCTGTCCAATATGGCAGATTAATACGAGTAATGGGTGAAGGTCTTAAAATACAAGTGTCTAATCCTCTGGATGCAAGATTCCAGGAAATTGAATCTGATGCAGGTGGCGGTGCTGGAACTTTTAGTAGATGACATACTATGAAAGAAATCCAATTTCTTCATAGGACTGGCCAATTTCTGAAAGCTGGATTCTGCTCGGTGGTAGGATTCTTTTCCTGAGGATTGCCTGGCCTTCTTCTTTGTCCGAAACCCAGTCAATGTTCAGTTTGAGAGAGTGCTGATAATCGTCAGTAGATGGCAACGTTGATCAGCTGGCAAGGTCATAATCTGGAGTGCGGGATGATGTCGAGGATAGTTCCATAATTCCACTTTATGGTGCTGTCTGTAATCATTAACTTCGGGTGTTTGTGTGTGTGCTTCAGACTTATGTTGAGATTTTTACCCACAGTTGAATATAGGTTATATTATCAGGAAGAGCCAATTCACCCACTAGAATCTGCTCTTTCATTCAGAATGGCATGGTCAATCTTATTCTGTCATCTCCACAATCAAATATCATTTATGCCATTAAGATATAGAAACATATCAACTTCTGTCTTGAGCATGGTCATTGATTGAGCAGGGGGAGGTGATGGCCTGGCGGTATTATCGTTGGACTATCAATCCGGAAACCCAGATAATGTTCTGGGGACCTGGGTTCAAATCCTGCCATGGCAGGTGGAAGAATTTGAATTCAATAAAAATAAATATCTTGAATTAAGAGTCTATTGACGACCATTGTAGATTGTCAGAAAAGCCTATCTTGTTCACTAATGTACTTTAGCAAAGACCAATCTTCCAGTTTTCTCATCTGGCCTACATGTGGCACAAGAACCACAGCAATGTGGTTGACTCTTAACTGCCGTCTGAAATGGACTAACAGGCTGCTCAGTTGTATCAAACACTACGAAGTCTCAACAAAGAAATGAAACTGGACGTACAACCTGGCATCGACCTAGGCACCGGTAAAGACAACAGAAAACAAATCAGCCCTGTCAAGCCCTGCGGAGTCCTCCTTATTCAGATTTGGGAGCTAGTGCCAAAATTGGGAGAGTCGTTTTGTCGACTAGTCAAGCAACATAGTTATTCTCACGGAATCATGCATTAGGGATAATGCCCCAGACACCACCATTAGAATCCTGGGATATGTCCTGCCCCACCGGCAGGACAGACCCAGCAGAGGTGGCAGCACAGTGGTATACAGTCGGGAGGGCGTTGCCCTGGGGGCCTTTAACATTGATTCCAGACCGCAATGAAATCTCATGGCATCAGGTTAAATGTGGGCAAGGAAACCTCTGACCACGTACCGTCTTCCTTCAGCAGATGAATCAGTATCCCTCCGTGTTGTACAACACTTGGAGGAAACACTGAGGGTGGCAAGGACACAAAATTACTCTGGATGAGGGATTTCAATGTGCACCACCAAGAGTGGCTCGGCTCCAGCACTACTGATTGAATCAGTCGGCTTCTAAAGGATATGACTGCTAGACTGGGTCTGCAGCAGGTGGTGAAGCAACCAACCAGAGGAAATAACATACTTGAACTCCTCCTTACAAATCTGCCGGCTGCAGATGCATCTGTCGAAGGCAGTACCGGTAAGAGTGACAATATTGGCAGTATCAGTAAGAGTGAAGGCTTGTGCTCCACAACTTGCCGCTCCCCTAGCCAAGTTCTTCCAGTAAGTTACAACACTGGCATCGACCCAACAGTGCAGAAAATTGTTCAGGTATGCCCTATACACAAATCCAATCTGGCCAATTATCACCTAATCAATCTTCTCCCAGTGATCAGTAAAGTGATGGAAGGGGCCATCAGCAGTGCTATCAAGCAGCTTCTGATCAGCAATAACCTGCTCAGCAACGCCCATTTGGAGTTTTGCCAGTGTTACTCAGCTCCTGACCTCATTACAGCTTTGGTTCAAACAGGGAAAAAAGAGCTGAATTCCAGAGGTGAAGTCAAAGTGACACCCTTTGGCATCAAGGCCGCATTCGGCCAATTGTGCCATCAAGGAGCCCTAGAGAATCTGGAATTAATGGGTGTCAGGGACTAAACTCTCCGCTGGTTAGAGTCATACCCGGCGCAGAAGAAAACAGTTGTGGTTGTGGAGGGTAAGTCACTTGAGCTCCAGGACAGCTCTGCAGGAATCCTAGGCCCAACAATCTTCAGCTGCTTCATCAATGACCTTCCCTCCATTATAAGGTCAGAAGTCAGGATGTTCGCCAATGATTGCAGAATGTTCAGCACAATTCATGACTCTCTAGATACTAAAGCAGTCCATGCTCAAATGGAACAAAATCTGGACAATATCCAAACTTGGGCTGAGAAGTGGCACATAACATTTGCGCCACACAAATGACAGGAAATGACCATCAACAATAAAAGACAATCTAACCACTACCCTTTGACATTCAATGATGTAACCATCACTGAATCCCCTATTGTCAACATCCTTGGAGAAACTCAACTGGACTCACCACATAAGCGCAATGGCTAAAGGAGCAGGTCAGAGGCTAGGAATACTGCAGGGAGTAACTCACCTCCTGACTCCTCAGTGCCTATCCACCATCTACAGGGCATAAGTCACGAGTATAATGGAATACACCCTACTTGCCTGGATGGGTGCCACTCCAGCAACACTCAAGAAGCTTGACCCCTTCCAGGACAAAGCAGCCCGCTTGATTGGCAGCACATCTACAAACATTCGATTCCTCCACCAGTGACGCTTAGTAGTAGCAGTGTGTACTATCTACAAAATGTACTGCAGTATTCACCAAATAACCTTAGGCAGCACCTTCCAAACACAAGACCACTTCCACCTAAAAGAACAAGGACAGCAAATAAATGGGAACATAACACCTGCAAGTCCCCCTCCATGCCATTCACCATCCTAGCTTGGAAAAATATTGCTGTTCCTTCATAGTTGCTGGGTAAAAATCCTGGAATTCCTTCCCTAATGACATTATGGGCCAAATTACAGAACATGGACCACAGCGATTCAAAAAGGCAGTTCACCATCACCTCCTCAAGGGCAACTAGTGATGGGCAATAAATGCTGGCCCCTGCCCCGTGAATGAATTAAAAAAAAATCAGTCTCTCCAGGGTAGAGTTCTAGATTTTTGCTAGCACTGAATGACAAATCCCTCATGAAAACCTCCTGCTACTTAGTGCTCCCGGATTCTAGATATAACAACCAATGGAAATGGTATAACCACTTGTATTTTATGAAGTACAGCAATAATGGCATAAAGTTTACTGAGTGCACCTCTTCTGCTACAGAACTCCAGAGAATAAAGAACGATTTATGCAGTCTCTCCTCGGAAGGCAATTCGGCTCAACTCAGAATGAGTCCACCGAATTGACTGTATGTACTAATGTATCAGGTATATCATCCCTTCGAAAATTAAACTGAAACTTTAAATAACACTGGAAATTTGCTTTCAAAGATCTCCTTGAATTTGCAACAGAACATATTTAATGAAACATTCACTTTCAAGGTAGGTGGATATATCGATTGTCCTCCCAATTGTATTTTCTTTTTCATTGTGTGCTCAAGAGTAAGGGCACATTCATGAATAAGATCACACTCAATGATAAGGATACACTTATGGATAAGGTCACACTTATGAATTAGGTCACACTCATGAATACAGTCATGATCATGAATAAGGACCCAAAGGTCCATTTAGACAATGGCAATTCTCAAACACTCACTATTTAATGAAGTTATCCCATTTCATTATTGGTCTACAAAGTGGATAAGGGCAAAGCAACGCACAGCACAGAAACAGGCCCTTCGTCCTCCAAGCTCCTGCCGATCATGATGTCATACCTAAAAAAAAGTCCTTACTTTGACCTGAACTCCCTTATTCCCTCCCTTCTCACATACCCATCTAGATGCTTCTTAAATGTCGCTCATGCGTATGCTTCCACTGCCTGTTTTGTCAGCACATTCCAGTCACTGACCACTCTATGCATGTAAAACTTCACGCACACATCTCATTTTAATTTCTCTCCCTCACCTTGCACCTGTGCATCCTCATCGCAGGTTCATCCATTCCGGGATAAAAGCCTTTGACTATCAACCCTTCATATGCTCCCATACGTTTGTAGACATCTTTCAGGTCTCCCCTCACCAACCCTAGTTTATTCAATTTCCCATCATATTCAATGCCCTCGATGCCAGGCAATATCCTGCTGAACCTTATTTTCCATATATAAAGCTTTCTCCTGCTTCTGGTAGCATGGCGACCAGAACCGCAAGCTAAAAGCAAAATGTGGTAACTGAGATTATATAAAGCTACAACCTGACTTTGGAACACTTGTATCCAATGCCTGGCCAATGAAGGCAAGCTTGCCATAAGTTTTCCTAATCACCTTGGTCACCTATGTTGCCTCTTTAAAGGAACTGTGGACATGCATGCCCTGATTGCTCTTAGGGTTAATTTCCTAAGGTTTCTGCCATTTTCAGTTTAATTGACAAATACATTTGATTCTCCAGAATGCATCACCTGGCATTTATCTGGATTAAACTACATCTAAGTTGAATAGATACGTTGATTGTTTAGTCACAAGTAAACTTGCATTGAAGCTACTGTGAAAATCCACTGGTCACCACATTCTGGCGCCTGTTCCGGTACATAGAGGGAAAAATTAGCATAGCCAATCTACCTAACCAACAACTGCTTGGACTGTGGGAGGAAACCCACTCTGACACAGGAAGAACGTGCAAACTCCACACAAACCATGACCCAAGCTGAGAATCAAACCCGGGTCCCTGGCACTGTGATGCAGCAATGCCTACCACTGTGCCACAGTGCTGCCCTCTGCAATGTCTGTGCCCAAGCCTCCAGTCTATCTATATACTGTTGTGTTCATTGGAAAACTCCAACACTCTCAGCATTTCAACCAACCTCCGTGTTATCCACAAACTTACTAATCATATAACCCACATTTTTCTCCAGTCTAGAGCATTTACACATGATGGAGCATAAATACTGCATGTTGAGATTTAGATACATACTACAAGCAAGAGGTCCTTGAACTGGTCCCTGCAGAAGACCATGAGCTATAGTTTTACATTCTGAAAAACAGCCTTCCACCACTCCTCATTGGCCTCCTTAGCAAAGCCAGTTCTGTATGCATCCAGCTGGCCCACACCAAATCCCATGTGATTTTTGTTTTTTTATCAGTCTGCCATGTGGGACCTTGTCAAAGGCTCGACTAAAGTCCATATTGATTATATCTACTACTCTCCCCTCTTCAGTTATCACTGTCATCTCTACAAAACCTCAATCAAATTGGTGAGACATACTCTTCACCATAAAAATCAATGCTACCTGTTACTAAATGGCCCATTTTATTTCAAATGTGAATATATCCACCCCTTCAATATCTTTTTTAAAATGCTTCTCCACCACTGATGTCAGGCTCAGTGGTCACAATTTCCAGGATTACCGCTTCATCCTGTCTGACAGGAAGTTCACAACTATTACATTGCATTCCACCCCCCCACCGCTGCCGCCGTCCCCCCCCACCCAGCATCTGGGATTGCACTTTCCTTGCTCTTTTTCTATTCAGGAAAAAAATCGGATGTACAACAGTTTTTTTTCCTGAAATTCCATGTTACCTATTTAGAACTCCAAGTTATCTGTGAGGAACATAAACAGTTGTAGTCAAATCATTGATCTTTCTGGTACATCATTACTATTTGCCTACAATGCTGAGGTTAACCCTTTTATTTCTACAATTTTTTTTTAATTCCTGTAAGCCATTTGGCATTCCATAACAGTGTATTTTCCTCACTCCCATACTCTCTATAACTGTTCCAGTTCGGCTGTGTGTAACTTTATTGAAAGGTTTCCACAAGTCAAAATGCACGAAACACATTGGGGTTTCATTTTAATTGATACAAATAGCATTCTCCAAAAAAAATCAGCAGGTGTGTACAACATTACTGTTCATTCTCATATCCATGTTGATTGTACTCAGTATGTTCATTAATTTCCCGGCATCCAAATATCACTTGCTTAGTAACAGATTCTAACATTTTCTCTACAATGGAAGTCAAATTTACAGGTCTGCAATCTTTTGTTTTCTCTGTTGATCCATTCCTCATCAGCGAGGAAACGTTTAAAAATATCTAGTCTGCAGTTTTGATATCTAATACTATCACCCCTTTCCGCACTCTGTTAAGATGTGTAGGTGTCAAGTGTGGAGCAAATGTGATCTTTATTTTTTTCTTTATGATTTTTTTTCTCTCTTACAGCTAATGTATTGGCAATTCTGATCCTGTCCTTGGGGAAGTGTGGCCTCTCTACTTGCACTACATGCTACCTGGTTGCCATGGCGACGGCAGACCTACTGCTCATTATCACAGATGTTATTTTGAATCAGATTAGTACATATTTTTTCCCATTGAATTTTCTCGACATCACCCCTGTGTGTAGCGTTAAGGGTGTCCTGCTGAGTGCAGCCAGAGATTGTTCTGTCTGGTTCACCATCATTTTCTCCTTTGATCGATTTGTGGCTATCTGTTGCCAGAAGCTGAGGATGAAATACTGCACCGGAAAAACTGCGGCTGTCCTTCTAGGAACAAGTGGCATCCTGCTTTGTGCAAAAAACGTCCCTTGGTACTTTACATTTGCACCTTATGCGATCATAAACAATGTTCCATGGCTCTGTTATACAAAGGTAATCACCTTGGTTGACCCTGGATGGCGAGGATTTCAATGGTTTGAAAGGGTTTTAACGCCATTGCTCCCATTCAGTTTAATTCTCTTGATCAACACTCTGACAGTCAGACACATTCTAGCGGCCAGCAAGGTCCGCAAGAGACTGCGGAGTCAAAATAATGGAGAGAATCGCAGTGATCCAGAGATGGAGAGCAGAAGGAAGTCTATGATTTTACTCTTCAGTATATCTGGCGCCTTTATAATTTTATGGTCAATGAATGTTATATTTTTCTTGTATAAACAAATTAGAGGAGCAGTTTATTTAACCGATTCTGAGACGATATATCAATATACTGGATGGATGATGCGAAATTTAAATTGCTGCACAAATACGTTTATTTATGGAGTGACACAGTCCAAGTTCAGAGAGCAGGTGAAGATCGTGGTAAAATATCCGGTAACATCAATTATTCAGTTCATCAATAAACAAAAATTCTAAGGGGATTTCAGAGCGGACAGTGAGTTATTTCGGGGCACGTATCCAATGTTCATTATGAACGCAGAATGCACACATTGAAGATTAAAGAGCAGAAGAGCAGTGAACCCTTATGCAACGATGTTGGGTTGGATTAGTGGATGACACGTCGACCTCCACTGCGCCAATTCTCATTCATCGAGGGCTATCCGCCGACAACCTCCTCCTTCTTCAATCGGGGAGCACCGTTCAGCTGAACGAGGGATCATGCTATTGAATGTGATGACCAACCATAATGGAATGGAAATGCAGCGTTTGCTCGAAGATTCAAATAGCCTTCCCCTCTGTCGATTTTCTATGTTTCTATGACTTTTTGGCATCTGATCCAATACGAACCACCGCCTGCTGATCATGCGTTGGTCAGCCAATCAGCGTTCTTAAACAGTGACCGACAGCTACATTCACCAATGAAAGAGCTCTGCCTGCAAACTGCCATATCCCACCAGCTAATTCTGGAGATTCAGTCAGCAGGAAGCAATCAGGCAAGCAAAGATTTGAGAGCGCGATCTGTCTCACAGCTGCATTCAGCCATCAAGATGTGCTGCTGTCTGCTGATTGACAGTATGTGCAGGCAACCTGCGACCGTCGGCTGTCTGTCGTTGTTTCACTCATGACAACCATTTAATCTTCTCATTTTGTATGGCTGTCTTCAATCCTCCCCACTCAGAAGGACAAGTTCGATCTTATTCTGGACCCGACTTAAATTTATACCATTTATTTGGTACTTCAATTGATTTTATTGCTATTAAATAAATCGCTTCTCACTTCTCTGCACTGAAATTTATCTTGCACCTGTAAACTGGTTACATTTAATTTGCATATGTCTGAAAACTTAATCTGTCATCACCATGGTTCACAACAGAATCAGATTTTAGTTCCTTATCATGATCCATTCAGAATTACATGCACCTTTTCCCTCAAGAACAATACACAGACGCAGTACAAACGCAGTACGCAGGCCCAGTACAAATCTGTGGTTGTATACGCTATATATGTGTTTCCATGGCCATTTCATAATACGCAGTAACCATATCCCTCTGTGCATAGGCTATTATGTTCTAAATGTAAACTTTCGAGATAATTCATTCTGACCTAACATTGGCTGCTATGGGACATAACCTGTCAGCAAATTGCTCACCATTCTCCTCTATAATATATACATTTCATTCAGATTGCCCATTCCTTCGAACTCAGACTCTCATCATAGCCCTTTTATCCCAGGGACCAGATAAAGAGCGAAGCTGCATCATCTTAAAGGTATGAAAATATTCAGTTTGAGAGACGGACAAAATTGCATGCAGACTTGACTTGTGCTTTGATGAAGTCGACTGACAACTGGGGGTTTCGAACTATTAGTTTTCATTCGCTCGACAACACATGTTTTTGAAACAGTTCGGGCACAAGTTACCCAGTTATCACATTTCTGTGAGTTGCACATTTTGACCACTCACTGGATACATTCATTCTTGGAGAATGGCCTGTTGAATTTTGATATTTGGTGATTGTCATATATTACCGTCTCTACTAGTGGTCTTAATGGCTGCTCTGTCCGAACTAATCATAATGTCAAGTAGATTTATTAGAACCCCAGTTATACCCTCTATGTGAAACAATTTGTTTCCTACACATAGTCAAATTCTATGTGAAAAACTCACTCATATTAGCACAGATGCATCTGGATGTGCCATGTGTCCTTATTTCTGGTTCAGCCCCTCTAGGCAAGTTTAAATTGGGGTCAATGCCAAGTATTACAAACAATACCAAATTCTGGCCACTCAGGCTTCTCTAATCAGGAAATCACACCATTTTTGTTCTCGCACCATAGCCCAAATGCTGTGTTTATCAGTGACAGGAGTGATCTTTGATCGCCAAGCAGTGCGTAGCTTGTGTATTGTACACACAGATTTGGAACTGAAGTGTTGGGAAACGTCATGGAATGCTTTGTTACAGAATATAACCTTTTCTTTTCAAGACCCTCAGACACAATGGGAACTTATCACTGGTCAGTTATGCTTTTCTGCTGAATATTCCATCAAATGATATCCAACTAGGCTGAGCGTTGCTGGCTACAGCTCAGGTAGCCCATCGCAGACAATAGTGTTCAGCCACACTACATTACACACAACTGCGTCAGATTAGCCATTTTTTAAAGCATGGCTCTGAATAGTATCCAGCTGTTCCTGAATGTGTTGGCCAAATTAGAGACTCAGTAAAATAAATCCATCATGCATTGTTGCAATGAAAAACATTCAGCAAGTAAATTCCATGAGGCCAGAAGCCCTTGAGGGATCCTTGGATAATACAGCCTTTGGAAAAGGTGTGGGTACCATGAGGGAGAAGTGAATTAATTAGGAAAGTTTTTTAAAAAAGGAGGCACTGGCATTGGAAAATAATGAGATAGTGGGCCAGACTGGATTCAGGACTTTATGAGTTTAGTGGAAGCGACGTCTCTGGATTAATGAGGGTGTTGGGGTAAAAATTAAGACTGTGACCTTTGAATGCTGACACGTGCATAACTGCAGGACCAGCTGCACCCAGAACTTATCCTGTGGTTAACAAAGATCAATCAGTTGCTGACTAAATAGCAAACTAACCTTTGAGCTACATCCTGTTATTGTATAAAAATGTGGAACAGACAAAAAAAATCAGAACACGAGGTCCAGATGGTCAGCTTAGCTGAAGATAAAGTGCAATTAAAACAATAAGTTGTGGTTTTTTTGTTAATAGTTGTGTTCGAAGGAATGTGATTGGACGTCAATTGTTGCTAGGGGAGCCCAATT
This sequence comes from Carcharhinus amblyrhynchos, assembly GCF_965287045.1. Lineage (NCBI taxonomy): Eukaryota > Metazoa > Chordata > Chondrichthyes > Carcharhiniformes > Carcharhinidae > Carcharhinus > Carcharhinus amblyrhynchos. Next base: position 4,547,100 of record NC_137330.1, read on the forward strand.
GGATAATGCATGTAAACACCCAAAGCTAATGACGAGATAACCGCTAATGTCTGTATGATTAAAGTGTATAAACACAGCTAGCTGCTGCTGCAAATTGAGAAGTTGACTGCGAGCACCATGGAGTGCTGGGACTTCTCCCAAAGCTTTGTTTAATAAACTGCATGTTGAATCTTTAAGTCTGACTCCGAGTGGTGATTTCCCACAACAAGGGTAACAATGAATGGCTCAGTCCAGGGTAATGAGTGCTCAATTGAACGTGTAAAGGACACGGTCTAGCATGCCTGAGTCCCAGGAATTTCCCAAGATTATACAGGTCATTGACTGTAAAACCCCGTCCAACATGAAAGACTAATTATGAGTACCTAGATCACGTTCATTGCAACACTTCAAGAAGGTGACTAATCATCACTTTCTCAAGGGCAAGGACGATAAAAACATTGGCCTAATCAACGGGAATTAAATCCCATTAATTACACAAAACATATTTGCAGGCACGCTAAAATAGTCTCCAAACTGGCCTTTGGACAGATGTCTGCTTCAACAATACTTCATGTTATTAAGTAGTATACAATGCTGTTTTCTGTCAGCCAACAGACGAAAGTTTGTGCTGCATCCCCAAGAACAGACATCGAATTTCTAGTTTATGTTTTGAGAGAACTCATTTCTGACACCTTTATGCACGACATCGGACAGACTGCTGACTGGCGACAGGGCAGTTCCGCTTTCAAGAAAATACATAAGATACGGACAACTTCTTGAAATTAGAAATATTTCACAACTTAGCGGAATAAATCAGGCAAAAGTTGAGCAACACTAATGTATATCATTAAAGGGAAATGGGGAAAAGAGTAAATAAATCCGCAAACAGAAAAAAGGAAGACGGGAAATATATTGTGACAACATGATGTCTAGAGTGACTGTCCAAGAGAAGGAAGAAGTTGAGAGAATGGAGAATGGGATATTGGTGGAAGATGGATCGTGTGAGAGGGAGTGAGATATAGGTTAAATTTTACGATATATTTCCCAGCTCTGTGTTATCGTAGAACTCAGGTTTCTGCTCGGCAGATGAATTATTGTTAACAGATAATGAACGTTGCTATTTCCAAGAATCATCAATGAGTTTACGACCAGGAATTCTGTTTTAGTGCTGTTGATCAAGGGATACACGCTGGTCTCACAGCCTGCAATTCTCCTTCTCTCCTTGTTATTGTATATCTATAAAAACACTATTGAGCCTCCTATTGCCTGGGGAGGAGGTGGGGGGTGGGGGTGGGGGGGGGGGGGGAACTCCTCTGTCTCTACCAGTGGAAGCACTGACATTTGGATCCTCACCAGTGTGCCATTTGTGCATTTTCAACGTAGACAGGCAATGAGTTATTGGATTATTCGTGAACGCCAGGTCATCACTGTTTGTTCAGGACATAATGGCAACTGATCTCTGGCCGTATACTTCGCTGCCAAACAATTATTTAACAGATGGATATTACCTGTTCAATATTGCAGTCACATGTCTGAACTCACATAGGCAAAATGTAATGACTTGCAGTTGCAAGCCCGACAACGCATTGCAAACCCGACACCTGCAATATTTTGCACACTGATTGTCCTAATAATTCCACTGCTCTGGTCCCGCAAAACACCCGATACAGTTAGATACATAATGTGTTGCGGTACAGGAACACATTTGATCCGTTGAGTCCGTACATGAAGAAGGCAGAGGAAAGTCATTGGCATGATGTAATCCGGAAAGGACATTTAGTCATGGTGTGGTTATTCAATAAATTAGAAATATTTGTGAAAGGAATGCAAGCACCAGTGTTCAGAGACTACTGGCAAGTAGGCGAGAGAGGATATTGGGAATGTTAATGTGGAGGAAGATGTATCTACAGGCTAAATCAAGGAACGACTGGAGAATCATTCGGAGGATTGAAAAACATACTGAAGAGATAATTGACACACTTCTGATGCTGGACGCAGTCCGAGGACATGCTACCAAAAGAGATATGCAGGGCCCTCAATGGAAATTTTCCCTGAACACTGTGCTTACAGCTGCATTGTATGGTCTGTACCGGTTCAGGAAGTTGCCTAATCATCTCTTTATCAACGACAAAAGGGGATTAGTAATCACATTGTCGGCCTACACAGTGGGACTCAAATCCCATGAAATCTACTGAACCCCTAAAATATTCACTGGATTTGACTTTTTTTCTTGCTGCATACTCGTATAATCTGCTCAAAAAAATTAAAGCAACATTTCACTCTATTAAATTAATTACTATTAGCTGGAAAGAATTGGTATTCCTGTGACCTGCACATTGCCGCCAGAATTGGTAATGACGTTAGAAAGATACTAATTTACAAAAGTTGAATTGTCCGAATAACTGAATGCAAACAAAAAAAAAACATGGCGGAGCTCTTGGGAGCAGGTCGGATTCAATACGGATAATTCTGTGACTCGTTCAAAAATCAACCGTAGCTACGCTCGGTCAATTCGCTCCAAACACTTCGAATGTTTCTTTTACGTCTTTACCATTCAATCATTACATGGATGTGAGACTGTTCATTAAGAACAAACAAAAAACAATTGATTGGGATTCTGATTTCAGAATGGAGCTTATCCTCGCCTTCTGCAGGTGATTAGTAACTACATAATTGCACGTGGTTATGAACTACATAACAGCCGCCCTGTTTAGGTAAAGAACATCAGTGCTCTGGTCACCTGAATGCGACTCTGAGGAGCTGGAGATAAAAAATGGAAAGCACTGTCACTTGTTCTTCAATGCTTCTTTCTTACCGGACATGAGTCATACAGGGCCTTATGTAGAGCAGAGTTTGGTGGAAGACAGGGAAAGAATGGAGTGCCCTAAACCTATACATTCGTTTTAGGTAAAATTCGTTGTAGGTAAAATGTTAGAATCCGTCATCAAGGAGGAAATAGCGAGACATCTTGAGGGGAATTGCTTGATAGAGCAGCCGCAGCACGGTTTCGTTAAAGGGAAGTCGTGTCTGACAAATTTACTGGAGTTCTATGAGGATGTGTCTAGGGCGGTGGATAGAGGAGAGCCGGTGGATGTGGTCTTTCTGGATTTTCAGAAGGCGTTTGACAAGGTACCACACAAGAGGTTATTGCAGAAGGTCAGGGGACGTGGAGTTGGGGGTAGGGTGTTAGCGTGGATAGAGGATTGGTTGTCAAATAGGAGGTAGAGAGTGGGGGTCAATGGGTGCTATTCGGATTGGCGGATGGTGACTAGTGGAGTGCCCCAGGGGTCGGTGCTGGGGCCTCAGCTATTTACCATTTATATAGATGATCTGGAGGAGGGAACCGAGTGTATGGTGTCGAAATTTGCTGATGACACCAAGATTGGTGGAACGGCAAATTGTGTGGAGGGTGTGGAGAGTCTACAGAAGGATCTAGATAGGCTGGGCGAATGGGCCAGGAACTGGCAAATGGAATTTAATGTTGGCAAGTGCGAGGTGGTCCACTTTGGTAGGAATAATGGTAGGAAGGATTATTACTTACGTGGGGAAAAACTGCAGCAGGCGACGGTGCAGAGGGACCTCGGGGTCCTTGTGCATGAGTCGCAAAAACCCAGCTTGCAGGTGCAGCAGGTGGTCAGGAAGGCGAATGGGATACTGGCCTTCATAGCGAGGGGGATTGAATATAAAAGTAGGGAGGTCTTGCTGCAGCTGTATAGGGCATTGGTGAGGCCGCAGCTGGAGTACTGTGTGCAGTTTTGGGCGCCGCACCTGCGCAAGGATATTTTGGCCTTGGAGGGAGTGCAGAGGAGGTTTACTAGGCTGATGCCTGAGTTGAGGGGGTTGAGCTATGAGGAGAGGCTGAATAAATTAGGCTTGTACTCGTTAGAGTTTAGAAGAATGAGGGGAGATCTCATTGAGACGTGTAAGATGATGAATGGGATGGATAGGATAGAGGTGGAGAGACTCTTCCCGCTCAGAAAGGATAGTAGGACTAGGGGGCACAGCCTCAAGATAAAGGGGGAAGGGGCGGTTTAGAACGGAGTTGAGGAGGAACTTCTTCACTCAAAGGGTGGTGAATCTCTGGAATTCTCTGCCCGTTGAAGTGGTGGAGGCTACCTCGCTAAATGTTTTTAAGACGCGGGTTGATGGGTTTTTGATAGGCAAGGGGATTAAGGGTTATGGGGAGAGGGCGGGAATGTGGAACTGAGCCACGACAGATCAGCCATGATCTTATTGAATGGCGAGGCAGGCTCGAAGGACTAGATGGCCTACTCCTGCTCCTATTTCTTATGTTCTTATTAGCATGTTGCTGATACGTGCTTAACCCGACACACGTAATGTATTTCAGTAATTGTTAAGAACCCGCTATAAATTTAAACCCATCAATTTCAGTGTTTGCAAATCTAAATGAACATTTTATTTTCTTCAAGGTTTCACATTTTTCAGCTGTATCCCTGTGGAAGTTGTATTTCTCACCTACATTCTCTCCCCCTGCGATGAATTCCGTATCAGGAATTCAACACCTTTTCCCTTCCTTTCGTTCCTCGCCGCTGTGATTTCCTCTAATCCACAGCTCTGCGAGACAGCCGCGGCAGACACCCGAGCATCTTTAAGTCAGCCAGACTGCACATCCTCGGAATTTAATCTTTCATTATTTGTTATTCATAATTTCGGCTGCAGGGACTTAACCATATGAATTCCGTACCCCGTCCTATTTATCTTAGTGGGTATTTCTTCCAATTTGTTCTCATTCATTATGTGGATGGTTAAACCAGAGGATGGGTGGCGGGGTGGGGGAGGGGGGGAGAGGTGGAAAAACCTACCTTCCTCTTCGGAATTAAGGAAGGGCAGGTGAAAGAAGTGTTCGTGTGGGATCACTTTGGGACCAACCATTCACTTAAAGATAGCTATGGAGAATGATAAGACTGGCCCAAAAGTTAAAATTCCAATTTGGGCCCAGCGAATTTCGATGGTATTAGACAGGAACTTTATAAATTTGATTGTTGGGGTCTCTGGACAGGCAGAGGGTAAGTATAATGTTTTCAAAAGTGTGTTAACTATGATCCCGTGAGAGCACATTCACTTTAGAGTGAAGGGAAAGGTTGGTGGCAGCGGTAAACCTTGGATGACTCGGGATGTCGGTCTGGTCACAAAGAAGAAGGAGGCATATGACAGCAAAGGCAGCCTGGATTAAGTGCATCCCTTGAAGAGTACCGAGGGTATCGGAATAGGATAAAGAGAGAAACCAGGGCGCCAAACATGGGCCAGAAATTTTCTTTTGTGGATAGATCAATGGAGAATCCAAAGAGCTTCTCTGAGAACAAAAATGTCAAAGAAGATCTGGGCAGAAAATATAACCTCTTAATTGTCAACAAGGTCGTCTATGTGCGGATCTAAAAGAGATGAGTGAGGTCCCAAGTTCACTATTTCGTCAATTCAGCAGCACTCCACCAAACTTCCTCTAAATGAAATTGATGCAACAGAGATTTAATCTCATCACATTCCAACAGCGAAAAACATAAATGCGCTGGAGTCAGTGACTTTTAATATGAAGTTGGAACCACATGTTTTTGTTTGATTTTCGAAAAATAAATTGATATTTCTACATTTTCAAACATGAAATTGCTGCCCGTACCAAAATGATTCAGAAATTACTTCTACACCAATATATCTATCCTTGTCTTCCCACACCATGTCAGTAAAGCAAAAAAAAAATCACTTCAGTCCACAATTCGTTTGAAACGAAACGATGTTTCCCAGCGAGTAAGGTTAAAACCTCCATAAGTTAACTGATTCTGCTCATATCAGAGGTGATGTTTTGTAGCGGCCGTGAACCCTGGTAGACCACAAATATTCCTGTTAAATAAACTTGAGTAGACTACTGCCAGAACATTAACTATACAGACTGACAGTTACTCCTTTGCTAGCTGTTTCCGTTGAGCGCAGTGTTCTAGTTTATGAAGACGGAAATATTGAAGTTGTGTTTTTTCTACATATGATAATGTGCACATTGTTTATACATAACCTGTCTTTTGGATATAGAGAATTCTTAATATCTGGGCTCAGGTGATAATATGTGATCACTGATTTCACATACATTCATTTTCCATTGTCCGTCATTATCTTACAAATAATTTAGTGGCGATTGTGATAATGTCACGAGGCAATTACAACTTTCCAGCAGCACTATTCGTTACTTGGTGGCCATGCTGTGTTGGCCCTTTTGGGGATTATCACTGAAGTCTGATTGGTGCAGACTTATCCTTATTATTTCGCGGGATGTTTTCTAGAAATCACCCGTTTATGTAGTTTTGTCACTGTCCAAATTCGAGCATCAAATGATTGTTCTGTCTGTAACTTTCTCCTTTGACCGACTTGTCACCGGTTGTTGTTTAAAACTGAAAACCAAATAATGCACCAAAAAAAGATCTGTGGCTCTGGTCCTAACAATGCCTTGAATTCTTGTTTGTTTAAAAACATTCCATTGCACTTTGTAATCGAACCTTAATAAGTAATAGAATATTGTTTTGTGATTCAGAATCAGACTACTTTGACTGAGCCAGGAGAAATGGGATTTGACTTGTTTATTACGACTTTAACTCGATTGCTCCTATTCACGTCAATTACGTTGCTCAACGCATTGACAGTTAGACACATTCTGTTGGTCAATGATGTTCGTAAGGAACTGAAGAGCCAGAACAAGGCAGGTCATCACAATGATCCATAAATGGACAGCGGAAAAGTATCCGTCATTTTACTATTCACAATATCTCGACGTTTCATATTTATGTGGTCTATTTATGTAATACATTTCTTGTATTACAACATAACAGCAACAAATCCTGACGATTGCAATGAACCGTTATATATATTTTTCAACTGGTTGGATCTCCGGGGTTTCTTGAACAATGGATGTTTGGCTAATCTCAGGAAGTCTTTTGAGGCCAAGAAGGCTTCCTTAGTTATGTTAATCCTCTCCTTAGGTGTTTCTATAGAGGCTTCCCGATATCACTTGATTAGGTCAGTGGTGCTGATTTGATTAGATGAGGGTGTACTTTTAATTTAGTTTCCGTTGGTGCTATCCTGTCTGGTTCCTTTTGTGTGTTAGACCTTGTCTGTATTTTAAAAGCATGTCCTTTGCCTGCTTGTCTGGATCTGTTCCCTTGTGATCTTTAATGGAGGGGTTCTGAGTGCAGTTTAGTCTGTTTCATATTATATACCTAACTTCAGAAATTTATTGTCCGCTAACATTTTGGTAAGATCACCTGTTTCTGTGTCATGAAAACCTCAACAGGTTTGACAACATCTGTGGAGAAAGTAAAGCCAACATTTGGAGTCTGGGTGACCCTTCATGTTTCATGTGTCTGTGTATCTGTTTGTTTGTGATTGTGTCTGAGAGAGATGTCACCTAGAGATTTCTATGTGTGTTTCTCTCTACATGTCAGTACATGGGTGTCTCTATGGGTTTCAGTGTATCTGGGGAAAAAAAAAGGTCTGTTTCTCTCTGGCTGCCTGTAAGTGTGTGTGAATGTGTGCTTCTCAGTTTGTGCCTGTATCTGTTGTGTTTGGGTGTAGTGGATATGGGTTGTATGCATCTTTGTATAACTATGTGGCTGTATATCTGTCTGTGTTTTTATGACTACGTATTTCTTTCTGTGTCAGTGCCTGTATGACATATTGTGTTTGTGTGAGAGTGTGAGTCTCAGTGACTGACATTGAGATTATTAAGCAGAAGCATATTTGGAACAGAATCACTAACCAACCTGTGCATTTGGGATGTTAATAGTTAATAAAACAATTTAAGTATCATTTATCCTCTGTGTGTTTGTGTGTAAGGAATGGTCATTCTCTTTTGCCATAATCAACATTAAAACTTCTCCTGACAAATATTGAGGTTTATAACTGGCAGGGTAAATTTAAGCTAAGAATAGATACATTTTTGAACAGTAAAGGAATTAAGGGTTATGGTGAGCAGGCAAGTAAGTGGAGCTAAGTCCACAAAAAGATCAGCCATGATCTTACTGAATTCTGGAGCAGGCTCGAGGGGCCAGATAGCTTACTCCTGCTCTGAGTTCTTATGTTCTGATGTAAGCGTGGAACATTTAGATTTCAAATTGAGCTGTTCTCTCACCATAGTCTGTGGAATTGTAGATCGAGAGCTACAAAATGCAAATAGGTTGTTTAGATCTTTCTGGTTGAGTGCAGACACAATGTGAATAAAGTTTGTAAAGTTATAAAATACTAAAATACGTGCCATAAAATGATTGTGTTTTCAATAATCAAAAAATCAGTCTGTTGAGACAATTATCTTGGAAACATTTAAAAGACTAAACATTGACAATGTCTGATACACAAGTTAAATTTACTCACTTCCATTCTGAATGGGATTAGTGTCTGATAACTGCATTATATTCTGAGATAATCCATAACTACAATCTCTGTTTTGCAGAGGTTTATAAGCAAGGAGCATAGATCAAATTAATAGCCAAGGTCTTTTTTCCTCCAAGCCTGGGAGTCCAAAACCAGAGCGTATAGGTTTAAGGTATGAGGGGGAAGATTTAAAAAAAGAATCTTCTCACACAGAGGATGGTGCATAAATGGAATGAGCTGCCAGAAGAGTTGGCAGAGGCAGGTACAATTACAGCATTTAAAAGGTATTTGGACAGGTACACGGGTAGGAAAAGTTTAGAGGGATATGGACCAAACACAGCCAAATGGGACTAATTTAGTCTAGGAAACCTAGTCGGCAGGGGTGAGTTGGGCTGGAGGATCTGTTTCGGAACTGTATATTTGTATGACCCATACCTCCCATAGGGAATGAGGGAGCAGGATTCGTGGACAGTGTTTGGTGATAATGGGTAAATGCACCAGCTGAGGTTCTTACTGTAAACTTTAATCCCTGACAATATTGTTCAAACTTCAGCAACCAGTTCCCAGGTGCAGATGTGGGAGTTACTGAACTTGTCTGTAGCTCAAGAAGGGCAACACCTGCAGTAGCTATGAGCAACCAGTAGATGGTGGCATTGTATCACTTTAACTGCAAGCGAGTGACAAAAGTTTGAGGAAATGCTTGTGGAGCCTTTAATTCATTCACACTGACAGACAGGAATCTCTGACAAGGCCTTTACCAATCTACCCTCTGCTGGATACTGTCAGAATCGCATTTGTACACTTCTCTCTGGAGAATTATCTTAGCTGCTTCCTTATGAAAAGAGAATGAAGACTTTGGTGCTGACAACACATTGCCGTTTAAACAATGGTTTCCAAAAATCTTTCCTTCAATGTGGAGGCCAAAACTGCGTACAGTTGACCAGCTGGAATCTCAACCAAACCAGGTAAGCAGGAAAGTCACTGCCTGGCTGATGGGCTGATGAAATAGGGAGGGAGGGATAAAGGGTTTGGAAGGGGCTGTCGAAGATGTTCACAATTCAGGAATTCACTGTGACTGGTAGAGCAGCAATATTTAGAAGTTAAAATGTTCACACATCCATACGTAGTCCCCGTCTGGATTCCTGCAGGGTCTCTTTCCATTTGGATTGAACTGATTTCCTCCCAGCCTGAAACAGATTAAAGATGGAACAGAAAATAAGGACATTGAATAGCAGTTTAAGTAACAAGAAGCAGAGTTGAAGTTTGAGCTTTCATTAGAACTGGGAAGTGGCAGTGAACATAAGAAATAGGAGCAGGAGTAGGCCATCTAGCCCTTCGAGCCTGCCCCGCCATTCAATAAGATCATGGCTGATCTGTCGTGGCTCAGTTCCACTTTCCCGCCCTCTCCCCATAACCCTTAATCCCCTCTCTTATCAAAAGCCCATCAACCCGCGTCTTAAAAATATTTAGCGAGGCAGCCTCCACCACTTCAATGGGAAGAGAATTCCAGAGATTCACCACCCTTTGAGTGAAGAAGTTCCACCTCAACTCCGTTCTAAACCGCCCCCCCTTTATCTTGAGGCTGTGCCCCCTAGTCCTACTGTCCTTTCTGAGCGGGAAGAGTCTCTCCACCTCTATCCTATCCATCCCATTCATCATCTTATACGTCTCAATGAGATCTCCCCTCATTCTTCTAAACTCTAACGAGTACAAGCCTAGTTTATTCAGCCTCTCCTCATAGCTCATCCCCCTCAACTCCGGTATCAGCCTAGTAAACCTCCTCTGCACTCCCTCCAAGGCCAAAATATCTTTGCGCAGGTGCGGCGCCCAAAACTGCACACAGTACTCCAGCTGCGGCCTCACCAATGCTCTGTACAGCTGCAGCAAGACCTCCCTACTTTTATATTCAATCCCCCTCACTATGAAGGCCAGCATCCCATTCGCCTTCCTGACCACCTGCTGCACCTGCAAGCTGGGTTTTTGTGACTCATGCGCAAGGACCCCTAGGTCCCTCTGCACCATCGCCTGCTGCAGTTTTTCCCCACGTAAGTAATAATCCTTCCTACCATTATTCCTACCAAAGTGGGCCACCTCACACTTGCCAACATTAAATTCCATTTGCCATTTCCTAGCCCATTCGCCCAGCCTATCTAGATCCTTCTGCAGACTCTCCACACCCTCCGCACAATTTGCCGTTCCCCCAATCTTGGTGTCATCAGCAAATTTCGACACCCTACACACTTGGTTCCCTCCTCCAGATCATCTATATAAATGGTAAAAAGCTGAGGCCCCAGCACCGACCCCTGGGGCACTCCACTAGTCACCATCCACCAATCCGAATAGCACCCGTTGACCCCCACTCTCTGCCTCCTATTTGACAACCAATCCTCTATCCACGCTAACACCCTACCCCCAACTCCATGTCCCTCGACCTTCTGCAATAACCTCTTGTGAGGTACTTTGTCAAACGCCTTCTGAAAATCTAGAAAGACCACATCCACCGGCTCTCCTCTATCCACTGCCCTAGACACATCCTCATAGAACTCCAGTAAATTTGTCAGACACAACTTCCCTTTAATGAAACCGTGCTGCGTCTGCTCTATCAAGCAATTCCCTTCACGATGCCTCGCAATTTCCTCCTTGATGACAGATTCTAACATTTTACCTACCACAGACGTTAAATTAACCGGCCTATAATTCCCCGCCTTTTGCCTGGCACCCTTCTTAAACAACGGCGTAACATTAGCCGTTTTACAATCCTCCGGCACTTCCCCGGAATCCAGCGACGTCTGGAAAATAACCACCAAGGCATCCACAATAACCTCCGCCGTTTCTTTCAGAACCCTCGGATGCATTCCATCCGGTCCTGGGGACTTGTCCACAATCAGCCCCTCCAGTCTGTCGAGCACCACCTCTCTAGTAACAGTAATGTCATTAAGACCCTCCAGTCCTACCACCTTTCCATCGCTAACACCCGACAAATTATTCACGTCCTCCTCCGTGAAGACAGAAACAAAAAAGTTATTCAATACCTTAGCCATATCCCCATCCCCTACCACTAGGTCCCCTTTCTCATCCTCTAAACGACCAACGTTCACCCTAGCCAGCCTCTTCCTTTTTATATATTTATAAAAGCTCTTGCTATCCTTTTTTATATTAAGCGCTAGCCCAGCTTCATATTTTTTCCTACCCTTCTTTATCAACTTCTTTGTCAATCTTTGTTGACATTTAAACCTCTCCCAATCCTCTTCTCGCCCACTACTCTTAGCTACTCTAAATTCCTCCGCTTTTAATTTAACACTTTCCTTCACCTCCTTCGTTATCCATGGCTTATTACCTCTCTTCCTACGGTCCTTTTTGACCATCGGAATAAATTTCCGCTGAGCACCAAGAAAGATCTCCTTAAAGATCCTCCACTGCTCCTCAGCAGACCCTCCCTCCAACGCGCTCCCCCAGTCCACACTCGCCAATTCTTCTCTCAATTGACAGGTTTGAAGTGACAGCAGTGGGTGACTGGGGAAAAAACAAGGAAAGGACAAAATTGAATTGAGTAGAGTGATTAAATATCAAAAAGGGATGACAGAACAAGACAAAAAACACAGGATCCCCTTGTCCTCACTCAGAGTGGCTAGAGAGGAACGTGACATGTACAATGGATTGTGTTATGTTTGTGGGGCATAGGCCCTTTAAGAGAACAGGTCAGCTGATCCTGGGTTTGGGGTGACCTACCGGGAATTGGCCCTTTCAGATCGGTCCTTTCAGGTCAGTTGTCTGCTGCGGAGTGAAGTGAGTAGGGTTTTCAGTAAACCATTGTCATTCCTGAGGCCTGCCTTGGAGCGATTTGGAGGGATTACTCACAGTAGTCTCAGACTTAACATTGGTGAAGACACGCTGTCCATTTTGATGGCCGTAAGGCAAGAGCAGGGACTTTCGCCACGGACCTTTGAGGGAAAGAGTACCAAAACAATTGGAGGGCAGATAGGCACTCAAAAGGCATCAGGAAGAGTGTAGGAAGGCAACAAGCACGTGGACTCGGGTGCCACCACGGAACTGCTCTCTACAACCGTCACTGACATCTGGGGTCTGCGGGGCAACTGAAGGATTCCTTTGGTCACCGGGTGACCACAGTTAGCAGAAGAGTCACCACTGGTGGAACAAGCTTCTGGTGTAGTTTTCAGAGGGAGGAGAAATGTCAGGGAAGTTTGGGATCACTAGGATGTTTGATGAAGAGGACACGGGTTAAGGGTGAAGGGGGAAAAGTTTAAAAGGGAATATTGGCGGGGGCGGGGTTCTTCACACAGAATGGAGGGAGTGTGGAATGAGCTGCCAGATGAAGTGGTGAATGCCGGCTCACTTTTAACATTTAAGAAAAACTTGGACAGGTACATGGACGAGGGGAGTGTGGAGGGATATGGTCCATGTGCAGGTCAGCAGAATTAGGCAGAAAAATGGTTTTGGCACAGCCAAGGGCCAAAAGGCCTGTTTCTGTGCTGTAATGTTCTATGGTTCTAAATTGCCTTGAAAGTTCAAACTTCAGTTGGGCAATTGCTCTGAAATAAGAAACATCTGAGTTCGAATTAAGTTGCAAGTTTCAGATTGTTCCCACTGTCTTACAGTAAGACCACCCCAGAAAAATGTTAGAACAATTAAAACTTTTCTAACTCCTGAGTAACTATAGATATGACCATTGCAACCACCCTAGAGACACCCCCCAATTGTCCTGACTCCTCCATGACAACCCCCCAGATGGCAACCCACCTCCCTGACTCATCCACATCTCATGCTAACTAAAGTTCCCAGCACAGTTATGCTCTCAACCCTGTAAAAAAAAAGGCAGGTATTTCTTTACGTTCAACTCTCCCGCACTATACTGAAGAGGCTGAATTTTCAGACCTTCCCTCTACCAGGATCATCCTATCTTGCCAAAGGTGACCCCGTGGTGGGTTGATGGGTGGTGGAAGGTGTGAGCAACACAAAGCACCATACACACTGGTGGGACTGCAAGTTCCAGCCAGCAGTCAACGGCGAGTGCCCGGGTCAGAAGGTAGGCTGAGAAATATGCAGCTGCATTTGAGGATAAATTGCAAGTAGCAGTTTGGCAATCTGACTCTGATTTTCACCCCATGTCACTGATAATAATGGACACTTTATATATTATACTAATAATGGTGCTCAAAATATACTGACAAATATCCAGTTATTACAAACATATTCTCACACCATCTGGAACTTACTGTGGATTCTGTATTTTACAGTCTGATTTCCTTAGAGCCACTGAAAGTAGTTGCACTCCCGAATCTCCCAGTTTATTACAACACAGATTCAGATTAATGAGTGACTAATTTGCACTGAGAACAGAGGCCACGTCCTTAGTACATATTCTGCAAGCTTGTTAACATTCAGACTGAAGATCAGAGAGAGAAAAAAAACAGGAATCAGTGTAAATCCCCAGCGTTTTTAAGAAATACCATTGCCAATAATAATATGGTACACAACTAACACAACTGCCAAGTACTTTTGATGCTGCAAGTTTGATATTTAACAGAATATGCTGGAAATATTCAGTGGGTCAGTCAGTATCTTGAAGAAAGAAACCGATTTAATGTTTCAGTTTGATGAGTTTTAATTAGAACTGGGAAAGAGCAGTGAATTAAATTGTTTTAAGTGATAGGAAAATGGGGATGAATGGCAAGGAAAGAAAAAACTGGAAGTGTAGGAGTGATTAAATGACAAAAAGGATCGTGGTGAGATAGAAAAACCACAGGATTTTCATGTCTGTAACCTGGAGTCACTAGGGAGGGAAATGGGATGGTCAGTGGCTCGAGTGGAACTGTTAGTGGGGATGATGATAATGGTGGCAAATTTACCAAAATTTGGACCGGAATGTTTGCTAACAGGGAATCCAGACGTCTGAAGTAATCCAAAGGTTGCTGACATTTTCATACAGCGTGTAAAACAATGATGTTCTGTTGGCATGGCTGGGTACATGGTTGTGTGGAAGTTTGAATGCACATGACAATCCAAGGCTGAGGAAAGGTGAAATAAAGCATTGAAATCCTGACAGGAAGCATCATTTGAGAAAGGATTCCAAAACATTTTTGACAGTGGAGTTTGGCAGTTTAGCTCTTTGGAGAGCAAGAAGACCTTCTCGCTATCATAAGACGTGTGCCCTGAAGGAACTTCTTCAGAGAGGACAATGAGGTTAGATTCTACATTCAAAAAATAGTCCAAGCCAGTTTTTTCTAATACCTGGTATTATCTACTTTTAGTTAGCTAAATAATTAGAGTTAATTTTCAATTAAGGATTAAAGTTCAGTAAAATAGTTAGAAGTGTTACATCTGTTAAAGTTTAAGTTAGTACCTGAACCGTTAAATAAACGGAGAATAAATGAAGAGCCGACTCCTGTCCTTGTTTCTCTCATGAAACTGGAATGCTTGGAGGGTGTTTGAATTAATAGCTGAGTAATAAAATGTTGATTGCCCACTCAGGGTGGGCCCCAATCCATAACAGAGGCAGGTTCAATCTTTTTAATGTTTAAAGTTTATGTATTAGTGTCACAAGTAGGCTTACATTAATTCTGCAATGAAGTTACTGTGAAAATCCCCCAGTTGCCACACTCCAGCACCTAATCAGGTACATTGAGGAAGAATTTAGCATGGCCATGTGCATCTAACCAGCACATCTTTTGGACTGTTGGAGAAAGCCTAAGCAGACATGGGGAGAATGTGCGGTCTCCGTACAGACAGTGACCCAATCCAGGAATTGAACCAGAGTCCCTGGCATTGTGAGGCAGCAGTGCTAACCACTGTGCCACCTGCAATCGAGGAAGTCAAGAGGGAATTAGAGATTACTTCCACAGAAAAAAAAATACAATGATCACAGGAAAAAGGCAGGAGAATGGCACAAAGTCATAAAGCTAACTTGAAAGCTGCTGCACACAGGATGGCCTGATTGGCCTCCTTCTGAACCTGTAATAAATCAATGATTCTGTGATAAAACTGCAGCGGTTCAAGAAGGTAGATTCAAGAAGGCCTAGCCAATAAAGACTACGTTCCTTGAATGAATAAAAACATTTTGGAATAAATTATAAATAATTACAGCCGTAGGGTCTTGGTACAAAATAAAAAGCATGTTTCACTCTCCCTGAATAGAACCTACCTGATTATTTATGACGCTAAGAAAGACGTAATTTCTCTTGCATTCAGTACAGCTTACAATCATGTGATTGATTATTAACAGGATTTTTCCCCCCAGCATTTGTGTTTATTATGGATAGAATCAGAATTCCTACATTGCAGGAAGAGGCCATTCAGCCCATCGAGTCTGCACCACCTCTCCAATAGAGCAGTCTTTCCAGGGCCATCCCCCACCCTATCCCCATAACGCCACTAAATCACCCCACCAATCTACCTACTTGGCACATCTTTGGACTGTGAAAAGCAACCCAGCACCCAGAGGAAACTCCAGATAGTCACCAAGGCTGGATTCAAACCTGAATTGCTGGTACTGTGAGGCAGCAGTGCTAACCACAGTGCCTCCCTATTATAAGATGTATTTACAATAACACAATATTATGTAATTGTAAATAAATTTCACAGTTCTTTGCATTTTGAGTCAATGGTCAAACTCTTCAACTCATTACTCAGTAAACCAATAACGTTTTAGCAAAGACATTATTATTATTATTTTCCACTCATCCTCTTAGTTCAGAAAGATTTTCTGACTGTGTCCATTTTTGATTGAGTTGGAAGGTGGTATTGCAAACAAAATAAATGGCTCATCTACAATGAAAGTATCAAGTATGGGAGCAAACAAGCAGTTACCTCAATTCCTGACATTTGTACAGAATGAATCCCAGTTGCTGGAGTCCTTCATACTGAACGCAGCATTTATGTAGATCGAGATGTTTTATTGTATCACAGAGTCTAATGACATGAGCAAGATTAGACATGAGCAAGATTAGACATAGTCAATTGGGGTCAGTCGCAATCTACTAAATCAAAATATTTCCATAGATCCCACAGTGTTCGAGCCAGTGCTTACTTATTCTGAGACTCAAACAGGGAGTGGAATGTTCCTTTTCTCAGTTTCACACTGTATTTCCAATCTGCCTTTCAACTTTCTCTTTCACCCAATCCTCAACAGGTTATTTGATGAAGAAATGGACCCAGAAGCTCCTCTAGAGGCCAAGTTGACTGCGAGGAGGAGAGACCAGCAACAAAACAGAGAAATACCTCAAATCGCACATCTTCCTCGCTGTGGGTTTCACTGAGGAGTTTCTGGATGTCCTCTGGATTTGGAGTCAGGAATTGAGAGAGTGCAGCTACAAATTCTTGGATGGCGAGGTGTGGGAATGTGTAAATCACACCCTGGGCAGAATGATCGGTCTCCAAAAGTTCCATCAGGAACCCAGACAGGAATTGGGAAGGTTGCAGATCGAACATGATCAAATCTTCATTGTTAAACACAATCCTCTTCTCAGACACTCCTGTGAAGGCCATCTCACCAAGCTTCAATAACACGTCACATGGGTTTTTAATGCCTCAGCCATGGCTTTTCAAAATACTGTAAATATGGTAGAAATATAGTTGGTTGATAGTCTTGTGAACTTGCTGCTGTTTCTTGTCTCTGTGTGAAGAAGGGACTGAGTAACACGCCGAGGATCCAGCTGTAGGAAGGGTTGTAACACATGTTGTAACACATGTTGTACAGGATCTTGTTTTCCTCCATGTGTTTGAAAACAGCCGCTGCAACTTTCTGATTTTCAAAAAAACTTGAAATATTCCTTCCGTTCATTACCAACAAATCCCAGGATTTCAGCCCAGACACTGATGTCAGCCTTTTCCAAAACATGTGATACAGTGGGGTGGCTGGTCACTAGCATTGAACATCCTGGGAGCAGCTTATGCTGCATTGACCTGTACACAATGTCAGATACATCACACCAGGGACCTGTACACATGAACTTAAGTTCTGTATTGCTCTGATTGTCAGGAAAATCAATGCTGTCCTTGAATTCATCCAAACCTTCAAAGAAAAACAACAATCCCTCTGAATTCTTCCAGAGTTCTCTCAGAACATTCCCAGGGTGAGGATACTGACCCACTAGCTAATTCCTCAGGTTTATTCTGCAGTGTTCACATCCTGGAATTTAAAACAGAAAACAAATTGAAAGTGTGGGTATAATTTTTCAGTCGCCCAATCTGTATTATTGTTTTTTTTTCCAATTCTTGGGACTCCGTTCACTGCTGCTGAACCCCCAGATTTGGGTTTTCCCTCGGAAAAGCTGACTTGGAAAAATTGATTAGTTCAGATATTATTTTTATCCACAGTTCTCTCCACAGATGCTTCACTCTCTCCACTCTTCATGGTCTCAGCCCTTGCCAGAGCTCATGTTCTACAAGTGTCCAACCTCGAACACCAGACATAACCATCAGTATTGATCAACCAGCTAGAAAGACTTAACTTTTTCCTTTACTAGGATAGTGTTCACTGTGTTTCAGTTTGTTCCCGTGATGTCTCCTTGTTTCTGATGAACGTCTTCAATTAGAACAGATAGAAAGAAGTTTGAAACATTAGGGTATATTGTCCTTCAAACTATAGAATACCTATAGAGCAGGAGGAGGCCATTCAGCCCATCAAGTCTGCATTATCTCTGAAAGAGCATCTTAGCCAAGCTAACCCTCTCCTTGCTCTGTCCTCGTAACACAGCACATTTTCCACGGCTATTCCACCTAACCTGCACCTTTGTTTGTATTGATATAAAATTAAATTGCAAATAAAAATTCTCTAATCTCATTTAATGCAGGAGGCATTAAATGAGATTCAAAAGTGATTTCTGCCAACAGTGCTTTCTAACTTTGGACTTGGCTGATAGATCACATTCACGTAACAGTCTGTCTAAATTGTGCCCAAACACTGATGGACAGCTCAGATTTAAAGAATCATACTGGACTTAGAACAAAAACAGGAAATGCTGGAAAATCTCAATAGGTCTGACTGCATCTGTGGGGAGTGAATGGCATCAACATTGAGTCTAGATGACCCTTCATCAGAATTTTGCCAGAGCATTCTGTTTCCTTGCTCCACAGATGCTGCTGGATCTGGAGACTACTTCCAGCTTTTTATTTTGCTATGTCATTACGCAGTCAATATAATTAATTGGAAAAATTGTGAGAATCTGCTTGTCAAATGAAAAAGGAGCAAACGTAAGGCTTATACTCACTGGAGCTTAGAAGGATGGGAGGAGATCTAATTGAGGTGTAAAAAGAATTAAAAAGGGATTGGTAAAGTAAATGTAGACCAAACGTTTTCTCTTAAGGGGAAATCCTGAACAAGTGATCATAGGAATAGGTTGAGAGGCAGTAAATTTAAAATTGAGATGAGGAGGAAATATTTCCTGTAGAAGGTGGTGAATTTTTAGAACTCGCTGCCCCATAGCATGCTGGAATCTGAATCGTTGAATGGTGTCAAGAAGGAGATGGATTGATTTTTAATTTTAAAAAAAATCCAGAGAACAGGTGGGGAGATGGATTTGAGACCAGGGAGAGATCAGCAATGATCTGATTGAATGGCAGAACAGGCTCAAGAGGCTTAACTTGCCTACTTCTGCTCCTAATTCCTATGTAAAGTAAATGTAGAGCAAACGTTTCCGTTTAAAGAAGCAATCTTAAACAAGAGGTCACAGGTATAGCCTGAGAGATGGTAGATTTAAAACTGAGATGAGGAGGAACTACTTCTCACAGTTAGGTGAATTGGCCATGAAAAATTGCCCCTTTGTGTTCAAAAATGTGTAGGTTAGGGGGATTATGACCTTCCAGGAATAGAGCCTGGATAAGGCACGCTTTTGGAGAGTCAGAGCAGACTTGATGGACTGAATGGCTTCCTTCTGTACCACAGGGTTTCATTGCATCTATATGGCATAGGGATCAGTGAGGACAGAGATCTGGTAAATGGAATCTAATGCGAGAAAATGTGAAATTAATACATTTTGGCAGGCAGAATGAAAAAAAACCTAAATGGTGGGAATTTGCCAAGCTCTGAGAATCAGAGTGATCTGGCTGTTGTACTGCATGAAGACATTAAAACTCAGCTAATGAAAGCAAAGCTTGAAAGTTTGCAATGTTTATGAATATTTTGAACTCCTTATTTAAGTCTAGTATCTGTTGAACATGTGGGTTTCAACGATTATACTTTCTTCTTGATGGTGAATACTATCCCATCTGTTTAATGCTGTGGTTATCTCTTTACAATTCTATTCGATTGATATCCATAAGATTTACATGTTTTTTTAATGGAAACATGATAAATTATATGAACTGTCTTGGTATTGATCTGATCATTTGAGATCACATGACCTCAGCTTAATGATCAGCAAGATCTGAGCTGATACCAATTGTTTACTTGTAGTAATTACTGCTGAAAAAAAGTTGTTTCCTTGCTCTGAACCCTGCTGACTTGCTATAATATGCTTGACTTGAAACCAGTCTTGTTTGAATGTGTATTTGGGTTAGGTGGGTGTACTCAGAAAACTAAGGAGGAACATCACACCTCTCTCTCTTCCTGGGATTCAGTGCTGATATGCACCTTTAACCAGAGATTCATCATCTCAATTCAGCTTTCCTGCAGAGAAGTTGTGCTGAAAAAGAGAGTTCAAGAACTGGAACAAACTTCCAGACAACTGCTGACCAATGAGCTGTCATCACATACAGGACCACCACAGTCAAAACTCTTCCAACTTCTATCTTCTCCATAATGTGTTTCCATTGGGAAAAGGACATTTTCCCTTCGTCAAAACAAGTGACACAACAAAGAGGCTCTTTGCAGCAGTTGGCTTGTATCTGTATGTTAGTGCTTGTTGGGATTTGAAAGGGATACAGTTACAGTTTTTGATTATTTTCATAATAAATCAATGATGTTATGTTTATTGAAAGAAGCCTTGTTTAGGTCTCTTTCATTCTGGATCAAACAATAGCAAAAATAAACAACTGGTCACAGTGATTTAAGCTTTCACACTAATGTTCCAGACTCATGGAGTACTAACAACTCAAACAAAATCTTGGTAATAATGAAGTAGATGTTATAGTAGATCATTATGAGAAGACATTACTGATGTGCATCTTTTGTAGAAATGGGCAACATAGCATTGAATATCAATTAGAGAGAGACAGATATCAATGCAGGACAAAATTTGATTTGACACATGTATTGGCATACAATGAAAAGTATGGCTTCATGCATATTATACAGACAAAGCATACTGTGAGAGTGCACAATGTAATGTTATGGTCATAGAGAAAGATCAAGTTAATGCGAAGTAGGTCCATTAAAAGTCTGGTGGCAGCAGGGAAGCAGCTGTTCTTGAATCGGTTGGTACAGGATCAGCAATCCCACTGTTATTACACAAAGCATTGGGCAGTTGATCATGGATATTGTGTACAGTGGGGGAAGAAACAATTACAAGTAGACAAGAATCCCACTGTCTCCTTCAGACTGTGGGTAGGTTATTCAGGACACCAGACAGCATCAGGTAGATTGGGCATGGGAAGAAATTCCAGTCAGCATCTTCTTTGCCCATTAACCAAGCTTCCCATTCCATACTGTCACCAATACAAAGACCACAAATTACCAACATTATGAAAACACCAATTTCATTCCTGCCTCATTGAATTTGCTTGTGGATGATTCATCAAGAGCATAATTAACTCCAAACTCGAGTATTCCAACGATCTTCCAGCGAGCAGCCCACAATGTGTAAGCCTGAGCTCATTCAAATCTGTTTTGGAACTCTCATTCACTCAAACTCTTGTGTTCAAAAACCTAGATCTGTTCCTAGTCCAGCAACGTATCAATTAACACTCTAATCTGTGTAACAATATTCTCTATAACACTGTCATTTATTTCTATAACCTTCTGCATGCTTAGTCCAGCCAAAATCTTTGTGTTACGTCGATTTTGGCCTATTCCCACTGCCAGCTTTCCACAGTCCATCATTGACAACTATGCCTTTAGCTGTCTGGACCTGAAGATCTGACCTTTTTTCCCTTTAACTCCCAGAGATCTTTACAAAAGTTTTATTGTCATTATACCACGTCAAAGGGAGTTATCTGGTGTCTGTATCCACTAGGAGAAAAGACAACTGTGGAAACACAGGGATTAAATATCTGGTTTCAGGATTTGGACAGGTTATCTTGGGTATTGCATGCACTTAGCGAGAGACAGACTGAAAATACATAGGAGTTAAATTGCTGCTGTTTCAGGAGTTAGACAATTCAGGATATTATCTGCACTTCTATAGTCAGCTGATGAGAGGTTAAGATTATTGTCATTCTAAAGATACAGAATAGCTATGAATGATGATTAAGGAACAAAAATAAATTAGTGCAAATGCTGGGAATCTGAAACAAAAACAGAAAAAAAAACAAAGTACTCAAATCAGGCAGCATCTATTGACAAAGAAACAGAGTTAATGCTTAAGGTCGAATGCCTTTCATTAATTGGAAAAAAATGTTAGGGATGTGAGGGACATTCAACCAGAACAGTGAAAGAAAAGAAGTGTCAAAAATAGCAAAGTGTTGTGACAGGGTGAGAGCCAGCAACAATTAAATGAAAAAAAAAAGGAAAATGAGACGGTAATGGAACAAGTGAAAAGTAATAACGAGTCAAGAGGATGTGTGCAACAATCGCAACATCACCACCAACAATCCAGAGAAAATGGGAACAGAAATTATGATCTGAATGTGTGCTGAATGGGATTGATAAAATAAACGTTAACCAAATGTTCCTTTCTCTAGAGCAGTCTAGGACAAGAAGTCATAACTGTAGAGTGAGAGGGGCGAGGTTCAAGACAGACAGGGAGAAGCTACTTCTCTCAGACGGTTGGGAATCTATGGAAATCAGTGCTGAGTGCGATAGATGCAGAAGCAATCAATGGAGTCAAGAGATAGATAAATATTTGATGAAAAGCAGAATAAAGGGCTATGGAGAAAAGGCAGGAATTTGGAGATAGGGTGAGATGGAGATCAACCATGATCATACCGAATAGCGAAGCGGGCTCAAAAGGCTGAACTGCCTACTCTCGCTCCTAATTCCAATGTTCCTATGAACTGATTGAAAGGCTTTCCTGACTTAACAAAAAAACAAGGCACTGTAGTTTGATATTAAATTGAGCTTCAGTGGAATTGTGAGTACAAAAACAAATGCTGGAATGAGATAGAAAATTAAAACAACAGGAGACTGGAAGTTCAGGGCCATGCTTGTTGATTGAATGGAGGAGTCCCACATCCAGATATTGTTCAATCTTCCTAGTGAGTTGTGAATAGAGTTACTTAATTGGGGAAAAAAGATAAAGAATTTCACCTGGGAGGAGTGCTAATGGTGCTGGATGGTTAGACAGGACTCAATGAAAGGGTCAATGTTGAAACTGCTGTGCTTGTCTGGGAGATGCTGTGGAAAGGTAAGGAGATGTTGGGTCTGGCTGATGAGGAGCAAGAAGAAATTAGATAACAGCTAGGGAAGAGCAAGAAGTAGTTAGAAGTTCTTGGGGCTAAAGGAATTAAGGGATATGGAGGAAGGAGGGGACCTTGATATTGAATTTGATGGTCAGCCGTGATTAATGTGAATGGTGCAGCGGGCTCGAAGGGCCAAATGGCCTCTTCCTGCTTGTAGTTTCTATGAATGGACAAGGATGAATGCTGAGTTGAAAGTGTCCCTACAGCTTGCATTTAACTTCTTTGGGACAACATAGCTGGCAAAGGACAGAATGGTAAGAGTTGTGAAATTATAAATTTTGTAGTTAAAGCTAATCTTCCTTGTTGAAATGGAGACAAGAAGCCATAAAATTGGCTGCTGAAATTCCCTTGCAATGTGATCACACTTCCAAACATTTCTAGGTAAATTGCACGCAGACATATGTGAAAAGATGTGAAAAGTCTTGTGAAATTTCCTTGGTCTTCAAGGAGACAATGAACTTCCTTGAAAGGATCTGGTCCTTTTGGAGCATTGCAGCTGTTTAAGGGATTTTCTAAATGTAATTGCTACTTGTCTTATTTCTGAAATGCCCAAACTATTCAGTTCAAAGACTATTAGGGATGAGCACTAAATGTTGGGTCAGCCAGCGATGCTCACATCCACTGAAGGAAGAAAAAAGAAAATTAGGCATTTTGCCCAGATCACATGAAAGCAGCCACTTCTAAGTTTCTTGACAGTATAATGGCAGGCTGCTGATTTGCATTTTGGTGTTAAGAACCATCATGATCATGAAAGAGACATCTCAAAACAGAAACTACATATCAACAGGCAGTACCTGATGAAGGTTGCCAGAAACTATTACAATGCTGTACTAAAACCAATCTACTTAGAGACACCACCTGCAGTACTGAAAAGAAAGTACAAAGCTGGAACCTGTACTCAGATTCCATCATAGCCACAAAGCAAGTTTCAACTTCTTGTCCTCAGATAGAACTCAAGCAACAGCCCTTCACCAGTGGCCCATAATCTTTGTGAAATGGCAGAGTCAGATTGCCACTCTACTCCTAATCACTTATACTAAAATGAAGTTGCTTCTTTCTCAACCAATTTTCTAACACATGCAGTGTGAGAAAGCTTTCTATGGGCTGCTGAATAATAGGTAAGGAGGAGACACCTATTGTTTACAACACAAAATGTGGTCATACAGGTATGTTTCAAGATCCTGCCACTTTCAGATTCCAGGGAGAAGTACGTTCGGTAAGGAGGTAATATTTGGGTTTGGGGAGAGGGGGTGTTGGAGGAGAAGGGTTGATAGGTGCTCTGTGGGAACTGGGACGAAATCAGGTTGTCAGTGAGGCAGAATTAATAATTCCTTTTGAATGCTAAAAGGGGATGTGCATTATCATAAGAACATAAGAAATAGGAGCAGGAGTAGGCCATCTAGCCCTTCGAGCCTGCTCCGCCATTCAATAAGATCATGGCTGATCTGTTGTGGCTCAGTTCCACTTTCCCGCCCTCTCCCCATAACCCTTAATCCCCTCTCTTATCAAGAACCCATCAACCCGCTTCTTAAAAATATTTAGCGAGGCAGCCTCCACCACTTCAACGGGCAGAGAATTCCAGAGATTCACCACCCTTTGAGTGAAGAAGTTCCTCCTCAACTCCGTTCTAAACCGCCTCCCCTTTATCTTGAGGCTGTGCCCCCTAGTCCTACTGCCTTTTTTGAGCGGGAAGAGTCTCTCCACCTCTATCCTATCCATCCCATTCATCATCTTATACGTCTCAATGAGATCTCCCCTCATTCTTCTAAACTCTAACGAGTACAAGCCTAGTTTATTCAGCCTCTCCTCATAGCTCAATCCCCTCAACTCCGGTATCAGCCTAGTAAACCTCCTCTGCACTCCCTCCAGGGCCAAAATATCCTTGCGCAGGTGCAGCGCCCAAAACTGCACACAGTACTCCGGCTGCGGCCTCACCAATGCCCTATACAGCTGCAGCAAGACCTCCCTACTTTTATATTCAATCCCCCTCGCTATGAAGGCCAGCATCCCATTCGCCTTCCTGACCACCTGCTGCACCTGCAAGCTGGGTTTTTGCGACTCATGCACAAGGACCCCGAGGTCCCTCTGCACCGTCGCCTGCTGCAGTTTTTCGCCACGTAAGTAATAGTCCTTCCTACCATTCTTCCTACCAAAGTGGACCACCTCACACTTGCCAACATTAAATTCCATTTGCCATTTCCTGGCCCATTCGCCCAGCCTATCTAGATCCTTCTGCAGACTCTCCACACCCTCCGCACAATTTGCCTTTCCCCCAATCTTGGTGTCATCAGCAAATTTCGACACCCTGCACTCGGTTCCCTCCTCCAGATCATCTATATAAATGGTAAATAGCTGAGGCCCCAGCACCGACCCCTGGGGCACCCCACTAGTCACCATCCGCCAATCCGAATAGCACCCATTGACCCCCACTCTCTGCCTCCTATTAGACAGCCAATCCTCTATCCACGCTAACACCCTACCCCCAACTCCATGTCCCCTGACCTTCTGCAATAACCTCTTGTGAGGTACCTTGTCAAACGCCTTCTGAAAATCCAGAAAGACCACATCCACCGGCTCTCCTCTATCCACTGCCCTAGACACATCCTCATAGAACTCCACACTGAAAGTATGACCAAGAATGACCGAGAATAAATATGGAGGCTATGGGATGACAAGCAGCTACCTAGCGTGGTTCTGGCAGGGAGGGAAAAGTGACAGCAGAATAATGTGGAATAGTTTATAATTCCACAAGCAGACTCAATTCCCAAAATAAGCAAGAATGCATGAAGTTGACAGAAACGAGAGTGAGCAGGGAAAATGTGTCCATGCATAACGCAATAGAAGGTGGAGAAGCATTTAGCAGGGAAAGATAGGAGCAGTGCAGGCAGTGCCGGATTTAGGCAAAAGCTAAACAAGCTACCACTTAGGGCCTCACTAAATTTCACAATGAAATAATGAAGAGACCATTTGACAGTGGGTACCAGAAAAGAAAAAGAAAGCACCAGCTTGAAGAGCAACTCAAAAGAATTATCTAAACTTGATAGTTACTTTACTGCAGAAACAGATAAGGCTCCGCACATCCAAGGTGATCAGCAAAGTCCAAACAACCACAGCCTAGTGCCTCTGTTACTGAGACAGAGTCAGGAATCTCAGCTGAGGAAAACAGTGGAAGTGATGCAAATGTGAGTGCTGCAGAGCCGACATGCACAGTTGAAACAACAAAATTCACAAAACTCAATGATGTAGATCAATGGGGTGTCATAACCGAGGCTGAACTCTGATACTGGATCCTTAAGGGTCCTTCAGAGTGTCAACACTGGAAAGGCCCATTTGAAAACTCAAAGTGGTCATTCAAAAATCAGGATAGATATTGTTCAAAAGGTTTTTTTTTTCAGTCCAGAAAAGTTAATGGTGAAATATACGATCGGGAGTGGCTAGTGTACTCTCCAACAACTGGCTGTGTTAATTGCTTTGTCTGCAAGGTCTTTTCTACATCAACTGCAGCACTAGCTTCTGGTGGGTATTCTGACTGGTGAAATCCCATTGCAATTAAAAGTCATGAAAACTCTGAAGCGCATAGAACAGCTTTGCTGACATACTTGACAAGAAAATGTGGTTCAACCTTAGACTCAAGAGTAGCAGAACAAATAAGAACAAAACCACACTACTGGAGACATGTGCTTGCAAGTGTTGTTGCGGTGATATGCGCATTAGCAGAATGTGGGCTAGCTTTTAGGGGAGACAATAAAACTTTTAGATCACCAAATAATGGCAACTACCTTGGCCTATTAGAATTAGTTGCTATGTTTGATCCATTTCTTTCCAACCACACAAAATAATATGGAAACAGAGGATCTGGGTCTCCTTCATATTTGTCTAAGACAATGTGATGAACTTATTCAGTTTATGGGTAATAGAATAAGAGCATCAGTTTTGGATGATTTGAGAAAAGCTGGCTACTTCAGTTTGTCTGTGGACTGTACACCAGATCTTTCCCACATGGATCAACTAAATGTTACAGTAAGATGTGTCACCTGATGACTGTTTACCTATTGAACGCTTTCTAGCTTTCCTGGAGTTGGAAAATCACAGTGGTAAAAGTATGGTGGATATGGTGGTGGACTAAGTAAAGACTGCAACATTGATTTCAGTAAGTGCTGAGGGCAGTCATATGATAATGCAGCAAATATGGCTGGTAAATACAAAGGAATGCAGCAAATAATTCTAGAGAAAAACAAGCATGCTATGTACATTCCCTGTGCCGGACATTCACTAAATCTTATTGGCCGTGCTGCAGTAGATTGCTGTTTAGATGCAGTTAACTTCTTTGCTGTTGTGCAAGAAATATACACTTTATTTTCATCTTCTACAAAGAGGTGGGCTGTGTTGTTATCATTCTTGAATGCACACTCCAAAGTATCCAAGTATGTTAAATATCTATCTGACACTAGGTGGGGAGCACATGCCAAAGCTGTGTCTGCCATAAATGAGAGTTACAGGTTAACCACCAGTGCTCAAAGTCATCTCCATACTGAGGAGAATGAAAAGGGTGATACAAGATGACAAGCTGGTACTCTTCTAGATTTTAAAAATTACATTTAAGTGTTGTTTCCAGGGTGTACTATATTATCATGAGAGATCAAGCCAGCCAAATGATAAATATGTAATCAGAAAATACATTCACTTGAAAATAACTTGTATTTTTCACTTTAAATACCTTGCTATTAAATAATTAAAAGGCATTATTATGTTTTCAATATTTTGTGGTGACCCAAGGTCCTGTTTTGGTACGCACCTTTGAGAAACTTTTTGTTTAACTATTTAACAAGGGGCCTCCAAGCTTTACATAGCTTAGGGCCTCACCAAGTCTAAAACCGACACTGAGCGCAGGTAGGGTGTGAAGATAAATGAAGCTACTTATATGGATATAGTGTGCATGAGCAGAATGATTTATCTCTGTAACAAGGACCGGTTTAGGTAAAGTGGCCTTTTTTGTCCATAAAACTCCCCTGTCACATTAAGGTTCAAAAATCACAAACAGTTTTGTGTTTAGCAGTTTTATACACAAATATTGATTTTGCTTTTTATGACAATCCTGACATGCTAATGAGTAGAGTTAGAAATCAAGCATCTGCCCATTTCAATCAGAGTGAAACTATAGCAGAAAATACTCAGATCATTTGAACTGTTCCACCAATAGTGATAGTCAATGATTTATTTTGCCCTAGCTTGCTAAAATGCTGGCTCAGGGATTCAAACTATATTTCTCTGTTAATCATTACACTGGACAAAAATAATCCTTGAATGATAGATATCAGTTCATTTTTCATGTGGAATAAGTCTTTCTTTAACTACAATTAGGAAGCTAGCCAATAGCTTCAGAATCTTTCTGATCCATTTTCCTCAAAATTTCTATGGATTCATATTCTATGGTCTATCCATCTGTACAATCTCTGAATGGATCAAATACTTTCTAATCTCCCATTCTGAGCAACGTCTTTTTAATATTTCAGTAACATTTGAACGTTCCTCATTTCTCCACGTTTCCCAACAATTTACAATGGAAAGATTTTGCCCAAGGAACATTGGCAAGTTTTGACAGTACATCTTGTAGACAATACACTTTGCTGCTACTGTATGTCAGTGATGGAAGGAGCGAATGTTTGTGGAAGGGGTGCCAATCATGGGGAATTCTTTGTACTTTACAGTATTAAGTCTTTTGACAGCTGTCAGAACAGGACAAATCTAAGCAAGTGAAAAGCATTTCATCAAACTCCTAACCTGTGCTCCTCTGTCATGTTGATGTTTAGAATGAGGTTGGGGTCGTGGACAGGCTTTGTGGTGTTCGGAGATGATTTACAATCTGAAGGATTCCTAGCCTCTTGTAGGCACAGTGTTCATACGGTTAGCTTAGTTCTGTTTCTGGTCAAGAGTAAAGTCAAGGATGTTGATAGTGGCAAATTCAGTGATGGTTGTGCTAATTGGTGGCACAATCGTTAGCATTGCTGCCTCACAGCGCTAATGACCCAGGTTCAGCCTTGGGTGAAAGTCTGTGTGGAGTTTGCATGTTCTCCCTGCATCTGTGTGGGTGTCCACCAAGTGCTCTGGTTTCCTCCCACAGCCCAAAAATGTGCAGGTTAGGTTGATTGGCCATGCTGAATTGCCCCTTAGTGTCCTAGGATGTGAAGGTTAGGGGGATTAGTAGGGTAAACGTGAGGGGCAAACTTGATGGGCCGAATGGCTTCCTTCTGCACTATGTAGATTCTATGAATGTCAAGGGTAGATTTTTAGGTTATTTCTTGTTGGAGTCGGTAATTGCCTAACAATTGTATGGCACAAATGTTACTTGGCATGTGTCAGCCTGAGCTGGATATTGTCCAGGTCTTGCTGAGTTTGGACATAGGCAGCTTCAATGTCACCAGTGTCATGAACAGGAATATAGAAACTAGGAGTAGGAGTTGCAGGCCTTTTGAACATACTCCAACATTCATTGCCATCATGGCTGATCATCCAACTCAATAAACAACCAGATCCCACATCCCCCCCATATCCATTGTTCCCATTATTGTCAAAAGCTATATTTACCTCCTTTCTGAAAACATTTCATTGTTGTGACCTCAAGTGCTTTCTGTGGTAGATAGTTTCAGAGACTCTCCATTCTCTGAATGAAGAAATTCCTCCTCACCTCAGTCCAAAAATGTTTACTCTTTTTGTTTAGACTATCCCTGGTTCTGGGCTCCTCTACCATCAGGAACATACTTCCTGCATTTACCTGTGTAGTCTTGTTAGAATTTTATAGGTTTCTGAAAGATCCTCCCTCATTCTTCGGTACTTGAGGGAATATAATTGTATCAAACTCAACCTTTCTTCACATCAGCCCCACTGAATATGGTATGAGCATTGTGCAATCAACAGAAAATGGAAAGGAGCAGCTGAAGATAGTTGGAATTATGACAACCCTGCGGAACTCCTGCAATGTTGTCCTGGAGCTAAGATGGTTGACCTCCAACCACCACAACCATGCATCTTTGTGCCAAGAATGACTCTAGCCAGCAGAGAACTTTCCTCTTGATACAATTCCCTGATGCCACATTCAGTCAAATATTGTGTTAATGCTAAGGAAAGTTACTCGCACCTCACCTCTGGAATTCAGCTCTTTTGTTCATGCTTGTTCAAAGGCTGTAATGAGGTCAGGAGTTGAGTGACCTTGGCAGAAGTCAAACTAAGCTTTAATGAGCAGGTGCATGATAGCACAGTTTATGACCACTCTCATCGCTTAACTAGTGATCAAGATTAATTGGACCGGTTGGATTTGTCCTGCTATTTGTGTATTTGACATACCTTGGAAATTTTCCACACTGCTGTAACTGTAACTGGGATAGCTTGCTGAGGGGAGTGGCATGTTTTGGAGCATACGTTTTCAGTACTGTTGCTGAATATTGTCAGGGTCCATAGCCTTTTTACAGTTTTCAGTGCCTTCCGCTCTTGACATCATGTGGAGTGAATCAAATTTGCTGAAGACAGATCTGTGATGCTGGAGATCTCCAGAGGAGGCTGAGTGGATCCTCCTGTTGGCAATTCTGGCTAAAATTGTTGCCCATGCTTCAGCCTCTTTTTTTTGCACTGATGTGCAGGGCTCCTCTATTAGTTAGGATGGGGATATATGTGGAGCCGCCTCCTCCACTGAGTTATTTAATTGTCCAACACCATCATGGTTGAATGTGGCAGCATTGAACAGCTTAGATCTGATCCATAAGACTATTAGACATAGAAGTACAATTAGGCCATTTGGTCCATCGAGTCTGCTCTGCCATACAATCATGGCTGTTTCTTTTCTCCTGCCTTTTCCCTGATCCCCTTATCAATCAAGAACCTATCTTTATCTTAAAAACACTCAATGATCTGGCCTTCACAGCCTTCTGCAACGAGTTCCACAGTTTTACCTCTCTGGCTGAAGAAATTCCTCATCACTGTTTAAAGGATCGTTCCTTAAGCCCAAGTTGTGCCCTCAGGTTCTAGTTTTTCTTGCTAGTGGAAACATCCTCTCCACATCCACTCTATCTAGGCCTCTTAGCATCCTATAAGTTTCAACAAGATTCCTTCCTCATCCTACTAAACTCCAACAAGTATTGACGCAGAGTCCTCAACCGTTCCTCATATGACAAGCTTTTCATTCCAGGGATCATTCTTGTGAACCGCCTCTGGACCCTCTCCAAGGCCAGCACATCCTTCCTTAGACACTAGGCCCAAAACTGCTCACAATTTTCCAAATGGAGTCTGACCAGAGCTTTATACAGCCTCAAAAGTACATCCCTGCTCTTGTATTGCAGCCCTCTCAACATGAATGCTAACATTACATTTGTCTTCCCAACTGCTGATTGAACCTATACATCAACCTTAAGACAATCTTGAACAAGGACCCCCAAATCCCTTTGTGTTTCTCGTTTCCTAAGCAGTTCCCTATTTAGAAAACAGTCTATGCCTCCGTTCTGCCTTCCAAAGTGCATAACCTCACACGTTTTCACATTGTATTCCATCTGCCATTGCTTTACCAACTCTCCTAACCTGTCCAAGTCTTTCTGCAGCCCTCTGCTTCCTCAATACTTGTCCCTCTACATATCTTTGTATCCTCCTTCAAATCATTAATGTATATTGTGAAAAGTTGTGATCCCAACACTGACCCCTGAGGCATACTACTAGTAAGGCCACAATCCTGATAAAGACCCCTTTATCCCCACTTTCTGCCTTCTGCTAGTCAGCCAATCCTTTATCTGTGCCAGGATCTTACCCTTCACACCATGGACACTTAACTTATTTAACAGTCTTGTCAAAGGCCTTCTGGAAATCTAAATAAATCGTGTTTGCTAGTTCTCCTTTATCTAACCTCCTTGCTACCTCCTCAAAGAACTCTAACAGATTTGTGACACATGACCTCCCCTTGACAAAGCTGTGCTGACTCAGTCCTTCTTTATCATGCACTTCCAAGTACACTGTGCTCTCATCTTTAATAATGGACTTTCAAATCTTGCCAATGACAAAAGTCAGACTAGCCATCTATAATTTCCCATCTGCTGCCTTCCTCCCTTCTTAAACAGCGGTGTTACATTCATTATTTTCCAGTCTTCTGATACTGCCCTTGCAGCGAGTGATTCCTGAAAGATCACCAATGCCTCCACAATTTCCTCTGCTATCTCTTTTTGAACCCTGAGGTGTAGTGCATCTGGTCCAGGTGATTTATCCACCTTCAGACATTTCAGTTTCCCCAGAAACTTCTCCTTCATGATGGCATTACACTCACCTGTGACGCCAACTTTCCTGCAGTTCTGGCATCCCACTGGTGTGTTCCACCATTAAGACTCATGCAAAGTAACTGTTCAGTTACTCTGCCACTGCTTTGTTTTCTATTATTGCTTCTCCAGTCATCCAATGGCTATTTTTGCCTCTTCTCTTACCTTTTATATATTGAAATAACTCTTCCCATCTTCTTTTATACTACTAACAAGCTTACACTCATATTTCATCTTCTCTCCCTTACTGCTTTTTTAGTTGTCCTCTGATTTCTTTTAAAGGCTTCCTAATCCTCTGGCTTCCCACGAATCCTTGCCACTTCATATGCTTTTCCCTCATCAGCCACAGAAGCCTCGTCCTCCCCTTAGCATGTTTCTTCCCTCTTGGGATGAATTTCTATTCTGCCTCCCAAATAACTCTCAAACTCCTGCCATTGCTGTGCCACTGTCTTCCCTGCTAGGTTCCCTTTCCAATCAACTCTGGCCAGCTCCTCTCTCTTTTATCTGTAGTTACCTTTATTTAATTTAATACCGTTATATCTGATTCCAGATTCTCCCTCTCAAACTGCAGGGTAAATTCTATCATATTGTGGTCACAGCTCCCTAAGGGTTCCTTCACTAAGTTCCCTAATCAAGTCTGCCTCATTACGCATCACCAAATCCAGAATTGCCTATTCCACAATAGGCACTATTACAAGCTGCTTCAAAAAAAAAACACCTTAGACATTCCACAAATTCCTTTTCTTGGGATCCACTACCTACCTGATTTTCCCAGTCCACTTGCACATTGAAGTCCTCCATGATTATTGTTATATATGCCTTTTCCATCTCCTAACATATTTTCTGCTTCACATCCTGGCTACTGCTAGGGGCCTGTACATAACTCCCATCAGGGTCTCTTTACCTTTGCGATTCCTCAATTCTATCCATAGAGATTGCCTTCTGATCCTATATCACTTCTTGCTATTGATTTAACTTCATTTCTTACAAACAATGCAACCCTGCGCCCTTTGCCCATCTGCCTGTCCTTCCGATAGGACACATACTCTTGGATATTTAGATCCCAGCCTGATCTCCAAGCAGCCACGTCTCTGCTGCCCACAATATCGTACCAACCAATTTCAATGTGTGCAACATTTACCTTGTTCCGTATACTGTGCGCATTTAGGTACAACACCTTCAGTCCCGCATTGACCACCTCCTCTCTCATACTTGTCACCTTTTTTGCTCTGCTTGAGGTTAGATTCCTGCCACCTTCTATACTACTTGGTCTGGAAACTTTACCAATCTCTCCTGAGCTCTCAGCTCCATTAACCTGCACTTCTACCCCATCCTTTAACTTTGATTTTCTAACTTTCTATACAACTGAACCCTCCCCCCAGATCTTTAGCTTAAAGCCCTATCTATAGCCCTAGTTATATGATTCGCTAGGACTCTGGTCCCAGCATGATCAGATGAAGAACGTTCCATCGGAACAGGTCCTCTCTTCCCCAATACTGGTGCCAATATCCCATGAATTCAAACCAATTCCTCCCACACCAATTTTTGAGCCACACATTTACTTCCTTAATTTTATTGACCCTGTGCCAATTAGCTTGTGGCTCTGGTAGTAATCCAGAGATTATTAGCTTTTTGGTTTTTTAATTTCGCTCCCAGCTGTTTGTACTTCCTTAGCAGAACCTTTGTTCCTGTTCTACCTACGTCATTGGTATCTACGTGGACCATGATAACTGGATCTTTACCTTCCCACTCCAAGTTCCTCCGCAGCCCATCTGAGATATCTTGAACACAACCTTCAGGATTCAGGATCTTGATCACAGAGTACAACATCAATGCCCTTAACTATACAATCCAATGGTTGTGTAATTACTTGCTGTTCATGCTATTGGCAAAGAATAATTCCTGTGTTGTAGCCTTACCAAGTTGGCACTTTTTTTTTGAAACAAGTTTGGGTGGTGTTGTCCCTGATATGCTCTCTTTCACTCTTCATTGAAACAGGGTTGGTCCACTAGCTTGGTGGTGATAGTGCGGTGGAGGAGGAGGGGGAGGAGACTTTTTGTCAATCTATGTTGACGATTCCGAGCCACTTTTAGTGGTGGATATTCAGGAAATCCATCCAGAGTACATGCTGCACTCTAGGCACCCTAATTTGTTATTCATCATGGGATTCATTGTGTAGGAGTACTCATTTATCAGCTGAAGGGGTCATATTTGATAATCAGCTGGAGGTTTCCTTGCCCATATGATGCAATGAGACATCCTGGGGTCTAAAGCTGATATTGAACACACTCAGCACAATGTTGTTGTTCCTGTGTACAATTGTGCAGCAAACTCCTGCTGGGTCTATCCTGCCTGTGGGACAGGTGATAACCAGGAATAGTGATACTGGTGATAGGGACATTATCTGCAAGGTATGAATACATCTGTCGGGCTGTTGCTTGACTAGGCTGAGAGACAACTTTCCAAATATTAGCACAAGCCCATAGGTGCTCTGCATATTTTTGCTAACCCTAGCATGGTAAGTGATATAGTCACAATGGAAAATTGCCAGAGAACTACTATAGGAATGATTTCAGTTTAGAGGTGTTCAGCTATTCAGACTGGCTCAAAGATCCTGTTTATTTACTTTCCTCTAGTGCATACACATATGACCTTGTAAAGGTTAAATAAATAACTAAATAGCCCAACAGACTCACTATTGATAAATTATTCCAGTTTATCAGGTTGGGGAGGACACATGAACACTGGCTTATTCTCAGTGTTCTTTGTTAATTTTCTAAGAATTGTAATTTCAACAGCAGGTGTTCGCTGAATCTCTGCCATTGAGGTCCATGTACCTGTTTCTGACTGGGGTGGAACTCAGCATGTAAAGGGTTAGTATCATTACAAGCAACATTTAGCCCATATAATTTCCTGGATTGGTTTCAATCGGCTGAGGCAATCAGGAAAGAACATTAGCTTTTCATTATTGTTTGTGATTTTCTCATTTTTGCTTGTAAAATACATGACTGTAGGTTTGCAAAGTGAGAGGGTGGATGTGTTTATCCATGACACTGACATTTTGCAGCATGGTTTGGCGGGCCATCGGGTCACTTCCTACTTCTACAAAAAACGTAACTGCTTTGTTACATTTTTGGCTGTTTCTCAGGTGTAGGAGATGCTTATCACTTGGTGTAATGCCTTTCTTCCCCTTCGTTGTGAGCAGTGTCCTTGCTCCACGTAGAAGATTGATATCAGGATTCAAAGAGAATCGACATCCTTCCAGGTAAAAGGTGTCATATATAACAGAAATTATTTCAATTTGATAAGAAAATGCAATGTCCAAAGATGTGCATGATGCATGGCAGAAATCTTTTGAATAAGTAATTCATGAGTAACACAAGAAAGCTAATGAGTATTATCATTTAGTATTAGGGAAATTGATAACAGAAAGATGGAGGTTATGCTTTAATTGTGTGGGGCACTGGTACTATTCTACATACAGTATTGATCCACTTATTTAAAAGGGTTAGAAGCAGTTCAGACGGGTTTACTGGACAAATACATGAAATGAATGGGTTGTCCAATGAGAAAAGGTTGGACAATGTTTCCACTGCCGTTTGGAAGAGTAGAAAACAACTTAATTTAAGATTCTTCGGGGCTACTGACAGGGTGGATGCAGAAAGGATGTTAACTTTTGTAATAGAATCTAGAACTGGGGTCACTGTTTCAAAATAAGATGGGATTTTCACAGTAATTTCATTGCAGTGTTAATGTAAGATTACTTGTGACAATCAATAAGTCAAATCAATCCATTAAGGCAGAGTTGTGGAGAAATTTGCTCTCAAAGGATTTTTGGAAATCATTCTTCCAAAGACAGTGGAAGCACTATCTATGAATATTTCAAAGCACAGCTCAATAGATTCTTGACTAACGAATGGGAGAAAAATTATCGGGGGAAGACAGGAATGTGGGATTGAGGCTGCAATCTGATTCGCTATGATTTTATAGAATGATGAAAGCCAAATGGATACAAAATTGGCTTGATATCAGAAAACAGAGGGTGGTTGTCGAGGGTTCTTCTTTTCTAACTGGAGGCCTGTGACCAGCAATGTGCCTCAGGTATCAGTGTTGGGTCCACTGTTATTTGTTATTTATATTCATGATTTGGATAAGGATTTAGGAGGTATGGTTAGTAAGTTTGCAGATGACACCAAGATTGGTGGCTTAGTGGACAGCGAAGAGGGTTATCTAGGACTGCAATGGTATCTTGATCAATTGGGCCAGTGGGCTGACGAATGGCAAATGGAGTTTAATTTAGATAAATGTGGGATGATGCATTTTGGTCGATCAAACCAAGGCAGGACTTAATTAATTTTAGGACATTGTGGAGAATTAAAGAACAAAGAGATCTAAGGGTACATATTCATAGCTCACTGAAAGCAGAGTCACATTCAGACAGCTAATCATTCAGATTTAAAAAGTGAAGTACATGGTTTGAAATTTCTTATTCATCTCTTACCTTTCAGGTGAGTGGGTATTTCTGATAAACCACGTGTGATGTTCATATAATCAAATGGATCATGACCTGAATAAAGGAATTACATTTCATGAAATCAGATGTGTAACATTACATAGTAAAATCTGCAGTGTTTAAACCTTGAATTCACTGTGTTATCCTAACGTACCAAGATCCTGGGCGGCACGGTAGCACAGTGGTTAGTACTGCTGTTTCACAGCTCCAGGGTCCTGGGTTCAATTCCCAGCTCGGGTCACTGTCTGTGTGAAGTTTGCATGTTCTCCTCACATCTTGATTCAGTTGTTAACGTCAAGTACATGGGAATAAACTAAATTTATAATTGAAAAAAACATTTGAGAGAGTAAATAATCACAGAGAACATGCAATAATTATAAAGTAATTAATTTTCTCTGCCCTTAAACGTCCAACAAGTCATTAAATGACTGATTGTCAACATGAACAACTTGTTTCTCACACTTAGTGATTTACAAAGAAATGACGATCATTCAAAGGTGGTAGATGTAATGGGTTTGGAAGATGGCAGCAAAGGAGTTTTGATGAGTTGCTGCAGTGCATCATATATACCTTACTGCTACTGTGCATCACTGGGGAGGGTGTGAATGTTGAAGGCGAAGGATGGGTGGCTTTCAGGCGACTGCTTTACTCTAGATGTTCTCACACTTCGGTAGTTGTTTGAGCTGCACTTATCCAGCAAGTGGAGAGTATTCCATCACACTCCTGAGTTATGCCTTGTAAATAGTGGATTTTGGACAGTTCTTTGGAGAGTCAGGTGAGTTTGTCTCAGAGACCTTCCAGACTCTGACCTGCTCTCATCACTACAGTATTCACGATTGGTTCAGTTCAGTTTCTAGTCAATATAGTTTCCTGTGTAATTCATTGCCTTCCTTCTACATACGTAAAGGTGGAAGGAGTTACCTGTGGTCACTCCTTTTCCCAATCCCACTAAAGCTCTTTTCCTTGTTTTCACTCCATTATCCCTAAATTGTTTCCCTGTCCTTGGTGCAGATACTGAGAAATCCTCCACTATCTTCAACTGTTCAGATTGTTTTGGATAACATTTGCTGAGTTTATTTCTTTCTTTCCTATTTTACTATAACATTCTACAAACATCCAATAATTCCCAGTGAAAGCGTGGAAATTAACTATTGTATTGTGCTGTATTTAATAGGGTAAAATAGACTCCTGTGAGATAACCCTTTCTCTTCCTGACACAAGAACATTTTTGCAGCACAAAAATTAAGGTTTACACCCTACAGCAGTAACGAGAAGCATTGAACTATTGGAAGCGTTGTCTTTCAGATGAAATGTTAAATCGATGGACAATCTGCCTGTTCCAGTGGATGTAAAAGATTTGTGAGAATTTGATGTGTACAAATTGGCCGCTGTCACGACTACCCTTCAGAAGCACTTTGTAGATGATAAGGGGCTTTGAAATGCCTGTTGAGGTGA
Organism: Carcharhinus amblyrhynchos; assembly: GCF_965287045.1. NCBI lineage: Eukaryota > Metazoa > Chordata > Chondrichthyes > Carcharhiniformes > Carcharhinidae > Carcharhinus > Carcharhinus amblyrhynchos. The sequence continues at coordinate 4,585,215 of NC_137330.1, forward strand.
AAAATGCTATATAAATACAAGTCTTTCTTTTTTTGATGTGAGCATGTAATTGTAGATGCCTCAGTGCAAAATAATTATTGAAGATTAAATTGGGTGATAGGATTGGATACAGAATTACTGAGTACACCAGACATATATTTCAGTCTTTGTCCTTCCAGGTGGTCCACACTTTGCATTTTGGAGATTCTGTCAAGGGAGTCTGAGTGAGTTACTTCAGTGCAACTAGCATAATGGTATATGAGTGTCACTGTGTCAGTGGTAGAGGGAAGGAAATGTTTCCAGTAGCAGACTGCATGCAAATCAAGTGAATAGCTTTATCCTGGATGATGGTGAGCTTCTTAGATACTGTTGGACCTGCACTAATACATGGTAGTAGAGAGTAATATGTCATATTCCTCACTTATGTCTTTTTGATGAGTTGTAGGCTTTGGAAAGTCAAGAAGTGAGCCACTTGCAGCATAATTCCTCTTGTAGCCACAGTTTTACCTTGCCAGACTAATTAAGTTGCTGGTCAATAGTAACCATTGTGGCAGTGAGGAATTTAGCAATGTTACAGCTGCTGAATTTCAAACAAAGCTCATTAAAATTTCTCTTTATGGATATGGTCATTGCCTGGTATTTATGTAGCTTGTATCAGACTGAATATGGTCCAGCTTTTGCTGTCCAAGGAGTTCCATCTTGCGCTGCCCATTGTATAAACTTCTCCCACACTTGCACGATATTCTTGACCACTGAAATTGTTGCATTCTGTTATTGTAAGACCAAGACCTTCCAATCCTTCTACTATCACCATTTCTATTCTGTCCCAATAGAATTTTATCAGCAGGAACAGTTGATAATCAGCAGACTTTGTCAAAAATTCAGTGATTTTAGAGTTTGGATTTGTGAACACAAAATTAGGAAACACATGTTATTTAGTTTCTACCTGGGCCCTTACAATTCCTCTTAGACTTGTAGCACATCACTAAAGTTTCCTGTGAGCCACATTTCAACAACCTTTCAAAATTCCATGAGCATTCAAAGATATCCTAGCTAATTCATGACTTAAGATCATATAACCAGTTTTGCTCCAAATCACTTAACACCTCAAGTTAACAAGAAATTTGACCTCAAATTTCAAATATCAAATTTATTTTGTGGAAGGAATGTCTTTACATGAAGAAGCATTTTCTAATTTCACTCCTGCAAGATATGCCAGAGTGAGTACACCAATACAGTAACTGGCTTTGTCAGTAATGTGTAGAAGACTGTGCACCAAAGAAGCAAAATTGTGTGTTTCCAAACCAGAACCATGGATGAACAAGGATATCCACTGCTTGCTCAAGTCCAGGTCTGAGGCATTCAAGTCAAATGACACTGCCCATACAAGAAATCCATATATGGTCTACGGAAATACATCAAAGATGCCAAAAGACAGTACTGGACCAAGCTAGAGTCCCAGGCTAGCCACACAGGCTTCCATTGACTATGGCAAGGTCTGCAGGACTTAACAGGTTACAATATGCAGGCATGTAGAATTACCAGCAATGTACCCCTCCTTGATGAGCCCATCACATTCTATGCCCATTTTGAGCAGGAAGTCAACAAGAGCATACCTTCCACCCCAGAAGCCTCGCTGAACCAATATCCAAGGTCACCATCACAGACATCAGATCAGCCTTCTGAAAAGCCTCAGGAAGCGACTAGCCCGGATGAACGTTCAAATCTTGCATGGACCAGCTGGAGGGGGCATTCATAGACATTTTTAACATCCCCTTACATCAATCTGAGGGCCTTATCTGCTTCAAGATGAGAACCAAAATTCCTGTACCAAAGAAAAGCCAGGCAGAGTGTCTTAATGACCATCATCCGGAGGCACTGACATCCATCACTATGAAGTGCTCCGAAAGGATTGTCATGGCACAAATCAATTCCTCCCTGCCAGACTGTCTGGATCCACTACAGTTTGACAGGTCCACAGCAGACCATCTACCCAGCCCTACACTCAATCTTGGAACACCAGGATAAGAAAGACACTTGTCAGACTCCAATTTATTGGGTACAGCTTAGCCTTCATCGCCATTACTCCCATAAAACTAGTCTTCAAACTCCATGGGCTCGGCTCCTCCCTCTGCGACTGGATCTTACACTTCCTAACCCACAGACTGCAATCAGTTGGAACAGACAACAATATCTCCTCCATGATTATCCTCAATACTTGTGTCCCACAATGCTTTGTCCTCGGCCCTTTATTATACACCGAAGAATGTGTTGCCAAATTCCCCTCCAACTCAATTTTCAATTTTGCTGATGAAACCACCATGGTGGGTTGGATCTCAAACAATGATCAGACGACTTCAGGAAAGAGATAGCGAATCTGGTGAACTGGCAACGACAATAACCTCTCCCTCAATGTCAACAAAATGAAGAAGATAGTCATTGACTTCAGGAAATGTAAAGGAGAACATGCTCCTGTCTACAATGGGGGTGAAGTGAAAAAGGTCAAGAGCTTCAAGTTTTTAAGTGTCCAGATCACCAACAACCTGTCCTGGCCCCTCCATGCCAGCGCTATAGTTATGAAGGCTCACCAATGCCTCTACTTTCACAAGAGGCGAAGGAAATTTAGCATGTTAGCTATGACTCCCACCAATTTTTATGGAAGCACCACGGAAAGCATCCCATCTGGTTGTATCACAACTTAGTATGGCTCTTGCTCTGTCCAAGAGCGCAGGAAACTACAAAGTGTCATGAACAAAGCCCAGTCAATCATGCAAACCAGCCTCCCATCCATTGACTCTGTCTACACCTCCTGTTACCTCCGAAAAGCAGCCAGGACCCCACACACCCCGGACATAATCTCTTCCATTTTCTTCTGTAGGAAAAGGATACAAAAGTCCGAGGTCATGTATCAACCAAACGACTTCTTCCCTGCTGCTATTAGATTTTCAAATGGACCTAGCTTGTATTAAATTGATCTTTCTCTACACCCTAGCTACGACTGTAACATTGCATTCTGCATCCTCTCCTTTCCTTCTCTATGAACAGTATGCAGTATATTGCATGCAAGAAACATTTTTTTTACTGTAAACTAATACATGTGACAATAATAAATCAAATCAAAATCTAATTTTGACTACAACCACTACCACACATCCACCCTACAGCACCAAATCCTAGACCCAACCTCATACCAGCATGTGTTTCTCTATCTGCCACGTAATGTTCTAAATAGCATTGAATACGATCACAATTTATATAATCAACTCTCAAAACATAATCCTTGCAGGCCAGGTATAATTTCACTAAATATACACTGCATTGCCACTAAAGACAAGAGACCCTTCCTAAGACGTGAAGCACAATTGTTAACAGCATGATCATGTAATCATATGAACTAGGAGCAGCAGTTAAGGCCATTCAGCTCATGAAGCCAGTACTCCCATCCACTGAGATAATGGATGACCTGACTGTGGCCTTAACTCTAGGAACTGTCTGTACAGGAGCTTGTTAGCTCCGAAAACACTGTCTATCTCTTAGTGTCTTTGTTCACTGAATACAAGGGCCAACATTATTTTTGTACACAATTGGTAAATTCACATGATTTACTGACATCTCTTTGCATATTTCCATCACAATCAGAGGCCACAGTGGCATAGTGGTAGCACTGCTGCCTCATAGCACCAGGGACCTGGGTTCTATTCCTTGCTTGGGTCACTTTTGGTATGGATTTTGCACATTCTCCCAGTGTCTGCGTGGGTTTCCTTCAGGTGCTCTGGTTTCCTTCCACAGTCTGAAAGACATGCTAGTTAGCTACATTGACCTGAACAGGTGCCGGTGTGGCAACTAGGGGAATTTCTCAGTAACATCATTGCAGTGTTAACGTAAGCTTTTCTTGTGAGTAATAAGTAAACTTTACTATAGTCTGTCATCAGCAAATTTAGACGTGTGGCTTTTTATTTCATGGCGACGGCATGGTGGCACAGTGATAAGCCATGCTGCCTCACAGCACCAGGGACCCAGGTTCAATTCCAGCCTTGGGTAACTGTGTGGAATTTGCATGTTCTCCCTGTGTCTGTGTGGGTTTCCTCCAGGTGTTCCTGTCCTCCTACAATCTAAAGTTGTGTGGATTAGGTTGATTGGCCATGCTAAATTGCCCCTTAGTGTCAGAAGGCCTAGTTGGGTAAACGTGGGGCTATGGGGATAAGGCCTGGCTGTGAATGTGGTTGATACAGACCTGATGGGCTGAATGGCCTCCTTCTGCACTGTAGGGATTCTAGAATTCTAAATTAGGTCATCAATAAATATGGTTAATAGTTGAGAGCCTAACGCAGATCCTTCTGGAACATGGCAAGTTGCATCCTGCAAGTAACCTAAATATTTACATATTCCCCATCTCCTGATACTCTGTCAATTTCATAATAAGACCAATAATTTGCCTTCATTCCATGATTGAAACTTTAGGGAAGTCTGTCCAAATGCCTTCTGGATGTCCACATTTCTGCAAGCTAAGTCAGATTGTGGGGCACTGACAACTGAGGGAAAGTTTGGGGTGTGAGGTGGAACTGAAATTCTGTGTGATGCAATGGGCATATTTTGGTTAACCAAATATCCAAATCAGTAAATTGGATGATCAGTTAAAATGCAACTCTTTAATGGAATGCTGTGTAAAAATGAACAGAATCACAAAAAAAAACACTTAAACATGTTATGATGTGGAGGTTGCTCCATTTTGAGATGTAACGTTGAATTCCCCAAAGGTGACTACCTCAGTTTGTAATCTGTTAAAAGTGTCTGAGAAGGTGAACTGTCCTTCGGTAACGTTTAGTGGGTAACTAACAGAAATACCTGACATTCTTAAAATGAGCACTTAATTTATTTAACTAATTGGGAACCTCAAACAAATAAAATAAGATTCTACTGGAATCTTATTTAAATAAATAAAATACTTATTCATTAACCAAACAATTGTAACAACAGAACTCAATCACACTCAAAATACAACCGGGTTTTGTGGCTGGCAGTGGTGAGAGCTGCTCTCTCCCTTTTGAGGCTTGATGTGGCAGTTCTTCTGTTTTCTCCCCGCAATCTCTTTTACACCTGTGACAACCTATCATTTTTTCCTCGAATAGATTTGGTCTGACATTCAGGCCCTGTAGTTCTTGATGGCTGAGCGTCTGCTTTAAATTGATTGGCTATATTAAAAAACACATTGTCCTGTCAAGAATGCTGCTCGACTTTTCAATACAAATGTTTCAGCTTGGATTCCCTATGTACATTGCATTTTAAAACTCCAGTCACAGAAAAACACCAGCTTTTAAAGGGACCACACAATGTTTATCCCCTCCAGCATTTTTACAATTTTCACATCTTTACCAACATGAAGTTCCAACTTGACAAATTCAGCTTTGCAACAAACAACAAAGCAAAATATGATGACACAACATGAAAGATTAAGAACACAACTCAGTCCCTGCAGTGCCCACCAGATAAAGAAAGCCTCGATGTTGCTAACAGACATCACGTTTTCTTTTTCCAAGATCACCAATAAACATAGCCACAGAAGATGGGTAAACAGTCAGTGACAACCACTCAACCTCCCACAGCCTATATCTATTAATGGCCAGCTTCACAAAGCTCAGAAGTAGGAACATGTGGAGGTCCTGCCACCTTCCTGCTCTCCTTTGTAATAGGTATCAAGAGCAATCAAAAATTAAAGTTACAGATTTCTCAGGAAACTTAAAAGGGTGCTGTTTTGGATAATTTACATACATGTGTTCTCATGTACAACACAAGGCTGTAAAAGATGCAAGCATCTTGTAAGTCTGAATTAACAAAACGTATGATTGTATGGGATTCATGTCTACATAACACCCTCCACCCAAGGTCACTGATGTAAGGGATAGGACTCTAGCATAAAGAGCAATCCACTGGGGACTTTAGCCTGCCAGATGGCAACAAGATTGCCCATCCACTGGGTGAAGACAGAGAGGTGAAAGTTATGCAGTGGTAACTCATAGGCAAAAGAATACAAAGGACATTTCCACGAAGTGATACACATTGTACATACCTTTCTCCCTCTGGGATTTGAGGCTGATGTGAAATTTTGTGTATTGCACGACATGTGCTTATGTCCCTACTTCCAATCATGCTTTCGGTTAGCGAACTTTAATTTGCTGAATGTACAAATGGAAAAGCAATTTAGTTTCAAATTCTGCAAATTTTGCTGATACCATTCACCAGCATTACGTTATAATCATATAAAACGTTATCACCTGTTTTTTTTTCAGTGACACTAATATAATCAGAATAAATTAGCTTTTGAAGAGATTGAATAGACTGGGTCTGTACTCATTAGAGTTTAGAAGGCTGAGGAGGGATCTTATAGAGACTTACAAGATAATGAAAGGGCTAGATGGGGTAGAAGTAGAGAGATTCTTCCCACTTAGAAAGGATAGCAGAACTAGAGGTCACAGTCTCAAAATAAGCTGGGGAGAGGGGTGGGGGGTGCAGTTTAGAATGGAGTTGAGGAGGAACTTCTCTGCCCATTAAAGTGGTGGAGGCTACCTCGCTGAATATATTTAAGTTACGGGTAGATAGACTTCTGATAGCCAAGGAAATTAAGGATTATGGGGAGAAAGCAGGAAAGTGGAACTGATCCACTTTAGATCAGCCACAATCTTATTGAATAGCAGGGCAGGCTCAAAGGGCTAGATGGCCTACTTCTGTTCCTATTTCTTAGGTTAAATTAAACAACAATATTTATTTGGCTCTGAGAACGTCGTGGTGCAGAACAAAGGAAGCAGAAAGAGGACTGATGGAAAACTAGATTAATGAAGTGAGTTTTGGAGGGTTCTAAATGAGCATTGGAAGCTGCAGAATAAATGTCAATGACTTCTGTCCAATGTTTAATTGCAGACAGATAACGATGACCAAAGACAAGACTCGAGACAAACAGCATGACAAAAAGTAGAGATAAAAATAATTCACTCGAACAAAGCTTCTACAGGGCTGAAACATAAACTCTGTTTCTCATTCTACATATTCTGCCAGATATGCTGAGTATTTCCAAGAATTTTTGATTTTAGTTTATATAAACATTGCTAAGAGACAGGAAGGGACTGTTGCTTCTCTGGTTTGAGAACTTTCCAGGAAACACTGACTGATTTTTCAAATCCCACCTAGTATAACCAGAGCCTAATCACGCTGATGTCATCCTCCATAAGTTACGTACCACCTAATCTCACTGACCCCATTCTCCGCAATTTACACACGGTCTGATCTCACCAACTCCATCCTCCCCGAGTTACATAGGAACATAAGAAATAGGAGCAGGAGTAGGCCATCTGGCCCTTCGAGCCTGCCCCGCCATTCAATAAGATCATGGCTGATCTGTCGTGGCTCAGTTCCACTTTCCGGCCCTCTCCCCATAACCCTTAATCCCCTCTCTTATCAAAAACCCATCAACCCGCTTCTTGAAAATATTTAGCGAGGCAGCCTCCACCACTTCAACGGGTAGAGAATTCCAGAGATTCACCACCCTTTGAGTGAAGAAGTTCCTCCTCAACTCCGTTCTAAAACGCCCCCCCTTTATCTTGAGGCTGTGCCCCTAGTCCTACTGTCTTTTTTGAGCAGGAAGAGTCTCTCCACCTCTATCCTATCCATCCCATTCATCATCTTATACGTCTCAATGAGATCTCCCCTCATTCTTCTAAACTCCAACGAGTACAAGCCTAGTTTATTCAGCCTCTCCTCATAGCTCAACCCCCTCAACTCCGGTATCAGCCTAGTAAACCTCCTCTGCACTCCCTCCAAGGCCAAAACATCTTTGCGCAGGTGCGGCGCCCAAAACTGCACACAGTACTCCAGCTGCGGCCTCACCAATGCCCTATACAGCTGCAGCAAGACCTCCCTACTTTTATATTCAATCCCCTTCGCTATGAAGGCCAGCATCCCATTCGCCTTCCTGACCACCTGCTGCACCTGCAAGCTGGGTTTTTGCGACTCATACACAAGGACCCCGAGGTCCCTCTGCACCGTCACCTGCTGCAGTTTTTCACCCCGTAAGTAATAGTCCTTCCTACCATTCTTCCTACCAAAGTGGACCACCTCACACTTGCCAACATTAAATTCCATTTGCCATTTCCTGGCCCATTCGCCCAGCCTATCTAGATCCTTCTGCAGACTCTCCACACCCTCCGCACAATTTGCCGTTCCCCCAATCTAGGTGTCATCCGCAAATTTCGACACCCTACACTCGGTTCCCTCCTCCAGATCATCTATATAAATGGTAAAAAGCTGAGGCCCCAGCACCGACCCCTGGGGCACTCCACTAGTCACCATCCGCCAATCCGAATAGCACCCGTTGACCCCCACTCTCTGCCTCCTATTTGACAACCAATCCTCTATCCACGCTAACACCCTACCCCCAACTCCAAGTCCCCTGACCTTCTGCAATAACCTCTTATGAGGTACTTTGTCAAACGCTTTCTGAAAATCCAGAAAGACCACATCCACCGGCTCTCCTCTATCGACCGCCCTAGACACATCCTCATAGAACTCCAGTAAATTTGTCAGACACGACTTCCCTTTAATGAAACCGTGCTGCGTCTGCTCTATCAAGCAATTCCCTTCAAGATGCCTCGCAATTTCCTCCTTAATGACGGATTCTAACATTTTACCTACCACAGACGTTAAACTAACCGGCCTATAATTCCCTGCCTTTTGCCTGGCACCCTTCTTAAACAACGGCGTAACATTAGCCATTTTCCAATCATCCGGCACTTCCCCGGAATCCAGCGACGTCTGGAAAATAACCACCAATGCATCCACTATAACCTCCGCCATTTCTTTCAGAACCCTCGGATGCATTCCATCCGGTCCTGGGGACTTGTCCACAATCAGCCCCTCCAGTCTGTCGAGCACCGCCTCTCTAGTAACAGTAATGTCATTAAGACCCTCCAGTCCTACCACCTTTCCATCGCTAACACCCGGCAAATTATTCACGTCCTCCTCCGTGAAGACAGAAACAAAAAAGTTATTCAATACCTTAGCCATATCCCCATCCCCTACCACTAGGTCCCCTTTCTCATCCTCTAAAGGACCAACATTCACCCTAGCCAGCCTCTTCCTTTTTATATATTTATAAAAACTCTTGCTATCCTTTTTTATATTAAGCGCTAGCCCAGCTTCATAGTTTCTCCTACCCTCCTTTATCAACTTCTTTATCTGATCTCTGACTCCATTCTCTCCGGGTCACAAACTCCCTGAACTCACTGGCTCCATTCTCCCCAGGTCACCATAAGACTTAAGCCACTTGAGCCAGAATTAAGCACTCAGCCCATCGAGTCTGCCCCGTCATTCAATCATGGCTGATATTTTTCTTTCCCCCATTCTCCTGCCTTTTCTCCATAACCCCTGATCCCCTAATTAATCAAGACCCTATTTATCTCTGTCCTAAAAACACTTAATGACCTGGCCTCCACAGCCTTCTGTGGCAAAGAGTTCCACAGATTCATCACTCTTTGTCTGAGGAAATTCCTCCACATCTGTTTTAAAAGATTGTCCCTTTAGCCTTGGGTTGTGCCCTCTGGTTCTAGTTTTTCCTGCTGGTGGAAACATTCTCTCCACATCCACTCACAGTTTCAATAAGATCCCACCTCACCCTCCTAAACTCCAAAGAGTACAGATCTCAATTGTTCCAGGGATCATTCTTCTGAACCTCTCCTGGACCCTTTTCCAAGGCAAACACATCCTTCCCCAGATATGGGGCAAAAACTGTTCACAATACACCAAATAGGGTCTGACCAGAGCCTTATAAAGCTTTAAAAGTGCATCCCTGCTCTTGTATTCTAGCCCTCTCAGCATCAATGCTAACTTTGCATTTGTCGTCCTAATTGCCAGCTGCACACATGCACATTAACCTTAAGAGAATCTTGAACGATGACTCCCAAGCCCCTTTGTGTTTCGGATTTCCTAGGCATTTTCCCATTTAGAAAATAGTCTATGTCTCTATTCCACCTTCCAAAATACATAACCTCACACTTTTCCATGTTGTATTCCATCTGCCACTTCTCGCTCACTCTCCTAACCTAAGTCCTTCTGTAGCACCACTACCACCACCCCTCCCCCTCCACTTCCTCAATAATACTTGTCCCCCTACATATCTTTGTATCATCTGCAAATATAGCAACAGTGCCTTCAGTTCCTTCCTCCAAATCATTAACGTATATTGTGAAAAATTGTGGTCCAAGCACTGACCCGAGGCACATCACTAGTCACCAGCTGCGATCCTGAAAAAGACCACTTTAAGCCCACTCGGATGTCAGGGGTAGGTTCTTTACCCAGAGGGTGGTGAGGGATTAGAATGCCCTGCCTGCTGCGGTTGTAAATGCGCCTAGTTTGGGGGTGTTTAAGAGATCCGTGGATAGGTTTATGGACGAAAAGGGATTGGTTTAGATTAGTGGGTCATTGTTTTTTTTAAACTGGTCGGCGCAACATCGTGAGCCGAAGGGCCTGTTCTGCGCTGTAATGTTCTATGTTCTGCTAGTCAGCCAATTCTCTACCATGCCAGGATCTTACCCTTTACACCATGGATACTTAACTTATTTAACAGTCTACTATGTGGCATCTGGTCAAAGGTTTTTGGAAATCTAAATAAATCATGTCCACTGGTTCTCTTTTATCTAACCTTCTTGTTACCTCCTCAAAGAACTGGCAGATTTGTCACACATGACCTCCCCTTGTCAAAACCGTGCTGATTCAGGCCTACTTTATCATGCACTTCCAAGTACACTGCGATATCATCTTTAATAATGGATTCTCAAATCTTCGCAATGACTGAAGTCAGGTTAACCAGCCTATAATTTCCCATCGCCGGCCTCCCTCCCTTCTTAAACCTCTCACAACGAAGGCCAACATACCATTTGCTTGCTTTATCGCACGCTATACCTGCAAGTTCTTACGGTACGGCAAAGTGTCTAATCTCGGCAACTCTCCTCCTTCTCCTCCTCCTCCTCCCCAGGGGTTGCTGCCTCTCTCCTCCCCAGAAAAACCTAAAAGACCGCGACTGCCCCTCTGCCCCTCTCTCCGAGCTTCTCAATCACCTCACACCGTTTCCACTCACCTGCCACCGGAGCAGCTCCGCGCAAACCCGCTCATTAGAGCAGCGCCTTTCCTGTTTGTTGGGGGTTTCTACACATGCGCACTGCTCAGGCGTGACGTCACTCCCGCCGTGGCCAGGGGGCGCGCGCGCGCAGGCGGTTTAACGGCCGAGGCGCGAGACCCAGCGGCGGGCGGGAGCTCCATGATCCTCCCAGTTAATTGGCGAATGGAGATATCAATCAATCATTCGCAGCCAATAGGGAGCTCGCTCTCACTTCTAATCTTGACTGACCCGATTAAATCCCAAAGTAAACAGAGAAGCCGAGAGGATGGTTCAGGGACAAGAGGTGATGGGGAGATGCCGGCGTTGGACTGGGCTGGACACAGTAAGGAGTCTCACATCACCAGGTTAAAGTCCAACAGGTTTATTTGAAATCACGAACTTTCGGAGCGCTGCTCCTTCATCAGGTGAATGAAGAGGTAGGCTTCACAAATACGGCATTGATAGACAAAGGCACATTTGCAAAAGAATGGTTGTAATGTGAGTCTTTTCAGGTAATATGATTGATACACTCCCCTGCTTTATGCACTCCACTGGTTGACACGCTCCCCTGGTTCATGATCTCACCTGGCTTACGCACTCCTCTGGCTTACTCAGTCCCCTGGTTTGTGCATGCCCTTTGTTTACTTACTCCTCCGTTTGCACACCCAACTGGTTTACGCACTCCTCTAATTTCCGCACTCTAGTTTACGCAATCCCCTGGTTTGCACACTCTTCTGTTTTACACCCCCACCCCCAGTTTGCGCACCCTCTGGTTTGTGCACCCCCCCTCCTTTACACACTCCTCTGGTTTGCGCACCCCTCCCCTCCCCTCCCTTCCTTCCTTACACACTCCTCTGGTTTGCGCACACTCCCCTAGTTTGCACATTCATCAGCCTTTGGTTTGCACAGTCCCCTAATTTGTATACTCCCATTGTTTACACATGCTTCTGGTTTGCACAATCCCCCGGTTTGTTCACTCACCTGGTTTGTGCACTCTCCCAGTTTTTCATGTTCCGATGCATTGACACAAATCCCTCAATTTAACAGTTGCCGGGTTTGTACTTTTCTCTCCGTGTACACACCCCTAATTTACACTCTCTCTATTTGCATATTCCTCTGCTTTAGAAGAGGACATATAGCTGGATTTTTATTCTCTCCCCTCGTGTGCACAATTCCTCAGGTATACATACTTCCCTAGTTTACACTTTCCTGCTTCACATCCCTGGTATACACAGTTCACCAACTCGCTTGATGTTATACAGTCCCTGGTTTTAAACATATCTCTGGTATACACAATCTCCTGTCTTACAACCTCCTCTAATATGATATGATTCTAAAGCGATTTTATTTCCCTTTGAGGATATATATATATACTTTTGGCGCAGTTATGGATTGTGGTATCTATGTATTCATACCGCATCTTACATCATCTGTTACTGCATGTGTTTGTGTAATATTGTCCTTCATTCTGACATTGGCAGAAAGCTCGGTATTGTAGTATTGATTCTTTTTCTCCTCTCTCTGTGTCTCTATTTCATTTTCTCTGTCTTTGTATGTCTCTCTCCCTTTCTATCTCGCTCAATCTATTTCTCGTTCTTTGCCACTATGCCTGCCATCTCAATGTGACTCTCTATGTCTCTCTATGTTGTCTCTACATGGCTGCCCATTTCTCACCCTCTGTTTGTCTCTCTATGTTTCCCATTCTCTTCTCTGTCTTTCTGTACCTTTATGGCCCCCGACCCCCACCCCCTCTTTATTTTGCTGTACGTGCTTATGTCTGCTTCTCTCAAACTATATGTCCCATTCTCTCTCTCTCTCTCTTTTATCCTTTTGTCTTTTTTATGCCCCTTCCACTCGTTCTCTAACTCTGCCTCTCTGTTCCTCTATCTCTCTGTTTCTTTCTCCAGCTCCCTCTCTCTGAGTATCACTATCTGTCTCTTTTTGTCTGTGGCTATGGGTCTCCCCATTTCTCTTCTCATTTCCAGTATCTTATTGCGCGTGTTGTGGACAAAATTGTAACATGTGTAACACTGACACTCACTGTGAACACTGCTGCCGTGTTGTGGGCGAGAAGGTCACTATGCCTCAGAATGACCTATTGCATGATTTTATCTTTAGTGTTTAAATCTCCAGTTCGGATCAGAGCAGTCAGAGTTTGCCTGTGACTGTCAGCAACTCCACTAACAGCAGCTGTAGGACTTTTTTTTAACTGGACGTCCCTGCTATTTGAGTTCAGGGTTTGGTGTTACTGAGCAGTGCAGGAGGATAACCTCAATCTGGAAAATCTCCAGGTTTAGTGAAGAAATCATTTGTATTTTTACCTTGATCGTGCAGCTTTCTTCAATATAATTTCATGAAAACACATCTGATTGGCTGCTCTGGGGAGCGAGGTTAACACACTATACATGGTGCAGGAAATACGGAGAGATTAACAAAGTGAAGGGAGAATTTACAATTAACCAACATAACGGGGAAAGTGTCGAAGAGAAGGACAATATGCCCTGGAAAGTTTAAATTGCAAAATCACTTTAGCCTGGGATTGTGTAGATGGGAATGTTGTGCAGGAGAGAGTGTGTGATAGGGGCGGGGGAAACAGGAGAAGATCACTGTGTTTGTGTGTCCGTTCAGATTGTGAGATCTCCACATTATGCTTGTGTAAAACAAAAATATTTTTCAATCAAGTTCTCTGCCTGTATCCCTCCTACTTCTCAAAGTTAGATTTCAACGCAATTTCCATGACGCTTTTCAGATTTCAGTCGAAAAGTAAGGGAGATGACTGCGATGGGGTGAGAGAGTGCGAGCAATACAGCAGAGAAACGGGATTTACTCCCAAATGCAGCCTTCAATCCGAGTGAAATTTTTTCAACAACAAACATAGGGTGTCAGGCACAATGGGGATTGAATCTCGGACAATGTGGAGCCGGGATTTGAGTGGAAATTGAGAGTTTGGGACGAGAGAGAAACACAGAGAAGGCAGCAGCAGCCTGGAGCTGACAGCAGCTTGTCTCCGCCCCGTCCGCTCGCTGCCTTTAAGTTGCTCAGTGCCGCCACCAAACGCTTCATTTCTCATCCAGTTCACATTGACGGAGAGATTTGGTGCAGAGTTCCGGACATGAGCGACAGTGCAGCCGCCGAAACGGCTCCTCCAGCAGCCGCCACAGGCAAGGCAGCCAAGAAGAAGAAGGCAGCGGCTCCCCGGAAGAAAGCAACAGGTCCCAGTGTGGGCGATCTGATCCTCCAGATAGTGGCGGAATGCAAGGATCGCAAGGGGATGTCCACTGCCGCCATCAAGAAGGTGCTGCGGGACAAAGGGGTGGATGTGGGCAAACGGGGGAGCCAGATCAGGCAAAGTTTAAAGAGGAATGTGGAAAATGGAAAGCTGACTCAGCTGAGTGGTATTGGCGCCTCCGGCTCCTACAAACTCGCTCAGAAAACAGCGGAGCGGAAAACTGTCAAGAAGGTAAAGGCAGGAGCGGCCAAGAAAACCCCAGTGAAGAAAGCGGTGACCAAGAAAGCAACAAAGAAACCAGCAACAAAGAAATCGGCAACAAAGAAACCAGCAGCCAAGAAAGCCATAGTCAAGAAAACAGTCAAGAAAACGACAACTCCAAAAAAGAGCGTGAAGAAAGCATCCCCCAAGAAAAAGATTGCTGTGAAGAAGGTCACGAAGGTAAAGACATCGAAGGCCAAACCCAAAGCGGCTGCAGCAAAGTCTAAGAAAGCAGGAAAGAAGTGAAGTTCGCCGAGCAAATCCCAAACCTGTGAACCCAAAGGCTCTTCTCAGAGCCACCCACCTCTCTCAGGAAAGAACTGAACACCGCCCCCCGCCCCCCCACCCGCCCGCGGTCAATGAATCGCTGTCCCGGCGCTGGGAGCAGATTTCAGATAGAAATATTAATCCAGTATTCCCGCTCACTCGCTGACATGTTCTAGACCCGGACCCCCCTCACTCTCTGCACTCACACACGGGGACATTGCTGCCTCTCCCTAACCCGGGAATGGCTCCGGGAATCACTCAGTGTTTATTTACTCGCAAATTCAGAATGCGGGTGTAAAGGAATCCTGGGGGAGAAAACCCACTTCACAACTCAAACCCCAAACACATTTTATCAGCTGGGAGAGGTGTAAATAAAATTCTCAGAGAAGTTGTCGGGAATGGAGTAGGAGCTGGGATTGAAATAGAAAGGCAGTGTAACTCGTTATAGAAAGGATTGCACTGAGGCGGGAATATTAAAGTACATTTTATTTATTGGTCGCAAGTAAGACATTAACACAGCAAAGAAGTTACTGTGAATTTCCCCTAGTCGCCACAAGTCTGGATTGAGTAGACCCGGGTTTTTAACTCGCTCGTATCTGATATTCCAGTTTGTACGTTTTGTTCAGCGCGCTCTTTTCATTTCTGTTTGAATTTGAATCTAAAATATCAGTTCGGGCAGGAGGAGGAGGAGCTGGATGGTGAAAGACATTTCACTGCTCTGCCTGTCTCTCAGTCTCCTCCCCGTCCCGCCTCTCTCTCTCTTTCTCAGTCAGGTCGGGGCGAGCTGTATAATAAAGGGAGCTGCAGCAGCTCCTCTCTCATTCAGCAGCGATTTGACTGAAGAAGAATCATGTCTGGCAGAGGGAAAGGAGGCAAAGGACTGGGGAAAGGCGGAGCAAAGCGGCACCGCAAAGTGCTTCGTGATAACATCCAGGGCATCACCAAGCCAGCCATCCGCCGCCTGGCTCGCCGTGGCGGGGTCAAGCGGATCTCGGGCTTGATCTACGAGGAGACCCGCGGGGTGCT
The DNA here is from genome assembly GCF_965287045.1 of Carcharhinus amblyrhynchos. Taxonomy (NCBI): domain Eukaryota; kingdom Metazoa; phylum Chordata; class Chondrichthyes; order Carcharhiniformes; family Carcharhinidae; genus Carcharhinus; species Carcharhinus amblyrhynchos. The sequence goes on from NC_137330.1 coordinate 4,601,120, forward strand.
GAAGGTTTTCCTGGAGAATGTGATCAGGGATGCGGTCACCTACACCGAGCACGCCAAGCGCAAGACGGTCACCGCCATGGATGTGGTGTACGCTCTGAAACGCCAGGGCCGTACTCTCTATGGATTCGGCGGCTAAATAATTCAACGTAATTCTCACAAAACCCAAAGGCTCTTTCCAGAGCCGCCCACATCTCACGTTGAGAGCATCGACCTTGGTACAAAAGCCCCCTCTCCCACCTCACTCTCTGCACTCAACACAGGGATGTTGCTGCCTCTCCCTAACCCGGGAATGGTTCTGGAGGAACACTCACACTTTGTGTGAGTTTATTTATATACAGATTCAGGATGAGGGTGTAAATTCTTATGTTTATAATTTGTCATATATAATTAATCATGTTAACCTTTCGGCCTTAAGCATTTACCCTTTGTCCTGTTGCACAACAACCTGACTGTTATTGCCACCTTTCAGCTAAGTTGACTGCAATTCTTGATGTACATGGGGGCAACACAGTTGTTAGCACTGCTACCTCACAGCGCCATGAACCGGTGTTCGATTCCCGGCTTGTGTCACTGGAGTCTGTACGTTGTCTGAGTAGCTTTCCTTCGGGTGCTACGGTTTTCTCTTATAAGAACATAGTAAGAACATAAGAAATAGGAGCAGGAGTAGGCCATCCAGCCTTTCGAGCCTGCCCCGCCATTCAATAAGATCATGGCTGATCTGTCGTGGCTCAGTTCCACATTCCCGCTCTCTCCCCATAACCCTTAGTCCCCTCGCTTATCAAAAACCCATCAACCCGCGTCTTAAAAATATTTAGCGAGGCAGCCTCCACCACTTCAACGGGCAGAAAATTCCAGAGATTCACCATCCTTTGGGTGAAGAAGTTCCTCCTCAACTCCGTTCTAAACCGCCCCCCCTTTATCTTGAGGCTGTGCCCCCTAGTCCTACTGTCCTTTCTGAGCGGGAAGAGTCTCTCCACCTCTATCCTATCCATTCCATTCATCATCTTATATGTCTCAATGAGATCTCCCCTCATTCTTCTAAACTCTAATGAGTACAAGCCTAAATTATTCAGCCTCTCCTCATAGGTCAACCCCCTCAACTCCGGTATCAGCCTAGTAAACCTCCTCTGCACTCCCTCCAAGGCCAAAATATCCTTATGTAAGTGCGGCGACCAAAACTGCACACAGTACTCCAGCTGCGGCCTCACCAATGCCCTATACAGCTGCAGCAAGACCTCCCTACTTTTATATTCAATCCCCCTCGCTATGAAGGCCAGCACCCCATTAGCCTTCCTGACCACCTGCTGCACCTGCAAGCTGGGTTTTTGCGACTCATGCACAAGGACCCCGAGGTCCCTCTGCACCGTCGCCTGTTGCAGTTTTTCGCCCCGTAAGTAATAGTCCTTCCTACCATTATTCCTACCAAAGTGGACCACCTCGCACTTGCCAACATTAAACTCCATTTGCCAGTTCCTGGCCCATTCGCCCAGCCTATCTAGATCCTTCTGCAGACGCTCCACACCCTCCGCGCAATTTGCCTTTCCACCAATCTTTGTGTCATCAGCAAATTTCGACACCATACACTCGGTTCCCTCCTCCAGATCATCTATATAAATGGTAAATAGCTGAGACCCCAGCACTGACCCCTGGGGGCACTCCACTAGTCACCAACCACCAATCCGAATAGCACCCATTAACCCCCACTCTCTGCCTCCTATTTGACAACCAATCCTCTATCCACGCTAACACCCTACCCCCAACTCCATGCCCCCTTACTTTCTGCAATAACCTCTTGTGAGGTACTTTGTCAAACGCCTTCTGAAGATCAAGAAAGACCACATCCACCGGCTCTCCTCTATTCACCGCCCTAGACACATCCTCATAGAACTCCAATAATTTTGTCAGACACAACTTCCCCTTAATGAAACCATGCTGCGTCTGCTCTATCAAGCAATTCCCCTTAAGATGCCTCGCTATTTCCTCCTCGATGACGGATTCTAACATTTTACCTATGGTTCAAAAGACGTGGTGGTTAGGTGTACTGGCCGTGCTAAATTCTCTCTTTGTACCGAAATGGGCCTGGAGTGTGGCGATTATGGGATTTTCACAGTAACCTCTTTGCAGTGTCAATGTAAGTCTATTTGTGATACTAATAAATAAACTTCAAACATCTGGTAGAAAAAGACAGACTGACTGTGGGTCGAAAGAGTAATGGGTAGAATTTATTAGTTTTTTTGCAATTTCTTGTTAATCCTTTGCGAGTGTTGTAAGCTGATGTATCAGTTTATCCACCAGGGAGAGCAAAACAGTCAGGCAGGCAGTGCAGGAATCTCCTGTGGCTATTCCCCTACAAAACAAATATACCGTTTTGGATACTGTTGAGGGAATGGTCTTTCAGGGAAATCAGCAACACCCAAATCCATTGCACCATAGTTGGTTCTGCTGCAGAGAGGAGGAGTAAAATGTGTGGAAATGCATTAGATACGTGGGATTCAATTTCTGTGGCTGCAAACGACACTCCATGATGGTATGTTGCCTCCCTGTTGGTAGGGTCATGGATGTCTCAGAGTGGCTGGAGGACATTCTGAAAGGGGAAAATGAACAGTATGTGGTCATAGTACACGTTGGTACAAAAGTCATAAACAAAAAAGAATGAAGTCCTGAAAGTGGAACATAGGGAGCTAGGAAGCAATCTGAAAAGTAGGACCTCAAAGGTCATGATATCATGATTACTCTTGTGACACGTGCTAGTCAGAGTAGAAACAGCGAGATACGTAGGCAGGGTGAATATGCGGGTCAAAAGATGGTATGAACAGCAGGATTTTAGATTCCTAGGGCATTGGGACCGGTTCTGGGGGAGGTGGGACGTGTACAAACTGGATGGGTTACACCTGGGCAGGATCAGGATTGATGTCCTTGGGGTAGTGGGGGGGGGGGGGGAGGGGGAGTACTTCATAGAATCCTACAGTGCAGAGGAAGACTGTTCAGCCCATCGAGTTTACACTGACCACAATCCCACCAGGCTCAATCCCCATTACCCCATGTATTTACCCTAGCTAGTCCCCCAGGCAGTAAGGGGCAATTTAGCATGGCCAATGCACCTAACCAGCACATCTTTGGACTGTGAGGAAATCAGAGCACCCAGAGGAAACACACACAGACATGGGGAGAACGTGCAAACTCCTGTCAGACAGTGATCCGGGCCAGGAATCAAAGCTGGGTCCCTTGCTAGAGTGGCTGGAGATGGTTTAAACTGATATGGCAGGGAATGGAAACCATTGCAAGGGTTCAGAGCAGGAAGAATTCAGAACAAGTCGAAAAGATAGTAAGGAGAAAGTGATAGGCAGAGAAATCGAAGGCTAAAGTCAGATTAGGATCAAGAGCAAAATAATAGGAAAGGGAAAATAAATGTTAAAAGCGCCCACCTTAAGGTTTTGTACCTGAATGTGCAAAGCATTTGAAACATGGAATTATGGATACATGGCTCCAAGGTGAGCCAGGATGGGAACTAAACATTGAGTGCTATTCAATGTTTAGGAACGACAGACTAAAGGAAAAAAAAGTTGCAGTTGCATTGTTGATTAAGGGTGATAGTGATATGATATTGAGAAAAGACATTAGCATAGATGACGTGGAATCTGTAGGGATCGAGTTAGGAAACAGCAAGGGAGAAAAAAAAATGTGTGATGGTGGGAGACAGACCACCAAACTGTAGTGGTAATGTTGGGAAAAAACATTAGACAGGAAATCAGAGATGAATCTGTGATTATGGGTGACTTTAATCTGCAAAAACATTGGGAGGGTCAAATTAGTCACAGTACAATAGAGGAGGAATTTCTGGAGTGACCTTATCTGAGGAAAGATGTCCTTGCCATTAGAGGGAGTACAACAAAAAAATTACCAGGCTGAATCCTGGGATGGCATGTCTGCCTATGAAGAAAGACTAAATTGTTAAGATTATATTCACTGGAGTTTAGAAGAATGAGAGGGGATCTCAGAAACTTAAAACAATTTCAGAAAGATAGGTTCAGAAATAATGTTTTCGATGGTGAGGGAGTCCAGAACGATGGGCATTGGTTTGAGAATAAGGGATAAACATTTCAGAACTGAATTGAAGAAAAGTTTAATCACCCCGAGGGTGGTGAATGTTCGGAATTCATTACCATAGAATGTAGTTGAGGCTAGAGTTTAGAAGAATGAGGGGAGATCTCATTGAGACGTATAAGATGATGAATGGGATGGATAGGATAGAGGTGGAGAGACTCTTCCCGCTCAGAAAGGATAGTAGGACTAGGGGGCATAGCCTCAAGATAAAGGGGGGGGCGGTTTAGAACGGAGTTGAGGAGGAACTTCTTCACTCAAAGGGTGGTGAATCTCTGGAATTCTCTGCCCGTTGAAGTGGTGGAGGCTGCCTCGCTAAATATTTTTAAGACATGGGTTGATGGGTTTTTGATGAGAGAGGGGATTAAGGGTTATGGGGAGAGGGCGGGAATGTGGAACTGAGCCACGACAGATCAGCCATGATCTTATTGAATGGCGGGGCAGGCTCGAAGGGCTAGTTGGCCTACTCCTGCTCCTATTTCTTATGTTCTTATTATCAAATTTCAAGAAGAAATTAGATATAGCTCTTGGGGCTAAAGGGATGAAGGGATATGTGGGGAAGGGGGAATCTGGATATTGAATTCGATGATTAGTCATGATCAAAATGAATGACGGAGAAGACTCGAAGGGCCGAATGACCTATTCCTTCTTCTAGTTTCTATGTGTATTCCATTTATTTAATCTGTCTGCAGAAAGTAGAAAGCCAAAATCAATATTATGAATTTGGTCATAAATGGTTTACAAAAACGGTGCAGAAGATCCGGCCGATACCACCTCCACCCACTCCATTTCAATGCATTAGAAAAGTGAAGCGGCCCGTTGCCCCTTAACAAGTATTCGGCTTTGATATAAACAATCCCGTACACACATGACGTTTGTGTGACACTCCGCTTTCCGCATATGACTTGGAGTTTTATCCCAGCTTGTTACAGGGCTATCGCGGAATGAATCTGAATTTATTCCTGGTGTCAAGGCAGTGAGCAAACATTGAGATTTTTTGCGGTCTCTAATAATGAGACAATTCATTTCAAAGTCCAACAAAGGCTCTTTTCAAATTTCCCTTTCTTGTCGCTCAGAAATTGGCGCGCATTTTGAATTGGTGAATTGTCAGAGTTCCACCAATCGGGGCCCGGAAACCCCTGTTGACCAATCGCTCTTTACAAATGGTCCACGGGATGGGGCAGCGTCCAGTCAGGAGCAGAGGGCGGTGACTAGAATGTATTCAATAGACACTCGCAGAGCGGCACCCACTTTCTCAGCCTTTGTGTCCCACACAGTTACACATCATGGCCAGAACCAAGCAGACAGCGCGCAAGTCAACCGGCGGGAAAGCTCCCCGCAAGCAGCTGGCTACCAAAGCTGCCCGCAAGAGCGCTCCAGCCACGGGCGGAGTGAAGAAGCCTCACCGCTACCGGCCCGGCACTGTGGCTCTGCGGGAGATCCGCCGTTACCAGAAATCCACCGAGCTGCTGATCCGCAAGCTGCCCTTCCAGCGCCTGGTGCGGGAGATCGCTCAGGACTTCAAGACCGATCTGCGCTTCCAGAGCTCGGCCGTCATGGCCCTGCAGGAGGCCAGCGAGGCTTACCTGGTGGGGCTCTTTGAGGACACCAATCTGTGCGCCATCCACGCCAAGCGAGTCACCATCATGCCCAAAGACATCCAGCTGGCCCGCCGCATCCGCGGGGAGCGCGCTTAAAAACTCAGCTCAACCCCGAACAAACAAAGGCTCTTTTCAGAGCCGCCACGTCTGTCAGGAAAAGGGCTACAACGTGGATTGTATATGGATGGTACAGTGTGCTTTCTTTCACTTAATTTCTTTCACCTAGTTATGTCACCTCAATGTGTGGCACGTTGTCGGTTGTGTGGCAGTAAATATTTCATTTAAACTGATATGAGTTCAATTCAATACAGCGCACGCGGTGTTTCCTTATACAAGCAGATTCACTTCTCTTACAGCTTGGGGAGGGATGGTGGTGCACACGTTGCTGATTGGCCACAAGAAAAACCTAATGAGACCTTCTCCACAATGTCCAATCAGATATCTGTTTAAAGCACCAATCGGGAAAGGCCCCGGTGCTAAGGGCGGAAAGTAAGGGGGGCAAATTCTCAAATTCCAACCGATTCTTTATTTCAAATTTTAACCCAAAATACATCACAAGTCGAATAAGAATTGTAAAAAATGTGATCATGGAATTCAGATTTCAGTTCAAGATTACAATGCACTTTCTCTCCCTCTCGAAAAATTCCCGTTATCAGCCAGTTTCCGAGTTTATGTGAGATTTCTCTGTAACTGAGAAGCGGGAATTCTGACGTTAAAACAGAAAATCAGAGGGCGGGAGGTCAGGAGCCACATTTTCAAATCCCAACCGATTTTTTTTACATTTTAAAATCCCGCCAATGTGTAAAACAAGAAATAATTAAAATAATCAAACAGTTTTAATGAGGGATGTTAACATTCTCTCTTCCTCTAGTTCCTCATTATGTGTGTCTGTTTAACGAAGACAGAACAATAACAGAAAATAAAACGCCAAATTTGCAGAATCTGAAAATGTTTTTTTTAATTCAAACGTCGATATTTGTTAGGAAGAAGGAAATGCTTTCACTCAAATTCTATGAATGGTTAACACCGCCAAATGAAAATATTTAGAAATTACCGTCCATTATTTTGCTGGATCCTATTTTATCACGAGTCTCAGATTAGCTTCTACAAACGTGGATCCATACGGGTTTAATCTGATTTTTTTTTGAAACCCACTTTCCTGGCGGCCCAAAGTCTCACTTCTTTGGACTTTGGAGACTAATGGCGTGGATTTTGAGTAAATTAATATTGTATTATAAAACTATACTCTCACACCGTCTCCCGTGTTGTGGACCCCTGACCGCCCTCAGAACAGGTTAACAGACTCATAACCAAACAGGCGAATACTCTATGTTATCCATAACTTTCTGATTGAGGAGCTAATGAAACATACAATCCGAATTAAATAACTTCTAAAAGTATAATAGCATAGCTTTCTCACAGAAGTTGTGGCTGGCTCTTAAAAAATGTATGTATGTTATTTCATTTTTGTTTCCAACAAGGAAAGGCTGAGGGACTTGAGCTTGTTTTCGTTAGAAAGAAGGTTGAGAGGTGACCTAATTGAGGCATACAAGATAATCAGAGGGTTAGTTAGGGTGGATAGTGAGAGCCTTTTTCATTGGATGGTGATGGCTAACACAAGGGGACATAGCTTTAAATTAAGGGGTGGTAATTATAGGACGGATGTCAGAGGTAGGGTCTTTACTCAGAGGATAGTAAGGGCATGGAATGCCCTGCCTGCAGCAGTTGTGGACTCGCCAACTTTAAGGGTGTTCAAATGGTCAGTGGATAGGCATATGAATAACATTGGAATAGTTTAGGTTAGAGGGTCATTAGATTGGTTCCACTGGTCGGCGCAACATCGAGGGCCGAAGGTCCCATACTGCGCTGTAATGTTCTATGTTCTATTTCTGATGAAGGAAATCATCATGATTCCAATATTTATCACGTTCTGGTTCATTGATTGTTGCATTCAGTATTTGTGGGTTTCTGGTATGTAGAGTGGAATTTCACTTATATGTATTTCTTTTCCTACAAATTATTGATATTTCTCAGATTGTGAGGTTTCTGATCTGTACTGGGGAGTTTTTTATTTTAATTATTTTTATTACAGAGTATGGATTATGCCTGTGTCTGTATATATTTGGTATTCAATGTGTCTTTGCCTCTAAGTGTGTACCTGGCCTCATTGTGATGAGAAACTGATCCTTTCTTTTGTAAATCATCTTCAAATGTCTGAATGGGGATTTTAAACCGTATCATTTAGAATCAAAATAGGAACAAAGAACAAAAAAAAGTGCAGGAACAGTCTCTTTGGCCCTCCAAGCCTGGACCAACCATGTTGCCTGACTTAACTAAAACCTCTAACCCTTCCCGAGACCATATCCCTCTATTCTCATCCTATTCATATATTTGTCAAGACACCCCTTCAAAGTCACCATCATATCTGCTTCCACTACCTCCTCTGGAAATGAGTTTGAGGCACCTACACCCTCTTTTTTAAAAAAATCTACCTTGTACATCGCCTTTAAACCTTGCCCCTTACACCTTAAACCCCTGTGCCCTAGTAATTGACTCTTCCACTCTGGGGAAAATGCTTCTGACTATCCACTCTGTCCATGCCTCTCATAATCTTGTAGACTTCTACCAGATCTCCCCTCAACTTCCGTTGTTCTATGAGAATAAACCAAATTTCTCCAACCTCCCCTCACAGCTGATGCCCTCCACACCAGGCAACATGCAGGTAAATATTTTTTATACCCTCTCCAAAGCTTCAACATCTTTCTGGTAGTGTGGTGACCAGAATTGAACACTATATCTGAAATGTGGCCTAACTAAGGTTCTATAAAGCTACAATATGACTTACCAATTTTTAAACTCAATGCTCTGGCCAATGAAGGCAAACATGCTGTATGCCTTCTTGACTACCTTCTCCATGTGTATTGCCACTTTCAGTGACCTGTGTACCTGTACACCCAGGTCCCTTTGCCTATCAATACTCTTAAGGATTCTGTCATTTATTGTGTATTTCCTATTTGTATTAGACCTTCCAAAATGCATTACCTCACATTTATCTGGATTAAACTCCACCTGCCACCTCTCTGCCCAAGTCTCCAACTGATTTATATTTGTTGTGTCCTCTGACAGTCCTCATCGCTATCTGCAAATCCACCAATCTTTGTGTCGTCCACAAACTTACTCATCAATCCAGTTACATTTTCCCCCAAATCATTTGTATATCTTACAAACAGCAACAGTCCCAGTACAGATCCCTGAGGAATGCCACTTGTCACCGCCCTCCATCCAGAAATGCACCCCTCCACTGCTACATTCTATCTTCTTTGACCAAGCCACTTTTGTATCCACATAGCCAACTCACCTCTGATCCCATGTGACTTCACCTTCTGCACCAGTCTGCCATGAGGCCAAAGCTTTGACAAAGTGTCATCTGGACTCAAAAAATCAGTTGTTTTCCCTCCTCACAGATGCTCCAGACTTGCTGAAATTTTCCAGTGTTTTCTCTTTTGGCTTCAGATTCTAGCAACCACAGTCATTTGCTTTTATCGAAAGTTGTTATCACTTACTTCCAGGCTGGTAAATGTAGCATTATTGTCAGCCTGTGAGCTTCTCAGCTGTTATTTTAAAATTATATGCTGCATGTCAGTTTCTAATGTGTAAATCCAGATTTGTTCAGTGCCTTCAGTTACAACCATATAAATGATTGTTTTCCTTCACATATGGCAGTTTCTAGTACAGATGAAAAAAGAACATTTATCTACACATTTTATATTCTGATAAGTTTATATGGGTCTCTCTGAACCTGTCACAGTCTGATATATGTGTTACTCTCTATCAATCCTCTTTTTTGTGTGTGTACTCTGTACCTGTCAAATTCTGATCTATTATTTTTGGTATTATTCTGCACCATTTCATAACATATTATTTTTATTTTAACTCTGCACGTGTCTGTTTCTGATAACTTGTTTTTTTTTGTAACATTTCAGAACATATCATCTTTGTTTTTACTCTGACCTGTCTGTTTCTGATAATGAGAGTCTGGATTGTATTCTCTATCTGTTAGTTACTTCATTTCAATTGCATCAATATTATGTAAGAATTTTATGCTCATAATTGACTGAGGGTTTTCAAACTGTCTCTCTGTCTCTGGAATGTGGAACTGCCTATTTTTCACTATCTGTAATCTGAATTGAGAAAGGGTGTTTCCCCGCCGCCCCCCCGCCAATCTCTTGTTCCTCGCATTTTCCAACTGCTGTCCCATAAACTTGTTTCCCAAGAGACTAAATTCTAGAGAATATAATCCTAATTTGCTCAAAATCTCATCATAGTGCACTCTTAAATCAAGAACCAATTTAGTAAGTCTTTGCTCTGTAGTCTCCAGTTTGAGTATTGTTAACTATAGTAAATCTGGTTCTCTGAATTTTTTTTATGGGATTCCCGGTTTTAGACTTTATCTTTCTGCAAGTGAGTATTGCTCTTTCTTCTCTCATTGTCAGAATAATGTTCTTTTATTTCTATGTCCATCAGTTTGTTGTACTCTGCACACTTTTTTTCATTCTTGTGTAGAAATACTTTTGTTTGACGATTGTTCTTAAGGATTGTGAAATAGACTGTTCACTCTATGATTTCTCCTTGCTGTGTACTCTCAGCGACTCTGCACTCACTGCTTTTGCATATTATATGTGAATACATGGATCTTGTGCCTCTGTGTATCGTTCAGTATTTGTGAAGCATGCATGACTAGGAATCAAACTGTGTCTGGTAAAACCTGTGAGAGTGAGTTCCAGCAGAATCTGTCAGGAACAAATGTGAAGTTAAAGTTGATTGTGATCCAGTCAAAACAAATGCTTTTTAGTGTCTTTCAATCTGTGGCATGTTGTATGACCGTGGATCCAGCTCTCTGTCTATTCAACTTTGGAATAAAAAGAACTACATATATGACTGTGGCAATACTCTGCGCTTAATTTTCTCGTAGTCTCAGTCAGGTGGGTTTAATGCATTTATTCTTAGTTTTTTGGACAGTCTGTGAGTGGGAACATGATTCTGCATTTGTCATTCTCTCGAAGCAAATGTGAATGTGGATTAACTCATCAAGATGCAGCTGATATTGTGTGTTTGATTCATTTAAATTCCGTTGTTTTTGCTGTTGGGTGTGAGTAGGCCACTATCTGTTTCTTTCAGTGTCTGACACATTGCATCATTTTCAGATTACATTGTATCTGATTGTAACATAGTTTCCGTATTCATATAGATTTTTTTATGAACAAGATTATTTTTCTGATTCTTCAGTTTCAGAGAGTGTAAATGACTGTAGGATTTCTTATATAGATTTCAGTCTTGGCAATTCTTACAACTAAAGTTTGCATCCTCAGTCTGTCAGCTTCCAGTATGATGTATACAGGTAGGAATCAATCAGTAGTTGTTTTTTTACCCCCCCCCGGGAAGCTTTGAAACATATTGTTCTTGTGTTTAGCTGTGGCAGGGCATGGGTGGCACAGTGGCACATGGTTAGCATTGCTGCTTCACAGTGCCAGGGTCCTGGGTTTGATTCCCAGCTTAGGTCACTGGCTGTGTGGAGATTACAAGTTGTCCCCATGTCTGTGTGGGTTTCCTCCGGGGGAACTGGTTTCCTCCCACAGTCCAAAGATGTGCGTGTTGGGTGGATTGGCCATGCTGGGTTGCCTTTGGTATTGGGGAGACTGGCTGGGGTAGATTCATGGGGTTATGGGAGTGGGGCCTGGGTGGGATTGTCGTTGCTGTGGACGTGGTGGACCAAATGGCCTCCATTTGCACAGTATGATTCCATAAAGAAAAGAATGTGAATGGCAGATTCATTTTGCAGCTCTGAATCCATGTTTATCTATGTAAATGTGGGATATTCTGTACAAAGAACAAAGAAAATTACAGCACAGGAACAGGCTCTTCGGCCCTCCAAACCTGTACCGACCATGTTGTCTGACTTAACTAAAACCCCCTATGCTTCCAGGGACCATATCCCTCTATTCCTTTCAATACATGTACTTGTCAAGATGCCCCTTAAAAGTCATTGCTGTATCTGCTTCCACTATCTCCCCCAGCAATGGGTTCCAGGCACCCACCACTGTCTGTAAAAAATCTGCCTCGTATGTCTCTTTTAAAACTTGGCCCTTGCACCTTAAACCTATGCCTGCTGCGCCCACCACACCCATGCCCCCCCCCCTCCCCCTCCCCCCCAAGTAATTGACTCTTTGACCCTGGGGAAAAGCTTCTGACTATCCACTTTGTCCATGCCTCTCATAATCTTGTTGACTTCTATCAGGTCTTCCCTCAACCTCTGTCGTTCCAGCAAGAACAAATCAAGTTTCTCCAACCTCTCCTCATAGCTAATGCCCTCCATACCAGGTGACATCCTGGTAAATCTTTTCTGTACCCTCTCCAAAACCTCCACATCCTTCTGGTAGTGTGGTGACCAGGCTTGAACACTGTATTCAAGTGTGGCCTTACTAAGGTTCTATAAAGCTTAAACACAACTTGCCAGTTTTTAAACTCAATACCGCGGCTGTTGAAGGCACGCATGCCATATTGCCTTGTTGACTACCTTCTCCACCTACATTGCCACTTTCGGTCACCCGTGTACCTGTACACCCAGATCCTTTTGACTATCAATACGCTCAAGTGTTCTGCCATTTACTGTATATTTCCTATCTGTATTAGACCTTCCAAAAGGCATTACCTCACATTTTCCCAGAACTTTATTTTTATTTCTGGCATTGTGTTGGAAATATTTGTTTAACACATTAACACATTGATATTTGTTCTATATTATAGTAATAGGCTACTCTCACTTGCTGCATTTGAGGTGTGGAATAGTGTTCACTTTGAAACATTTTGAATAATAAAATGCTTCAGTTAGGTCCGTGGCCTCACGTTTAATTCTTGCATAGTGTAGTAAAGGTATTGACCTCTTATCTTTCAGTTTTATAGAACGTGCTGGGATTTTTTTCTGTATGATGAACTGGTGTGCAAAATGTAACCTTGGATGAATTATTGGGCCCTTCATTGCAATTATTCCAGGTTCTGTTTATAAGTTATACACTATCTGCTCTAGCTAAGAATAGCCATTTGATTTCTGACCAGTATCATACAGGATATTTAAATCTGGCATTATTAAATTCTGTATTTGATGTCTCCACCTCTCACCTGGGTTAAAGAAAAATTTGAAAAAAGTCATCCAGTCGCACTCTGTTTTACTTTTGGATTAAAAAGTGATCTATGACCTTGGGAACAGTGTGTGACTGAATAATTCTATTCTTTGTTACATTGGGCCTGATGATCTGATAGTATCTGTATATTTTGTGAGTGACATTTATCCACATTGTGTCAAAATTATCTTGGCATTTCAGGTGTTTAAGTTCTGTCTTTTTAAGTTGACACTTATGTATCTACCTCAATTACTCACTTCAGCAGGCATCAGGAGAATCCAGTGTCTGAACTTGTTTGTATTTTTTTTATTGTATGTTTCAGTATTAAGGATTGTTTTCTCCTCTTGAATTAATTTATTAATTTACAAGCCTATACTTCCGTTAGAACAAAATTTCTATTCAAGAATGAAACAGAATTTTACATTGAAATCACATCCATGTTAAGATTATTTTGTTGTTCTTATTTTAACAGTGAACTACATCAATGCTGGAAATAATTAATTAAATACATTAAAAGTATGGGAACACTGCAAAAGCTGGGAATCAAACTAAGGTCAATGGTGTGGAAGGCAGTTCTTGTCATAGCTATCTGATTGTTGAAATTCACATTATGCTACACATTCTGTATTTGTGGAACTGCTTTATACCCTTGACCTTTAGAACTTCACATTTTTCTATGCAATGATTTGCAAACAGTTGAACCTGACGGTACGTTGTTCCAAGTTAAAATGTTTCCAAATTAATCTTTACCTTCTTGTTTGTGTCATTTTCAACCCCGCAGATGGCAACAGTCCACAACAAAACAGATCTTGCCATCTGTGAGCATAAAGTTGGAAAGCAACGGGCTTGAAGCTGCTCTTGGAGCTGGTGAAGATATGCTTTACCAAGAGGCAAATGCAGTCGCCAGTTTAAAGTTTTAAAATGTATTTATTCGTATCAGATGTAGGCTTACATTAATGTGGCAATAGTTACTGTGAAAATCCCCAAGTCGCCACACTCCGGTCCCTGTTCAGGTGTTAGGAATGGGTTAACAGTCACCTTCCACTTATGTCCTAAATTGGATGTCAATCACTTAATCATAGTTACAGTGGCATTAGGTATGTTTATGTGGAGCTGCAAAAGAGAATTTGTGAAGAAGCTGGACTTCCATTATCTTATTAGGGCACACCAAGGGAGAATTTAGCATGGCCACTGCAGCTAAACAACACATCTGTTGGAAGGTGGAATGAAACTGGAGCACCTAGAGGCAACCCATGCAGACATGGGGAGAATATGCAGACTCCACACAGACAGTGATCCAAGGATGGAACTGAACCCGGTGCTGTGAGGCAGCAGTGCAAACTACATGCCGCCCCTCTGTGTCTGTCACTTTCCTTTATCTTACATAGAACATAGAAAAACTACACCACAACAGGCCCTTTGGCCCACAAGTTGTGCTGATCATATCTCTCCCTACTAGGCCTCCCTATAACCCTCAATCCTATTAAGTCCCATGTACTTAAAATAAAATTACTATCGTTTTTTGTTTTAACATTGTGTTTTTGCATGGGAATTTTACTCTTCATATTGTTAATTACTGCTGTGCAACTACTTGACCTATTTAATATATGTCTCATTGACTGAGTTTTATTCTGAATGTACCATTCTCTGCAATATGAATATAGCTGAAATAATGCAAATAATGTGCCTGATTAGGAGCTGTATGTTTTACATTCACTGTGTCTCTGACATGAAAATGTTTCTGATAGGCATGTATGTGGGTTCCATTCAGCTTTTTTTAACTATTGTGACATGTAACTGCAATTGTATGTTCTTCTTGTAAATGTCAGGGTCACATATGTCCATGAATTTAACCTGTGTTCCTTAGGTGACAGTAAGTTAATGAGAAATTCATAATTTCTAGACAATCTGTGATATGAGATTGTGGGATTTAACCTTTGCTTATCTGTTTCTGGGATTTGGTTCCATCGCTTTTACTTCCCGTCTCTTTTGCACCTGGTATGTCATTTTCTGTTATTTCTGTTTCTGAAGCTCTGCTATTTAAGTGCAAGATACACTTTGTACCTTTCAATTTCCTGTGTGAGCATTCATCTTTCTCACCAGTTTCTCCCAGTTTGTTCCTCACATTACAGTTGCCTGTACATGTTTGTTATTTTACCAAAGCTTTCAATGTCTGTTTTCTAACTAAGTTCATCCTTGTTATCTTCAGAAAACTTTTCCTGACTTTTATATTTATATTGTGTAGAGAATGGTTTCATTCAGTACTACTTTGTGTTGTAGATTTCACATTGTGACTGCCTGTCTATGTCAAGAGAATCTAGGTTCAGACTGTATCTGTCAGTGTCCTCTAATTCATGCCTCTGGGCCCACTTAGCTTAATACCTCAAAGTTTTGGGAAAGAAGAGTGATCCAGTTACATAGCTCATCTTTGATCTTATTACACTACATGTATCTTTTTTTTTTGCAACATGAGTTTTCTAAAATCTGTACACATCAAAGCTCTTATTTGGCAGTCTGCTCTATACCATAGGGTTGTAGGCATGTTTGTTATCTACTG
Organism: Carcharhinus amblyrhynchos; assembly: GCF_965287045.1. NCBI lineage: Eukaryota > Metazoa > Chordata > Chondrichthyes > Carcharhiniformes > Carcharhinidae > Carcharhinus > Carcharhinus amblyrhynchos. The sequence goes on from NC_137330.1 coordinate 4,616,557, forward strand.
TAGCTACCAATATATGCTTTCAGTCCAAATTTATCTTATTTTGAGAAGCGTGCTATTTCTGTTTGTATATTTATGTTGTGCAAATACTCGTTTTATTCTCCATTTTGTTGTCTGTTTTTGGAGTTTAGCATTGTGACTGCCTGTCTATGTCATGGGAATCTGGGTTCAGTCTGTATCTGTCAATCTGCTCTCTCTGTGATATTATGTCATTCTGTGTATTTTTCTCATTATAACATCACTGTCAATTGCCAGTATAGATTTTATTATTAGTTTTTTGCTGATCATTTTCTGCTATGAGATCTAGTTTTCTCCCTCCATCCTTCTGATTCATGCCAAAGGCCCACTTAGCTTTCTACCTCAGTTATGTGGGAAAGAAGATTGATTTAGCCATGTAGCTCATCTTTGATCTCATTACAATACATGTGTCATTTTTTTGCAATACATAAGTCTTTTTTTTAATCTGTACATACCAAAGCTTTTATTTTGCAGAAGACAATGTATTTGTTTCTCTATCTGTCACTTCTTAACATTGAAAATAAGTTCTGAACTGTGTGTAAAAGTTTGGTTGTGTTGAAGTGATTCCTTTGTCCATTTATTACAAATCAGCTCCTGATATGTAATTGTGATTTTGGCACTTCTGTCAGTTTCTGATAATTGCGTACTAAGGTTTCATTGTCCCTGTGCATTTCTGGTGTCAAGAACCTTGTTTGTACATGATTTGTTTTCTTTTGCTCTCTTTCTCAGTCAGTTTCTGAATTATTCTGTATCTGTCAATAACTGATATACGGATTTGATATTAGTCAGCATGGCAGTTTTTGCTAAATGTTTAAGTAGCTAGGATCAAGGATATCTTGGAGCAGCTGCACGACATTCTGTAGGGAGAGGGCAAACAATCAGTGGTTGTAGTATACATTGGTACAAATGATATAGGTTAAAAAAAAGAGATGAGGTCCTAAAAGCACAAAGGAGCTAGGAAGTAAGTTAGGAAAACGGGCGTCAAAGGAAGCTATGAGAGAGCAAGCTATCCCAGATCTGGTCCTGTGTAATAGGAGAGGAATAATTAATGATCTTACAGTTATGCATTCTTTCAGAAGAAGCAATCTCAGTATGGTTGAATTTAAAATACAGACGGAGCGTGAGAAGGTAAAATCCAATGCCAGTGTTTTGTGCTTAAACAAAGGAGACTGCAATGTTATGAGGGAGCGGTTGGTTAAGTTAGAATGGGAGAAAAAACTTTATGGTGGGACAATTGAAGAACAGTGGAGGACTTTCAAAGGGATTTTTCACAGCGCTCAGCAAAAGTATATACCTGTGATAAGGAAGAACTGTCAAAAAAGAGATAATCAGCCATGGATATCTAAGGAAATAGAGGGTATCAAATTGAAGAAAATGCATACAAAGTGGGAAAGATTAGTGAGAAACTAGAGGATTGGGAAATCTTTAAAGGTCAACAGACAGCCATGAGAAAAGCTATAAAGAAAAGTAAGATGGATTATGAGAGTAAACTGGCTTAGAATATAAATGATGTGGTGATGCCGGCATTGGACTGGGATAAACACAGTAAGAAGTCTCACAACACCCAGTTAAAGTCCAACAGATTTATTTGGTAGCAAAAGCCACTAACTTTTGGGCCTTTGACCCTCCATTCTCCACTCACCTGACGAAGTGTCAGAGGCCCGAAAGTTAGTGGCTTTTGCTACCAAATAAACCTGTTGGACTTTAACCTGGTGTTGTGAGACTTCTTACTCAGAATATAAAAACATATAGCAAAAGTTTCTACAATATATAAAATGAAAAAGAGTAGCTAAAGTAAACATTTGTCCTTTAGAGAGTGAGAAGAAGGATCTAATAACTGGAAATGAGAAAATGGCTGAGATATTGAACAGGTATTTTATGTCGATCATCACAGTGGAAGACACAATTAACATGCCAAAAATTGATGACAGGTAGGCTATGGCAGGTGAGGACCTAGAAACTACCATTATCATGAAAGAGATAGTGTTGGGCAAGTTAATGGGGCTAAAGGTAGACAAGTCACCTGGCCCTGATGGAATGCATCACAAGCTACAAAAAGAGATGGTGGGGGAAATCGCAAATGCACTAGTGGTAATTTACCAAAATTCGCTGGACTCTGGGGTGGTTCCTGCAGATTGGAAAATAACAAATGTGACATCGCTACTTTAAAAAAGGAGACAGATTAAAAGTGGGAACTATCGGCCAGTTAGTTTAACTTCTATAGTAGGGAAAATGCTTGAATCTATCATCAAGGAAGAAATAGTGAGGCATTTGGATATAAGTTGTCCCATTGGTAACAAGCAGCATGGCTTCATGAAGGGTAAGTTGTGTTTTACTAATTTGGTGGAATTTTTTGAGAACATCACATCCACAAGTTCCCCTGTCCCTGTGCATGTAGTGTTTCTGGATTTCCAGAAGGCAATTGACAAGGTGCCACAACAAAGACTGCCATATAAGATAAAGGTGTACAGTGTTACAGGTAATGTATTAGCATGGACAGATGATTGCTTAACTAACAGAAAGCAAAGAATGGGGGTAAATTGGTGTTTTTTTTTGGTTGGTGATCAGTGACTCATGGTGTGTCTCAGTGATCAGTGTTGGGACCCAATTGTTTACAATTTACATAGATGGTTAGTAGTTGGGGGCCAAGTGTAGTGTGTCAAAATTCGCAGATGACAATAAGATGAGTGGCACAACAAAGTGTGCAGAGGACCCTGAAAGTCCATAAAAGGATACAGATAGTCTAAGTGAATGGGCGAGTGTCTGGCAGTTGGAATACAGTGTCAGTAAATGTGAGGTCATCCATTTTGGTAGGAATATCAACAAAATGGACTATTATTTACGAAGTGAAAAATTGCAGCATGCTATTGTGCAGAGGGACCTTGTGCAAGAATCACAAGGAGTTGGTTTGTGGGTGCAGCTAATTAAGAAGGCAAATGGAATTTTGTCCTTCATTGCTTGCCTTAAGGCAAGGATAGCTGAATTTGTGAACTGTAAAGGAATTAAGGCTTATGAATAGTGGGCGGATAAGTGGAGCTGGGTCCACAAAAAGATCAGCCATGATCTTATTGAATGGCAGAGCATGCTTGAGGGGCCAGATGGCCTACTCCTGCTCCTAGTTCTTATGAATATCAATGAATCACTGGCTCTGTGGCAGGTGAGCATGTTTTAACATCTATTAATTATTTTGCATGTGTTACCTTCATTCTGCATCTAATAGTAAATATAAGATTGTATGCATACGTGTGTGTGGTGCACTTGTCAGCGAGTTTGCACCCTGAAATCTGTTAGATATTGTTGGTGCATGGACATTTTACTTTAACTCAGTATTCAATCTGTGACATCATGTTTATCAGCAATCATCAGTTTATTACATGGTGGTGTGGCTCTATTCCGTACCTAGGAAATTTTGAATAAAATATGTCTGTTCAATATTTTGCACAAGTGCCTTGGCAAAACAATGAATTGTCAGCTTCTGGTATGTGACTGTGTGTTGTCCATTTTAACTTAAACTGGAAAGTTTTCATAACTTTGTTTTAAAATAAAGACTGACATGGTCGGCTGCAACGTTGGCACGTTTCTACTGCTTTGTTGTTGCTGTTCAGGAAGAAGTGATTTCATTCCACATCACTCTGTCTCTAATATCTATCCATGGGTTTTACATGACTGCCTGTCTTCATTATGGGAAACTGGGTTTATTCTCCAATGGGTTATGTTTCCTATGTGAGGGATGTTGAACAAGTTTCAGTATAACTTTGTTTTTGCTGTGATCTGGTATTATGACCATTAATGAAAATAATGATCTGGCACATGGTGTATAACTGAAATTGAAACAATATGAAAATTAAAGATAAAGTTTGAGATCTTTGCAGTGGAATTCAAGGTGTTGTTTTATGAGATCTTACAAAGGTACAATCCTTGTATTAATACTGAACATTCCAATCAGCTACAGCAACGAATATTTCATTTCTAGCTGAAGATCTACACTTGTGAGGTGATTGGACTACTGTCCAATGTGTTTTGAGGAAAGATTCCTTCACCCGGAGGGTGGTGGGTGTCTGGGCTGCACTGCCTGTAAGGGTAGTAGAGACTGGAAAGATCAAACTTTAAAATGTACATGGATGAACATGTACATTCATACATACATATAACAGTCAAGATTTTGGGCCAAATGATTTGGTTTAACATTTTCTGTAAGAGCAAATTATGCGAGATTCTTGTAGCTTTAGTTTTCTCATCCAGGCTCAATGGGCCAAAAAGCCTCTGGTGTACTGTCTGACTATGTGATAATGCTTGGGGCTTTGAATTGACACTCAACTGCCCTGTGACACTGAGCAGGAGTGAACTGGGGAAGTTTTTTTTCCCCCACTTGCATTTAATTGTATGATTGTTGGATTGAATATGTTTACCCAGAACTTCAGATCAATGAAATTCTGATGATTTCTGTTCACTGTAACAGTGGAACTGACATTCCGCAGATGCGTCTGCATTGTAGAATTAATATTGCAGTTGGCAATTAGGAGACAGGGGAACTTATTCTTTTCAAATTAATCTGCACCTTGGAGGAAGAAACTATCTATCTTGTAACTCAAGCTCAGCCTATATCATGAAAGAGTCAAATACATTTTTCAATTGATAATCAGTAAGAAAAACGTGTTCTACATCTCATAACCAAAACAGCACGTTTCTGATTTCACTCCCCCACACACAGCTCAATCCATCCGGTATTTTTTGGTGCTTTGATAACACTTGACAACATTTAGAATCTATCCACACCAGTAGCGCTCAGAGGATGTCACTACCTGGGGTAACAGGGAGATTTCCTCAGATCTGGTTAAAATTTCCCATTGTACTCACCATTTCCTGAAACTACAGCTGCTGCTAACCCTTTTTTTTTTCTCTTTTCTCAGTTGAATGAGCTGGTGCCTCCGATCCGTGTCAGTTACAGGATTGTTCCCATCATCACTGTCCCGCCTGTTTTCCCCCATTCACTGGACAATGTCAACAAACAAGCTGAAACAGGAGCTGAACCAGGATTATATATCACAGGTTTGAGCAGAGAAAAGCCCGGTCATTTTCACTAGCAGCTTATTCACCTTGTGACTCCCTCAGCAGTGTCTCACACAGTCCCAGGAACTCCTCTCCATTCCCCCCGGCTCACTCACTCCAATCCCGGAACAGGTTCCTGCTCCGCTCTGCCTCTTACAAACAGCTCCCGAATCTCCCTGAACTTCCCCCGAGTCAGTGAGGATCTCTGAGCCCCTCTGTGTCCACACTCCCCAATGGATGTGCTGCTGGGATGTGAACGCTGTTCCCTCGCTGACCTGGGCGCTGACATTTCCATTTCAGTCAGTTTCAAACAAAGGATTTCCGCTCACTGAGGAAATGGGCGGGGCCAGGGGAGGGCATGCGCTATTGTAATCCCAGCCAATCACGTTGAGAGCAAGGCTGCGCCGCGCATGCCTTTCTCTCTACAGTCATTCAGAAAATAATCCAATTTCAGACTCTAAATCTAAGATCAGACTTATTGTTCAGTAGTAACATTCTTAACTCGTCTGGAAGAGGCGTTGTCAGGCTTGGAGTAGGAGCTGGGGTTGAAATGGGATCAGACAGTTCGGCTCGTTATAGAAAGGATTGTACTGAGGCGGGAATATTACTGACCAGTCTGGATTGAATAGACCCGGGTTTCTTCTAGCTTGTATATGATATTCCAGTTTGTACTTTTTGTTTCGCGCGCTCTTTTCGCTTCTATTTGAATTTGAATCTAAAATGTCGGCTCCAGCAGGCAGGAGGAGGAGCTGCATAATGGCCATGGCGGCGTCAGGCGGATCTCGGGCTTGATCTACAAGGAGACCCGCTGAATCTTTTTTTCCGGATGCACTCACCTACACACTCATTTGGCTCATCGTATCTCTGTAGGCCAACGAGCACCTGACTATTCTGATCCCATATCCCAGCACCCTGAGTCTGGTGTGTTATAGCATTCTGACTGTTCATCTAAAGTGCCACCCTTTCAGGCAGAGTTCCAGATTCCCACCAGTCTTTGGGTGAAAAAAAAAGTTTTCATCAAATCCCCTTTAATTCTCCTGCCCCGAACCTTAAATCTGTGCTCACTGATTAATGTCCCTGCCATTAAGGAGAAGCGTTCATTCCCAGCAATCATTTCTCTTCGCTAAAGAAAACAATCCCAGCGTCATGAGCCTCAACAATTGAAACGCTCCAACTCAGGCAACATCATGGTGAATCTCCTCCGCACCGTCTCTTTACCACACGATAGGAAGGATATAATTGTACAATCAGAACTGCACACAATACTCTAGTTGTGACTTAACCAGCGATTTCTACATCATAACCTCACTGTTTTTGTATTCTATGCCTTGGCTAATAAAGAAAGTGGGAGAACTCCCACTTACCCGATGAAGGAGCAGCTTTCCGAAAGCTGGTACTGTTTGCTATCAAATAAACCTGTTGGATTTTAACCTGGTGTTGTGAGACTTCTTACTGTGTTTACTCCAGTCCAACGTCGGCATCTCCACATCTTAGCTAATAAAGGCAGAAATCCGACATTTCATCTTAACCATTTCATCTTGTGCTCATAGAGCACAAAAACGGGGCCTTCGATCCCCATGTCTATGCTGAATAATGTATACTTATGTGGAAGCTGTTCATCTTTCCGTCATGAGGGCATTTTGCAAGAAAACCGGTGTCAGGAGAACACTAATTTATACACACGGTATGAATTGCTGCTTTCCCTCTATACTAATGTTCCTGTGACGTGTTCTGGCGAGTATATGATGGGAAGTTTCAACCTGCCTCTTTCAGCCGCACTCAGTTGTAATGTTTACACGATTCATTCCATGTCAGACATTTTTTTGGGGCGAAAGACCAAACTGAAAATGACAAAAGCGCAATGGAATTCAACTTCAACTCTGAGCGCTCAGTCCAATTTCAGTACTTTAGCTCTATCTGCACAGGGACAATATCAGGAGTTGAACAAATCGTGGTCTCTGCCTTCAATAATCCATTATTTGCATAGCCCGTGGCGGTCGGTACCATCGTAGCTTGAGGCGGGTGGGGGGGGGGGTGCGTGAGGAAGTAGTGGTAGAGTAATTAAAGTTTGTTTATTATTACATTGAGTAGGCTTACATTAACACTGCAAAGAGTTGTTGTGAAAATTCCCTAGTCAACACATTCCGGCACCTATTCGGTACAGTGAGGGAGGGGGAATTAGCATGGCCACTGCACCTAATCATCATGTATTTCGAACAATGGGACGAAACCGGAGAACATGAAGGAAACCCACGCTGACAATGGGCGAATGTGCAGATACAGTGAGCCAAGCCAGGAATGGAATCTGGGTCCCTGGCCCTGAGAGGCAGCAGTGTTGACCACCGTGCTGCCGCATCACGTTGGCATGGTTGCCTCAAAGCACCAAGGAACCAGGTTCAATTCTGGTCTTGGGTGACCATGTGAATTTGCATTTTCTCCCTTTTTCGGCTCCTATTTCCTCCCACAGTCCAAAGATGTGCAGGTCAGGTTGATTGGCAAAGACCCTCACTGTCCCAAATATGTGTAACCCCGTTAAAGCACCAAAAAGTTCAATTTGACAAATGCACATTCTTTGAATTGTGTTGAAGTATAAAACTTGTTGGACTGAAATTAAGGAAATATAAAGAAGGCTTTTTTAAACTGTTGTCGTGATTGGGAATGTTTTCTCAGATTATATGAAAAGGATGTTTTTGAAATATATATTAAAAAATACACGTTAGTACTCCCAAGATGTGTAGGGGGATAGCAGGGTAAATACGTAGGGTTACAGCAGGGTAAATACGTAGGGTTACATTCTGTCAAAGTCTCAGACTCCCCACAGGAGGCCATACGGCCCATCGAGCCTGCACAACAATCCCGCCCCGTGTCCCCATGTATTTACCCTGTTAACCCCCCCACCCCCGCGTCCCCATGTATTTACCCTGTTAACCCCCCCCACCCCCGCGTCCCCATGTATTTACCCTGTTAACCCCCCCCACCCCCGCGTCCCCATGTATTTACCCTGTTAACCCCCCCCCCCCACCCCCGCGTCCCCATGTATTTACCGTTAGCCCCCGCCCCGCGTCCCCATGTATTTACCGTTCGCCCCCGCCCCGCGTCCCCATGTATTTACCGTTCGCCCCCGCCCCGCGTCCCCATGTATTTACCGTTAGCCCCCGCCCATCTTTGGTCGTTGTGGAATGGATGTGCAGAATAGCCTCTTTCACAGTATGATTCTATGTGTAACTTGCAAACTAATGGCACTCAAGCAAGGCGTATTGCTGGAAAATGGGGTTAGAATGCGTAGCTGCTGAAAGGCCCGCGTAGCTATGACAGCCAAAAGGGATTCATTTGGCTACGTAAAACTGGATGAAAGAGAGGTGGCAGTGGGGTAGTGCAATACACAAGCATATGATAATACTCTGAAGAACGCTTTGTTTCGAATCCCACCACGCAGAATAGGACAGGACAATTAAATTTAATACACTTTGTGAAGCTGCCCTTCTAACGCACAAGAATCCCTACCTACACCTAGAGATGCTCATCCAGACCGCGGGCGGGCACCTGAATGAAGCTCATATGCCCAGACTCGTCCTACTATTAAATAATCAATCTCATTCTATAACTTGAAAATCGGATTTAGTTAGCACAAACACCAGCCACACTAGAACCGAACTCTTATCTCACGGCGCATCGTTGCTCTTTTGGGTATATTTGGTGGCTCTGAAAAGAGCCTTTGTTGGTTGGTTTAGTCTTCAAAGGCCAGAAGTGGGTTCCGGTAAGTTTAGGCGCGCTCCCCGCGGATGCGGCGGGCCAGCTGGATGTCTTTGGGCATGATGGTGACTCGCTTGGCGTGGATGGCGCACAGATTGGTGTCCTCAAAGAGCCCCACCAGGTAAGCCTCGCTGGCCTCCTGCAAGGCCATGACGGCCGAGCTCTGGAAGCGCAGGTCGGTCTTGAAGTCCTGAGCAATCTCCCGCACCAAGCGCTGGAAGGGCAGCTTGCGGATCAGCAGCTCAGTGGATTTCTGGTAGCGGCGGATCTCCCGCAGAGCCACAGTGCCGGGCCGGTAGCGGTGAGGCTTCTTCACTCCGCCCGTGGCTGGAGCGCTCTTGCGGGCAGCTTTAGTAGCCAGCTGCTTGCGGGGAGCTTTCCCGCCGGTTGACTTGCGCGCTGTCTGCTTGGTTCGGGCCATCTCTTCAAACGCAGTAACTCGGAATGTCAGAGCGGCTTCCAGCCTCCCTTTTTCAACCGGCTGAAGCACCGCCCACCGCCACTGATTGGCTCCCGCTACAGCCCCTATCCAATCACCCTCATAGCAACCACAGGCTGCCAGCTCTGATTGGCTGAGCTCGGATGGCCGCTGATTTTCAAAATTCACCGCCAAAAAAGACCGCCAAGTTCAGTGTAAATCAAACCGTATTGGTCAAAGCAAACCCTTTCCAATGTGTTTTTAAATATATATATATCTACATATTATACAAATGTATATATCACTACATTTTATGTATTGTACACATAATACATATATTTCAATTTAGGCATATACAATTTAGATAATGCATACGTTAAAATGTATATTATACATAAATGCGCACAATAAATGTATATATAATATTTATATACATATAAAATTATATCGTAATATATGTGAAGCAATAGTGCGATTGTTCGCAATAGAATGTAAAAACAATTTCTGGGTATGTTGAGTTGTCCCAGCATTATGTTTTTATTATATACACAGATTTCTAATATTGGTAAAGGCACATTGATAGCTGTTCAAATTTGTCAGAAACTGTGGAGTTTAGTTTGCTTCACTACAATATCTGGCACTCTGCGCTGTCTCACTGCACAAGAAATGCATGGTTAATTTAACATGGAGACTTAACATTTCATTCTCTAGTGCATACTGTTCCACACTACCACATCCCTCTGCAGTAGGAGGGACGGCATTTAGTGTTACTTTTTGTTGGAAATACATGTTTATTAAATAAATATCTAACAAAATACAAAATATTGAAAGTGTGCATTATGCATAGTATCCATTCTGCCCAACAGAATCTCTTTACGGAATCAACGGGCACTCAATGTTACATCTCCCCGTTCGAAATGAGGATTCCTTTTCCGCGGCTTTCATCTGGGATCACTTCACAAAATGCAAAACGCCACACTTGGACACAGCGCACATAGCGCTAATCTCACGTAACCATCTCGTATTAACGTTGACATCTCCTGGCCCTCCTCACCCTAATTCTAAGACAAATGTGCTCTAAAGCTCATTATAAGTGTACGTGTCAACACATTAAAGGCGCACAGCGTTTAAAAAGTAGTGCGCAACCCCAGCAATGTTTCTTTGAAAATAAAATGTAGCTATTCCAGGCCCCCGAAGCAAACATGGAAATTAGGAACATGATATTAGGCCCTTTGGGCATGCGCTATCTTTTGTCCCATTGCATCTGTGCAGACCATCAAACGTCTCGTCTATTCTAACCCCATTTCCCAGCACTTGGTGAGTAGCCATGGATGCAATGGCGTTACATCGCTAAACGCTTCTTTAGAAAAAAATACATTTATTAAAAGCCGTTTAAACATTTATTACCACCTAAGTGCATGAACAATTAACCAGGCTGAGGCTCTTTTGGAAGATGTGGTGGCTCTTAAAAGAGCCTTTGGTTTCAGAGTTTTAACTTTTTGCAACAGGTTGCGGGGGTCACTTCACTTTTTGGCCACTTTCTTGGTCTTCGAGGTTTTCGCCTTGGCTTTAACAGGTTTCGCTGCCACGGGCTTGCCCTTCTTGGGGACAGCCTTTTTGGGAGCGGAGGCAGCCTTCTTAACGAGGGGTTTTTTGGTCACTTTCTTGACAGATTTTTTGACGGGAGTTTTCTTGACGGATTTCTTGGCTGGAGCTTTCTTGACTGACTTCTTGGCGGGAGATTTCTTGACTGACCTCTTCGTGGGTTTTTTGGTGGATACCGGTTTCTTGGCGATGGTTTTCTTAGCCGCCGGTTTTTTCGCCTTCTTGGTCTTTGTTGCCTGCTTGGCAAGTTTCAAGGAGCCGGAGGCGCCTTTGCCCGTGGTTTGCAGCAAGACACCTTTCTCCACGCTCCTCTTGATGGCCAGCCTGATGCGGCCACGGTTCTTTCCCACGTCCAGCCCGCTTACGGCCAGCGCCTTTCTGATGGCCACCACGGAGACCCCCCGACGCTCGGTGCCGGCCGCGACCAATTTGACGATCTGCTCGCTGAGTTTGGGACCGGTGGACTTGGAGCGGGCGGACGCCGCCTTCTTCTTCTTCTTGGGGCTCTTGGCTGGAGCGGCGGGAGCGGCTGCCGGAGCTGTCTCGATTGCTGCAGCGTCTGCCATAGCTGGATCTGTGTCCGAAAACTATCTCGAATTCAGAGAGAGTTAAATCTGGAATGAAGCGAGAGGCGGCAGCACAGAGCAAGTTAAAGACATGGAGCGGACGTGAACGGTGACTGGCAGCTCTCAGCTTCAGAGCTGCCTCCATGTCTGTGTTTCTCTCCCACGTAAACCCCCCGATACCCACCTAATTCGAATTCCCGAAAACATCAGTAGTGGTCCCCCATGTGCCTAAGACTGGATCCTTTATCGTGATAAAAAATCCCACCGGATTTAAGCCAGCATTGGCGAGTTAAACCTCTCCAAATGTTGCACAGAGCTATCTGTCTGACTAGCTCCGCCGACAAGTCCTCTTCCTTTTGCTCCAAATCGTCAGCAAGACGCCAGGCTTTACCCCCAGTTCCCAGCCGGACTTCCGACAGGACATCACTGCTCTGCTTCTGCCGGGGATTCAGATCATTAGGTTGAAAAGTGGCCGAGAAATGCTCCAATGAAGCCGGATACACAAGCACAGGGAGAGTAGAACCCGCCCGCGTCTACTCTTAAAGAGTTTCCGGGAGCTGGATCTTCCCTCTTCCCAGTCTGACTTGGGGAGTTCTTGCTCTTGGTACCTTTGCCGTTTATGTTTTAGACAATCATGGAGTTTTACAGCATAGAAAGAGGCCATTCTGCCCTTCATGTCAGTGCCGGCCACCTATCTATTGTAATCCCATTTCCAAGCACTTGCTCCATAGTTTTGTATGCGATGGCATTTCAAATGTTTCTCCAAATTCTGAAATGTTGTGAGGGTTTCCGCCTCCAGTAGCCTCCCAGGCAGCGGCTTCAATATTCCCACCACGCTCTGGGAGATTTAAAAAAAAATCCCGTCAAATCCCCTCTAAATCCGTTGCCCTTTATCTTAAATGTTTGCGCCTTTTATATTCAACCTGGACTAATGGGAAAATGTTCTTCCTAGCTACCTGATAATTTTGTTCACTTCGATCATCCCCCACCCCCCAGCGACAGAACACACTTTCGACTGTGTCTGCCAGATCTAGCTTTCAGATTGTTCACAGGAAGAATGGGATGACCTGTTAATCGCGCTGACCTCGACATTACAACCAATTTTCCCATTTAATCCTACAGTGCAGATGGAAGCCATTTGTCCCATCAAGTATGCAATGACTCAGAGAGCAAATTATGCAGGCTGTATCCCGGTATCACCACATACTAACTCGACTAATTTCCACTAACCTACACATCTTGGGACACTAAGGGGTAAATTAGCACGGCCAATCCAACTAACATGCACAAATTTGGCACGTGGAAGGAAACCAGAACACCCAGAGGTAACTAGTGCAGACACAGGGAGAACGTGCAAACTGTTCAGATCAAACTCGCAAGGCTGGAGAACAGAAGGACTGGAGAATCAGCATACTTGTAAATTTCCATTCTCCAGGAGAAGGGTTTGGAACTACCTCACACTCATCTGGAGTAATTAACATCTGATCCGAGTCGCTGTCACTCATTCACTTGGGAACATTAAACTGATATCTTGCAAGGCATTGGTAATGGGAGAATGAGGTGCAAACATGGAAAGAGAGAAGGAACAGTTTGAGAGAAAGAGAGAGATTTTGATGCCGTGAGATTGGGAAGCAGAGAGAGGATATTGAGGAAGAACGAAAGGCAGAGAAAGAGAGAGAGGGGGAAAAATAGAGAAAAAAATAGGGGTAGGAGAAAGTGAGGCAGAGAGGAGAGTGAGGGGTAGAAACAAAAACAAACAGATCGAGAAAGAGAGACAGGCACACACTAAAAGAGGAAAAAAGGGGGGAGCAGTAAGAGAGGAAGATAGAGGCGGAAAGAAAGGCAGGAGGACGAAGTGAGAAACCGTGAAAGAAGGAGAAGACAGACAAAGAGTGAGAGATGGAGGGAGACAGAAATAAAGGCAGAAAGAGAGACAGAGTGAGTGAGGGAGAAAGTATAATGAAGAGCGAGAGAGACACACAGAGAAAGTCTATCACAGACGCAGCCACAGTGTCATGTTTAGGATCAGTGAGGGATGAATGTTGTTCCTCTTCTTTCTGCTCTTCAACTTCATTGTTACAGAGATAAATAAATAAATCACAAAATTGTTTAGCACTTTGTTCAAAAATGGATCATCCACTATCGCCGCACTCAAAGACAGTGCTATGCAGTGAACTAGTGGAACACTTTCTACCCGTTGTACAGGACTGCGGCAACACAGTCCATGACTCTTCCGGCTTCATTCAGAGAGGTTAGTTGTTTCACTCGGATTAAATCTAGCAGCCGCTATCAGGGATCATCACCAAATCGCCAACATTTTAGTCTTCACATTTCAGCCGGACAGATCTGGCCTGCTTTATTTTCAGATCACAAACACAGACCTGTTGTTTAAGTTTTAAGTTCATTTTGTTATTGTCACAAGCATTAGTATGCAGTCAAAAATATTCTTTCTTGCATGACGAAGAAACATGCAAACTCCACACAGACAGTGACTCATGGCTGCAATTGAACCCCGTTCAATGGCGCTGAGAGGCAACATTGTCCTCCATTATGCCTGCGTGTTTGTACAGGATATTTGAGAGCGATTCTGATTCTGCATTATGGACTGATTGCCTTTGCTGACAGTCCTGCAAATCGATTTAAGCCGATAAGTGACGTTGCGGGCGCTATGCAAATTCAGTTGCTTGTTGCTGTTGGGTTCCCTTGGGTCCCGCGGCTGCGTGCTAATTCCCTACCTGTACACTGTCAGAAAGGGCGCATGCGCCTTTACTGCCCTTCCCCCTGTGCCAGTACATTGTGTTTTGCTCTTGTGCTGGGCCGTGTGCGGATAGTTCAAAGTATCAGAGAGACAAAGGCCGGGAATTAAAGCAGCTCCAGTGAAGAACAGCAAATCGCCTGTTGCCCAGTTGCAGCATAGCATTTGACTGATGAAACCCGCGGAACACAAGCTGGCCGGGGAGGCACAGAGGAGCCTGAACTGGACCCGGAAGCTGCAGAAAGTGAGGAGGAAAGCGGGCAGTCCACTGCTCGTATCAGTGCATACCTTACAAGGTAACAGAGATAGTAGATGTTCCTTCAAAGGATGGTTTGCATCTTACTTCCTCATTAAAAGCAGAAAATGTTGCGTGAACTCAGAGAGAGAAAAACATGGCCGGAATTCTCCGGCTTCGCCGCAACTGAGATTTTCCGGTTTCGCTGTATTTAACGGTTCTCCGTTTTCACTGGCAACGATAGCGGAACGTGTGACACTAGAGAATTCCGGCTAAAATTTCCAATCTGCCGGACCATCCCTCCCCGGTCCCTACAGGAAACTGGGCTGCATTCTACAAACTCGACCGCAACTAGAATTTTCCGGTCCCGCTGCATTTAGAGCCAACTCTCCGTTCCCACTGGCAGCAGACTGAGAGAATTCATTCCGGCTAAAGCAGTCCGTCTGACCCACCGTATACAAACAACACTCAGAATTTGTAATTTAGATTTCCAAATCCGTACTATTTTGCCTTGTGAGCCACAGAATGCTTACAATACAAAAGGAGGTCGCCTCCGACGCTGCATCCTCCCCCCCTCATCCACCTCCAGGCCCTATCCCCCTAACTCCACGTATTTAGCACTTTAATCACCCTAAATTACATGTTTTGGGTCATTTTAGCAATCCGCCTGAAATGCACATCTTTTAGACTAGAGAAAGAAAAAGAGGGATTAGAGCACCGAAAGGAAACCCATGCAAACACCGGGAGAATATGCAAACTCCATAAAGTCGCCCGAAGCCGGAATTGAACCGGGGTCCCTGTATTGAGAGACTGTCGTGCTAATTACTGTGCCACCGTATTTGAATTTAGTCGTGTTTGTTGTTAGATATGCAGTTTTCCAAATGTTGATAAAGTCATAAAGGTTTACAGCATGGAAACAGGCCCTTCGGCCCAAATTATCCATACCGCATTTTTTAAATCCCTAATCTAATACCAACTGCCCGCATTTGGCCCATATCCGTCTATACCTATTTTACCCATGTAACTGTCTAAATGCTTTTTAAAGACAACATTGCACTACCTCTGGCAGCTTGTTTTGGAGAATCACCACCCTCCGTGTGGAAAAAAAATGCCCCTCTGGACACTTTTGTATCTTTCCCATCTCACCTTAAACATATGCCCTCTAGTTTTAAACTGCCCTACCTTTGGGAAAAGATATTGACTACCTAGCTGATATATGCTCCTCATTGTTTTATAGACCTCTATAAGGTCACGCATCAGCCTTCTACACTCCAGAGAAAAGAAGTCCCAATCTATTCAGCCTCTCCTTATAAGTCAAACTTCAGGTTCGGAGAGCATGCTAGTAAATCTTTTCTGCACTCTTTCTAGTTTAATTTCCTTTCTATATTAGTTTAGTTTCCTTTCTATATTAGGGTGACCAGAACTGTACACAGTATTCCAAGTGTGGCCTTACCAATGTCTTGTACAACTTCAACAAGATGTCTCCTTCCTGTATTCAATGTTCTGACCAATGAAACTAAGCATGTTGAATGCCTTCTTCGCCACTCTGTCCACCTGTGACTCCACTTTCAAAGAGTTATGAGCATGTACTCCTAGATCTTTTTGTTCTCTAAGTCTGCCCAGTATCCTTCCATTAACTGAGTAAGTCCTGCCCTGTTCAGTCTTCCAAAATGCATCACTTTGCATTTATCTAAATGAAACTCCATCTGCCATTTGTCAGCCCACTAGCCCAATTGATCAAGATCCCGTTGCAATCGGAGATAATTTTCTTCACTATCCACTATGCCATCAATCTTGGTGTTATCTGCAAACTTATTAACCATGCCTGCTATATTCTCATCCAAATCATTAATATAAATGATAAATAACAGTGGATCCAGCACTTGAGGTATACTGCTGGTCACAGGCCTCCAGTTTGAAAAATAACCCTCTACAGCCACCTCCTGGCTTCTGTCAAGAAGCCAATTTTGTATCCATTTAGTACCTTACCCTGGATCCTGTGAGATTTAACCTCATGCAACAATCTACCATGCGGTACCTTGTTAAAAGTCTTGCTAAAGTCCATGTAGACTGCATCAACTGATTAGCCCTCATCTACCTTTTTTGGTTACTCCTTTGAAAAATTCAATCAAATTTGTGAGACATGATTTTCCACTCAAAGCCATGCTTGTCCCAAATTAGTCCTTGCATCTCTAAATGCCTGTAGATCCTGTCTCTCAAAGTTCCTTCCAACAACTTGCCCACCACCGATGTGAGGTTCGCTGGCTGTTGTTCCCAGCCCTTTTTAAACAGAGGCACAATATATGCCACCCTCCAATTTTCAGGCACCTCATCCATGACTATCAATGATTCAAATATTTCTGCTAGCGTACCTGTAATTTACTTCCTAGCCTCAAATAATGTTCTGGGATACACTTCATCAGGTCCTGGAGATTTATCTACCTTGATGCACTTTAAAATTTCCAGCACCTCTTTCTCTGTAATATGAACATGACTCAAGACATCCCTTGTTACTCTTTTGCCCTTTATGCATTTGTCGAAGCTCATTGGATTCTTTTTTGCCTTATCTGCCAAAACAATCTCATGTCCCCTTTTATGCCCACCTGATTTCTCTTTTAACTCTACTCCTACACCTCTGTACTCTTCAAGGGATCCCAGCTTCCTGAGTGCAGAGGAGGTTTACTAGGCTGATGCTGGAGTTGAGGGGGTTGAGGAGGAGAGGCTGAATAAATTAGGCTTGTACTCGTTAGAGTTTAGAAGAATGAGGGGAGATCTCATTGAGACGTATAAGATGATGAATGGGATGGATAGGATAGAGGTGGAGAGACTCTTCCCGCTCAGAAAGGATAGTAGGACTAGGGGGCACAGCCTCAAGATAAAGGGGGGGGCGGTTTAGAACGGAGTTGAGGAGGAACTTCTTCACTCAAAGGGTGGTGAATCTCTGGAATTCTCTGCCCGTTGAAGTGGTGGAGGCTGCCTCGCTAAATATTTTTAAGAAGCGGGTTGATGGGTTTTTGATAAGAGAGGGGATTAAGGGTTATGGGGAGAGGGCGGGAAAGTGGAACTGAGCCACGACAGATCAGCCATGATCTTATTGATTGGCGGGGCAGGCTCGAAGGGCTAGATGGCCTACTCCTGCTCCTATTTCTTATGTTCTTATGACTCTATGATTCCATGTCTAGACTATCAGTAATTGTCATTAAAAACACATCTGGTTCACTCATGTACTTTGGTGTCTATACGTGATGCCAGACCCCCAGCAATTTTATTGAATCTTGATACCAAGACCAGGCCTGCTGAGAGCCAAAATACGCTAGTACCCATCAACTGTGAGAACAGAGTTTAGCAAACAGCCAAGTCTCCAGTCACAGCAGTAGTGCCATCAACTGCACAAAGATGTTGGCTATCGTAAACTCCACAGACCCTCTCAGTCTCTGCTCAACTCAATGAGAAGAATTGTTGCACAACATTTAAGAAGCATTTAGATGAGCACTTGAAATACAAAAGCATACAAGGCTACAGAGCAAGTGTTGGGCAATTGGGATGAGAATAGATAGGTGTTTGATGGCCAGCATGGACACAAAAGTCAGTAATGTGTTAAATAGCAAGGAAGAAAGTTGATGGCTGAGGAATGGACCTGATTTAAGTGTACCAAATTATGAGGGACACGGAGAAGATAGGAAACTCAGCAAAGGGGTCAATAAAACCAGGCAGCTTAAATGTAAGTTTAAGGAGTAGGAGATTTACAAGGGGTTTGAGGAAAAATTAAAGATGGTGGGAATCTGGAACTGAGTGTGTGAAAGGGTGGTAGAGACGGGGACCCTCAGAACATTTTAAGCGCCATTTAGATGAACAGTTGAAATACCGTAACTTACAAGGAAACGGACTGAGTACTACATAATGGGATTGCAATCTACTGCTGCTCGATGGCCAGCGTAGTCTTGACAGGCACGAGGGCCTCTTTTTGTGCTGTAACGGTCTGTCACAATAAGCCGAAGGCCCTCTTTCTGTGCTGTAACGTTCTATGGCTGTACACACAGAGGCAGGGTGTATCTGGTTGTATCCCATGAAGAGATTTGTAATGTTACGTTTAATCACCGGGGAAGTGAGTGATATGAACATGGACAGGACCCACAAACATTTCCAATGTAATTTTGTTTTGCTTCATGAGATGTAGCTCCCCAGGCTGGTAGAGAGTCAATCAAATTGTTAGGGGTCTGGAGTCACGTATAGACACCAAAGTACGTGAGTGAACCAGATGCATTTTTAATGACTGATAGTCTAGACGTAGAATCATAAAAAGCCTACAGTGCAGAAGGAAGCCATTTGGTCCATCGAGTCTGCACCAATAACAATCCCAGGCCCTTTCCCCACAAACTCTCACATTTACTCCACTAATCCCTCTAAACCGCACATCCCAGGGCAATCAACCCAATCCACAAATCTTTGGACTGTGTGAGGGAACTGGAGCACCTGAAGGAAACCCACTCAGACACAGGGAGAATGTGCAAACTCCACACAGTTTATGAAAATTAGAAAATCAAGTCTAACTTTATGCTCTAGACTGAATCAATTGAATTCCATCCACCCATCACATCAGCCTCTTAATCTGCATAACAGGTTTGAGGTTCTTGCTTCCAGTCTGGAAGAGGACAAGGCAGGTGAGGTTGGTGAGCAAACTGCACACGGTACAGTGATGCAGCAGGACATAGGCAAAGAGAAGGGGAAAAGGAACGTAGTAGTGATTGGGGATAGTGGGGTGAAGGGTATTGACACTGTCCTTTGTCACAATGACAAAGTGCACAGAAGGGTGTGTTGTCTGCCTGGTGCTCGGGTCCAGGATGTCGCAGCTGGGCTGCAGAGGAACCTGGAGTGGGAGGGTGAGAATCCGGTCGTTGTGGTACATGTGGGTGTCGGCGACGTAAGTAAAATGCGGACTGAGGATCTGGGGAGGGAGTATGAAAAGCTGGGAATGGAATTAAAAAGTAGAACCGACAAGGTGGTCATCTCTGGGCTACTGCCTGAACCGAGTGCAGACGGGCATAAGGTTGACAGGATTAAGGAATTGAATGGGTGGCTCAGGGATTGGTGTGGGAGGAATGGGTTTGAATTTATGGGGCATTGGCACCAGTATTGGGGTAGGTGGGACCTGTTCGGGCGGGATGGGGTTGGTCTGAACCGTGCTGGGACCAGAGTGCTGGCGAATCGAGTAAAGAGGACTGTAGACAGAGCTTTAAACTAATTGGGGGGGGGGGGGAGGGTGCGAGGGTAGGTGACGTTACGAGGTCTAAAGTTAAGGATAGGGTACAGGTAAGGGAAGAGGCCGAGGATGTCCCAATAATAGAGGGAGTAGGGGGCGTGAGTGTGGTTGGTGGCGTTACGGCAAATAGGGTCCAGGTGAAGGCTGGGATGAAAGCGCTTTATCTGAATGCACAAAGCATTCGGAATAAAGTGGATGAGCTGGTGGCGCAGATCGACACAAATGGATACGATCTGGTGGCCATTACAGAGACGTGGCTGCAAGGTGACAGGGACTGGGAGCTGAATGTACAGGGCTATCAAGTGTTTAGGAAGGATAGGCAGGAGGGAAAAGGTGGGGGGGCGTAGCTCTGCTGATTAAGGATAGCATCAAGGTGGTAGCAAGGGATGATATTGGAGCCAAGGAGCAGAACGTGGAATCGTTGTGGGTGGAGATTAGGAACAGCAAAGGGAGGAAGACGCTGGTGGGTGTCGTCTATAGGCCCCCGAATAATGATCTGGAGGTGGGGCGGGCTGTTAACGCGCAAATAAGTGCGGCGTGCAGGAATAGGACGGCCGTAGTTATGGGGGATTTCAATCTGCATATTGATTGGTCGACCCATGTTGGACACGGTGGGCTCGAGGAGGAGTTCTTGGAATGCTGCCGGGATAGTTTCCTGGAACAGTGTGTGTTGGAGCCGACGAGGGAGCGAGCTATCTTGGATCTGGTATTATGTAATGAGGCGGGTAGAATTAGGGACCTTGCGGTGAAGGATCCTCTTGGGGAGAGTGATTATTGTATGGTGGAGTTTCTGGTGCAGATGGAGGAGGAGAAAGTGGGTTCCCGGACACGCATACTTTGTTTGAATAGAGGGGAGTATGGTAGGATGAGAGAAGAATTGGCGAATGTGGACTGGGGGAGCGCGTTGGAGGGAGGGTCTGCTGAGGAGCAGTGGAGGATCTTTAAGGAGATCTTTCTTGGTGCTCAGCGGAAATTTATTCCGATGGTCAAAAAGGACAGTAGGAGGAGAGGTAATAAGCCGTGGATAACGAAGGAGGTGAAGGAAAGTGTTAAATTAAAAGCGGAGGAATTTAGAGTAGCTAAGAGTAGTGGGCGAGAAGAGGATTGGGAGAGGTTTAAATGTCAACAAAGATTGACAAAGAAGTTGATAAAGAAGGGTAGGAGAAACTATGAAGCTGGGCTAGCGCTTAATATAAAAAAGGATAGCAAGAGCTTTTATAAATATATAAAAAGGAAGAGGCTGGCTAGGGTGAACGTTGGTCCTTTAGAGGATGAGAAAGGGGACCTAGTGGTAGGGGATGGGGATATATAAGATATATATAGACGTATAAGATGATGAATGAGATGGATAGGATAGAGGTGGAGAGACTCTTCCCGCTCAAAAAAGACAGTAGGACTAGGGGGCACAGCCTCAAGATAAAGGGGGGGCGTTTTAGAACAGCGTTGAGGAGGAAGTTCTTCACTCAAAGGGTGGTGAATCTCTGGAATTCTCTACCCGTTGAAGTGGTGGAGGCTGCCTTGCTAAATATTTTCAAGAAGCGGGTTGATGGGTTTTTGATAAGAGAGGGGATTAAGGGTTATGGGGAGAGGGCCGGAAAGTGGAACTGAGCCACGACAGATCAGCCATGATCTTATTGAATGGCGGGGCAGGCTCGAAGGGCTAGATGGCCTACTCCTGCTCCTATTTCTTATGTTCTTATATGGCTAAGGTATTGAATAACTTTTTTGTTTCTGTCTTCACGGAGGAGGACGTGAATAATTTGCCAGGTGTTAGTGATGGAAAGGTGGTAGGACTGGAGGGTCTTAATGACATTACTGTTACTAGAGAGGCGGTGCTCGACAGACTGGAGGGGCTGATTGTGGACAAGTCCCCAGGACCGGATGGAATGCATCCGAGGGTTCTGAAAGAAATGGCAGAGGTGATAGTGGATGCCTTGGTGGTTATTTTCCAGACGTCGCTGGATTCCAGGGAAGTGCCGGAGGATTGGAAAACGGCTAATGTTACGCCGTTGTTTAAGAAGGGTGCCAGGCAAAAGGCGGGGAATTATAGGCCGGTTAGTTTAACGTCTGTGGTAGGTAAAATGTTAGAATCCTTCATTAAGGAGGAAATTGCGAGGCATCTTGAAGGGAATTGCTTGATAGAGCAGACGCAGCACGGTTTCATTAAAGGGAAGTCGTGTCTGACAAATTTACTGGAGTTCTATGAGGATGTGTCTAGGGCGGTGGATAGAGGAGAGCCGGTGGATGTGGTCTTTCTGGATTTTCAGAAGGCGTTTGACAAAGTACCTCACAAGAGTTTATTGCAGAAGGTCGAGGGACATGGAGTTGGGGGTAGGGTGTTAGCGTGGATAGAGGATTGGTTGTCAAATAGGAGGCAGAGAGTGGGGGTCAACGGGTGCTATTCGGATTGGCGGATGGTGACTAGTGGAGTGCCCCAGGGGTCGGTGCTGGGGCCTCAGCTTTTTACCATTTATGTAGATGATCTGGAGGAGGGAACCGAGTGTAGGGTGTCGAAATTTGCTGATGACACCAAGATTGGGGGAACGGCAAATTGTGCGGAGGGTGTAGAGAGTCTGCAGAAGGATCTAGATAGGCTGGGCGAATGGGCCAGGAAATGGCAAATGGAATTTAATGTTGGCAAGTGTGAGGTGGTCCACTTTGGTAGGAAGAATGGTAGGAAGGACTATTACTTACGGGGTGAAAAACTGCAGCAGGCGACGGTGCAGAGGGACCTCGGGGTCCTTGTGCATGAGTCGCAAAAACCCAGCTTGCAGGTGCAGCAGGTGGTCAGGAAGGCGAATGGGATGCTGGCCTTCATAGCGAGGGGGATTGAATATAAAAGTAGGGAGGTCTTGCTGCAGCTGTATAGGGCATTGGTGAGGCCCCTGCTGGAGTACTGTGTGCAGTTTTGGGCGCCGCACCTGAGCAAAGATATTTTGGCGTTGGAGGGAGTGCAGAGGAGGTTTACTAGGCTGATACCGGAGTTGTGGGGGTTGAGCTATGAGGAGAGGCTGAATAAACTAGGCTTGTACTCGTTGGAGTTTAGAAGAATGAGGGGAGATCTCATTGAGACATATAAGATGATGAATGGGATGGATAGGATAGAGGTGGAGAGACTCTTCCCGCTCAGAAAGGACAGTAGGACTAGGGGGCACAGCCTCAAGATAAAGGGGGGGCGGATTAGAACGGAGTTGAGGAGGAACTTCTTCACTCAAAGGGTGGTGAATCTCTGGAATTCTCTGCCCGTTGAAGTGGTGGAGGCTGCCTCGCTAAATATTTTTAAGACGCGGGTTGATGGGTTTTTGATAAGAGAGGGGATTAAGGGTTATGGGGAGAGGGCGGGAAAGTGGAACTGAGCCACGACAGATCAGCCATGATCTTATTGAATGGCAGGGCAGGCTCGAAGGGCTAGATGGCCTACTCCTGCTCCTATTTCTTATGTTCTTATGTTCAAAGTACGTGGGTGAAGCAGAGCATAAGAGCAAGGAGATAATGTTAGGGTTGTACAGGTCTTTGGTTAGACCACTTCTGGAGTGTAGTGTGCACTTATGACCACACTATAGGAAGAATGTGATAGCACTACAGGGGATACAGAGGAGATTCAGCAGGATAGTGCCTGAGGTGGAGCATTTGAGTTAAAATGAGAGACTGGATAGGTTTGGATTGTTTGTTTTCTCTTGAGCAGAGAAGGGGGAGATGATTGAGGTGTATAAGATTGAAGGATATGGCCAGGTCAAGTAGGGAGCAGCTGTTCCCCTTAGTTGAGGGTGAATCACAGGTGAAAAACATTTTTTTTCACTCAAGGGTAGCAAGAATTTGAAACGCACTGCCTGGGAAGGTAGGGGAAGCCACAAACCTAATCACCTTTAAAAAAAAGTATTTGAATAGGCATTTGCAATAACATAATATTCAAGAAGAGGAGACTGGTCCTGGAAAATGGGATTTTAGTGGTAGTTATCGTCAGAGTAGACTTGATGGGCCAAAAGCATTTTCTGTGCTGTAACGTTTTATGACTCTCAGGTACTTTTTAACAATGATTAATGATTGTCTAGACATAAATTTTCAATTCTGGATTTATATTCTAGGTTAACTTAATTGAAGTTAATACCTTCCCCCTGCATCAAGGAACATGAGAAAGTGGTGAATCAGTGGCACTCTTTGCCACAGAAGGCTGTCAAGGCCAGGAGCCACATCATTGAGTGCCTTTAAGACAGAGATAGGTAGGTTCCTGATTAATAAGGGGATCAGAGGGTTATGGGGAAAGGGCAAGAGAATGGAGATGAGAGAAATATCAGCCATGACCGAATTGCAGAGCAGACTCGATGGGCTGAGTGCCCTAAATCTGCTCCAATGATTCATGGTTTTATGAGGGAACCAGATGCTTTTCTGATAGTCTAGATATAAATTGCAACTCTGGATTAAATTAATTAAATCAAATCTCCCACCCTCCAAATTAACTTTGGGTTTCTTGTCCAATTCAGACCTCACTAACATCTCTTCAGGTCTTCTGATAACTCGCTATAAAAATGAGACCATGCATGTTACTGCATTGCAGTACAATCAAAGAACACTGTTTCTATTGGCTATTCATTTTCCTCAGATATTTCATCCAATTAGACAAAAATACATCTTGAACTGTCCCACACCTGTCCATATCACTGACATTATTCTGTCTTTGTTTTCTTACGGCAGATTAAGTCAACAAATTAGAATAAATGTGATTACTACTCCAGCTACTGCACAAAAAAACAACAGTCATCACCTTCACAGACACTATGTACATTATCTCTTACAGAACAGAAGGTGAAAGCCTGCACAATGAACCGATCCCAGTATTGTAGAAAGATAGAAAAGAAAAAGCCTACTATAAGATTGCCAGACTCTGCTAAGGTTTTTTTTGTTTAATCAACTCAGATGTAGAATTCACTTTATCAATGCAGAGCAAGTTTGTTAGTAATTGTAATTAGGTGTTTTAAATACTTTGTAGTTTTAAAGGTACATATATACCTTAAATTAATCACACATATAAATATATCTTCTATACATTTTTAGTAGTTAATCAAATTTTGATGCAGTTACAGAGTGCCCCTTGATACTAATCATTTGTTAAATACATTCCTTTTGAAGCACCCAACTGATGAAATCACGAGGCCACAAAGAACACTTAATTGCCTCACCAGACACCTCATCAGAAACGACTGATACAAGAGTGAGTTTTAATGAGGATGCCTTCACAGTTTCCAATCAAAACAGAGTTAGAAAGACATGAATGTCACAGCTAACAAAAGAATTATGGTAGAGGACTTAGTGGGAACTGATAAGGACTAATGGTAATATGATGACACCCCTCAGTCGTAGGTAGTGATAAAAAGCTCAGTCATTGAATTGATGAGCAATGGATACCTGTGTTTTGTTATGTTGGCAATAACCAAACTTATCAGATCTATAATAAGGGAATATCCTGAAGGCAAGTTGAGTTGACCACATCCCTTAGAGATTGTTAACTTCACTGACAAGGGCACACAATACTAATGGCTTTTGTAGGTCCCCTTTATCAAGTAAAGGATGCCCATGTGAGACTGTTTTAGTGAAGGTGCTTTTTGAGGCTGCTATGAAAATAGACCCATGATGTCTGACAAAGAGACTTGTGGACAGGCTTAGGGATGATATATTGGGGTATCCCACAAAATATCATGATCTCATAGATTATAGTGTTTCAGTATTTTCATTATATTGGATCAATATGTAAAATATGTCATATGTGTCACTTTTGACTGGATTGCGTCCAACTGATTGAGCTGCAAAATTGTATAAACCAGAATGATTTTCTTTGTCTGGTGGAGTGGTGTCTCCAACCCATTGTGTCAAGACCCTTCCCTTCCTAGCAAGTAAATAAAGACAATCTGTCGGTTAAGTATCTTGTGTTAATGTGTGTTTGTGTTGAAGTCAAACTCGTAAGTCCAGATTGATACAACAACCTAACATTTGAACTCTGACAAAGAGTTATCCGAACTCAATGCTAGGTTTGTTCTCTCTCCGCAGACATGAGTGCTGGTCTGGATCTTGTTGCAGGGGACAATATGAAAGTTGGTGAATGACACAAAACTTGGGAAGTATTGTAAACTATGATGGAAAAATTGTCAAACTTCAGAAGGACATAGACACGTTGGTGGAGTGGACAGATAGCTGGCAGTTGAAGTTCAATGCAGAGAAGCAAGCTGATGCATTTTGGTAGGAAGAGCTGGGAGAGAAAATGAGGTAAAGTTCTAAAAGGACCACGGGAGCAGAGGGATTGGGTGCACTTGTGTACATATCATTGAAGGTGGCAAGATAAGTGGAGACAGCAGGGGATAAAATGTATAGTATTCTGAGCTTTAATAATAGGAATATAGAGGACAAGAGAAAGCTGAACTTATTGAAGACACTAGTTAGACCTCAGCTGCAAATGGTGTACAGTTCTGAATACAACACGATGGAAAGAATGTGAATGCACTGGGGAGAGTGCAGTAGTAGTTTACAGGAATGGTTTCATGAACTGCAAGATATCCTAAAGTGAACAGATGAGGAAGAGAATCCTGTCAATTGAGGGGACAGTTTCCTCAGAGTAGGTTCACCATCAATTCTTGGAAATGCAGCTTCATGGCATGCCGTACATTCTGACTCAGCTGGTGGTAGAGAAGTAGTGTCTGTGTGACCGGTCTGCCAAGGGGCACTGCCTCCCATTCTGATCCATGTGGAAACTAAAATCTCCCCTAAAAACAGCTTTGTACTTTCTGTGATCTTCTCCCTGATCAGAAGTAATAGAACCGACTGCTTTTTACACCCTAAATATATTGTCGTACAAGCTGTAACCGATGTCTTTATGTTTGTACTATTGTCATTGATTACAAATGTTGTAATATTACCCTTAACCAATAACTTATTTCACCCTCTGCACTAAGCTTTGCTGCACCCCCTCCCTCCAAAATATCCGTTTTCACCCCAAGAGCTATATTTCTGTTCTTCCTGAAACGACAATTAGTTTTGGCATTAAGTAATTCCTGCAATAGAGAGTTCCACAGATCAAGTGGTCTCCGGTTGAAAACATTTCTACTCACCTCAATCAGAAAGGATTTACACCTTATCTTCAAACTATGACTCCTAGTTCTGGACTCCCCCGCCTCCAGGAATGTTCTTTCTGAACCTACCCTGTCTAATCCTGTTAGAATTTTAGAAGTTTCCCCTCTCATGCTTGTAAACTTTAATGAATATAATCATAACTGCCTTAGTCTCCCCTCATATGACAGACCTGCCATTGCAGGAATCAATGTGGTTAACCTTTGCTGCACTCCCTCTATAACAAGGACATCCTTCCTCAGATACAGACACCAAAACTGCACACAATATTCCAGATGTGGCCTCACCAATCACCTATACAATTACAGTAAAAAAAAATTCTATTTCTGTACTCAAATCCTCTCATTATTAAGGGCAACACTTTCATTCTTTACTGCCTGCTGCACTGCACACTTGTTTTCAGTGACTGATGCACAAGGATAGCAAGGTCTCGCTGAGTATCCACTTCTCTCAAGTTATGTCCATTAAAATGACAGGCTGCCTTCCTATTATCGAAGTGGATAATCTCACATTTATCCACGTTATACAGGACCTGACCTGCATGTGCCAAATCGCTCAGCCTGTCCAAATTGTGCTGAAGTATCTCCGCATCCTCATCACAGCTCACAGTCCCACACAAATTTTTATTGTCTGCAAATTTGGTGAAATAATACATTTAGTCCCCTTTTCCAAATCATTAATATATAAGTAGGGGTGCGAGCACAAATCCCATCAGTACTCCACTAATCACTGTTTGCCAATTAGAGAAAGACCCAGTTTGTCAACTCATTGCTTCCTATTCGCTAACCAGTTGTCCCTCCATCTCAAAACACTACCTGCAATCCTGTGCAATTTAAATTTATATAGTTGTCAGCTATGTGAGACCTCGTCAGAAGCCTTCTGAAAGTATAGAGATAGTGTTGTTCTCTGAAACTAATTGTGCTTCCTTTAACAAAGAACAACCCAGCACGGGAAACAGGCCCTTCGGCCCAACGAGCCCGCGCCGCCGCATCACCCTACACCTATTTTACCCTGCATGTCTACGAATGGGACCCTACTCAGTCAGATTCAGGGAAGAAATAGTGTCAATTTGGTGGAAACCGATTAGCCTAAGAGCACATCTTTGGGGTGTGGGAGGAAACCGGAGCGCCCGGAGGAAACCCACGCAACCACAGGGAGAATGCGCAAACTCCCACAGACACAGGCCCAAATCCATGTATCTGCACAGTTAGCAGTGCTAGCCACTGAGCTGTTGTGGCGCCCGTCTATCGGTCCAGGATCAAGCACACACACCGACATGAAGTACTAGGCCACTCCTGGACTTCCAAGAGCAGCCCACGCACGACCCGCCGTGTGCATGCCCCTCGCTTGACACGAGGTGGACCTCCACCTGTGGAATAAAGACAAAAAATATTAATCATATAGCCTGCCCTTCCAGTGTCTCCCGAGGTTTAACCCTATTTAATAGCCCCTACCATATCCCTCCATTCTTGTTTCACTCATGTGCCTATCTAACTGCATCTTAAACGAGTCCAACGTTCCTGCCTCCACCACCCTACTCGGTAGCGCATTCCAGACCCCCACAACTCTCTGCGTAAAGAACCTTCCTCTTACCTCCAAATTATACCTCCCCCCCCTCACCCTTAAGTGATGACCTCTCGTGTTCGTACCCAGTCTAGGGAGCAGTCTCTCACTATTAACTCTATCTATTCCCTTCAGTATCTTATATACCTCTATCATGTCCCCTCTTAATCTCCGTCTTTCCAAGGAGAATAGCCCCAGTCTCTTCAATCTCTCCTCGTAACCCAATCCCCCCATGCCAGGCAACATCCTGGTAAACCTCCTCTGCACCCTTTCCAGAGACTCCACGTCCTTCCGGTAATAAGGTGACCAGAACTGGACGCAGTACTCCAAATGCGGTCTAACCAACGTTCTGTATAACTGAAGCATTAGATGGCAGCTTTTATACTCTAAGCCCCTTCCTATAAAGGCTAACATCCCATAAGCCTTCCTAACAACGTTCTCCACTTGTGACGCAACCTTCATGGATTTGTGAACCTGCACTCCCAGGTCCCTCTGTATGTCTATACTCCTAATCGGCCTACCTTTTATCACATAGCTCCTCTCTGCATTATTCCGTCCAAAATGCATCACCTCGCATTTGTCAGGATTAAATGCCATCTGCCACCTATCTGCCCACTGCACCAACCTATCTATATCCTGTTGTATCACCTGACAATCCAGTTCCGTACCCGCCAACCCTGCCATCTTGGTGTCATCAGCAAACTTGCTGATCACACCACCTACGCCCTCTTCTAAGTCATTTATGTAGACTACAAAGAGGAGAGGTCCCAGTACCGAGCCCTGCGGCACACCACTGGTCACTGGCCTCCAGCCCGACAAGGTACCCTCCACAACTACCCTCTGTCTCCTATTTCCCAGCCAGTTCTCAATCCACCTAGCTACCTGGCCTCGTATCCCATGCGCCTTAACCTTTTCTACCAGCCTACCGTGAGGGACTTTGTCAAACGCCTTACTGAAATCCATATAGATGACATCAACGGCTCTCCCATCGTCAACCGTTTTTGTCACCTCCTCAAAGAATTCCACCAGATTCGTAAGGCAAGACCTCCCTCTAACAAAGCCATGTTGCGTATCCCTAATCAGATCGCAACGCTCCAAATGCTCATACATCCTGCCCCTAAGTATTTTTTCCATTAATTTCCCTACCACCGACGTCAAACTCACTGGCCTATAATTCCCAGGGTTATCCCTACTACCTTTTTTGAACAACGGGACCACATTTGCTACCCTCCAGTCTTCTGGGACCTCACCTGTGTCCAAAGAAGAGACAAAGATGTGCGCCAGAGGCCCAGCAATTTCATCTTTTGCCTCCCTAAGCAGCCTGGGATAAATACCATCAGGCCCCGGAGCTTTATCCGTCCTTACGCTACCTAAAAGCCCTAGCACTTTCTCTCTCGTAATAACTATATCCTGCAACTGAACCTCCGCTCCCTCCAAGAGACCGCACGATTCCGAACCCCTCTCCTTCGTGAATACCAACGCAAAGTATTCATTCAGGAGCTCCCCCATTCCCTCCGACTCAATACACAACTCTCCACTCTTGTCCCTAAGAGGACCAATTTTCCCTCTAACTACTCTCTTGCCTCTAATATAGGAATAAAATGCCTTAGGATTATCCTTAATCCTACCAGCCAAAGCCATCTCATGCCCTCTCTTCGCCCTTCTAATTCCCCTTTTTAGCTCCCTCCTACTCTCTCTATATTCCTCCAGCGCACACTCCGTACCCATTTGTTTTGACCTAACATACGCCTCCCTCTTCTTCCTGACCAAGTCTTCAATATCCCCCGTAATCCACGGCTCTCTAATCCTACCTTTCCCATCCTTTCGCTTAACCGGAACATACCTCCCCTGCAACCATTTCATTTTGTCCCTAAAAGCCTCCCACTTGCCAACCGTGGACTTGCCAGCTAACAGTCCCTCCCAGTCAGTTTGCTGCAGCTCCCTCCTAATCCTGCTATAGCTCGCCTTTCCCCAGTTCAGCACACTCCCGTTCGGACGGCACTCGTCCCTTTCCATTTTTATCCTAAAGTAGACGGACTTGTGGTCACTGTTCGCCACATGTTCGCCTACCTCTACCTCACCCACCTGCCCCGGCTCATTTCCCAACACTAAATCCAGTATAGCCCCTCCCCTAGTCGGGCTGGTTACATACTGTTCTAGCGACCCTTCCATAACACATTTCACAAACTCCTCTCCCTCCGTACCCCCAGCTCTAGGCCCCCTCCAATTCACTCCGGGAAAATTAAAATCACCCACTACAACCACTCTATTCTTCCTGCACCTGTCCAAAATGCCCCTGCAAATTCCCTCCTCCACTGACTTTGGGCTATTGGGTGGCCTATAGTACACCCCTAGCAATGTGATCTCTCCCTTTTTATTCCTCAACTCCACCCACAGCGACTCAATCCCTATCTCTTCCATATCGCCCTCCCTCTGCACTACTGTGATGTTTTCCTTGACTAACAGTGCCACCCCTCCACCTCTCTTCAACCCTCCTCTGTCACACCTAAAACACCTGTACCCAGGAACATTCAGCTGCCAGTCCTGCCCTTCCCGTAACCACGTCTCCGTTACAGCCACCACATCCAACTGCCTCACAAACATCAAGGCCCTAAGCTCATCCGTTTTCCCTGCCACACTCCTAGCATTGAAACAGACACAGTTCAACCCACAAGTGTCCCTCGGAACCACCTTCTCCCTTATAATTTAAGTGTGCTCTAACTTGAAATACATTTAATCTGACTCGATCAGCCATTTTTGCATGTGAATGTGGGATGCTTTCTGTACCATTACTGTACATGAGTGGTAATTAATCTAACTGTATCATCAGTTGGTACAATCTCTGAAAATGGGATGCAATCTGTTGCTGACTGCACCTGGAAATACTGCTGTGGCTAAGCTATTTTTTACCACTAAGTATCTACCACAGTATGTAAGTTAATTTCATCTTGTGCCTATCATTCTATGGCATTTCAAATGATTGGTGTTGGTTTATGTGTTCTCAGTGCGTGCGCGCGCCTGTTTCTATGTCACTTTCTGATACCCTGTATCAGCCAGCACTAATGCTGTGATTGCCATTGAGTGGCACAGTGATGAGTTTTGTTGTCTCACAGTAAGTTCTCCCCGGGTTAGGTTGATTGGCCATACTAAAATTATCCCTTAGTGTCAGGGGAATTAGTAAGGCGGGGTTGCTGGGCCAACAAACTCAGGGACCATAAAGTGTGTTTCATTATACATGCGTCTGTCTCCGTTAGTGTACACGATGTTTCAAATGATTGGTGTTGGTTTACGTGTTATCTTGTTTGTGTGTGTGTTTGGCTATGCTAACATTGTCCCTTAGTGTCAGGGGGATTAGCAGGATAAAAACCTGGGGATAGTGCAATAGGGTCTGGGTGGGATGATTGTTGGTGCAAGATCTCCACACTGTAGGGATTTTCTGGTAGGAGTGCAGATATGCTTCCGCATCAGCCCCTCAAACAGACGCGTTTTAATTCCGTTTTCCATCAACTTCTTCCATCCACTGCATGTGGGATTTATCCAACATCTCTGATATGCAAGAAAATTGGGAAAACGTTTTGTACATGTCACGATGCAATATTGCATTTCCCTAAACAAATCCGCAGTTGTAATTCACTATTGTGATGTACTTAGCCAACAGTTTGTCTGGTACCATAAGTGGTTTAATTACACCTTTACTTGTCTTACTGTACATGACTGACTGAAAAATGCAGAACGTAACCACGTTAAAAGGTAGAATGAATTAATCAGCCTCTGGATGGGTTCGCACAAAGCACAACGGGTGCACGGCACGAATTTAATTGAAAATTACCACTGCAGCTGACAATTCGTGCTGGAGCTCTTCCCTGACAGACTTGGTGGCTCTGAAAAGAGCCTTTGTTTGATTGGGGTTGAGCTGAGTTTTTAAGCGCGCTCCCCGCGGATGCGGCGGGCCAGCTGGATGTCTTTGGGCATGATGGTGACTCGCTTGGCGTGGATGGCGCACAGGTTGGTGTCCTCAAAGAGCCCCACCAGGTAAGCCTCACTGGCCTCCTGCAGGGCCATAACGGCCGAGCTCTGGAAGCGCAGGTCGGTCTTGAAGTCCTGAGCGATCTCCCGCACCAAGCGCTGGAAGGGCAGCTTGCGGATCAGCAGCTCGGTGGACTTCTGGTAGCGGCGGATCTCCCGCAGAGCCACAGTGCCGGGCCGGTAACGGTGAGGCTTCTTCACTCCGCCCGTGGCTGGAGCGCTCTTGCGGGCAGCTTTGGTAGCCAGCTGCTTGCGGGGAGCTTTCCCGCCGGTTGACTTGCGCGCTGTCTGCTTGGTTCGGGCCATCTCTTCAAACGCAGTAACTCGGAATGTCAGAGCGGCTTCCAGCCTCCCTTTTTCAACTGGCTGAAGCACCGCCCACCGCCACTGATTGGCTCCCGCCACAGCCCCTATCCAATCACCCTCATAGCAACCACAGTCTGCCAGCTCTGATTGGCTGAGCTCGGATGGCCGCTGATTTTCAAAATTCACCGCCAAAAAAGACCGCCAATTTCACTGCAAACTTTTCCTCACTGCCTCAGCACCAAAAAACACATTCAGATTCATTCTGTGATAGACCCAGAACAGGCTGGGAGCAAACTCCCAGAGAGAGGCGCAAAACAGTGTCTCTCACACACACACTTCACCATGAAGAATGGCCTCTTTCTGCACTGTAGGGATTTTGTTGACTCTAAAAATGATTTAAAAACCCAGTTTTAGACGGTGAAGGGAGGTGAATTGCTACAGACCGATAGAAGGAATGGAATAGACAAATACATCAGCTTAAAACGCACAAATTGTAATGGTAATAAATGATCAACCGGAAATTGCAGCAACAATTATATAATCTGACAATTTGATCCTTTATTTCTTACTGCCGCAGCCAACACTTACTTTTCTACGAGACATGTCAGAAATTAGGCCACTCTCTGAAGCGGGCGGCAGTAATGCTCTGACGATGGTGTAATGGGACGGACAGGGTAAATGAGGTTATGGTCCGGTTCCTATCGGTAAATGTCACTTTTTTTCGAAAAATGTTAACGTTTAAAATCGGCGCTTCTATACTAAGGTCAGTGCTCTCAATGTGAGAATGTGGGTGGCCCTGAAAAGGACCTTTGGGTTTTGTGAGAATTGAGTGGATTTGTTTAGCCGCCGAATCCATAGAGAGTGCGGCCCTGGCGTTTCAGAGCGTACACCACATCCATGGCGGTGACCGTCTTGCGCTTGGCGTGCTCGGTGTAGGTGACCGCATCCCTGATCACATTCTCCAGGAAAACCTTCAGCACCCCGCGGGTCTCCTCGTAGATCAAGCCCGAGATCCGCTTGACCCCGCCACGACGAGCCAGGCGGCGGATGGCTGGCTTGGTGATGCCCTGGATGTTATCACGAAGCACTTTGCGGTGCCGCTTTGCTCCGCCTTTCCCCAGTCCTTTGCCTCCTTTCCCTCTGCCAGACATAATTCTTCTTCAGTCAAATCGCTGCTGAATGAGAGAGGAGCTGCTGCAGCTTCCTTTATTATACAGCTCACCCCGACCTGACTGAGAAAGAGAGAGAGAGGCGGGACGGGGAGGAGACTGAGAGACAGGCAGAGCAGTGAAATGTCTTTCACCATCCAGCTCCTCCTCCTCCTGCCCGAACCGATATTTTAGATTCAAATTCAAACAGAAATGAAAAGAGCGCGCTGAACAAAACGTACAAACTGGAATATCAGATACGAGCGAGTTAGAAACCCGGGTCTATTCAATCCAGACTTGCCAGTAACATTCCCGCCTCAGTACAATCTTTTCTGTAATTCTTTAATTCCATTTCAATCCCAGCTTCTATTCCATTCCCGATAACGCCTCCACGGACAGGTTGAGAATTTTATTCAGATCTCTCCCAGCGGATAAAATGTGTTTGGGGTTAAAACTGTGAAGTGGATTTTCTCCGCCGGGATTCCTTTTACATCCTCACCCTGAATCTGTGAATAAATGAACACAGTGTGAGTATTCCCCCGGAGCCATTTCCGATTTAGGGAGAGACAGCAACATCCCTGTGTGTGAGTGCAGAGAGTGAGGGGGGCGAGGGGGGTCCAGGTCTAGAACATGTCAGCGAGTGAGCGGGAATACTGGATTAACATTTTTCTCTGAAATCTGCTCCATCGCCGGGACAGCGATTCATTGACCGCGGGAGAGGGGGGGGGGGGGGGGGAGCAGTTCTTTCAAAGAACAATACAGCACAGGAAACAGGCCCTTCAGTCCTCCAAGCCTGCGCCGCTCATTGGTCCAACTAGACCATTCGTTTGTATCCCTCTATTCCCAGTCTGTTCATGTGGCTATCCAGATAAGCCTTAAACGATCCCAGCGTCTCCGCCTCCACCACCCTGCTTGGCAGTGCATTCCAGGCCCCCACCACCCTCTGTGTAAAATAGGTCCCTCTGATATCTGAGTTAAACCTCGCCCCCCCCCCTCACCTTGAACCTATGACCCCTGAGAGAGGTGGCTCTAAGAAGAGCCTTTGGGTTCAGAGGTTTGGGATTTGCTCAGCGAATTTCACTTCTTTCCTGCTTTCTTAGACTTTGCTGCAGCCGCTTTGGGTTTGGCCTTCGATGTCTTTACCTTTGCGACCTTCTTCACAGCAATCTTTTTCTTGGGGGATGCTTTCTTCACGTTCTTTTTTGGAGCTGTCGTTTTCTTGACTGTTTTCTTGACTATGGCTTTCTTGGCTGCTGGTTTCTTTGTTGCCGATTTCTTTGTTGCTGGTTTCTTTGTTACTTTCTTGGCCACCACTTTCTCCACTGGGGTTTTCTTGGCCGCTCCTGCCTTTACCTTCTTGACAGTTTTCCGCTCCGCTGTTTTCTTAGCGAGTTTGTAGGAGTCGGAGGCGCCAATACCACTCAGCTGAATCAGCTTTCCATTTTCCACATTCCTCTTTAAACTTTGCCTGATCTGGCTCCCCCGTTTGTCCACATCCACCCCTTTGCTCCACAGCACCTTCTTGATGGCGGCAGTGGAGATCCCCTTGCGATCCTTGCATTCCGCCACTATCTGGAGGATCAGATCGCCCACACTGGGACCTGTTGCTTTCTTCTGGGGAGCCACTGCCTCCTTCTTCTTGGCTGCCTTGCCTGTGGCGGCAGCTGCACTGTCGCTCATGTCCGGAACTCTGCACCAAATCTTTCTGTCAATGTGAACTGGATGAGAAATGAAATGTATGGAGGAGACACTGAGCAACCTAAAGGCAACATTGCATTCACATGCAAAGAAATAGACTGATTGAGTCAGGTCTAATGTTTTTTTTCACTTCGGATGAAAGTTAAATAAAACAGAGAATGAAACACAAGGTGTTTCGGACAATGGCACTATCTCTACTCTAGACCTTCAGAGGGCTTTCAACAAGGTCACACATATCAGATTACTGTGTAGTTTCAAATTTCATAGGATTGCGAACAGCATCATGAGATGGAGACAAATCTGGTTAGCAGATAGGAAGCATATCTGGATCTTTCCCCAGTTGGCACGAAGTGACCAGTGGGATAGAATGCGATCTGTGTCAGCAACCCAACTGTTTGCATCATGTACTATCTCCAGATTTGCAGATGATACAAGGTTGGATGGGAGGATGAGCTGTGAGGAGGATGCAGAAATGCTTCAGCATGATTTGCACAGGCTGACTGTCTGGATATGTGCATGGCAAATGCAATATAATACAGATAGATGCAAGGAAATCCACTTTGGTAGCAATAATAGGAAAACAAGTATTATCTGAACGGGCCTAAATTGAGTGAGGTGGATACTCAGTGAGACTTGGTGTTCTTGTGCATCAGTCACTGAAATTAAGCACACAGGTACAGCAGGCAGTAAAAACAAAGAAATAGTATGCTGGCCTTCATAGTGAGGAGATTTGATTATAGGGAGCAGGATGTTTTGCTACAATTGGATCGAGCGTTGGTGAGGCCAAACCTGGAGTACTAGATGCAGTTTTGTTGCCCTTATCTGAAGAAGGATATCCTTGCTATATATAGAGGGAGTACATCAAGGTTTACCAAGCTGATTCCTGGGATGGCAGATCTGTCATATGAGGAGAGATTAATTCAGTTAGTAGTATATTCATTTGTGTTTAGAAGAGTGAGAGGGGATCTCATAAAAACTTATAATGTTTTAATGGGGTTAGACAGAGTAGATTCAGAATGAACATTCCCAATGGTGGGGGAGTCCAGAACTAGGGGTCATAGTTTGAGGATAGGGCTAAACCTTTTAGAACTGGGGTGAGGATATTTTTTTTTCACCCAGAGAATGGTGAACATGTGTAATTCACTATCACAGAGAGTAGTTGAGATCAACACATTGCCTGATTTCAAGAAGAAATTAAATATCACTCTTGGGACTTAAAGGATCAAAGTATGTTGTGGGGTGGGGGTAGAGGTGGGAGGGAGGGGTATCAGGATATAGAATTCAATAATTCAATGATCAGTGTGATCAAAATGAATAGTGGAGCAGGTTCAAAGTGCCAATATGGCCTACTGCTTCTGGTTTCTGAGTATTTGCACTTGAGCGGGAGCAGAGGAGATTCACCAGGATGTTGCCTGAGCTTTTCAGTTCTTCAGAGGCTGATTATGCTGGGATTGTCTTCTTTAGAGAATAGAAGACTGATAGGAATGAATTGTTTCCCTTAGTGGAAGGGTCAATAACCAGGGAACTCACTGCCAGATAGAGGCAAGAACCCTCAGTTTTCAGAAGCATTTTGCTGAACACTTAGAATGCCATAGCACACAAGGCTAAGGGCCAAGTGCTGGAATATGGGTCAGAATAGATAGGTACTCAATGGCCTATGCAGACTTGATGGGCCAAATGCATCACTGGAAAAATTCTCCAGGAAAACCCTCACTTGGTCTCCTCACAGATCAAGCCCAAGATCCACTTGACCCCACCGCTGCAAGCATCTCATTCCTCCTACTGCCTGCTCGAACTGACACTTTAGAATCAAATTCTAAACAGAAGTGAAAGAGTGCTTTGAACAAAACATACAAACTGGAATATCATATATAAGCTAGCCTGGTCTATTGAATCCAGACTGGTCAGTAATATTCCTGCCTCAGTGCAATACTTTCTACAATAAGTTGAACTGTCTGCTCCCATTTCAATCCCAGCTCCTGTTCCATTCCCACACAACTCTCCCAGACAAGTTGAGAATTTTACTATTGAATAATAAGTGTGATCTAAACAGAGTCACTTCGCCCTGGACTCTTTCCAAGTGGTGAGAGAAATTGTGACCCAACTCTCACTGATGCTGCACCTGAGACAGAAACAAAATCAATCTCAAACTCCTGGAATTCATCACAGTATCAGGTCATTAATGCCTGAAATGCATTGTCTATATCCTCTGGAATGATTCAGAATATTTTGATCAAATTGTTAATAGCTGTTCCATGGCCAACATTTTCCATCTGATTAAACTAATCTGGGACTATTCTGTTCAGATATTAAGTCTTGTGATATCACAGCAAACACACTGATTTGGGATGAGGATGTATTGGCGAGGATGTGCTAATGAACAGTAAAGGCACTGCAGGGAATGATCTCAGTTTGAACTTCAGACAGGGGTTATTCAGCAGCTTGAACCGTTCTGTGTCTTTCCCCCACAGCCCAGCTGCCTTTGTTGCAAGCAAAATTGGAACGAAAACAAAAAATGCTGGAAATTCTCAGCAGGTTTGACAGCATCTGTGGAGAGAGAATAGAGCAAATGTTTTGAGCCTTCATCTTTCTAGCTCAAAATATTGGCTCAATTATTTTGTAAATTGAGTTTGTGTCTTTATATGCCCTGTTTGTGAATAGAACTCCCACGCACCCGATGAAGAGACAGCACTCAGAAAGCTATTGGCTTTTGCTACCAAATAAACCTGTTGGACTTTAACTTGGTGTTGTGAGACTTCTTACTGGGAAATGGAACTGTCAGCACCCAGGTCAGCGAGGAAACAGCATTCTCGTCCCAGCAGCACATCCATTGGTGAGTGTGGACACAGAGGAGCTCAGAGATCCTCACTGACTCGGGGGGGAGCTCAGGGAGATTCGCAAATTGTTTGTAAGAGGCAGAGTGGAGCAGGAACCTGTTCCAGAATTGGAATGAGCTGAGGGGAAGGGAGAGGCGTTCATGGGACTGTGTGAGACACTGCTGAGGGAGCCACAGGGTGAATAAGCTGCTGGTGAAAATGATTGGGATTTTCTCTGCTCAAACCTGTGATGTATAATCCCGGTTCAGCTCCTGTTTCAGTTTGTTTGTTATCATTGTCCAGTGAATGGTGGAACAGGCGGGACAGTGAGGATGGGAACGATCCTGTAACTGAAACGGATCAGCGGCACCAGCTCATCCAGCTGAGAAAGGAAAAAGAAATGTGTTAGCAGCGGCTGTTTGTTTCAGTAAATGGTGAACGCAATGGGAAATTTTTACTCGGAAACTGAGGAAATCTCAATTTCCTGGGGGTGGGGTGGGAGGTTAGTGGGGTTGGGGGGGGTGGGAGGAGTTGGGGTGCGGATGGTGGGGTGGTTGGGGCATGGGAGGTGGGGGGTGGAGGGGTACAAAGAACAAAGAACAAAGCACGGGAAAAAGGCCCTTCAGCCCAACGAGCCCATGCTGCCATAGGTAGGGGGAGGGGTGGGGAGTGGAGGGGTGGGTAGGGGGAGGGGTGGGTAGGGGGAGGGGTGGGAGGGGTGGGGTGGGTGGGTGGGGGGTGGTGGAGGAGTGGGTAGGGGAGGCTTGGGGTGGGTGGGTGGGGGGCGTTGGAGGGTTGGATAGGGGAGGGGTGAGTGGGTGGGGGGCGTTGGAGGGTTGGATAGGGGAGGGGTGAGTGGGTGGGGTGGGGGTGGGTCCATCCATTGTCGTAGCACACATTTGGGAGACCATGCAGATGCTACAACAACGGATGAATGAACATTGCTCAACAATCACCAGGCAAGACTGTTCCCTTCCTGTTGGCGAACAATTCAGTGGTCACGGGCATTCGGCCTCTGACCTTCGGATAAGCATTCTCCAATGCAGCCTTCATGACACACGACAGCGCAGAGTCGCTGAGCAGAAACTGATATTCAAGTTCCGTACACATGAGGATGGTCTCAACAGGGATCTTGGGTTCATGTTGCACTATCTGTAACCCTCATGACTTGCCTGGGTTTGCAGAACCTCATTTACTGTACTGTCTGGAGACAATACACACCTCTTTAACCTGTGCTTAATGCTCTTTCCACTCACATTGTCGGCCTCTCTAAGACTTGAGTAGCAGATTAGTTGTAAAGACTCGCATTCTAATCAGTAATCTGTAAACTGTCTGTGCTGTTATATGCTCTGTCTGAGGCCAGAACTCTCCATTCACCTGACGAAGGAGCTAACCCCGAAAGCTTGTGAGTTTCCTATCAAATAAATCAGTTGGACTTAAACCTGGTGTTGTCAGACTTCTTACTGTGGTCAAGGATTAACATCAGATGCAGTCAGAACAATTGCAGGATTCAAAAATACATTACCTGAATCAAATTCATTCTTCAACATTGATGTGCAAGTCAATTAAATGTACTAGCACAAATTATAGAAATGTGTACTGTTAGCAGTAAGAGTGAGTCTTGTGGAAACAAATCCATAGGTTCCGATTAAGAATACTCTGCAAAATGTTTCCTGTGAATAAGAAGGCTAAGGAATTGTATTCTCCAATAAATGAGGGAGAAATATTGCACAATAATGTGAAGTATGAAATTGTGCCTGTGCTGATCAATGTCCCAGGCATGTGGATGCCTGAGTATTGCCCAAAACAGGTAGAAAATATGTATGGCATTCTAACCACTGTTGCAGTACATAAGCTGCTGATTCTAGGGGACCACCATGTTCAAAGGACATAATGAGTTCCAAAAGTGCAAACGTGAATTACTAAAGGACGTTGTTACGGTGTTTACAAACTTCCTTTAGTTCATTGAGGTCATAATCAGAAAGGTGAATCATGGGGAATGTATGGATGTGGTATATCTAGATACCTAGAAGGTTTTTGACAAGGTGCTGCACCGAAGGTGAATCCAGAAAGTGAGATGAGATGGCATTGAGGGTAAAGTACTAAATTGGATTGAGGATTGGCTGACAGACAGAAATCAGAGGATGGAGATCAATGGACCCTTCGTTGTCTGGCAAAATAAAATTAGCATGGTGTCACGGGGTAAGTCCTTGGACCTCAATAGCTTTTCAATACTGTATTCAAAATCTGGATGGTCTAAACCTGTTAAGCATCTCATTTTTCCCACTTCACAAAAAGCTGTTACCTGAATGTTACAACAGCTTACCAAAGAAGAGGAATACATTTTTGAATCGTTAACTTTGTGTATCTGTCCACAAGTGCTGACAAACCTCTTGAGCTTTCCAGCATTCTCTGCTGTGAGATCAGCCATATTATATATTACTTCAAGTCTGGCAATTTGTAACACCACTTGACCTATTAGTGATCCCACAGCAGTAGATAACGTTGTGAATCATGCCCATAACATGAAGCAATTTTAGCACATGTTTGCATGTGAGAGACTTGGGATTGCACATAAAATAATGTCAATGAGGGACAGGGGAATGGAGGCACATTTGTTTTGGGGCTGAACAGCCTGCAGAGATTTAACTTTTAATATATTAAAACATCCTCAATAAAGAAAACTTGATTTTTCGTGAAAGTTGTTTTCTCACTATCCTGGAATTTTGTGTGTCCAAGCTGGCCTGGAACTTATCAAAGGGCACAAGGAGTTAGGGTAACAGCTTGTCCTTAGCATAAAGGAGGTTGGTTACAGATTTTTAGAGCCATTGTTTCCTACATAGCCATCGGAATGTAAACAGTATGTACTTAAGGGTTAAACATGATGCAGACTGGAGAGATAAATAGTTCTGTCTGGGTCTATTTCATTGGTCTAATCAAACCATTCAATTTCATTTTTGATCAATTCATTGGCTGGTTGCCAAGGAGCCTTTGCACTTTAACTATGCTAACACAAAGAGCTTGTGGCATTGTGAAGAACCCGGGACCAAAACTCAAAAGGAACAACACATCAGGAAAGAAAAGACATGTGGCAAAATCCTAGCCAGGTTTCATGTGCAAATGCAAAACCACTTTACATTAAGTAACGTAACAGATTGTGAGAGTTTGATTTAGGCATTGAAAGAATTTACTGTTGTTTAAGTAGCTGCAAAATAAAGGGAATTGTGTTCAAAGTCGACCTGTTGTCTTTACGGCGCGGGCTCGTTGGGCCGAAGGGCCTTTTTCCTGTGCTGTGTTGTTCTTTGTTCTTTATCCACCAGTAGAGGTTAAATCACACACGTTTGTAAAATAGGTTAAAACAAACTGAGAGAATAGGTCAAAAGGCATCAGATTTAATGAATCATCAGACCGTACCATGAAGATTATTTTGAAATTAGAGATTTTTGAAACATTTTTCAAAACTACAACATTTCATTTCAAAGGTACTTGAATTAAAATATAAGAGGAAAGCAGCAAAAAGTATAACTCAAAGGAAACACTTCTATAACTTGGTAAGAAACCCACCAATTAGAATGACGAGGGCAACAGACACTTGTAGGACCCCTCTGAATCACACTGCATGCTGACACCCAACTATATTACTGATTCTCTACCTTCACGAGTTCGTTATCCTGGAACTCGCTTTCTGACTGATGTGGGGGATATATCTGCATAAACTGGTCTGCAATGCTGCCAGGAAGTAGCTCACTGCCATCACAAGGACTCTTATGGAGAGGCAACAAATGTTGGCCTAGCTAGCAATGGCCACAGCCACAACCTTGAAATAATGAAATTATTATTGAAACAAATAGCAAACTAGGCATGATATTCATGGCTAATTTTGGAGTTTACTCCAGTTACACATATTGTCCACATGGCTCTTCATAACTTTGGTGAAGACAAATTAGTCGATTCCAGTTTTAAAATTAAAAGCAAAGTCTCTCATAGAAAGGTAGAAGATCAGGGCAGGAGAAGGTTTTTTTGCCCTTTGAGCCTGCTCTGCCATTCATTACGATCATGGTTGATATCTAACTCAACAGCCTAATCTTGCTTTTTCCCCATCACATTCGCCCCAAATTTGGTCACATTCGCCCCTCTCAAACTCCATTGCTCCCTGTGGAAAAGAATTCCAAAGTTCTACAAACCTATGTATGGAGAACTACATTTTACTTTCTTTCCTGAATGGTCTGTTATTTTGGCTGGTGCCATGTATGTCCAGATTCTCTCCTAACTTACCCAGTCAGTTTCCCACATTTTCTTTTAAAACAAATCTATCCAATTGCATAATGAATTAGTCCTTAATCTGCTAAATACTAGGGAATAGTTGTTTATTTGCCCTCTCTTTGTAACTTTACCATTCACCTCCTATTTCAGGAAATCTATGCTGAATTCTCTCCAACATCAACGCAGCCTTAC
The DNA here is from genome assembly GCF_965287045.1 of Carcharhinus amblyrhynchos. NCBI lineage: Eukaryota > Metazoa > Chordata > Chondrichthyes > Carcharhiniformes > Carcharhinidae > Carcharhinus > Carcharhinus amblyrhynchos. The sequence goes on from NC_137330.1 coordinate 4,659,341, forward strand.
TGAGTTTTGTTGCAAGAAATGTTCGGGGTACTTTAACTATGGCCTACCCAAGGCAATGTGTCACTGAGGCATGACTTCACCCACAGCTACAAAACAGCTGCACATTCCACATTGGCAAACCTTGTCGGTGAAAGCCTGGAGCCCAGGTTTATATTTAACCTGTGACTTTCCTCTCTGTAAAACCATTTGTTCCTTCACACTGCGCCCTCTGATGGTGTTTCCAAAAGCTGCGCTGCTCTCACTATTAACTTCCACTGCCCATTTCCTACTCAGCTATTGTGCTTGTGTTTAAAGCTTCTTCTCTCCTGAAGGTCCATCTCTGATTAATAAAGTGGTTGCACCATTCGATACAAGAACAAGACTGAATAGGTTGATTCTAATCAAATGCTGTTTTGCTTCCATAAATTACTCGACTCCAATGTTTAAATTAATAAGAAAATCTCTCATAGAAACAAAGATAGGAGCAGAAGGAGGCCATTTGGCCTCAGTTATTCACAGTTATTTACTGCAATCTTTCCCCTCTCTGTGTCTTGCAGTCATCTTGTTGGTGATTATAATCCTACTCTGAGGGAAGTGTAGTCTGTCCAAATGCATCACTTGCTACCTGTTGGGAATGGCAATGTCAGATCTCCTGGTCGGTCTTGTTGGGGGGGGGGGGGGGCGCAGTTTAGAAAAGAGTTCAGGAGGAACTTCTTCACTCAAAGGGTAGTGAATCTCTGGAATTCTCTGCCCGTTGAAGTGGTGGAGGCTACCTCGCTAAATATATTTAAGACAGGGGTAGATAGGTTTTTGACAGACAAGGGAATTAAGGGCTGCGGGGGAAAAGCGGGAAAGTGGAACTGATCCACTTCAGATCTGCCATGATCTTATTGAATGGCGGGGCAGGCTCGAAGGGCTAGATGGCCTACTCCTGCTCTTATTTCTTATCCCACATTGAGGTGGGCTGCTCGGATTTACTTCTCATATTCATTCCTATTCTTAACTCTCGTGCGTCATCTTGTGTTGCTCCTGTTCTTTGCAGCCACTGAGATTTCAGTCTGGCTCACAGTCGCTTTCACTATTGACAGATTTGTGGTCATTTGCTGTGTTAAATTGAAAACAAAATATTGCACAGAGAGAACGGCCGGTGTGGTTCTAGGACCTGTGCGTGTGCTCGGCTGCTTAGAGTTTCTCCCCTGGTACTTTGCATGAGAACATTCCTATATAATAGATAATATTCCCTGGAATTGTATCCCAAAAGAAAGTTTTTTTTTACATCACTTGACTTGTTTCACCGTATTTTAACTCAGTATATTCAATTTTTTTTATCACGTTACTGCTCAATAGCAAAACCATCAGTTGTATTTTAGGTGCTAGTCGAGTCCGGGCGGGTCTTTGGAGCTGCTGCCATGGGGAAAATCGCAGAAACGCAGAGAGGGAGCAGAGATGGAACTCCTCATTTTACTCGTCAGTATATCCTGTAGTTATATTCTGTTGTGGATAACGCAAGTTGTGTATACTAGTAATGCACAGATTAACAATGTTCTGGGTCATTACTCATTCACCAATGCACATTGTATTATCGAATCCACATCAGGAATGCTTTAACTTCTCAGTTCCTATGCTAACAGGCGTATCTATGTCCTCACCTAGGCTAAATTCTGGTATGAAATATCCACGGAACATCTTAATTTAGTCAACTCATTGAAGAAGCAGACGGTTTCAAGCTGGAGCTGACATTCACTTCACTCTCACTACACCCTCGCCTGAGACTCCAGGAAAAGCAATTGTCGGCAGCATTTTAGCGGCCCCTAGCAGCCTGGAGAGGAACAGCAGCAGGGAGAATTGTTGCAACTCCTAGCGGACTGGAGAGAAAACAGCATCATGGCGGGGAGGGAAGTATGGGGTGGCTAGGAAATTAGCAACATAGCGTTATTGCTGGCTCCCAGCCGCCGGGGAGAAGGCAACGGCAGGGAGAATTGGTTCGAACCTAGCAGCCCAACTGGGAAACAGCAGCATGGAGAGATATCGCAGCCCCTAGCAATCTGGAGGGGGAGCAACAGCAGGCATAGTCTCCCTTAGGAGAATAGCCGATGTTCCTTTTTTTAAGAATGGAAGTCGGAATAATGTAGGAAATTATCGGCCAGTGAGCTTGACATCAGTGGTGGGGAAGCTTTTTATAGAAGATACTGAGCGACAGTATATATGTACATCTGGAAGAAAATGGACTGGTCAGTGACAGGCAGCATGGTTTGATACAGGGACGGTCATGTCTCACCAACTTGATTATTTTTCTTGTAGAGGTGATAAAGACAATTGATGACGAGATGTTGATTGTTATTGTCACATGTATTAATATACTTTGAAAAGTATTGTTTATTGTGTGCTATAGACAAAGCATACCATTCATAGAGAAGGAAATGAGAGAGTGCAGGATGTAGTGTTACAATCATAGTTCGGATGCAGAGAAAGATCAGCTTAATGAGAGGCAGGTCCCACATGGCAAATTGGTAGAAAAAAAAACTATAATCAAATGGGATTCAGAGTGGGCTGGATGGATGGAAACAACTGCCTTGGTTATAGGAGACAAAGAGAAGCGATGGAACTACAGATCAAAATGGAAATCTATAGCTAGTCGTGTTCTGCAGGGATCAGTGCTGGGTCATCTGTTGTCTGCAGTATATATAAATGATCTGGAGGAATACCTGAGGGGGACTGATTAGGATGTTTCCAGATAACACAATGATTGGTGGAGTTGCTGATAGTGCTGGGGATTGTCAGAGGATATAACAGGCTGTAGATTGGAGATTTGGGCACAGAAATGTCAGCTGGAGTTTAATCTGGACAAATGCAAGGTGATGCATTTTGGAAGATCAAATTTAGGTGTGAATTATACTGAAAGTGACAGAACCCTTTGGAGCAATACCATACAGAGGGATCTGGGTGTGCAGGTCCACAGTTCCCTAAAAGTGGCAACACAGGCAGCCAAGATGATTAATAAAGCATATGGCCTGCTTGCCTTCATCAGCCAGAACACTGAGTACAAGAGTTATCAAATTACATTGCAGCTATATAGCACCTTGGTTAGGCCACATTTGGAGTATGGCATGTTTTTTTTTGGTCACCACACTACCAGAAGGATGTAGAAGCTTTGGAGAGAATGCAAAAAAGGTTCGTCAGGATGTTGCCTCGTCTTGAGGGCATTGGCTATGAGGAGAGGTTGAATAAATGAGTATTGCTTTCCCTGGCAAGACAGAGGCTGAGGGGAGACTTGATAGATGTCTACAAAATTGTGAGAGGCAAAGACAGAATGGAAAGCAGAGGCTTTTTCTAAGGATGGAAGTGTCAACACAAGGAGACACTGGTGCAAGGTGAGAATGAGAATGAGAATGTTTGACAGAGATGTTGGGAGAAGTTGTTCATGAAGAGAGTGGTGAGTGCCTGGAATGCGTTGCCAGCAGACGTGTGGAAGAAGGCACATTAGTAACATTTATGAGGCATCTGGATGGGGACATGAATAGATAGCGAATAAAGGGGTATGAATTGAGTAATGGTAGATGGCTTTTCCTTTAGTTTATTTACAGCATCATGATCGGCACAAGCTTAGAGGGCTGAAAGGCCTGTTCCTGTACTGTACTTTTTTTTGTTCTTTGTTCCAAAGGCCCCAGTTCAGTTGTTCAGAGAAAATGAGAACCACATTGGATCCAAAATTTTCTGAATTACAACAAGAAGCATTCACTCTGCAGGAGCAGCTTCACTCTCAGTCTGTATTCCACTCTTCATCACTGCAACTGTGATGGGAAAAAAACCTACATTTTTTAATATTAAAGTAAAACAATAAATTATTTGGAAATTGATTTTCATGTGGGACAACATTCAAATGATCAATTACAATTGCATCCTTTTTTTTCTAGGTTCCTCCTGTTGACTACAGTAAGATTTACATTATAATAAGCATATGTTTCACCTTTGGAGGAAAACCGCTTCAATTCTCATGCAATTTGGATGGTCATAGCTTCAACAATGATTAGCAACATTGATTGTAGTTTGGGGAAATGTCTGCTTGTATCTGTGCATGTGCAAGTGTGTGTATATGTGACTGTGCAGGCATAGGTATATGTATGTGTGTGCACATGTGTATTTGTGCTTGCCTGCAAGTGTGCTTGTTTGTGTGTATGTCTGAAGTATATCTGAATTAGTCTACGCATCTGGAAGCATGTGTGTGTGTGTGTATATGTGCGAGTGTGTGTGTAAGTATACGTGCACATGTATGTCAGATTGGTGTCCACATACAAGAAAGCATATTTGTGTTAGTGAGTGTATGGATCTTTGAGTCTATGTATCTGTGAGTGCACATGTGTGAGTGCATGAGTTTGTGTATTTGTGAGTATGCATGTGTGTGTGTGTGAGAGAGAGAGAGACAGACAGAGAGATTAAACAACATCAGAACTATTTCAATGACATGCCTTGAAGCTTGTAATCTGTTTACCTTCGTTCAATTGCTCATTAAACATTCTACAATCAAACATACAAATTAAGAGCAGAAAGAGGCCATTCAGCCCCTCGAGCATGTTCCACCGTTTAATATGATCGTGGCTGATCTGCTAGCACCTCAAATCTGCATCCCGTAACCCCCAATAACCTCTTACTCCCTTGCGCACCCCATGAATCAATCTAGCTCTGCATTCAAAATATTCAAAGGTTTTGCTTGACCTACATTTTGGGGACAAGAGCTCCTGAGACTCGTGACACAAATTTCTCCTCATCTGCGTCTGAAATGAATTTCAGACGCAGATTACGTTTTAAACAGTGACTCCCTAGTTCCAAAATCTTCAACAAGAGGAGACATCCACTCCACAGACACTCTCTCAAGAACCAGCCAGGATCATATATGTTTCAATCAAGTTACCTCTTACTGTTTTAACTCCAATAGATACAAGCCGTGCTTAAGGAGTCATGAGAGTCCCTTTCAGAGTCTCAGGTTGGAATTCATTTTCTGGATGTAACAGGAATGAGTGACTTTGACACGTATTGTTATAAGTATCACTTTTATTGAATACTGAATAACAATTATAATGATAATGGTAACATCACAATAAAAATTGATCATATGTGTATAGCAATATACAAGAAAGAGAGTCTTAAAGTTTTGCAGAACTGAAATAGGCCCTTCAGCCCATCACTTCTGTGCAAGCACCTATCTATTGTAATCCCAATTTCGTGCACTTGGTGTGTAGCCTTGTATGCTGGCATTTGAAGTGCTCACATATAAACTTCCCCAATATTGTGAGGGTTCACACGTATACCACCCTTTCAGGCAGTGAAACCCAGATACCCAGCACCTTCTGGGTGAAAAAACCTTTCCTCAAATCTGCTTTAAATCTATGCCCCCTGATAATTGACCCTTCCATGAAGGGAAATAGGGGATATTCCTAACTACTCTATGTCCTTTATAATTTTGTACACCTCGATAAGGTCACCCCTCAGCCTGCTCTGCAATAAGAAAACAACAGCAGTCTAACCAGCCTCTCTTCATAGCTGAATGCCCCAGCCCAGGCAATATCCCAGTGAATGTCCCCTGCACTCTTTCTAGTGCACTCACATCCTTCCTATAGTGTGGTGACCAGAACTACACACAATTCCCTAGCTGTGACCTGATGAGCTTCTTGTATTGCTCCAGCATAACCTGCCAAATCGACAATAACATTCAATTTAGGCCGTAGCATGACAATTCCTCCAAGGATGGTCGACCCATAACCCTTCGCATCAGTATATAAATTATTAAATGATGATTGTGTAACCCCAATAGGTGCCCACTACAGTCAGTCACTCCATTTCTGACCCTTCCTTCCCTGGTCTGTGACTGACTATTCCACCGTGGCTGCAGCGCTGACAAGAAGTAATGGCTCTTTATTCTGGATTCCTGGCTCTGTTTTAGTCTCTTAAATCCACAAATATTTTTCCCCCAAAACAAATCACAGCTCTTATCAGATTTTCGCATAGGATATGATGTTCTTGAGGATTTCGTATCATGTACCACATTCAGATGTTATATACATTGACTAAACATCGCTTTCTGAAGTTTCACATGAGAACAGCAGACAGGATTACACTGTGACTTGGTCTGCTGTCCTAGATTCACATAATGCCATAGCACAGCACTTCTGATAAACAAAATATAACTTAAATTAGTGTTCTAAGCTTGTCAAAATGGGGAACCACAACTTAATCTAAACAACTATTGTGCAGAACAATGCAAAGAGAAAACAAGAACTAGAAAAAAAGTTCACTGCTGCTTATTATTAATTAAAGCACAATCAAGCTGAATTCCATCAGTTTCTAATAGGTGGAAAACTACAAAATTACTTTCAATATTAAGAATCAAAACAAAGCAGAAATAAAATGCAAAATTCAGAAGAGTAAACATTAGTGGCTGCACTCATCAGTCCTAGATTAGCCTGGCAATGTTTCCTCATAAAACAACCCATCCATTTCTGATACTGGCCTGGTTAAACCTTCTCTGAACTGTTTCCAACTTAGAAATGAGAAGACAAATACTCACTGGTACCCTGTATAACTAAAGCAGATCTCGCCACTTTTGTAATCAATTCTCCTCAAAATAAGCACTAACATTTGATTAGCTTTCCAGATTACTTGCTGCATCTATATAGTAGTCATTTATGATTCATGCACCAGCACATTCAGATCCCCAGTCCAATGCTGGCAGCCCCACATCATTCAATCTGTCACCAAATGCACAGGGCGTCAGAGATACAGCAACCCCGAGTCTGGCATGGGAATTTTGAAGAAATGTTGCAGAAGTGTCTAAAGTGACAAAGTGTCTGTAAGTGACAACATTGCCTCTTTATTCATTAAACTTCATTGTAAAATGCAACAAAGGTATAGGAGTCAAACTAGTTAACTTCAGCAGTTTATTTCAACGTATTTAGTGTGTTGCTCTGCAGTGCAGAGGTGCTCACACTATGGTTTGTTAGGGAGTTCCAGAGGTTCTTCTGTGCACCATTAACAAGATTCTGTGGAAGCAAGTGGCATACGACGTGGTGGGGGAACAGAATTCTGACAAAGATGGTGGACTACATGCGGCAATTGAGTTAGACACAGAATTTAAACTCCTATCCTGAACCCTAACCACACTTCTGGCTGTTACTCTAATCAGTTTGCAGTGGTATTTGCAGAATTAAGGAGGATGGGTTAGTGATAGAATTTAACAATCTTCTTTGGACGCTTTTCCTGAAACATTTCTTCACAATTCCCATGTCAGACACGGGGTTGCTGTGTCTCTGACCCCTGTGTATCTTATCCATGGTGACAGAATGAATGATGTGAAGATGCTGACATTGGACTGGAGTAAGGACAGTAAGATGTCTCACAACACCAGGTTAAAGTCCAACAGGTTTATTTGGTAGCACAAGCTTTCTGAGTCATTTCTTCTTCAGGTGAGCGAGGAGCGTATTCACAAATAGGGCATATATAGACACAAACTCAATTTACAAGATAATGGTTGAAATGCAAGTCTTTACGGTTAATCAAGTCTTAAAGGAAGAGACAATGTGAGTGGAGAGACCGTTAAGCACAGGTTAAAGAGATGTGTGTTGTCTCCAGCCAGGACAGTTAGTGTGATTTTGCAAGCCCAGATAAGTTGTGGGAGTTACAGATAGTGTAACATGAACCCATGATCCCGGTTGAGGGCATCCTCATGTGCGGAACTTGGCTATCAATTTCTGCTCAGCCATTCTGTGTTGTCGTGTGTCATGAAGGCCGCCTTGGAAAACGCTTACCCAAAGATCAGAGGCTGAAAGTCTTTGACGACAGAAGTGTTCCTCGACAGGAAGCAAACTGTCCTGCCTGGTGATTGTCAAACAGTGTTCATTCATCTGTCGTCGTAACATCTGCATGGTCTTTCCAATGTAACATACCTCGAAGCATCCTCTCCTGCAGCGTATCAGGCAGACAACGTTGGACTGAATGACATAATTCTCCCAGGAAACATCAGCCAGATTTTTGTTAATCTGGTATATATTTATGACCATATGTCTGATTCTGCCTTCAGATTAAAATGCTTCAGAAGGTCTCATGAAAATAATTGGCTCCCAGGTATTCCCATGTCTTTGAGGAGAAATATATGACAATAAATGATCGCTGAACATTGGATCATGGCACTGGGGATGAAGCTGGTGATGTTGAACTTTATTAGATCTGTAATGAATGGTAGGTCTGTCAATGTTACACACTGTACACACAGACAATCACTGGGCACAGATCATTATCCGGAACCCATACTGATTAATCATAGTAAAAAAAAACTGGATCACTTGGCACTAACCACTATGGGGAACCCATACTGCTCGATCACAACAAAAAGTGGATCACTGATTACAGATGATTATCAGGCATACAGACTGATTGATTTCACTAACTAGAAGATCACTGGTTGCCGATCACTGCCATAAATCCAGACTGATTGATCACACTAACTTGTGGATCACTGGATATAGATCACTAGATATAGATCACTATCAGGAACCCAGACTGATTAATAACACTGACACATACCACTGTGTTTAATTCATCCATGATCGAATGTCTGGTTTATATGGAGTTGATGTCAGTGCCTTGACGATTTGAAGTGTTGTCTTCTCACCCCGCTGTTCACATTAACTACTCCATGTTACTCTGCTGTTCAGTAGCTAAGCATGTCTGGAACCCTGCTTCCAGTGCAGCTTAAGTATGCATTTCAGCATGTTAGCATTTCATATATAACAAATCACATCTAAACACGCACACCAACATCCCACTATCACGCACCACCTTCTACTGTCAGGTGACCTGAGCAAAATATAAAATCGGTTGTCAATCTGAAGATCATTGCTTACTCCCTCTGCCCATTCAAAATGCCTCAGGTAGTGACAAGAAAATCAAATGCAGTTTTCTTAAAAGTTCATCGGCAAGGATAGAAACATCTCCAGGAGAAAGCAAGGAAGTGACTAATCTCATCTACAAATACTTAAATTTCACCGCAATGTGCATGGATATCAGATTGATTTTTGCCATTAAATCATATGCAGGGATAGTTATTCCAATTCCTATTTGGTGATTTGATTTTCTCTATCTTTTTTTCTGAATGGAGCATCCCATTATTTCCGGTTCTATCTCACTCATCACCTCGGGAGTAATCTAAACATCCAAATTAATATTCTTACAATATCATAGTTCAGGTGAGAGACAGAAGTACTCACAGTCATTGAAACATAGGAAATAGTGTCAGGAGTAGCCTATTCGACCCTTTGAGCTTGCTCTGTCATTGAACTCGATCATGTTGATCCTCTGTCTCAACAACATACTCTCATATTTTCCCCATGCCCCTGCACACCTTCTGAAAAATCTGTTTCCTTCATAACTATATTCAGCAAGTTGGCCTCCACAGCCTTTTGTGATAGAAAATTTTTCAGCTTCACAACCCTTTGAGTGAAGAAGCATCTCTTCAGCTCTACCCTAAAAGGCATCCCCCGTATCTCGAGACTGTGACCACTTTTTTTAGGCCTCCTAGACAGAGGAAACATCCTCTCTACATCCTTTCTGCCCAGCGTTGCCAAGGATTCAGGCAAAATCCCTCTCAAATCTACTTCAACAGAGTGGCGACTGTGTCTAAACAAGGGAGAAATGCCACCCCCCCCACAATCCCCCAAAACACCCTGTTCATCTCAACTTTCAAACAGTCAGAATTTCAAGGGAAGAACAAATTTGAACATTTAAAAGGCACTCAAACTCTCCTTGAAGATCAGTGACTGTAATGAATGTGGGGAGTTGGCTACCAGTCATTCTGAACCTGTTCATCAAGCTGAATCTCGTTCTGAGCCCTAACGCCTTTTCAACGATGACGAGATGAAAGAGCATGAAGTAAATCTCACCTTGCAGATTGTTCTGTCCCAAATACTCAAAGATCTGTTGTGATTCAGCTGTTCAGTCACATGAAGAACCATGACAGAAACTCAATACCTTGAATAGATGCCCTCCAACAAAGCAGCAGATCATGAAGGTGTGGCAGCAAATGCAATATTATGTATGCTTAAGACGTTTGGCTGTAACTTCATCCTTGTTGGGCATTTTTCTGCCTGTGAAGGAATGCATGGCCTTTGCAAGCTCAGCTGATGGGGGCTCCTTGACCCACTCAAGTGTGACAGGAAGCTGTGAGACAGAGTAAAGTAGAAATTGGGAAGTATCACTCTTGATAATCAGTGAAACTTTTCAAACACTGATTTGTAGATTTTGCACCAAAATCAATTTAGGATTAAAGTAAAAGTCCATCATTTGATGGGAATAAATTCCTGTTGAAAGTTCTTGAGTGAAGGGTAAAGATCACACATGGTGCTTCAGAAACTGCAACACAGACATTAGTAACATAGCCACAACGCTAAACTCCAGGCAATTAGAGGATTGCTAACAGCAGCAAATATTATCAGACTATCAATCCTGAATGGGAATGCACATCAGCAAAAACAGCAAAATCCAACATTGACACTCACTTAGGCCATTGTTTATATGTCCCTCGCTAGAGTGAGTGTGCAGTTCACGAGAGATAAGGAGGAATTTCTTCTCTCTGAGGGGAGTGAATCTGTGGAATTCTTTGCCACAGACAGCTCTGGAGGCTGGGTTGTTAACGATGTTCAAGGCAGATTTTTACTCAGTAAGGGAATCTCGGGATAAGTTTGGAAAGTTGAGTTGGGGATTATCCCATTAGATCAATCATGATCGAATTGAATGATGGAGCAGACTGATGGGCTGAATGGTCTTTCTCAGCTCCTTTCTCCTGCGGCCTCAGAGGGTATCAGGACTCAGCGAAAGCTGTTCCACACCCACAGTGGGTGAACAGTCTTCTTGAGGATGAGTGCGTTGGTGTAACTGCAAGCTGCCGGACTGAGTGAATCCTTTCCCACACAATGAGCAGGTGAACGGTCTCTCCCCAGTGTGAGTGCGTTGGTGCATCAGCAGGTTGGCCGATTGAGTGAAAGCCTTCCCACACACCAAGCAGGTAAAGGGCCTCTCGCCAGTGTGAACGCGCTGGTGAGCGGTGAGGGTAGAGGACTGCCTGAAACTCTTCCCACAGTAAGTGCAGCTGAACGGCTTCTCCTTCGTGTGGATGCGCTGGTGGGACAGAAGGTTGGATGAGTGAGTGAATCCCTTCCCACATACAGAGCAGCTGAAGGGTCTCTCCCCAGTGTGAACCCGCTGGTGGGCACCTAGGGCAGTTGAATGCTTGAACCTCTTCCCACAAGAGGAGCAGATGAAGGGTTTCTCCTCGGTGTGAATTCTCTGGTGTGACTGGAGGCCGGATGAATAAGTGAATCCCTTCCCACACACAGAGCAGGTGAATGGCCTCTCCCCAGTGTGAATGCGCTGGTGAGCGATAAGGGTGGATGACTGTCTGAAACTCTTCCCACAGGCCTTGCAGCTGAATGGTTTCTCCTCGGTGTGAATTCTCTGGTGTGACTGGAGACCTGATGCCCCAGTGAATCCCTTCCCACACACAGAACAGGTGAACGGCCTCTCCCCAGTGTGAACCCGCTGGTGCGCAATGAGGGTGGACGCCTGCTTAAAGCTCTTCCCACAGGACGTGCAGCTGTATGGCCTCTCCTCACTGTGGGTCTGGCGGTGTTTCAGCAGGTCAGAGGATCCTGTGAAGCCCTTCCCACACACGGAGCAGATGAATGGCCTCTCCGCAGAGTGAACCCGTTGGTGTCCGCTGAGGTTGGCCGAACAACTGAACCTCTTCCCACAGGTAGAGCAACAGAACGGTCTCTCCTCAGTGTGAATGCGTTGGTGCAACATAAGGTTGGCAGACTGAGTGAACGCCTTGTCACACACCGAGCAAGTGAACGGCCTCTCGCCTGTGTGATTACGTCGATGGTATTCCAGCAGATATCGATGATTGAATCCTTTACCACAATCATCACATTTCCATGGCCTCTCGCCAGTGTGAATGCGTCGATGGTATTCTAGGCGGGAGTGGCAACTGAATTCTTTACCACAGTGCTCACATTTCCACGGATTCTCCATAGCACTGATGTCCTTGTGTGTTTTCAATCAATTGAAACCTTAACCACACACACAACTGGGTATACTTTCTCCCCACGCGATGATGTAATGAGGCCTTGCAACTGGTTAAAAACTTGTCCACAATCAATGTACTGGACAGTTCGCGTTCAGGTCCGTGTACGTGCCTCAATGCTTTTCCAGTCACGATGGTGATAGAAATCTTTTCTCAAAGAGAACAATCTGTCCATTTCAAAGGCAAATGAATCGACGTGTTAGATCTTGAGATGAAGTTTGGTTTGAGATTCCAGATTGGTAAATCCTCACCTTCAACACACAGGAAAATGGGTTTACATTGTAAGTACAGGGAAGAAATTCAGAAAACATAACTCTCATTAGTATGGATATTTTATCCCTTATTTCCAAAAAACTGCAAATCTCTCCACACTCACTTTCCCCCCTTACACTGAATTCCAAACACATCACACAATTTCCAACATTACTTTATGCTACTCCCAATTTTCTCCCTCTCTCTGCTCTGGCTAGGATTGCCAACTCTGATTGGGTCTATTCCTGGAGGGTTCATTACATGATCCGCTGTTTCCAAATACTACTGCCCCTGCCGCCGAATCACTCCTCACCCATCTATTTGGTGGCTCGCCTTCCCACAGTGATTCAGAAAGTGCACAAGTTTTTAAAATCAGTCGTTTGGCAGATACACAAGTGTCAAACAGATCCATCCCAGCTCCAATATTTTCATGTCTAATTAACTATAGAGGCGGGTAGAATTTTGTCTTTTAAAAAGTATTTGTACAGTTATATGTATAAGGTAGGTATAGAGAGATATGGGTGTGGCAGGATAGAATTTTAACATGCTGAATGATCTTCAATCAAGCAAACCTGATTATTTGTTTAATTTTTTTTCACCATGCTGGGATTTCTTGTAAGAAGTCTCACAACACCAGGTTAAAGTCAAACGGGTTCATTTGGTAGCAAACACCACTAGCTTTCAGGGCTCCAAAAGTCCAAAAGCTAGTAGCGCTTGCTACCAAATAAACCTGTTGGACTTTAACCTGATGTTGTGAGACTTCTTACTGTGTTTACCCCAGTCTAATACCAGCATCTCCACATCGGGATTTTTTTGTGGCCAACGAAACTTGTCAAAGGACAGAAAGTGTCAGACTTTTGGAGCCAGTGTTCCTTATCTAGGCATTGGAATGTAAACAGTATGCATGTAAGGGGTGTCGGTATGATGGGGTCTGGAGTGATACAATTACTCTGGCCATATTTGATTGGCCTAACCAAATGGGGTTTCTGACCAATTCATTGGCTGGTTACCAAGGTACTTTTGGAGTTTTAACTTTGCTAACGCAAAAGAGTTTGTTCAGAAAGGCAGTGTGAAGAACCCAGGAAACAAGCTCAGGAGGCAAGACAACATCTGGAAGAACAGGACCATGAACTGATTCCATGTGGCAACAAAATCCGGGCCAGGTTTTAACTGCAAGTAGAAATCAACCATAAATTAAGTCATAGAACAGATAGTGAGTGTTTGCTTTATGCATTGCAAGTTTTTACTGTTGTTTCAGTAGCTGCAGAATAATGGAAATTATGTTTAAGTATTTAATGTCGACTTTGTGTTTTTATTCGCTTCAGAGTTTAAAACACACAGGTTTGAACAACATGGACCAAGTGAGAGCAACTGGGACTAATTTAGTGGTAAAACTGGGCAGCATGTTCAAGTTGTGCCAAAAGGCCTGTTTTCATATTGTGAAGACCAAAGCATTCAAGGACATTTTTTTTTAAAAAAAGACACAATCTTCCTTAATGCCTCAATGGCTTTTGTATCTGGCCATATGCTGGATACGATACAAAGATAGCTGGAGGAACAGGTGGTATCGAGGAAGCAGGGAGATTGCAGAAGGACGTGGACAAGTTAAGAGAGTGAGCAAAGTGGTAGATAGAACACATTGTGTCTTTATTATTCTTACCAAAGTGCCTCACCTCACAATTTCCCACCGACAATTTTTTAAACGGAGAGATGATTCAGAAATCGGAAACAGAAAGGGACTTGGCAATCCTAGTTCAGCTACTAGTCCGACCAAAGTGCATGTACTTCTGAGGTTTCACAACACTCTGGTCAGGCCACACTTGAAATACTGTGAGCAATTTTAGGTTCTGTAACTAAGGAAGGATGTGGAAAGGCTACAGAGGAGGTGCACAGTAATGATCTCGGGAATGACACGCTTGACATACGAGAAGCGTTTGAGAATGCTGGGTCTGTACTTGATGGAGTTTACAAGGATGAGGAGGGATGTCGTTGAAACTTCAGAATACTAAAAGGTTTGGATGGACTGGACGTATGAAAGAAATTTCCATGTGTGGAAGCGAGATGGCAGAGCTTCAGAGTAAAAGGACAACCTTTTAGAATGGAGATGAGAAATTTCTTCAGCCAGATCACTGAGAGTTTTTAAGACAGAAATAGGTTCTTGATTAGTAAGGAGATCAAAGGTAATGGGGGAAGAATGGCAGAATGGGTTTGAGAAGCCATAATAGAATGGAGGAGCAGACTTGCTAGGCCAAGTGGCTTAATTTTGCTCCTGTATCTTATGGTCTTATGGAGATGAGTTTATGCCCTAGTCACTCCAAACTTCCTAGAGAAGGTTTAAATTAACCCAAGCTTACTGCCACATAAGAACCTTACCAAATATCTGCTACTTACCTTCCAACTCACTGGCCTATAAGGCTAAATGCACCATGCCCTATGTCCAGCAGCCAGAGGAAATGGGCAAGGTATTAAATGAGTACCTTGCGTCAGTATTCACCAAAGAGAAGGACTTGCTGGATAATGAGTCTGGGAAAGGGTATGTAGATAGTTTGAGTCGTGGCAAGATCAAAAAGTAGTACTGGGGTTCTTGAGAAACATCAAGGTAGACAAATCTTCATGGCCTGTTGGGATACATCCCAGAATACTGACAGAGGAAGTTGCTGGGGCCTTGAGAGAAATCTTTGTATCTTCATTAGCTATAGGGGAGGTCATGATGTGGAGATGCCGGCGTTAGACTGGGGTAAGCACAGTAAGGAGTCTCATTGCACCAGATTAAAATCCAACAGGTTTATTTGGTAGCACAACTCACAAGCTTTCAGGGTGCAGCTCCTTCATCAGGTGAGTGATCTAGTACAAATAAGGAATAAATGACAGAACCCTTAAGAGAATTGCAAAGGGATCTGGGTGTACAGGTATATAGGTCACTGAAAGTAGCAATGCAGGTAGAAAAGGTAGTCAAGAAGGCATACTGCATGCTTGCCTTCATCGGCCAGGGTATTGAGTTTAAAAATTGGCAAATGAAGTGGCAGTTTTATAGAACCTCAGTTAGGCCACATTTTCGAATAGTGTTCATTTCGCCACACTACCAGAACGATATGGAGGCTTTGGAGAGGATACAGGAAAGATTTACCAGGATGTCACCTGGTATGGAGGGCATTAGCTATGAGAGGTTGGAGAAACTTAGTTTGTTCTCACTGGAATGACAGAGGATATAAGTCTACAAGATTATGAAAGACATAGATAATCAGAAGCTTTTTTCCTTGGTGGAAGAGTCAATTACTGCGGGGCACAGGTTTGGGGTGCAAGGGGCAAGTTGTAAAGGAGATGTATGAGGCAGATTTGTTACACAGAGGGTGGTGGGTGCCTGCAACTTGTTGCCGGGGGAGGTAGTGGATACAGTAGTGTTTTTGAAGGGGCGTCTTGACAAATACATGAATAGGATGGGAATAGTGGGATATGATCCCTCGAAGGATAGAGCGTTTTAGATAATTCAGGCAGCATGGTCGGTGTAGGCTTAGAGGGCTGAAAGGCCTGTTCCTTTGCTGGAAGTTTCTTTGTTCGTGATCTTTTGAATGGGGGGGGGGGTGTCGCACGCGCATGTGCTGGGGGGGGGTCACACACGCAAGCGCTGGGGGGGGGATCGCACACGTGTGTATGTGTGCTGGGATTTTGTGTAGTTATGGGATGTGTGTGTGCACGTGTTTATGTGTGCGTGTGTGTGTGTCTGCACGCTGGGTGTGGGCACGCGTGCACTGGGGGTATGTGTGCTGTGGGGGCGTTGTGTGCTGTGGAGGGTGGTGTGTGCTGGGGGGTGGTGTGTGTGCTGGGGGGTGGTGTGTGTGTTATTGCTTAGGATGAGGGGGGGTGTGTGTGCTGGGGGGGTATATGTGTGTGTGCTGGGGGGTGGTGTGTGTGTTATTGCTTAGGATGAGGGGGGGGGTGTGTGCTGGGGGGTGGTGTGTGTGTTATTGCTTAGGATGAGGGTGGTGTGTGTGCTGGGGGGGTATATGTGTGTGTGCTGGGGGGTGGTGTGTGTGTTATTGCTTAGGATGAGGGGGGTGTGTATGTGCTTGCGGGGGGGAGGTGTGTGCTGGAGGAGGGGTGTGCTGGGTGGGCGGTGGTGCGTGTGCGTGCTTAGGGTGAGGGGGTGTGTGTGTGTGTGTGTGTGCTAGGGCGGGGGGGTGGTGGTGGAAGCAGGATTTGCGTCTTTCCCAATGCCCCGGGAATCCCTTCCTTACCGGGGCTCCGCAGCGGCCGCTTCCTCCCAGGACTCTCTCTCGGACTCTGTAAACGTCCGCTAGCGCCAGCGCTCATTCAGTCACTGCGCATGCTCCCATTCTGGGGCGGCCCTGCGATTGCGCGCTGCCGCCCTGTTTTGCGGATAGAGGGCATCCCCAGGCGCGACGACCGCCGGGTAAAAACTCCACCATTGCCCATCCCAAATCCTGTTCCTTCTTGTATTTGTTCTCCGCTCTACAGTGGGAATATAATTAAATGAAACATTGTCTGTATTTCATTCTCGGGATTTGGGTCTCTATAGCTAGGTCAGCGTTCGTTGCATATCCTTACTAATCTCTTGAAAATAATGTGATGAACTGTTTTCTTGAACCATTGCAGTACCTGTGGTTTTTGAAGTTTATTTATTTGTATTACAAGTAAGTTTACATCAATACTGCAATGAACTTGTCAAGAAAATCCCCTCCTTGCCAAACTCTGGAGCTTGTCTGTATACCATGAAGGAGAATTTAGCATGGCCAATGCATGTATTTCAGACTGTGGGAAGAAATCAGAGGACCTGGTGGAAACCCACGCGGACACGGAGAGAACGTGCCGAATCCACACAAATAGTGCCCCAAGCTAGGAATGAAACCCACGTCCCAGGTGTTGTGATACAACACTGCTGACCACTGTGCCACCATATCGCCCGTTGTAAGTCCACCCACAATGCTGCTAAGGAGGAAGTTCCAGCATTTTAATCCAGTGACATTGAAAGGATGGCTGTTGTATTCCCCATTCAAGGTGATGGGTGACTTTGAGCAGATTTTCCATCTGCTGCCCTTGTTCTTCTACATGGTAGTGGTCTTGGGTTTGGATGTGTTGTGAAAAGAGGCATGGAGAGTTCTTGTGGTACATCTTGTAGTTCTTTTTGGTAGAGTTCTTGTGGTACATCTTGTAGTTCTTCTTTTTGGTAGAGTTCTTGTGGTACATCTTGTAATTGGTTCACATGGCTTAGAAAAGAACAAAATACTGATAATACTGGTGCTGTGATGGAAATGACACTCAGCAAGTAACCTTGCATTCCTTGATCATAGAGGTGCTTTGCTGACAATGACACTGAGAAAGTCACCAAGCTTACTTCCAAATTTGCATGCAGTGATCATACTGCTGGTGTGATGGCGACGTTAGTGGACTATGAACCACATGTCTGCACTCAAATGTTCTTCCACTGATGATAGTCTTGCTGTGATGGAAATGACACTCAACTGTTAACCACCAGCCTTGATTTCTCTGATCATAGTGGGCTAAAAACAGAACGCCCATGTAAATCTTGCTTTGCATGACCTCAATGGTGCTGCAATGGTGATCATACTGAGCTGGTATCAAAAAGGCCCATAATCAACCTTTCTTTACCTCATGATATAAATGTTGTGATGGAGATGTTCCTTACTTTGTAATCAGTGGCCCACATTAAATTTGCTTTCCCTTATCATGATAGTGCCAAGATGTTAATGTTGTTGATTTATTGATGTCATCATTGAAATTAGAAAATCCACAGTGAAGTTTTATGAAGACAGTCTGAATCATAACCTTTGCATCTTGAATTTGGCTCGGATAAGCCTGATCAGTTCCACTTCAAGTGAGGTTCAAAAGGCCACTCAGGATCTTTTATCAAACAAAGTTTATTTAAGAACATAGTTAACATGTATGGAAAGAAAATTAGCACAACTTCCAAGAACTACAAGCAAAAAAACCCCACAACAATATATAGCTTTTAATGAATATATAAGAGTTGTCCCAATCAAACCAGCCTCCATAAACAATTATTGAAACTGGTTCAAGGCTCATGTGATAGTGGGATTGAGGTCTTTAGTTAAATTCTGCAGTCAAATGTTCCTGACACTCAGAACAATTTGCAGACAAGACAATTCCCCAAAACACCAGAGACTCAGGTCCAGTCCCCAGCAACAGCAGGTGTTCAGTCTTCAGGAAAACAAGATCTTATTTTCAGCTAATCAATGTAATTTTGAAACCAACAGGGAGGGAGGGAAAGCACTTCTTTTTAGCTTGCTGTTCCTTCTAAAACTAAAAACGGAAACCTGCAGCTCCAAATTTAAACTGAAAACAAAATCCTTGACACCTAACCTACCCACAGTTTCATTTTTCTCCTCAAACAATGACCTAAGTCTGTGAGCATGAATTAAAAAAAACCTCTTAAAGATACATTAACATCACAGTAACCCAATGCCAATATTCAAACTTGCATTCCTTTATCAAAGCAATGCTGCTATGGCAACATTACTGGGATGGTAACCAAAGACTTACGTTCAAGATTACTTCCTCTCATCATAGTGGTGTTATGATGGCAATGTTACTGAGCTAATATCAAAAAAAACTTACAACCAACTTTGCTTTACCTAATTGAAGCAATGTTGTATTAGAGATGCTACTGACCTAATAAGCAAAGGCCTAAATTCAGCTTTGCTTCCGCTGATTATCTAAGCACTGTGAGGGTGATGTTACTTAGCTAAGGACCAAAGGCTAACATTTCACCTTGCTGCCCTGGAACATTATGTTGCAATGATGATGCTGAGGTCGATGTGTAAGTGATAAAAGTCCTACATTCAAAAAGGTCTGCATCCTTCTGGTCAAATTTTGGAAGTGCTTGTATGAATTTAAACATTTTGCCGTCATGGTTATGTATACAATTTCCTGTCTCCACCTGCTTTGATCTGCCTGTTCCCAGTGGTCACATTTGCAATTGAACTTCTATCTTCTCTTACACTCTCTGCCATTACTAAAATTTGTATTCCCAATACCTTGTAAAAAGGTGTCTGTTTTTTCTTTCCTTCTATTTTTCATTTCCTGCATTTTAGTATGGTGCAGTGGCACAATAGTTTGCACTATTATCAGAGCACCAAGGATGGGGTTCAATTCCTGACTCGGGTCACAGTCTGCACATTGTCCCACTGTCTGCATAAAGTTTCGGACAGTAAAATGCTTGAGTCTCCCTCTTTCAATGTTTGCCTCACCAACATTTTCCCTCATTAGTGAAATGGGTGGGAAGAGAGAGATAGGAAGGAGAGATTTATGGAAAACAGAAGAGAATAGTATTGTGGCAGCATGATGGCACAGTATTTATCACTGCTGCCTTACAGCACCAGGGACCCAGGTTCAATTCCAGTTTTGGGTCACTGTCTTTGTTGAGTTTGCACGTTCTCCCCATGCCTGTGTGCGTTCCCTCCGGGTGTTCTGGTTTCTTCTCACAGCCCAAAGTGCGGATTGAGTTGATTGGTAATGCTGAATTGACCCTAGTGTCAGGGGATTAGTAGAGTGAATATGTCGGGATACGGGAATAGGGCCTGGGTGGATAGAGGTTGGTGCAGATTCGAGAGCCAAATGGCCTCCTTCTGCATGGTAGGGATTCTATAGGTTCTATGAAGTAACTGTTATTTGTCTGTCTCTGTGTGACAGATGAAGCATGGATAGGGAAGCCAGATAAGGGGATCATCAATGTTGTGTCAGTCCCCAGCCACTAGTCTCTGGTAAAAAAATATTAAGTGAATTCTGAGCTGGGCTTGTGCAGGAGATGAAGAAATCTCAGTTTCACTAGAAGCAACAATGTTGTCATTTATTGTTTATTTCTCCTCAGACCCATCATTGCAATGTTCAAGTTGAGTGCATTGTAGAATATTAACCTTAAAGCTCTCTACCACACATCACATTCACCCATTCCTCCCCACCGCTCCCCCCCCCCCCCCCACTCCCTCGGGAGCTCAAGGGATTAAAATCACTGAATGCAATACCATTCCCTGTTAATTTAGTACAGCACAGAGAAACTGTTCTGATTATTTCGGCTGAAGTCAAAACAGCTGAAGATGCATTTATATTTCTGCAGAAATTTGGAACTTAAAAAAAATGTTTTGAATTGACAAATATATTCAAATGAATTAACCCATTGTGCTCCACACAAAATGCATCATGTATATGTTGCTTTACAGATAAGTGGAACTGGAGCAAAATTCACATTAGCTCCAATAACATGAGGAATGCATTTATAGACTTTCACTAATTCAGCAATGTCCAATCCGATCCGAAAACTAGTGAATTGGTTGGGGCGCAGCCATGCACTGAAGAGTAGCAACAGACCGAATGGATGGAGACATTTGCGTATTCACAAACCTTAAATAACTCTTCAGAACAACAACATTATGGGGACTTCCAGATTTAACTTACCCATTTTGAATGTACTGTCATAATAATGGAACTTACTGCACTACCATAGGGATCCCACAACATGGGGATCATAAGCGACTTAGGGCCTAGCACTCTAAAGGCAATCAACCTGACGTATTCAATCTTTCGAATGTACACTGTTGGCTTTTAAAGTAACTGGACCAATGACACTGTTTGGGGAGGTGATTCAACACACAGAGCAAACCCTCATACATGATTCTAAACATGGGAAAATTGAAAACGGTTTCAGACACTGAAAGGGCCCAATTGGAAATCCTGCTTCTCCTAATAAATGTGCAGATTAATATAGCTTGAGATGAGTAGAAATAACTCAGGAAATACCTGACCATTGAGGGAATGGGCCTTGTATGTAATTGTAATAATTTTACCGAGGTTATTTTCCCAGTTCGAGAAACAACATCGGGGATGCTTGACCATTGAAAGAACGAACGCTGTTTTTAATTATAGTCGTCTTACCGACACCCGTCTTCCGTCATAAATCACTCCCTATTTACACTGTGATCAAAATGTGTTCGGTGGCCACAGAGTGTAGGTTAGCCCTGAATCTTTCGGCAGACAGCGTGAGTGAAGTCAGCTGGTTTTACACCCGCTGCTACTCCTTCCCTTTTGGGCATGCCTCCACTTGGACTAATCGGGGAGCTTGTATTCTAGGAGATGACCAGAAGATTTGTTAACGGTCCCCCGTGACCAGCATGACAGTGACGGACAAGTGTGAGGTGAGGAAATGAATACGTCTAGAAAGGAGTAATTAAAGAAGGCCAAAGTAAACTTTTTTTTTGTCAATGGATTATGGCAGATTGAAAGGTGAGCCATGTATAGGATGGGCGATGTTTGAACAAGATGGGATAAAATTAATCTCAAAATCTATTTATTGGATTGCAATGCCCACTTTGATGATTAAAAAAGGGATTTAAAAAAAACACACACAGAGTGTGTTGGTGTATGAGTCACGTTTCCTTTGAAGAAGGGAGTCAATAACATTTATTGAAATCTTACAGCCCAATAACACTCTTGTTTTGAATTTGGACAATTCTGAAATTTGAAAATTGCGCTGAGAGCAAATTACATTTACATATGATATAAATTAGTACAAAGAAAAAACCATCGAGACAACACGTTATTGTCTAAAATCAATTTGCAATATTTATTTCTGTTTAGTGTTATTTCTGTTTAGAATATATTACTCAATTGCAATATTTATCAAGGACACGTGACTGCGATAGGATAATGAGTGGCTGCATCAAATTAGATAGAGTTAACTGAGGATAGAAGATGGAGACTGGAAATCAAAGCAACAAAGGTGATAATGGATGAAATTCAATGAAATATTTGAATCTGTTATTGATATATATTCTAGCATAAAGAAAGAACAGAAAACACTCGTAACTCGGCAGTTTTCACTTTTGTTATTTATATCCTTGACCATGTTTTAAGGTGAAAGAAAATAATGCTCTGGCTGCCACGTGAGGTATATCAATAACTAATATAGAGATAAGTAATAACTTTGTGATATTTTGATAAGGTCATGAAAATTAAGAACATGTAGCACGGCATGATAAGCTAAATGTGAAGTATCCAATATGCAGAGAAATCAAAGTGTTCAACGTACTTGCTGTAATTGCGTTGAAGAGCAGATCTCAGACTTGCAGACTAATTGACAAACAACATGGCATGAAATGGTTAATGGTGCCAATAAGGTGCAACCACAGTGCTAAATAAAGAAAAGAGTAATGCATACAACAAAACAAAGACTGGTTTTAAAACAATTGATTTGGAAGTAAACATGCCAATGCTTATCAAAATACACAAAATTAAAGTGAAATGATAAATAATTGTGGCTTGGAACAATCAAGGGCATAGTGGCAAGTCAATCTGGTGAGGATACAAGATTGATACAGATGAATGGAGAGTTGGAGAATATTTTGAGACTAAATCTGGTGTTATTTTGAAATGATATGGCATGAGATGCTCTAAGACTGTCAGGAAGAAAAAAAAATCTATCTGTGGTGACACGATCCAAAGATCACATTCAACTTAAAACAGAGCATGTAATATAATGGAATGTAACTTGGTGCACAAATCCCCAGTCAATGGCTAGGGAACACAAAGAAGTTCAGTAATAATCAAAAGACAAGGAGAACCTCAACTTTCAACAATGATACATTTTATACATGGCTCACAAGTTGAAATTGCATTCAATCCACAAATGAATTTATGAATATGATGAACAACATAGCAAAGGTCAAATTTTGTATTTTACAAATTATAGTAGCATAACTAATCGGTTTAGGAGTTACAGTGATACTGGTGAAGCTGGTCTAGTATGAAATCTTATAGAAGAAAACACAATGCTATTAATTTGACAGATAGCAGTTCAGCTATTATGAGGGACATTACGTGCCCAGGTAATCTTAGTCTTAAGTTAGGGTAAGCAAAGAGGGAAAGAAAAAATAGCAGTGACATTCAAACAGACTGTCCAATAGAGCTAATGATAAGGATCTTATTTAATATCAATTAAATTAGGTTTTGGGCGACATGCTCAATATATCAATTATAGGCACATGAACACCAGGCAATGGAAAATAACAAAACCTGCTTCTAAGCAAGAAGTAAATGAAATTAAAATAAGATAGTTAGTTTCAAACATAAGTCATATCTTAGAAAGTCAGCTGGGGGAACTGTGGGTCCCTGAGTTGCAAACAGGGGACTGTGGGAAATGATATCAATAGCTAACCATTATCCTGGAAAAATAAATTCGAAATCAATCATGCCCACTGGCTAATTACAAAATAACCTTGCCTCATTTAGGCCTATTTGAATGCAATCAATCATTACTAGTATCAAAGTCAATTGGTAGCCATTGCTGTTGAGTGTGAGAGGAACAAGGGGAGACAAATTTTCAAGTGCTCATTTGGTCAGTTTTTGGAAAGCCAGAAGACAACGCAGGACACTGAAGGACTCAAAATAATTGAAAGCAATAGAGTATCCTTGGGAATCAAGTACAACGTGATTCCCTGGCAAACAGTGGTGAGGATGCTTCAGTTCATTTCCCACGCTTACCAAAGGACACTACAAACAATCTGAAAAAGGAACATTGGGCGAGAACTCTAAGAGCCATGAACCATAATAATAGGATATTTGCGTTGTGTAAAGATGCAGGCATCTTTCGTTTAGAATCAATCATTATAATCAGATGAGTATATACAGGCTATAACTCATTAACTATATTCACCTGATAGAAATGAAGTTATCAGATCAAGGAGTACTAATTGGATATCAATCACTTGAGAATGAATGAATACTTGCGTTTGATATATGCGACTTACTTTTAAGATAAACAAACATATAACTATGCATGCCATGTATCACTGACCAAATCTGTATGCCACCTGATGGAGGCAGACTTGCTTGCAAGAGCATGAGTAAAAGGCCAATCTAGTGACACAGAGGCAAAGTTGTTGCCACTGCAGCTTCATAGCTCCAAGGACCCAAGTTCAATTCCGGCTTCGTTTGTGCATTGTTTCCTGTTTGTGTGGGTTTCCCCCAGATGCTTCGGTTTCCTCCCAGAGTCCAAAGATGAGTAGGTTAAGTGGATCATCCATACTGAATTGCTCTTTAGTGTGCCATGATGTGTATATTAGGGAGATTAGGCATGGTAAATGTGTGGTATCATGGGGATAGGGTAGTAGAGGGCCTGGGTAATATATTCCATCAGATAGTCACTGCAGACTCAATAGGCTAAATGGCTTCCTTCTGCATTGCAGAGATTTTATGATTCCAAAGCTCTAAATGTCTTGATTGACTACTGAGAGTCTGAGGTATATGCTTCACTGATAGCGACATATTTGAATGTGGGTTGACGGGAGAATGAGAGGAGTTTAAAGCTTTTTGATGGTGGACTACAGAAAAAAAACATGCTCAACCGCACTTTAATGTTTCACTCCGTCTGTATAGAAAGTAAAGAGTTAACATAGTTGCAAGCCAACTCAGAAATATATATGCTGTGGGAATCTAAGGCAGTTGTGTTTTGAACGAATTTGGCACCATATGAATAATCACTACGATAACAAGCTGATAGTGATCTTCGTGTATTGTGTCCAAACCTGTGTTTGGAACAAATCTCACGTACAATTATTTGCGCCACACAAATGATTCTACCACATTTGTGGTGGGTAATTCAATTCGAGTAAGTTGGACTTCTCCTTGGACCTGGATCTTGAATGTTTCTCATGGTGACTTTTTTCATTGCCGCTGATTTTTAAGAGAACAAAATTTGCTAATCTGACCACCACCCGAGGCATATGAAACGTAAGTGGAGAGAAGAGCAAAGCCTTCAAGATATTTGGATAAAATCACCAGAGAGGCAAGAATGTGTTGGCATGATATTGAGATATGGCAGAAGTGTGCAGATGAGTTACGCATGAAGCAACTAATTTGCAGGAAACACTCCATAATCACTCATTCAAAGGTCTGAACGTGCTTGCAATGAAACGTTGATACTCAGATCTCAGCATACTACTTCAAAAACAACATGACATAAAATGGTTAATGGACCAGTGGAGTCAAAAAAGCCATTAGATGATTGAGGCACTTAAACATACTACATAATTAAATCGATTTCAGAACAAGTGGGAGAGAATTAAACATACCAGTGCCTGGGACCAAGTGATAACATTAAAGTAGAAGGATAAATAATATGGATTGAAACTAATCAAGGGCGTGGTAGCAAGTAAATCTAATGAGAAATATCCATAAAATATTGATGGAAGAGCATGGAAGGTAGGATGCCCGAGGCAGTGGGAAGTGTACGCAGAGTCAATGAATGGGTAGTATAGTTGTCAGCTCTGCTACCTCACAGCACCAAGGACCCGGTTTGAATCCTGGCTTGGGTCACTTTCTGTGCAGAGTCTGCACATTCAGCCTGTGCCTGTGTGAGTTTCCTCCGGATGTTCCAGTTTCTTTCCACAGTCCAAAGGACATTTTGGTTAAGTGCATTGGCCATGGTAGGTTCTCCCTCAGTAAAACTAAACAGGCGTCAGAGTGTGGCAACTAGGGAATGTTCACAGTAATTCCATTGCAGTATTAATGTAAATCTACTTGTGACACTAATGAATAAACTTTAAAGTGGATGGGAGCCTGTCTTGTAGGATGGACTGGGGTACCTTCAAGACCCTTTGGACTTTCCCTGTGGTCTTTGTCAGAGCAGGGGCCATACCAAGCTCTGATACATCCAGAAAGGAAGCTTTCTATATTGCAAAAAATGGTAAGAGTCATAGTGGAAATGCCGAATTTCCTTAGCCTTCGCAGAAAGTAGGAGGTTGGTGACCATCCTTATCCACAAGATCAGCGTAGAGGGTTCAGGGCTGATTGTTGATGATCTGACAACCAGGAAACTTGAAGGTCTCAATAATTTCTGCTTTATCACCATTGATGTAGACAGATTCGTGTCCTCTGTTACGTTCCCTCAAGTCAATGATTATCTCTTTCATTTCAATGACACTGGGAAAGAATGATAGAATCTCTACACTACAGAGGAAGGCCAGTCGGCCCACCGAGTCTGCACCAAACATAATCCCACCCAGGCCCAATTCCCACAACTCTCATTTACCTTGCTAATCCCTGATACTATTGTCAAATTAGAATGGCCATTCAACCTAATCCACAAATCTTTGGACTGTGTGAGAAATCCAGAGCACCTGGACGAAATCCAACAGACAAGGGAGAATGTGCAAACTCCACTCAGACAGTGACCAGAGGTTAGAATTGAACCTGGGTCCCTGGCACTGTAAGGCAGCAGTGCTAATCACTGTGCCACCATGCCGCCATGATGCACCTTTTTACCATATTCTCCATATTTTACCTTAACTTAGTCACATTATTGGTTAAGAGGCGACACATTACAATACTGCCATGTGCAAACTTGAAAATGGAGCTACTTAATTATGTATCTCACGTTTGCAATAAAATGTACATTGCAAAATGACGGCGCTAAATTCATCCTAATTTCCTCGATAATCTCATTAATAGAGTCCACGGAATTTTGACCATATTTATCAGCTGTTCTCGAAACCTCCTCTGTGTCGCTGTATAAATGCACGGATTTTGCAGACAACTTAAAAACTTCAGGATAGTTCCAGTTTCAGTAGCGATATATGCAGGTTTTGTGCGGTCTCCTCGATAATAAGCAATGTTTGTTATCCTGCTGGCTGCAAAGCTCACGGCAGCTGTCAGCCACAGCACTATAAACATAGCTGATATAGAGAAGAGTAAAATGATGGATTTCCTTCTGCCCTCCATCTCTGTATCGTGGTGATCTTCACCTCTCTGAACCTGCAATCTCCGGCGGGCTTTATTGGCCATGAAAATACGACAGACGGTTAAAGAATTAAATAAAAGAATGAGAGTAAAAGGAAGCCAAACGACCCAGGCGCTGTGAAACCAGACGAAGGCTGTGCCCAGTGGTGAAGTGAAAAATCTGACACTAGGCTGGCACCCCCAATGCACCCTGTTAATTATTTGCTGATTTTCATATGCGAACAGAAAGATAATATCCTTGAAAAAGCTATAAACAGAGAAAGCTGTTATAACTATTACTGCATTTCTCTGGGTGCAATATCTTGTCTTAATACTCCGACAACAGAGAGCAACAAAACGGTCAAATGTGAAGGAGACGGTGAACCAAACCGACAAGTCGAAGGTGACAGCAGTTATATATATAATGAACTTGCAGACCGATGTGAGACTTAGCAATGAATGTGGAAAATAATAGCTGAAAATCTGATAGATAAGTACATTGAGGATCATGACCAGTAGATCTGCTGTTGCCATGCTCACCATATAGACAGTAATGCACTTTGAAAGGCCGCAGTTTCCTCGAGAAAGGATCACAATTGTTAACAGGTTCACTGTAAGGAGATAGGTAATGTTGCAGTGTCAGTTGCAAATAAATATAAAGGTATGAGCATATGTCACTCTATTCTTTTTCAGATGAATTATCAATACAGAACTCTGTGAGAAAATGAATAACATTGGAGCCTTAATCGGGAAATCAATTTAACATTTCACAAATGGCTGCAACAGGATGATAGTCTATCAGATAATGTGATGGAACCCTTTCACTGGAGACTCAGAGAACATTGAAACAAAAATAAAGATCATGGATTAATGGGAATGAGAAAAGTGTGAACACCTGACTCAACAGTTTGTTTCGTTAAGTAGCAAATCTGTCATGTCGGCACCAGCAGAACATGGTATTTTATTTGCCATGCAGTTTGATGGTGAAACTAGTTAACAGTGATCAACAATGAAGAAATTGCAATGGCTTACCGAGGACACCAACAGCTGAGAGAATTGGGTAATAAATCTCTCGAACTAGGAGAATAACTGGTCGCTTCATTTCTTTTTCGAGCCAGACAAGATATATCAGACTGAAACACTGGTGTGAGAAAATGGAAGGGAGCTTACATTTATACTCACATCACTTCTCCAGGGAGTTAATCAGATTTAAGCATTATTGGCACCTGTTGCAATCATTAACACATATGTGTTGTGGATCACGTTGGGAAGCTCAGTTGCTACTGGCACGATGTCGCAATGGTTAGCACTGCTGCCTCACAGCGCCAGGAACCTAGGTTCAATCCCTAGCTTGGGTCACGGTCTGTGTGGAGTTTGCACATTCTCCCCGTGTCCGCGTGGGTTTCCTCCAGGTGCCCCGGTTTCTTCCCACAGTCCAAAGATGTGCAGGTTGGTTGCAATGGCCATGTTGAATTCTCCCTCAGTATACATGAATGGCGCCAGTTAGTGACGACTAGGGGATGTTCACAGTAACTTTATTACAATGTTATTGTAAGCTTACTTATGACTTAATAATAAACGTTACTCTTCTCTTTCCTGTGACAATTTGGGTTTTTAAATTCCTGTTGCTGTCAGGAGTTTACCTTCAATTATGGCAGGAGGTTCAACTCCATTTCCATCAGATTGATGAGCAGAAATTGCTGTCACTATGTATGTATGTATATTTGCACCTTCTTTGAGTGTTTTGAAAGCTTTGTGGGGTGATAGTCAATCTTGCTAGGCAGCAATATGAATGTGCCTTTCAAATAGTGCCCCACTCCAGCTTTATTCCCTACTGCCCACAACACCTCGTAAAATAAACACACTCTAGGAAGCTGTCTTCCTTTTTGTGGTCTGATGCATCAGTTTAAGAGAAAAGGTTGACATGGAAATTAGAAACATTTAAGATGAAAAGAAAAACAAATAAATCATTGTTCGCAAGTCAAAAGTGAAATATCCCTGAAGAATGGGTAAAAAAAAACTTCCAGTTACTTATCATCCTGCCTAGCCCTTGACTCACTGCTTGTGTCTCAATTCCGTCACGTGAAACTGTGGAAGGAATGCGTGTGATACCCTTGGAACTGCATTGTTGGAGATGATGACTCTTTAAATACTAATGTGATTGCTGCACTTAAGGCAAAGGTGAGAAATGTCCTTAGTATTCACCTCTGGTGTGAGTTGTTGTATTGTTGGAGAAGTCAAAGCTCTCTTCAACTGCCAATAATGCAAATATACATTTATTGCATTTTTATAACTTTAACTAAAAACAAATTCGAGTCTGTCAGTGCAATAAAATCACACATGTAAATGTGTGCAGTATCTGGGCAGTTATCTTTCAAAAATATAGATAATTGTTCTGTGCTATTCCAGAGAAATAATGTTTGTTTAAAATTCAGTGCTGTTCTTGAGCCCAGATTTGAATTTGATCAACCCCTGGGTGTCTTGAAGTTTCGAATATCAAGCACCATCACAATCAACAACAATGCTTTTGAACCGAGGCCTCAGAAACATTGGATTACAAATCAAATTGGTACATACAGTATACAATTGGTACATGTGGGCGGCATGGTAGCACAGTGGTTAGCACTGCTGCTCCACAGCTCCAAAAACCTGGGTTCGATTCTCGACTTGGGTCACTGCCTGTGTGGAGATTGCACATTCTCCTCGTGTCTCTGTGGGTTTCCTCCGGGTGCTCCGGTTTCCTCCCACAGTCCAAAGATGTGCGGGTTAGGTTGATTGGCCATGCTAAAATCGCCCCTTAGTGTCCTCAGATGCTTAGGTTAGCGGTATTAGCGGGTAAATATGGAGGGATATGGGGGTAGGGCCTGGGTGGGATTGTGGTTGGTGCAGACTCGATGGGCCGAAGGGCCTCTTTCTGCACTGTAAATTCTATGATTCTATGTTCTTCAGCCTTCGGCATGACCCCAGTCTTGTTGCGACCTACACAGAGGCAATTGGACAACAAACCAAATCCAATTAATATTCACTGAATTGAGACATTCTTCAGGGGAGTAAACTGCACCACTGTACAACTGGATCAACATTGAGGTGATCACAACCAACGACATCTAGGCTTCTGTTTTATTTCCCCATTTCAGTCATTTTGGAGTGATTTGCCTTCAAAGGTACCCCAGTCAATGATATCTTTTGATTTTCAGTGCATATTACCCAGTAAATTAAGGCTGACAGGAAGATGTGTACCAGTAATGAACAGATTGCTAATGCATAGAGTACACCTAGATTTGATGACACCCACTCAAAATTACAGCTTGCTCTTTCCCATCACTGCTATTCGCTTAATGATATAATCACTTTTCTTTCAAAAAGCTTTAAATTTAAAGCCTTTCCCATTTCCCGCATTTTTCCTAACGAAGGGGGAGATCAAACCTGCTGGGGACACTGACAAAATAGTAGACCCGTCTTTTCTAATTTGGCATTTGAACCTGTTCTCATTGTTACGAGATGGAAAGAGGAAAACTCTTCAAAGTTATGTCGAGTAAATTGAGGACCACTCACCTTAACAAGTGCATGGGCGGCCAGGAAGAAACGTTACCCTGTCCCACTTGTACTTTGAGTGTGATCAATGTATATACACAGCAGTTGACGATGTCTGCTCACTTTAAATTAGCTTTGGGAAGGAGGAAAACAAATCAAACCGTGTTTTTGGGGGTTGAAAATGATATTGCACCGTTTAATTGCTGACACAAATAACATCAAATTCAGGAGCTGCTGAACGGTACTATGCTTTCCGACATATTACCCAAATACACGTTGGGAGAAGCAGCGATAAATGACGGTGCTTATTGTGTGTGTTTCTGCACAGAGAAACGCAATTAGACCAGATTTCACACAAATTGCTTAAGTCTTGTTTAATGGGACATGTTTAAACCGTTTTGTAGCCAATGGAGTGATATGGATACTAGTATACACATTATGTGTATGAGAAAGAGCGATCAATTGATAGGCATATATGTATGCGAGGGAGAGTTGCGCGCATGTGTGGGGGATATTAGAGTATGGGAGCGACTGAGTGAGTGCAACACAGCTCAGCTGATTGAGCTCTACGTCTGTACAAATATTTCATCAAATTATGGAACGACTTTTTTAATACATGGTCATATTCCGAGCCAACAGCACTATTGCCCGTTTAACAATTTGATTAGAAAATGGGAGGTATTGCAAGATCCATTACTTGGCGGCGAAAGTAGAAAGTGGTCTGGTTCAAAATGTTCCATGAGGTCATGCTGGCTTTCAATTTAATCTGGTTTTTCTTGATCCTATATTTTTTTTTCAATTTAATTTGCAAGATTTTTTAAAGATTGCATTGACTGTCAAAGCCAAAATGCGCCTTAGTGCGAAGGCGAGTAGAAACCGTGCAAAATTGTCCTCTTTCAAGTAGCTCTTGTCCTCTTTCAAGACCGTGCAACATTGCATTTTAGCTGAGCTGTCTGCATTGTGTTTTTCGGGGATTAGTGCTTGCACCATTGAAGAATGAAGCATGAGGGAGCTCTTTGTGCCAACCTCATTACTTTCAAGTCACGTTGGGTAATTAACTTTACCTTGTGGTTTCATTGTTTTCCGGTTTATTTCAAACTGACTCTCGTAATATTATTGCTGTTAATTATGAAACTGAGCCGAAAATGTCATGAAATGCCAAGTTAGCAGAAAGAAAAGGAAGGGCGAGTTTGGAGCCACCTGCAGGCTGAACTTTGGGTGGGATCACGAGCTCATTATAAACAAGTGTTTACTGTCTAATGAATGGGATATGTTTCATAAATGTTGCTTCGTTTAAAGAAAAGCAAAAAAAACCTTCATCGAGGGAATATCCTGACTTTTCCTTTACTATTATGGCAGAATTTGTTCACACCAGGGGTGAACATTGACGAGACTGGCGTGACATCATTGGGACGAGACATCATATCATTGCGGATGACGCGGGATGCATCAGAAATTAAGGCGAGCAAAGAGCCCCAAGTTGTGTGATTCCACCACTGTGTCTGAGGAAAATTTATTCTCCGACCTGCATAGTTAGTTGACGTATCTAGGCACCATAACACGAAAACCTTTTAACATCCAGAGTTTTGCCAGTGAACAGATCTAATATTGGACTCACTCCAAGAGACAATGTGGTGCCTATTGTTGATGTCCATCTCTACATGTTTAGAACAATGCTGGTCGATATTCCAGAGACAAAAAAGAACGTTTCCACAAGTACTTAACATACTGTCCATCCTTAGCAAACTCGGAGATGAGGAATAAAGAATGCAACCAACTACAGAGAGGGAGATTGGACCTGAGGCCCCGGAGCAATGTTGCACGAATCACATCAGGGAATCACATCAATGTAACTGGTGCTGAATATCAACCGACCGTTTGTGGAAATTCTGCACTATAATTGCCAGTGAATTCGATGGAAATCAGCATGATGCAAACATGGGAAGTAAACCTCCCTCTTTGTTAGAACTGAAATCAAATGTTTAATAAATTCCTCACTGTGATGTGATTTGACGTGCCAGGGAAGAAATGGGGTGTAATGAATGTTTAGATTGGATGCCACATCGTGCATACATGAGATGGCAGTGCGGAATTTTAAATATCTTCATGTAAAATCGAGAGCCGTGTCTTCTAACGGACTGCAAATACAAATAATCAGGATCAGGTTGAACGTTTGCCCCTCAGCACGGTGGCACAAGTGTGGCATAGTGTCACAGGGGGTGGTATAGTGGCACAGTGGTTAACACAGCCGCTTCACAGTGCCAGGGACCCAGGCACAATTCGGCCTTGAGTGACTGTGTGGACTTTGTACGTTCTCTCCATGTCTGCGTTGGTTTCTTTTTGTTGCTCCCGCTTCCTCCCAAACTCTAAAGAGGTGGAGATTGGGTTGATTCGCCATGCTAAATTGTCCCTTAATGTCAATTTTTATAATTCAGGTCAGAAACTCCAATGTGATTCATGGAGTCTGCCTGGTTCATATGCTTTGCAATCAGAGGTTCGCCTGGTTAAGCATGAAATATTTCACTTCAGGTATGATTCAAATGACCAACTAAGGAGAATTTATCAAACAAAGTTTATTTAAGAATACAAGTAACATATATAGAAAGAAACTTAGTAATACAATTTAACAATAAAAACAAGAAAAAAACAATGTTATAGTAAACTTTAACAGCAAAATACTATTCGAACCAAACATATTTCAATAACCCCTGCCACAAGTTTAGCACAGAAATAGAAGTGCTTACGTGATGGAGGATCTTGGTCATTTGGTTGAATGCTACAATTATTTTGATGGATGCACAAGCAAGCTTGAAGTCAGGACATCTTCCCAAAACACCAGGGAGAGAAAAAAAGAGGCTGTGTGCATTAACCAGCAAACAACCAGCAGCAGAATGTTCACTGTACGAAGGCCAGGAGACCTAATTCCAGCTATCCAGCAGAATTTACAAACCAGGGCGTGAGAGAGAGAGATCTGTCTGCCACTTGACAACTGGGATAGCGTCTGGCTAAAATAGCAGCTAGCAGCCAAACTGAAATTGAACCTTTGAATTCACAATGAAAAATAACTATGCAAAACACAATACCTGGCACCCAGTCTTCCCTCGAACAAAGCAGGACACAAAACAAATCCCCAAAAGTGCCAGAGGCCGAGAGTGAAAATAAACAAAAAAACTAAGCTCTTAAAGCAGCAAAGACAGGACTTTAACAGACAGCTGGTGTCACAATGAAACCAAAAGGCCTGCTAACAACTGCAAACAACATGACTTTACAAAAAAAAATAAAAGTACACAAACCTCTAACCATCACACGCGGAATTAGCGGAGTAAATACGTGGGGTACAGGAACAGGGCTTGGTTGCGTTTTTTGTCCGTGCAGACTCGATGGTTCGAATGGCCATTTTCTGATCGGTAGGAATTCTACGATTCATTAAGGGCATGTAAATACAGAGTTATCTCTGCAATTGAAGCATTGCATCCGCAGTCAAACAAAACGGCCATTGATAACAGTGCAGTGCAAAGTACGGCATTCAAAATAAAGAAACTCAGCAATTCTAGAGGAGAGGCAATATCAACTCTGGTTTGCATGCAGCGTATCTGAGTTTAGTCTGTGTTCAATGTTGCTATTGGTAGTTGAAGAGCACATTGACTTTTTCCGGCAGTGTCGAAACTCAGACTAGAGGAGGATGGTCATCTTTAATCAAAGTGTAGTAGTCATGTTAATGATGACGGAATACTCAGCTTCAACAATGCAATTCTATGGTCACCACAGTTTTTTTTCACAGTCTTACCTGAAGGAGTTCAAGCACTGGCAGTGAGTTAAGAGTCGGGTAGAATGATTAGTAACTGGAAAGACCACCATTATCCGTTCTGTGGGAATATAGTCAGCACATTTTACTTTAGACTTGCAAACAATGCTTTATTTATCTTTTACGTCTGAGATGTACTAATCTCCATTTGAACGTTTTCTCCTAAAGTGACACATCAGAAAACAAAAAGGAAGACAACTCCCTAGGATTTCTTTAATAAGGTCTTGTGGACAGAGCAAGAATCTCAGGGTGTTAATTCAATTCAGACATGATGACTATGGAACTTGCAATCATATTTCTGCCAAGAAGATTAAATATCACCCTATAATATTACCCATGCGCTCTCAGGATACGTGCAACAAAGATAACATCATGTCAAAGATTCCTGCTTAGCCATTTGATAGAAACACAGTTGGACCCGCTGCGATCACTGCTTGAAAGTTCCTGACTGCAACATAAACGTAAAAAACTTGATTTGTAAGAGCAACTGAGCCTCTCATAGTTAACCACAACACATATTTGTTTAATGTCTGTAACTAATGCTAACAATGATTTATTCTGGTTGACTGCCTGGAGGAGTGATGTGTGTATACATGTACGTTCCCTCCCACTGTCTCATTTAGATGACAGCCTTGCAGTTCTGATGAAACTTACCTGTCCTTGAAAAAAGGGGGCGACCAGGTAGGAGGAGAAATTTATTATCCAATGTTTGGGGTTTGTGGTATCCTCGGGTAAAGTACTGCAATCGATTTATTATTAATTGCTGTTAACTTGTTTCCCCGTTAATCTCCATGGCGGATAACGCAACATGTTCCTCTGATGTCAACATTGGTTAGTATCTAGGCAGCATATATACACACTCTTCTCATTCTTCTGAATCTTAGGGACTTAATGATGTCGCAATGTTCTTTAAGTCTTCAGCACAAGGATTTTACCTGATTGCCTTATCACTTTATCATCCTTCTTCAGCCATCCATATAATTGTGAACAGGTTTCTCAGAAAATGGCTCCAATGTTCTGCATTGATAATTCAACTAACAAAATAAACGTACAATAAAATATACTAATATCTCCATATATATTTGAACCTGACGTTGCAACATTACCTTTGTCTTCTCTTTGTCACATTTTAATTGTTGACAATTGAGATCCTCGCCTGAAGGAATTACCGACTTTCCAAATGCACACTGCCTATGTGGTCAGAAACAGCAGATCTACAGCTCATGATCATCAATGTACTTAGTGATCAATCACATTTTCAACTAACCATTTTCAGCCGTCAGTTTGCAAGTTGATTATACACATGACTATTGTCACCTTCGACTTGTCTGTTTGGTTCAAAGTCTCTTTCGTATTTCTGTTGTTGATGGATTAACACAAGATATGACACCCAGAGAAGCGCGGTAATAAATATAACAGTGTTCTCTGTTTTTCGCTTTTTCAAGGATGTTACCTTCCTGCTTCCTTATGCAAACCAGCAAATAATTAGCAAGATGTTTTGAGGATGCCAGTCATGTGTCAATCTTTTCACTTCAACACTGAGTACAGTATCCGTCTGGTTTCACAGCGCCTGGGTCGTTTGTTTTACTTTACCCCAATTGCTTTATTTAATTCTTTAACTGTCTGGCGCATTTTGATGGGCAATTGAATCCGCAGGAGATTGCAGATTTACAGAGGCGAGGATCACAGCGGTACAGAGATGGAGAGCCAAAAACAAGTCCTGTGTTTTACTCTTCTCAATATCGGGTACGTTTATACTGCGATGGCTGCCAGCTGTTGTAACCTGCAGGCTAAAAATAACGCTTATATTGAGGAGACCCTTCGTATGTCGCCACTGAAGTTGGAACTAGTCTGACATTTTCGTGTTGTTTACTAAGCCCTTGTATTTACACGGCGACGTAGAGGAGATTTACAGAACAGCTGTAAATATGGTGTAATCTCATGGACTTAATCACGCGATTGTGCGTAAAATCCGGATAAAATAAGACAAATCCTTCTGTAGTACACTTTTTAACTTTAATGTTAGCTACAGAAAAATAAACTGTGAAGGAAGGATATATTTAACACACTTCAAGTTCGTGGATCAACACTATGGACACCAGAGAAAAGTGCCATAGGCTGCACAAATTGTCCCTTTAACAATCTCTTGGAATGTATCAGTGGTTGCCGCTGAAAATTAATATAAAGCCGTACGATTGCGCATTAGGGTGTCTTCTTTGAAACTTAGTTTTGATCCCTGTAGGTGCCAGCTTGGATAGTGGACAAAATCCTGAATCACAAATCGGATCCCATAATAATTGTTCAAAGGGACGAAACCATGAATATTTGATCGACTGGATTGACATTTCTGTCCGAGTCACAACGTTTTCTCCATTGAATTCACACAGGTGTTTCTCAATAATCAGTGAGATATCGTCTACTCTTCGTCCATGCTTTGGGTGAAAGCGTCACATATCTAGAGCAATATTACTGGTATTTCATCTCCCAAACCTAATAATAAAGGGACGGAAAATGAAAGATTTTTTCGTAACTTATTAAGTACTACACCAACTTAATGCATGTATGCAAATGAAACACTGTCAGAACTTCAGACAATTTTACCAGTATGTAACGTTCTGCGTTTGGTTCAACATCTTGAATATGGTGCATTTTCGTGACGACCATATTGAATATAGAAGGGGATGTCAAGAAGCAACTATGAAAAACAAATAGGATTATGAGAAGAAAAGCCTGGCAGCCAACATATTGGGCGCTCCAAAAAAGACTAATAGGCATATAAATTGTAAAAGCGTGGCATTGCGAGGAGTGGGGGAGAACAGATGTGGCTGAGGTATTCATTGATCACTTTGCCGCTATCTTTGCGAAGGAGGTATGTTCTACCCAGACAGAGGAGGGAACACTGCCACTGTCAAAATTAACAATGATAAGATAATCGGTAATCTTTCAGTTATTGATGTTCACAACGTACTGGAACTGGACGAGACAGACATTGCACGGCACTGGCCAAAACCTTACACTATTTTCTAGAATCAGGTATTCCCCGGAGACAAAGTAATTGCAAACATTGCGTCCTTGTCCAAAAAGTGCTGACAGGGTAAAAACAGTCATTAGCGTCAATTGTGGGTAGCCTCTTGACAAAAAAAAACAGATTACGAGTTTCATGGAGAAATGTGGCTGGATCAGGAAGAGCTGTTTCTGAGGAACTCTCTTGTGTCATTTCTTAAACCGTTAACAGAGAAAGTTGCCGGAGGAAATGTTATTGATTTGGTATACGCAAACTCCCAGAGACATTCAATATATTATCATGCAACATGCTTTTGAGAAGAGGTTATTGATCATGCAATTAACGGGACAATGGCAACGCCGAGACAGTTTTTTTTTGTGTGTGATGGGAAACTGAGAGTAGTGGTCAGTGGATTTTTCAGCCTCAAGAACCGTTTACAATTTAGTTCTCCGATGGTCGTTGTTGGGACCGTTGACATTCCAAATATGTGTCAATCATCGAGACATTGCTATCCAAGAGACAATTACTTCAAAGTTTGCTGATGATATGAAACTTGGCTGTACTGTAAATTGTGAGGAGGACACTGTAGAACTTAAAAGGGACATATACACTTCAGTGAAATGGGCAGAAATGGAAATTGAAGGTCAATACGGAAAAGCGTGAGGTGATTCCAATTGCTGGGAAGAACACGGTGACAACGTACAACAAGGAACACAATTCAAACTGTGTGCAAAAACAGATAGATCAGGGTATTATATGGCATAGATTAAACTGTAAAGTGGAAGAAGGAAGTGTAGAGGGGGACCTGGAGGTCCTTGTGCATAAGTCACTGAACATAAGCTTGCAAGAGCAGCAAGTGGCAAAGAAGGCAAATGATATGTTGGCCTTCATTTAGAGAGGTTTCAAGAACAGGAACAGTGATGTGTTGTTGCAATTATACAAGGCGTTAGTGAGGCCACACCTACCATACTGTATGCAGCTTTTGTCTCATTTTCTGAGGAAGAATGTTCTTGCTCTCCAGGAATGCAGCAAATGCTTACTAGGCTAATCCCGGGGATGGCGGAACTGATGTATGAAAATAGATTAACAAAGTTGGGATTGTTGTCACTGGATTTAGACGAATAAGTAGGGGGGGGGGGGCGGAATCTCATACAGACTTATGAATTTCTAACAGAACTAGACAGGGTAGATTCAGGAAGGATCTTCCCGACTGCTGTGCAATCTTGTTAAATGTGATTAAAGTGCTTTGATGCAAGTGTTTTCTTGAATTCTACATTTTTTCTTTAACTTCAATTTAGACTTGTCTGCCAATTTTGAAATTATCTTTTTGATTCCCAGTTTTTGTTGTCAATTGAGAAAAAGCAAAATCGCACCCTGTCCGCCTTGAAACAAAACTTCCATCAATCAGTGTAAACACCTGTTATGTCTGTGGCCTTTTTCCTGTTTCTGTGCATTGTACATCTTGTCACTTAACACTACTTGTTCTGGGTTTATGCTGCTTTTTTATATCTTACAGAATGCCATTTGGTAGCTGCGAAGTTTTTCATCTGTCACAATAATAGTACTTACTATTATTGATAATTCTTCAAATAGTTCAATAATAATGTTCAAGTTTAGCTATGTCTTGGGTACATGCAGTGACAGCTTATTCTATCTGTTGTGCTTTCAGTTTTTATTCCAGTGATGTTTC